>NC_143041.1:6334946-6934946 GCF_057628025.1 Oncorhynchus mykiss
TTAGGAAGTGAAGCTCAGTTTCCACCTCATTTTGTGGGCAGTGTGCACATAGCCTGTCTTCTCTTGAGAGCCAGGTCTGTCTTCGGGCGGCCTTTCTCAATAGCAAGGCTATGCTCAGGCTGTGCATAGTCAAAGATGTTCTTAAATTTGTGTCAGTCACAGTGATCAGGTTATCTGCCACTGTGTACTCTCTGTTTAGGGCCAAATAGCATTCTAGTTTGCTCTGTTTTTTTGTAAATTCTTTCCAATGTGTCAAGTAATTATCTTTTTGTATTCTCATGATTTGGTTGGGTCTAATTGTGTTGCTGTCCTGGGGCTCTGTGGGGTCTTTCTCCCGCTGTCTGTCTGTCTGTCTGTCTGTCTGTCTGTCTGTCTGTCTGTCTGTCTGGCTGGCTGGCTGTCTGGCTGGCTGGCTGGCTGTCTGTGTCTTCTATAGCCAACTCCAGTACTCTCTCTCTCTCTCTCTCGCTCTCCTCTCAGAATATCTGTGGTGCTGAGAGACTTTGCACTGTGTGTTTTCATAATCATGTGGAAATTAGCCCCTCGTCGCCGATAAAATCCACAAATCCCTTCGCCTTCCCTCCGTCTGTCCAGACAGTAAGAATGAGGATTGTTAAAAAACTCTTGGAAACCACTGCCTCACCGTGTGTCGTTTATTTTCATTGCCAGAGAGGAAAATATGCTGCCTTTATGCACTGTTTGTGTTTGTGTATGTTAAAGATCCTCAGTGTTTGGCTTGTAAAACCTAACTCTCTCTAGTCCATTATTTCCAGCAGGCCCAACATTCATTCTCTGCCTTGAGTTGTTTGTCCTTACTGTAGTTTAGTACAATGCTAGTGATCTAGTGTGACTGACCGGGCATAGAACCCCGGTGTCTTGCATGGCACAATACTGTGGTATAGCCCACTGATCCTAAGCCTAGGCTGGGGGCTCTAACTTAGGCCCTAGCTAGTTTTCAGGTCTCAGGCAAGGTCACTTATCATACAAGCGTGGTTCATCTCCAGTACACTAGGTTCTACACGGTGTGGCAAAAGTACAGTATTGGTTTCTGTGTCGTCTCAATCTCCCCATCCTCTCCATCTCCCTGTCGCTCACCCACTCTCTCTTCACCCTTTCTCTTTCACCACTCCCTCGCTCTCCCTCTCCCACATCACATCAGAGCCATGCAGCAGCTCCCTCCAGGCAGGCGAGCAGATCCCCGATCCTGAGCCACGCTGAAATAAATCACAGGCTGTTTTAATCAGAGTGAAACAGAGCAGGCCTATAAACGATGGGCGAAACTTAGGTCAACTTCCCCTCCTTGCCCTCTTTTTCTCTCTCCCTCTATCCCTCTCTCCCTCTGTCTCTCTCTCTCTACCTATGAGTCTCGCTCTCTCTCTTGCTTTCCCTCCCTCAATTTGTCCCTCTCGCTCTCTAACTCTTTTCTTCTCTATCTGTCTTTATCTCTTTTTCCGTGTCCTTGACTGTGGGACGGACTCCTCCTGTAAACAAGCCAGGAATCACATTTTGGCATTCCTGAAACCACTCTGGATTTGATTTTACAACCCAATTAAAGCATGGCTGTAAATCATGGGTGCAGCGTTCCATTTGGTTTCTCTCTCTCTCTCCTCTCCTTTCTTCCTGTTTTCAGCGGGCACCTCGAGCAGAATTTAGTACTCCCCCGGGCCACAAACCAATATCTGAACAGGTCCCTTTAAAACCAATAAGGCAGAGAATGGGAGGTGCCTGACGAGGCTGTTTACGGGCCAGGGTAGACGCCACCCCGGGTGTCTCGTCTCCTCCCAGCTCGGTATGCCACATGCACACGCACATGCACACACTGTTGTGATAGCCTACCACAGACCCCCCCCTCAGTAGATCTACCTGCCAACAAAAAGTAGGCTTTTGATTCATAGGTAAAATCAATAGAGGAATACTCTGCCAGGCCAGCCTCACATTCATCTGAGGGGAGATGAATATGTCACGCAGAGTAGCAGAGGCGGCGACCGCCCGGCAACGGGAGGATTGTTTTTCATACCCATCGTACGTCCCAGACAGTAATTGCATAAGCTAATCAATCAAAAGGGATGGCAACGGTTTTCATTAACGGGACAACATGTTACTGGGGCCTGTCAGATGAGAGAGAAATGTATGTTAATGACTTATCAATAACTGGAGGCTGTATCTATGACGCACGGTAACGTAACAATGAATGACTGAATGGTTGACTCTCAAATGGCACCCTATTCCATATATCGTGCACTACTTTAGTCCGGGGCTCAAAGAGCTCTGGTCTAATATAGTGCACTATATAGGGAGTAAGGTGCCATTTGGGATGCACACAGGGACTGTCACTAAGCAGAGTTCCAGGCCTATTTTCCCTCTTTGAAATTAGAGCAAAGACTCCACTCATCTCTATAGGAAAGCCTGACACAATGAAGTGACTGGAAATTAGATTTTTTTTCTCCAAAGGCATTCAGTAGGCCGTCATTGTAAATAAGAATTTGTTCTTAACTGACTTGCCTAGTTAAATAAAGGTTAAATAAAAGAAATACATTAAATGTTTATTGTAACGTTTAGGCAGAAGTCGGAAATTAGTTGAAGGAAGTTGGAAAGCTTTTGAAGTGACAGTGGAAACAGACTTCTGACTCGAAAACTAAGCAGAGATGCAACAACTGTTACTAGACAGTGAAATTTCTATTCTGTTTCTCCCTTTGTTGATGGGCAGCATAAACTGCAGTGGGTAGTTAAAGTTATAGCACACACACCAACACACAGTTTTATATACATACAGTATCTGGGATTCTTTTATTAAGTGATTAATGTGGCAGGCACCTTACAAAGACTGGATGACAAAGTTAATTTGGCCCCGGTAGACGTGTCAGAGAAATTATGTTCCAAATTGTTGCAGTGGCCTCACAAAGGCTCCATTATGCAGGACTACGTCGTTCATCCTCCGGGCTGCTAAACTGAAGGCTCCCAGCTCTCTCTCTCTCTCTCTCTCTCACACACCACACACACTGTATTTCAAGAATTCTTGTCGTAATGTTGGAGGCGTCACCGACTGAGGCATGAGACTAATCAACCTTCAACTCAACTCTGAATGCCAAACAACTGCCAGGGCACTTTGACAAATAAAGGACACAGCCTTAAAAACCTATGGGTGAATTTGTGCTGTATCCATGTTATTGCTTTGTTTTGGTTTGAAGAGCGAGAGTTACATGGATGAAATTAGAAATGGCAATTAGCAAAACATAGAATGAGGAGGTCTGTAATGCATCAGAATTTCCGCATCCCACATAGCAAATGAGCGAATCACTTAAAATATGAATAGATGTATTTTTTCCCTCATTTTCTAGGGGTTGCGTGTTAGATTGGAATGCCTTGCTTTAAAGTTTTTCAAACAGCCATTATGAAAAGCTTCTCCACCTATCCATCTCCATGGTAGGACTACCTATCCAGGTCAGAGGGCACAAGAAGATCAGAACACACACCGTACACACTCTGAGACAGACATCTCAACAATGTGCTGCTTTATCCTTTCTCCACCTCATCCATTGACTGATTCAGAAACCTAGTCCTACTCCTCTGAGTTAACATGGAGGGGCATTGTTGATAACCTGCCCATGTATTGCTGACTCTACAATTCTACTGTTTTCAGTGGGGTGTGAAACACCAGATTGGTTCTGTTTGTGACATGTTGTTTCAGCAATGTCCTCACCAGAATACAATGTTTCCGTAGAGCGGAGTTTGAGACGAGCAGCCTCATCTGTGCATATATGGAAAGCTTCCTGAATAGTGTTAGATACATACAGTAGTTTCACAATTGTTTCTAACACACTCTCTCATACATAACAAGGTCAGCACTCTTGGCCTGAGTTGTCATCATTATTTGGCAAGTCTTGATGACCTTTTCAGTGAGTGAGTAATTAAGGTGAGAAGGTCCGTCAGAATGCCACTGGCAGTATGTTTAGCCATTGGTTTGTATTGGTCACATCAGTTCTGCGTGCGCGCACACACACACGCACGCACGCACGCACACACGCACACACGCACACACACACACACACACACACACACACACACACACACATCCTGCTGTTAACACAGATCAGTCTTCCTATAACTGCTCTTCGCCCCCCTGTCACACAGATGTCCTGTTATAATCATCCCCACTCAACAGTCCCGGTGGTTTAGAGAGGAACAGTAAAAACAGGGGGGGGGGGGGGGGAGATGAGGGAGACAAAAAGACAGAGGAGAGAGAGGAGAGAGTGGGAGAAAGAAAAAAAAAGTGTGTGAGCGAGAGAGAGAGGAGAAAGGAGGAGAGGGATCCCAATAGAAACATGCCCTAAAATGAACAGTAATATACCAGAGAGTGGGTTGCTACATGGGCCCTTATTGGATACATATGGTGACCGTGAATTTGTCCTTAGGTCTCCCTGATGCCTTCCCCAGCTGGCTGTGTGGCTCTGCTCTGCCTCTCTACTGTACCTGCTGGGTGATGGGACGCTCGCTGCCGGCCCTGCGGCAATATGATTGGTGTAATGGCAATGGTAACTCATTGCTCAGATGGGCGGCCTGGCCCGTGTTGTCATTATCTATGGGTATTATGGGTAATGAGTCGGTAGTGGTTACAAGGATACCTCCATCGGTGGCACTATAGATTCCCATGTAAGAGACCAGAGCTGGGTTCAAATACTCTTCCAAATCTTTCAAATGCTTTGAGGGTTTGGTCTTGCCTGTTTTCAGACTATATTATTGATCGATTAAGCCAGACAAGCTCAATCAATCACAAAATACAGTATTTCAGATGATTTTCGAATAGTATTTGAACCCAGGTCTGTAAGAGGGGTTGTCTGGTGAAACGTAATGGCCTCCTCTGGGGAAAGCAGCGTTAAACTGTGTGGTAGAAATACTGTACTGGATGGATGAGGTACAGCCCACAGAGGTAGACTCTGGGGCCTGGACGGGTTTGATGTGGTCTTTCCGGGGTTAAGGACCAGACAGGATATTTTCGTCATAATGTATGCCCACCTAAACCCTCATCAGCCACAGTATGCACACACACACACACACACACACACACACACACACACACACACACACACACACACACACACACACACACACACACACACACACACACACACACACACACACATTCCCTTGAACAGACAGACAATCTCTTTTACACTCAAATATAGTGGAAGTATGTTTGGAGAGCTTTTTGAGGCTACTCTCTCTGCAAACGACCCCTCTGTTTCACTATTGACTTTAATGTGGGTCCTTGTTTAACTTGTTACATGTTCTAGATAGGGCAAGAGGAGAAGTAAAGGCCCTGTGGCCCTGTGGGGGTTGTTGTGGGTAGGACAGTGAAAGGACTTCTGCTGGACTGTGTTTTACAGTATGGCTAGCATCTGCGTCAGAGACCAGTTCAGTGGCAGACCACATTTTCTCTCTCATCTCATGCCATGTGTTGGTTTATTTACTTGTCAATGAAGCTAATTTGAATGGGATTGGACAGCAATGTAACAGAAGGGTAACTACAGTATATTACTTCTATAGCACCTAAATTGGGTAATTAACACTAGAAAAAAAAAACTTTAAAGCCCTTAAGCCCTGTATTAACACATCACAAATCCGTCTTCTCTCTTTCTATTCTCTAATCCTTTGCTTAGTTTGTGTATGAGACGCCAGTTTAGAAGAACGAGACCAATGGTTAGTTCAACATGGGATTAAAGTAGGTGTGAAGTTGTGCGGCTCTGGATTTTAGAGTTTTACTTGATTGCATCCTCAGTGATTTAAATAGGGGATAATGGGTTTGACTTGTGTAAAAAAACTCTGAGGGGCTGAATGCAAGAATGTACTGTATATAACATTAAAGAGAGTATACTGTTGTCTGAGAGAAGCCAACAACACTATAACTCCTCACGTTGTATAATTTGAACTGAATCCTCACTAAGCAATACGTTATGATGACTCTGTAGTCAGTGGATATCTGATCATGGAAATATGTTTTAAATGTATACTGTATATTTGCAGTCTTTAATTTAAGTAGTAGAACTATTTTGACCTGTCAAAAGGAAGACACAATCCATGTCCTTTTTACGGCAAGATGAAAACATGCAATGTCTTGGATTCTGTTTTTCACTCCAGAAATAGTTCCATTCATTAATTCTTCAATTGTTTTAACAAACAGATGACATATCTCATGCCAGGAATCCCAGTTCATGCCTAGACTGTCATGGAAGACCCCCAACGAGGAATTAGGTCAACAATGGAAAAGATCTTAAACTCACCATCAAAAGCGTTTGCGGCCTGTAATTATTCTTTGGTCAAGCATTGTAGGACATTCTTTCTGTTTCAAGGTCTCACCGCAGAATACTGGCTGTCGCACGACACAGAGAGACACACGTCATTTTATGCTGCAGAAATTAGAAGAATGCATGGGAATAGAAAGAAAGGCTGACCTGAGTACTTTCCAAAAACAAAATGTGTTACAATGACAACAGAAAAACACATTGCCTGCCACAGTAAAGAGATGGGGACAGCATTGTAAATATTATGCTATCTGCTAGCGACTCCTCTATGACATTCTTTCGAAATAGCCGCTATATGGTGTTATGAAAACAATGGGGTCATGTGGGATTATGTTCACTACTAATCCACAACATTATCCTTTACACTGACACTAGATAGTAATACTTGCACTAGTGAGGGGAATTCCACATCATAACCATCATTTATTTTTTGTTGCCAATAAATATTGCTGCCATCAAATGGTAGGAGAGGTGTATTTTATATACTCTCTTGTTCGCTGTTTGACTTTCTGAACACTTCCATAATTGCCAGACATTATTATGGCTAAGCAGACGAGCATGTACCCAGGGGGGTATTCAAATGATCCTCTATCTACCCCCTACCCGGCCACACTCCAGGGCTGGGCACCATGCCAACCCCCTGGGGTGCCAGAGAGGCATAGTGCACCTTGACCAGGACAGACGCACTTAACACCTCCCCCTAGTAGTAGAAACATCCCCAAACAAAAGAGAAAAAAGGAGACCTGACAACCTCTCCTCCATCTCTAACTACTTCTATCTCCCTGTCTCCTCCTCCGATCTCTCTTTCTCTGTTCTGCTTTTCAAACAGAACAAATTATGATTCATGTTGCTTTAATTAATATACAGCCACTAGATTAGAAAACGGGTGGTACAATTTTGTCCCTGAGCAGAGGTTTGGAGAGGAGTGTGTGTGTGTGTGTGCGTTCATGTGTATGTGTGTGCATGCATGTCTGTGTGTGTGTGTGTGTGTGTGTGTGTGTGTGTGTGTGTGTGTGTATATGCGTGTACAGTGAGTGTGTGTCTAGACCGGAGCTGTGTGAGGCAGACAGGTGGTGCTGATGAAGGCTGTGTGATTCACTCTGGACCTTATTTGCATACATATGACAACCATCTGTGCTAAAAGCCCCCTACGATGTCTCTATTAGGCTAAGCGCCACATGGCATCTCCCTCCCAGCCAGGGACATTACAGCAGCGTTGTAGCCACGTAGTAACTGCTACCGTAGCCTACCGGCAGCTTTACGTTATGAGCCAGCTGATGCCATCACCATCTAGTGAGAGGAGCTGGGCCAGGCTAGGGTTTGCTGTGATGGGCTGGGCTGGGCTTGGCTAGAGTGTGCTGTGCTAGGCTAGGGTGTGCTAGGCTCTGCTAGGCTAGGGTGTGCTGGGCTCTGCTAGGCTAGGGTGTGCCGGCCTGTGCTAGGCTAGGGTGTGCTGGGCTGGGCTAGGATAGGGTGTGCTGGGCTGGGCTAGGCTAGGGTGTGCTGGGCAGGGCTGTGCTAGGCTAGGGTGTGCTAGGCTAGGGCGTGCTGGGCTAGGGTGTGCTGAGCTAAGCTAGGCTGTGCTTAGCTAGGCTGTGCCTGGCTGTGCTAGGCTAGGGTGTGCTGAGCTGGGCTAGGCTAGGGTGTGCTGAACTAGGCTAGGCTGTGCTGGGCTGGGCTGTGCTAGGCTAGGGTGTGCTGGGCTGGGCTGGGCTGTGCTAGGCTAGGCTGTGCTGGGCTGGGCTGTGCTAGGCTAGGGTGTGCTGGGCTGGGCTGGGCTGTGCTAGGCTAGGGTGTGCTGGGCTGGGCTGTGCTACGCTAGGCTGTGCTGGGCTGGGTTGGGCTCCTCTTATAGTTTTGACAGGGCAACATGGGGCTCCATACCAGTTCCACTGATGTCATACACAGAAACAAAGGCTAATGCATGGTCAGGATTTACAGGGTGAAGGGATGATTTCAGAAAAAGTAGCACACACACACACTTGTATAGAACGTACTGTACTTCAACAGCACACTCAAACTGAAACCAAATCTGGTACTTGACACTGAAAAGCTCATGTACTGCATTTTCCACTACGGACCACCTTTGATAATATGGCACCTGTTAACTCAGTGGTAATCCACTAAGTGGCTGACTGTCAAGTCCCACTGGATATCTTCTCAGGCACCTGAAAAATCACCCAATCGGCCCTTTTAGGTCCAATCACCAACCTGGTAAAATAGACGTCATAATAAATAAACAACCAAAACAAAGATGAATTCCACTCAGGGGGAAATTGATGGGAAATGACCCATAATGGTGATTTAGAAAACTCTAGGTGGAATGCCTTAACTGCAATGACAGTTCAATGCATGGGGATGCATAAAAATGACTGTTGTTTTAAAATGTTCTTTCCCAAAGCAAAATATTATTTTGTGCTTGACAGGGGCCTGGGAAAGGCACTGAGGGGGATGTACTCAGTCAATAAGGAATAGATTGGTGGGCTCAGGGGGGCAGCAGGTGCTCATAGTCCAGTTTTACATAGGCTAAATCCCAAATAGCACCCTATTCTCTATGTAGGGAACTACTTTTGACCAGGGCCCTTGAGGCTCTGGGATGAAAGTAGTGCACTATGTAGGGAATAGGATCCCATTTGGGATGCAAGCATCGTCCATGCTTACATAGTAAATGTTAGGGAGGAACAGGGCACAATACCAGGCATTGTCAAAGAGGACTGAGTACTGGAGGTCCAAAACACAATTATCTGCTGGTCCCCAGTAGTGAAGATAATGATGGCCATTAAGACCAGAGTTGATGTTTTCACCAGGAATTACCCACTCCACTAGCCGCTTGAATGTGCTGTTTTGTCATTGTCTTGTTATTTCATACATTACACCAGAATCACTTTCAAGGTAGATTATATCTTCTTTGTTATCAGTGCTGTCTTTCTCTTCAAGTTGTTGAAGTGTCTTTTGTTGTTGTATGACTTTGAAGTTGTTGTTCGACAGTTGGTGGTCGATTTCACAAATCAATTTATTTCAAAACTATGGTGGTCGCCAGACCCCTGGTGATAACATCACAACGACAGACTGTGAGGTTAAGGACAACACTCCACAGAAATATAGCAGACCTTTACTGTAAAGTAAGGTGTTAGGCTGGATAGGAGGGGGAAACCTACACCTATGGGGAAGGAGGGGTGAACTGATACTATTGAGACAGAGCATAACCAGACCAGTGAGAGTATCAGACACAGAAAGTTAATGAATGCCTCCTTTAAGGGAAAACTGCCAACATCAGCACTCTCCCTTTACTGCAGAGAACTCACTATTATACTCAAATTTCCCTCAACTATGTATAAAGAAAACAATTTCTAACTGTATGTCTTGGAGATACATTAAAGTCCCTAAAGTGATCGAGTCTGAACTGGGATACGTCCCAAATGGTGCTCTATTGCCTATGTACAGTAGTGCTTTTGACCAGGGCCGATAGAATTCTGTTCCAAAGTAGGGCCCTACATATGGAATAAGGTAACATTTGGGACACAACCCTGAACTATGCACCACTGTCTGCTGCTAGCCTTATAACTCTCTCATGTAACAGACTGGAGGGGCTGATAAAAACACTCTCTCTGTCCTTTATTTCCCTCAGGGATTCCCTTCATTCCCCTCATCACCCAGTCAAAGGGATACATACGCCAGATACTACGGTTGTGTCTCAAATGGCATTCTATTCCTTAGTGCCCTACTTTTGACCAGAGACTATAGGGTTCTGGTCAAAAGTAGTGGACTAAAGGGGAAATAGGCCAGGGTGACATTTGGGACATTTGGGAAGCCTCACGGTGCATCTTGCCCAAGGTTGTTTTAAATGATATGCCACGAAGAGCACTTTGAGCCTGAGGAGGTCACTGTGAGTTGTTTAGGTTTGTTTTGGGACCGGGAGAGTGTTGAGGCAGATTAATTATTGGACGGCCATGCAGGTCTTCCCATTCACCCTCACATCACCTTTACTTGCTAATATCCTGGTGGGGGGCAGGACTCCTTAATAAGCACTGAGCAGAAGAAAGGCTTTTATAGGAGATAGAGACAAGGAGAGGAGGGAGGGAGGGAACGTTCTGTTCTGTGGAGAGACAGAGAGAGAGAGAGTGATCGAGACAGAATAAAACACAGTTCCAGTGAATGTTCCCACCCTTACACTTTGTAGATTCCCTTTTATTTTCTGTATAAGAAACCTGTTCAGCCATAATGTAAGTATATATTTGTTTTATTTAACTAGGCAAGTCAGTTAAGGACAAATTCTTATTTACAGTGACGGCCTACCCCGGCCAAACCCGGACGATGCTGGGCCAATTGTGCGCCACCCTATGGGACTCCCAATCACGGCCGGATGTGATACAACCTAGATTCAAACCAGGGAATGTAGTGACGCCTCTTGCACTGAGATGCAGTGCCTCAGACCGCTGCACCACTCAGGAGTCCTAGTATAAAGCATTAAGTATAAAGTTGTGTATAGAACGTACCAAACATTAACTCAACACTACCGTAACATTTCAGTGACAGTCCTAGCCAGGTAGGGTGGTGGAGATTTAATTTAAGGTCTCCCCACCTATAGCACAGGCGCCCCCCAGGTCTCTCGTTGGCCCCCTCCCCAGGCCCGTCATTGGCCCTAATCCCGTTACGTAATGTTTTCTTGATGGTGTGCCCAGCTGAAAATCAATTAACAAGTACTGTAATCACCAAGTGCAGGAAGACTTCTGGACGCCATCCAAGCCACTTAATTTGTTCCTGAATGGAGGAGAATTATACTCTCCTTACACTTTCACTCTCCTCTCTGTTGATTTTTCTTGTGAGTCCATTGAAAAGACATACTGTGCTGATACTGGTCAAACATGAAGCTGTTCCAAAAATGTTTTCAAAACCCCCTGACCCTCGTATGATCTAATCATTGATTTTCTCGGTTCTTGGATGTTTCGTCTGGGGGTGTCTACGCAATGTGCTGCTAACTCTCAAAACGCCTTCGTACATTCTCCCCTTCCCTACTCCCCCTCGTCAAACTACTTCAAACTACTCCTCCTTTGTCTCTTTCTTTGGCCTACAGGTTTCCAAACGGGTTCTGTGGCTGTCCCCATAGGAGAACCTTTTTTGTTCCAGATAGAACCCTTTTTCCATCCAGGTAGAACTCTTTTGGGTTTCATGTAGAACCCTCTGTGGGAAAAGAGTTCTACCCGGAACCAAAAGGGTTCTTTAAAGGGTTCTCCTATGGGGACAGCCAAAGATTCATTTTTGGTTCTAGATAGCGCCTTTCTTTCTAAGAGCATACAGTTAGCTAAAAGCTATTTTTTGTCCAAAATCTGTTGGTCACTTACAGTAAAAGGAAGGAAGGAAGGAAGGACAGACAGACGAGCAGTAGATAAATCACACACATTTAACAGACATATCCCCCTCGGATTAATCAGCCTGTCTGAATGAAGGAGAGAACAAGCTGTAAGGACATACAGACGTTGTCCTTAAATTTCCTAACATTGGCGTCTCAAGAGAGAATACTAATGGTATGCAAATATGACAAATTGAGGATGTGTTTTTTTGCTAATTAACAATTAAGGCAAAGATGAGCAGTAACTAAAACATAATACGGAACAGTTAAACCAATCAATATCAAAAAGCCAGAGAAGCCCACACACACACACATTAGACATACTGGACAGACAGTACACACAGTGCTGCTGATGAGTTAAATGACCTCGCTGCCTCCAAGGATGCTTTACTTGGAAGTGTCATTTTTATTGGCCAAGAGATACATGCATTAATAAAGGCTAGTGCCAGAGACTCATTACACCGTTCACTCCCAGTGCCAACTGCACAGACTGAGTTACAGACAGACTGAGGATTCACTCCCAGTGCCAACTACACAGACTGTGTTACAGACAGACTGAGGGTTCACTCCCAGTGCCAACTACACAGACTGAGTTACAGACAGACTGAGGGTTCACTCACACTTCCAACTACACAGACTGAGTTACAGACAGACTGAGGGTTCACTCCCAGTGCCAACTACACAGACTGAGTTACAGACAGACTGAGGGTTCACTATCAGTGCCAACTACACAGACAGGGTGAAGCGCTGCATAAGATTTAACTAACAGGGTCGTCAAACCACCGGATAATACAATACTGACTGAACCAACTCATTAAATACATTTTTAGGGACTGAACATTTCAGTAGGTAGGTATCTTCAACTCTAAGCCACTGAAGATGTGTTGAAGCACATTATATTAGTAACGGTCATCAAAATTGTTAAATGGTAACAGTTAGACAATGGAAGAAGATACTCAGATATTGATTTACAGTTTTTTCCAACTACTTACACATGTTTTACACGTCTCCTTTTTTCAAAACTCTACACACAAATTCCCAAAACTGCACATACAAAATGCCTCACATCTCCTTCAAAATGTAACACTGCATTCAAAATGCCATAAACACATGTCGGAATGAAGCATTTGCAACAAATGGCAAACACCGCTTTCATAATAGTAAATTTCTGGATATACCATATAAACACTGTTGTTCTAAATCTAAAGCTCTTTGGTCTTTCATAGGCTTATATCTACATTTCAATACAATGTTCTACAGTGAAAGTAATCTGCTGAGAAGGGTAACAAGTACACTGTTAACACCAATGCAATGTAGAAACAGAAAATATTTATTAGGCCAAACATTACTGTTGTATATAGTAGCATACAACAAAACCATAAACATATGTAAACCAAAAGTATATTCTTTAGAATACAGTAAAGAACACAATTGTGTGTGTGGGGTCCCGGGGGGACAGTCCAGGAACTGGTAGGGGGGGGGGGCAGTCACCAGTGCTAAGCTACCCTTCATCTCTTCTCCGGCCTGGGTCTGGCCACAATACTTTGTCCACATCACAAGATACGTTTTCTCTTGCCAAACATCGAGGGAAGTATCTCCTAGCATGGCGTATCCAACCTTGGACAGAGGCAACCTCTATGTCCCCACATGCGTCCTCCATTGCCTGGAAAAGCGGCATGCGGGCATAGGGTTGGCGATCATACACTTTCCAGCGCCGGGCTGAGAAGAATTCCTCTATGGGATTTAGAAAAGGTGAATATGGAGGTAGGTACATAACTACAAATTGTGGATGGGTGGCAAACCGGTTTTGGACCAGAACAGCCCGGTGAAAACTAACATTGTCCCATAAAACCACAAATCTAGCAGGCTCCTGATCTGGATCAGGGACAAGCATTGTGTAAATTGCATCCAGAAAAGTGAGCATATGGCCGGTGTTGTACGGACCCAGTGTGGCATTGTGATGGAGGACCCCGTTTTGAGTGATGGCAGCACACATAGTTATACTACCCCCACGCTGTCCAGGGACATTGGTAATTGCCCTCTGTCCTATTACATTTCTTCCGCTGCGCCTGGTTTTGGTGAGGTTGAAGCCAACCTCATCCACATAAATAAATTCATGGTGAATTACATGGGCATCCAGCTCCAATACTCTCTGTAACAGACAACAGGATATACAGATGAGTAAATATGGTATGTCTGAAGTACTGGAAGTAGTGTTGCATACATACCTCTACAAAGTCATGTCGCATATTCTTGACTCTGTCAGAGTTTCTCTCAAATGGCACCTTGTAAAGTTGTTTCATCGTCACTCGGTGCCGTTGGAGGATGCGTTGTATGGTCGACAGGCTTACAGCATTGATGTTGTTAAATATGGTGTCATTATTCAAGATATGCTCTCTTATCTCTCGAATCCTAATTGCATTGTTGGCCAAAACCATATTTATAATTGCAGTCCCTTGTACATCTGTAAACAAGCGTCCTCGTCCTCCATGATGTCTTTGCCTTTCCACTCTGTACAGAATTCAAACACAGTATGTGTTCAGCATAGGAACTGTAAACAATGTACAAAAAAATGTAGTACAGCATGATAACCAACCTCATTCATTCAATGCAGTCCAGTAAATGGACAGCTTAGAGTTACAATTTATGTTTATGCAATACTATGCAGTCATATGTATTTTACAGTACATTACTGTAATGCTAAAATAGTCATTAGATAGTTGCATACCTGTTCTCATTTCTGAAGGTTCGAATTATGGACGCCACTGTAAATCGACTCAAATTGGGCTGGACTCTCAGTCCAGCCTCTCTCATGGTCAAACCGTGGTTGATCACATGATCAACAAGTGTTGCCCTAATCTCATCAGAGATGGCTCTCCTTCCTTCTCTTCTTTGCCCTCATCCTCTTCTTCCTCTCTCCCTCCTACACCTCTTGCTCTCTGTCCATTGTTTGCATCCATTGTTCAAAACAGGTAATCTGACCTTTGACCTATTTATAGGCCTATACTACAGTAAAGCAGTGATTGGTTAGTGATCAGTTAAGCTATTAGTGTTTGCACATGTGAGGAGTGTGTGACCTGGTGAATAAGTGTAGCATTTTGATTGGTTGTGTTTGGAAAAGGAAAGCAAGTCACTTCCTGTTGGATTTTTGTGTTTTAGGTAGAGTTGTGTGTAGTGTTTTAAAAAAAAGTGTTTTATGCAATTGACAACTGAGTCAAAGGCTGAGAAATAGCTTAATGTTTTGGATATTTGGTGTGTAGTTTTGCACTTTGAGTGAGAGGTTTCAAAAATTGTGTGACATGAAAAGATTTTGTATGTAAGCAGTTGGAAAAAACTGTAATTACAACACATAAAACATTTTACTAGAATGGACAAATAATGAATGGAGTAATGTTGGTGGTAATTTAATTATAAATTTTTTTGTCAAATGTCCCTCCCCCCAAAAATTGAATTCACTCGTTCTTGTATCAGGTAATAAAAAAAAGAGTTTGTGCAAAAATGTGCTGTCTACCCTACCTGCGCTGTCTACCCTACCTGCGCTGTCTACCCTACCTGCGCTGTCTACCCTACCAGCTCTGTCTACCTACCTGCTCTGTCTACCCTACCTGCTCTGTCTACCCTACCTGCTCTGTTTACCCTACCTGCTCTGTCTACCCTACCTGCTCTGTCTACCCTACCTGCGCTGTCTACCCTACCTGCGCTGTCTATCTACCTGCTCTGTCTACCCTACCTGCTCTGTCTACCCTACCTCTACTGTCTACCCTACCTGCTCTGTCTACCTAGCTGCTCTGTCTACCCTACCTGCTCTGTCTACCTACCTGCTCTGTCTACCCTACCTGCTCTGTCTACCTACCTGCGCTGTCTACCCTACCTGCTCTGTCTACCTAGCTGCTCTGTCTACCCTACCTGCTCTGTCTACCTACCTCTACTGTCTACCCTACCTGCTCTGTCTACCTAGCTGCTCTGTCTACCCTACCTGCTCTGTCTACCTACCTGCTCTGTCTACCCTACCTGCTCTGTCTACCCTACCTGCGCTGTCTACCCTACCTGCAATGTCTACACGACCTGCTCTGTCTACCCTACCTCTACTGTCTACCCTACCTGCTCTGTCTACCTAGCTGCTCTGTCTACCCTACCTGCTCTGTCTACCCTACCTGCTCTGTCCACCCTACCTGCTCTGTCTACCCTACCTCTACTGTCTACCCTACCTGCTCTGTCCACCCTACCGGCGCTGTCTACCCTACCTGCTCTGTCTACCCTACCTGCTCTGTCTACCTACCTGCTCTGTCTACCTACCTTCTCTGTCTACCCTACCTGCTCTGTCTGCCCTACCTGCTCTGTCTACCTACCTGCTCTGTCTACCCTACCTGTACTGTCTACCCTACCTGCTCTGTCTACCTACCTGCTATGTCTACCCTACCTGCTCTGTATGCCCTACCTGCTCTGTCTACCTACCTGCTCTGTCTACCCTACCTGCTCTGTCTACCCTACCTGCTCTGTCTACCTACCTGCTATGTCTACCCTACCTGCTCTGTATGCCCTACCTGCTCTGTCTACCTACCTGCTCTGTCTACCCTACCTGTACTGTCTACCCTACCTGCTCTGTCTACCTAGCTGCTCTGTCTACCCTACCTGCTCTGTCTACCTACCTGGTCTGTCTACCCTACCTGCTCTGTCTACCCTACCTACACTGTATAGACTGCCTCATTAATTACTGTTGTTGTCACGTCCTCTTGCATAATTCAACAAGTGTGTCAATAGCAGGATAATCTCAGATTAAAAATCAACACCATAGGCTCTAGATTACACATTTTGTAAATATACTTTAGATTGTTTGCGAGATAAGATATTTGTTTTTGTATTTGTATTTATTATGGATCCCCATTAGCTTCTGCCGAAGCAGCAGCTACTCATCTTGGGGTCCAGCAAAATTAAGGCAATTTATACAATTACATATACAGATTTCACAACACACCACTACCACATATCTACATTACTAAATCCACGTGTATGTATAGTGCGTATGTTATTGAATGTGTGTGTGTGTGTGTGTGTGTGTGTGTGCCAATGTTTGTGTTGCTTCACAGTCCCATAAGGTATTGTTCCATATGGTGTTTTTTAATCTGTTTTTCAAATCTAATTTTACTGTTAGCGTCAGTTACTTGATGTAGAATAGAGTTCCATGTAGTCATGGCTCTACGTATGTCACGCCCTGACCTTAGAGAGACGTTTTATTTCTCTATTTGGTTAAGTCAGGGTGTGATTTGGGTTGGGCATTCTATGTTGTGTATTTCTATGTTTGCCTGATATGGTTCCCAATCAGAGACAGCTGTTTATCGTTGTCTCTGATTGGGAATCATATTTACGCAGACCTTTTTCCCACTTTCTGGTGTGGGATCTTGTCTATGTTTAGTTGCCTGTCTGCACTATTTGTATAGCTTCACGGTTCGTTCGTTGGTTTTGTTGTTTTTGTTAAGTGTTTTATTCATTAAAAGAGAATGTACCTTGTACGCCTTGGTCTCACTCATACGACGATCGTGACAATGTAGCACTGTGTGCCTCTCATAGTCTGTTCTGGACTTGGGGACTGTGAAGAGACCTCTAAATTATCACTATAATCCGAGTGATCATTTTCGGAAGTTGCTTTCATTTCAGCACATGTAATTTGCAAACAATTCAACTGTATTAAATGATACAAATGTTCAATTCCACCAAAAATTAGCACCCATCAATATAAAGTTCTTTCTTCTCTCTCTTGTGATGTACAGTGCTATCAGAAAGTATTCAGACCCATTGTCTTTTTCCACATTTTGTGACGTTAAAGCCTTATTCTAAAATGTATTCAATTGTTTTTTGCCTCATCAATCTACACACAACACTCCATAATGACAAAGCAAAAACAGATTTCTAGAAATGTTGGCAAATTTATTTAAAAAATTACAACTGAAATATCACATTTACATAAGTATTCAGAACCTTTACTCCCTACTTTGTTGAAGCACCTTTGGCAGCGTTTACAGCAACAAGTTTTCTTAGGTATGACGCTACAAGCTTGGCACACCTGTATTTGGGGAGTTTCTCCCATTCTTCTCTGCAAATGCTCTCAAGCTCTGTCAGGTTTGATGGGGAGCGTTGCTGCACAGCTATTTTCAGGTCTCTCCAGAGATGTTCGATTGGATTCAAGTCCGGGCTCTGGCTGGGCCACTCGAGCACATTCAGAGACTTGTCCCTAAGCCATTCCTGTGTAGTCTTGGCTGTGTGCTTAGGGTCGTTGTCCTGTTGGAAGATGAACCTGAGGTCCTGAGCACTCTGGAGCAGGTTTTCATCGATCCTGACTCTTCACCATAGGGATGGTGCCAGGTTTCCTCCAGACGTGACATTCAGGCCAAAGAGTTCAATCTTGGTTTCATCAGACTAGAGAATCTTGTTTCTCATGGTCTGAAAGTCTTTAGGTGTCTTTTGGCAAACTCCAAGCGGGCTGTCATGTGCCTTTTACTGAGAAGTGGCTTCCGTCTGGTCACTCTACCATAAAGGACTGATTGGTGGAGTGCTGCAGAGATGGTTGTCCTTCTGGAAGGTTCTCCTTCCTCTACAGAGGAACACTAGAGCTCTGACAAAGTGACCATCAAGGCCCTGACCAAGGCCCTTCTCCCCGATTGCTCAGTTTGGCCGGGCGACCAACCCTAGGAAGAGTCTTGGTTGTTCCAAACATCTTATATTTAAGAAGGATGGAGGCCACTGTGGATCTTCAATGCTGCAGACATTCTTTGGTGCCCTTCCCCAGATCTGTGCCTTGACAAAATACCTCCTCGGAACTCTACGGACAATTCCTTCAACCTCATGGCTTGGTTTTTGCTCTGACATGCACTGTCAACTGTGGGACCTTATATAGACAGGTGTGTGCATTTCCAAATCATGTCCAATCAATTGAATTTACCACAGGTAGAATCCAATCAAGTTGTAGAAACATCTCAAGGATGATCAATGGAAACAGGATGCACCTGAGCTCAATTTCGAGTCTCATAGCAAAGGGTCTGAATATTTATGTAAATAAGGTATTTCTGTTTTTTAATAGATTAGCAAAAATGTATAATTAAAAAAAAATCTATTTTAGTATGAGGTTGTAACATAACAAAATGTTTTAAAAGTCAAGGGGTCTGAATACTTTTTGGAGGCACTGTAAGTGTTGAGATGGTGAGTTAAATCCCCTTAGAAGCTTTAGCATTCTTTCAACGGAAAGGCAATGTATTTCATTAAGCCCATTTCAGCCATTACCGGGGTCCTTATAAGCATTCCTGTGGTCATAACGGTAACGGGGAAAAACTACAGGCAGAAGAAAGAGCATGAAAGAGTCGTAGGAGTAAAATAAAATCACTCCAGCAAGATTTGTGATAAGTGGAAGTTTTGCACCCTTAAAACACAGGCAATAGATGGCTGAAAAAGACCGATCCATAGATGGTCGGTCGGGGCATGCGCGTTGCTACATTATATAGGCTAAACTTGATACAAACATCTAAATTAATCATAAATTGATCTGTCTGTGTGCTAACGTGGATATGTGACAGTGTGTGAGTGTGTGTACTGTACATGTGGGATTCTCCAACCCAGCTTGCCAAGGCAAATCAAATGAAATCAAATGTTATTGGTCACATTCACATATTTAGCAGATGTTTTTGCGTGTGTAGCGAAATGCTTGTGTTCCTAGCTCCAACATTGCAGTAAGTTTTTGTATTCATCAGGTTTCCTCATCCCCCAGTGTCCTCTAGGAGGATGCTATCTCTCTTTATTACGCCAGCCCTGTCTGTTTACCAAAGCAGACTAAACCAATCAATGCATAAGAAAAATGCAAGGGATGAATGTTTATCTTTCCAGTTTTTATTTTCCTCTCTCTCTCTTCTCGTCCCGTGCCCTCACCAAAGTAATTGGGAGATTAAAAGTAATTAATTCATTGCGGAGAGTGAGAGGGGTAAAAATCCGTCTGGGGATTTCGACGGGAATCTGTACAGTAGCTTCAAATTAGTGGAGAGAAAATGGCCAACATGACAGAGGCTTAGATGTCTTACTGCAGAGTGGAGGGAAAGTGGAGGGGAGGCTCTGGGCTGACTACAGCGAAGTAAAAGACTGATAACACAAATAATGCAGTGAGTTTAATACTACTCTCTGTGTGTGTGTGTGTGTGTGTGTGTGTGTGTGTGTGTGTGTGTGTGTGTGTGTGTGTGTGTGTGTGTGTGTGTGTGTGTGTGTGTGTGTGTGTGACTGACTGGAACAGGGCTGAAGGGAGATGGATGTGCGCTAAAGGAGAGGAGAGGTGGAAGAAGAGAGAAAATGTCATTCATGTCTGTGTGATAGCAAAGCTGTGTCCGGAGCCCGTAATGCTTCCAATTACGACAGGTAATAATGTATATTCCTTATGTTAGATGCCACAACCAGGCCCTTAGGGCTCCACTGTAATTAAACACATTGGGATGTCATATCATTGACTTCTACACATTCACCGCATGTGGCCTCATCATGACCTCATTGTTTCTTGAACATCATGACAGCAGAGCTCAGCAGCACTGACGAACACAGAGATTCCACTACTGTTATATCTAGGAAATGAAACAAACTTCCTGCCACCACCAGTAAAAAAGTCAAATGTCCAATTTAAATGCTCCATATCTGTCAGTATCAAACATGATAGGACCTACCATGAATGTGGAGTCCCATGTAATGTTCATGTTAAACCCACGGTATCGATTCTCTCTAGTTTTACATTTATGGGTATGGAAGGAATACATGAAGAAGTCCACAGTTTAAGAGCATCTCGTCCTTAATTTTATTACCATTATCCACAATCCACCTCATTTTGCAGTGAATTCAGGGGTCATATAGTAATACATAATCTCATTGACCTTATGGTGTGCACAAAATATCCCAATTTAGAGAAGGAGGGCGGGGGTGCAGTAACAATGGACACTTTATTATAGCTGACCAATGGTAAATGGGCCTTTAAATGGGCCTCATAAGCCTCTGAGTAAAGCAATAAAAACAATCAGGAATCCCAGAAAAGTGCTAAAAATAGCCTAAGAAACAAGGTTCATGAAGTCGATAACTTGCTAGCAACAAGTAGCCAAATACTGGCTTTCTCTGAAACTCACTTAGATAATTCATTTGATGATACAGTGGTAGCAATATATGGTTATAACATCTACATTGCTGTTTATATTCAGAGTAATACAAGTGACTCGTTTCAGGAAACTAGGTATATGTCGCATGTCATTACTTCACAGGAGAGGCATTTGAACATAAACATATGGCAGAAATGCCTTCTGGAACATGTGAACTTTCATGTACCTTAATAACCAACCTGTATGCTGTCTGTAAATACGAATAAAACAGTTCAATTACCAGACTAGTGGGTTTAGCCACGGAAAAAGTCAGGAACCTTCCCGTTAGCCATGATTGGCTGAGATCATGGATGGCCTGGACATCCCGAGAGAAGAGTTTGGATTGGTCTGCCATGTAGCATGCTTCTGTCTATAACATGAGCGGCTGAGTATGTGTTGGTAATCCTTTCTAACACAGCTTATTTTTAAAGATATCACAAAGAACTGCAAAATTGTTGCTAATGCTCTCCCCCTTCTGGAGGTGACGATCGTGCCATGCTGACTCTCTCTAACTCTGAAAATGAATCAGACGATGAGGAAATCCTTGATTTAGGATTTTTAAAATTCATTAAACCAGACATTGTAGAGTCTTCTGAATTGGTGCTCAACAGTGTTGTTGTCACGGAAGATGTTGACAGAGTTTTGAAATCAGTGGAATTCTCGGTGGAAGCATGATAGCTAAGGAGTTAGAGAAAATTCTGCCGTTTTGATTGCAAATATGAGAATGTAGTCAAAAAGAGAACACAGAGAAGGCTGTTGTATAAAACACCTGTATCTGGATTACATCTTCAAACTAAGGGCAACCATGGCATCTGTGACAGAGAGGGAGAAGCGTTCATCCATGTATATGGGTAAGAGAGTCTACCTAGCTACATTTTCAGATATCATACGTTTCTAATTTTGGCAGAAAGTCGTTTTCATTGAAAGTTAAAGCGTAGTAATTTAGCTAGCTAAATGTAGCTGGCTGGCTCGCGAGGCTAACGTTATGTGTATGATCTGTGTAGTAATTGTCATGTATTGTCATGTTGTGTCTTTCTGTCCTTTCCTTTCACCCTGTCTCCCTCTGCTGGTCATATTAGGTTACCTTTTCTCCCCCGCTTTCCCCCAGCTGTTCCTTGTCTCCTCTTGACTACCTCGTCACCCCTTCTCCCACCTGTTCCCCTTTTCCCTCTGATTAGTCCCCTATATCTCTCTCTGTTTTTGTTCCTGTCCTTGTTGGATTCTTGTTTGTTGTGTTTCATGCCGGAGCCAGACTATCGTCATGTTTGCTGTAACCTTGTCCTGTCCTGTCGGAATCTGCCGGTCTATCTGAGCCTACCTATGTTTGGTTATTAAAGAAGCTCTGTTTAAGTTAGTTCGCTTTTGGGTCCTCATTCACTCACCGTAACAGAAGAATCCGACCAAGAATGGACCCAGCGACTTCGGATCCTCTCCACTCAGCCGTCGAGATCCAGGGAGCGATGCTAGGCAGACACGAGCAGGAATTGTCTGCTGCTCGACATGCCGTTGAGACCCTGGCCACCCAAGTCTCCAACCTCACAGAACAGGTTCACCATCTCCGCCTCGATCCACCGGCCACTTCCAGGGCTTTCGAATCTCCGGAGCCCAGAATCAATAACCCGCCGTGTTACTCTGGGGAGCCCACTGAATGCCGCTCGTTCCTCACCCAGTGTGATATTGTGTTTTCTCTCCAGCCCAACACTTACTCCAGGAGCACTGCTCGTGTCGCCTACGTCATATCTCTCCTTATTGGACGGGCTCGTGAGTGGGGCACGGCAATCTGGGAGGCAAGGGCTGAGTGTACTAACCAGTATCAGGACTTTAAGGAGGAGATGATACGGGTTTTTGATCGATCTGTTTTTGGGGAGGAGGCTTCCAGGGCCCTGTCTTCCCTATGTCAAGGTAATCGATCCATAACAGACTACTCTATTGAGTTTCGCACTCTTGCTGCCTCCAGTGGCTGGAACGAGCCGGCTTTGCTCGCTCGTTTTCTGGAGGGTCTCCGCGCAGAGGTAAAGGATGAGATTCTCTCCCGGGAGGTCCCTTCCAGCGTGGATTCCCTGATTGAACTCGCTATTCGCATTGAGCGACGGGTTGATCTTCGTCACCGAGCTCGTGGAAAGGAGCTCGCGTTCTCCGTTGCCCCCCTCTCCACATCACTACCATCTTCCTCTGCCGGCTCGGGAGCTGAGCCTATGCAGCTGGGAGGTATCCGCATCTCGACTAAGGAGAGGGAACGGAGAATCACCAACCGCCTCTGTCTCTATTGCGGTTCTGCTGGTCATTTTGTCACTTCATGTCCAGTAAAAGCCAGAGCTCATCAGTAAGCGGAGGGCTACTGGTGAGCGCTACTACTCCTGTCTCTCCTTCAAGATCCTGCACTACCTTGTCGGTCCATCTACGCTGGACCGGTTCGTCAGCTTCCTGCAGTGCCTTAATAGACTCTGGGGCGGAGGGCTGTTTTATGGACGAGACCTGGGCTCGGGAACATGACATTCCTCTCAGACAGTTAAGGGAGTCCACGGCCTTGTTCGCCCTGGATGGTAGTCCTCTCCCCAGGATTCAGCGTGAGACGCTACCTTTAACCCTCACTGTTTCTGGTAATCATAGCGAAACCATTTCTTTTTTGATTTTTCGTTCACCTTTTACACCTGTTGTTTTGGGCCATCCCTGGCTAGTTTGTCATAATCCTTCCATTAATTGGTCTAGTAATTCTATCCTCTCCTGGAACGTCTCTTGTCATGTGAAATGTTTAATGTCTGCTATCCCTCCTGTTTCCTCTGTCTCTTCTTCACAGGAGGAGCCTGGTGATTTGACAGGGGTGCCGGAGGAATATCACGATCTGCGCACGGTGTTCAGTCGGTCCAGGGCCACCTCTCTTCCTCCACACCGGTCGTATGATTGTAGTATTGATCTCCTTCTGGGAACCACTCCCCCCCGGGGTAGGCTATACTCTCTCTCGGCTCCCGAACGTAAGGCTCTCGAGGATTATTTGTCTGTAGCTCTTGACGCCGGTACCATAGTCCCCTGCTCCTCTCCCGCCGGAGCGGGGTTTTTTTTTGTCAAGAAGAAGGACGGGTCTCTGCGCCCCTGCATAGATTATCGAGGGCTGAATGACATAACAGTTAAGAATCGTTATCCGCTTCCTCTTATGTCTTCAGCCTTCGAGATCCTGCAGGGAGCCAGGTTTTTCACTAAGTTGGACCTTCGTAACGCTTACCATCTCGTGCGCATCAGGGAGGGGGACGAGTGGAAGACGGCGTTTAACACTCCGTTAGGGCACTTTGAATACCGGGTTCTTCCTTTCGGCCTCGCTAACGCTCCAGCTGTCTTTCAGACATTAGTCAATGATGTCCTGAGAGACATGCTGAACATCTTTGTTTTCGTTTACCTTGACGATATCCTGATTTTTTCACCGTCACTCCAGATTCATCTTCAGCACGTTCGACGTGTCCTCCAGCGCCTTTTAGAGAATTGTCTTTTTGTGAAGGCTGAGAAGTGCACTTTTCATGCCTCCTCCGTCACATTTCTCGGTTCTGTTATTTCCGCTGAAGGCATTAAGATGGATCCCGCTAAGGTTCAAGCGGTCATTGATTGGCCCGCCCCTAAGTCACGCGTCGAGCTGCAGCGCTTTCTCGGCTTCGCGAACTTCTATCGTCGTTTCATCCGTAATTTCGGTCAGGTGGCAGCTCCTCTCACAGCCCTTACTTCTGTCAAGACGTGCTTTAAGTGGTCCGTTTCCGCCCAGGGAGCTTTTGATCTCCTCAAGAATCGTTTTACATCCGCTCCTATCCTTGTTACACCTGACGTCTCTAGACAGTTCGTTGTCGAGGTTGACGCGTCAGAGGTGGGCGTGGGAGCCATTCTTTCTCAGCGCTCCCTCTCTGACGACAAGGTCCACCCATGCGCGTATTTTTCTCATCGCCTGTCGCCGTCGGAACGTAACTATGATGTGGGAAACCGCGAACTGCTCGCCATCCGGTTAGCCCTAGGCGAATGGCGACAGTGGTTGGAGGGGGCGACCGTTCCTTTTGTCGTTTGGACTGACCATAGGAACCTTGAGTACATCCGTTCTGCCAAACGACTTAATGCGCGTCAGGCGCGTTGGGCGCTGTTTTTCGCTCGTTTCGAGTTCGTGATTTCTTATCGTCCGGGCTCTAAGAACACCAAGCCTGATGCTTTATCTCGTCTCTTCAGTTCTTCAGTAGCCTCCACTGACCCCGAGGGGATTCTCCCTGAGGGGCGTGTTGTCGGGTTGACTGTCTGGGGAATTGAGAGGCAGGTAAAGCAAGCGTTCACTCACACTCCGTCGCCGCGCGCTTGTCCTAGGAACCTTCTTTTCGTTCCCGTTCCTACTCGTCTGGCCGTTCTTCAGTGGGCTCACTCTGCCAAGTTAGCCGGCCACCCTGGCGTTCGGGGTACGCTTGCTTCCATTCGCCAGCGTTTTTGGTGGCCCACCCGGGAGCATGACACGCGTCGTTTCGTGGCTGCTTGTTCGGTCTGCGCGCAGACTAAGTCCGGTAACTCCCCTCCTGCCGGCCGTCTCAGGCCGCTTCCCATTCCCTCTCGACCGTGGTCTCACATCGCCTTAGATTTTGTCACCGGACTGCCTTCGTCAGCGGGGAAGACTGTTATTCTTACGGTTGTCGATAGGTTCTCTAAGGCGGCTCATTTCATTCCCCTTGCTAAGCTTCCTTCTGCTAAAGAGACGGCACAAATCATCATCGAGAATGTTTTCAGAATTCATTGCCTTCCGTCAGACGTCGTTTCGGACAGAGGTCCGCAATTCACGTCTCAATTTTGGAGGGAGTTTTGCCGTTTGATTGGGGCTTCCGTCAGTCTCTCTTCCGGCTTTTACCCCCAGTCTAACGGTCAAGCAGAACGGGCCAATCAGACTATTGGTCGCATCTTACGCAGTCTTTCTTTTCGCAACCCTGCGTCTTGGTCAGAACAGCTCCCCTGGGCAGAATACGCCCACAACTCGCTTCCTTCGTCTGCGACCGGGCTATCTCCTTTTCAGAGTAGCCTCGGGTACCAGCCTCCGCTGTTCTCATCTCAGTTCGCCGAGTCCAGCGTCCCCTCCGCTCAGGCTTTTGTCCAACGTTGCGAGCGCACCTGGAAGAGGGTCAGGTCTGCACTTTGCCGTTATAGGACGCAGACTGTGAGGGCTGCTAATAAGCGTAGAACTAAGAGTCCTAGATATTGTCGCGGTCAGAGAGTTTGGCTCTCCACTCAGAACCTTCCCCTTAAGACGGCTTCTCGCAAGTTGACCCCGCGGTTCATTGGTCCGTTCCGTATTTCTCGGGTCATTAATCCTGTCGCAGTTCGACTTCTTCTTCCGCGATACCTTCGTCGCGTCCACCCGGTCTTCCATGTCTCCTGTATTAAGCCCGTTCTTCGCGCCCCCGCTCGTCTTCCCCCCCCCCCCCCATCCTTGTCGAGGGCGCACCCATCTACAGGGTCCGCAGGATTTTGGACATGCGTCCTCGGGGCCGTGGTCACCAGTACCTTGTTGATTGGGAGGGGTACGGTCCTGAGGAGAGGAGTTGGGTTCCCTCTCGGGACGTGCTGGACCGTGCGCTGATCGAGGATTTCCTCCGTTGCCGCCAGGTTTCCTCCTCGAGTGCGCCAGGAGGCGCTCGGTGAGTGGGGGGGTACTGTCATGTATTGTCATGTTGTGTCTTTCTGTCCTTTCCTTTCACCCTGTCTCCCTCTGCTGGTCATATTAGGTTACCTTTTCTCCCCCGCTTTCCCCCAGCTGTTCCTTGTCTCCTCTTGACTACCTCGTCACCCCTTCTCCCACCTGTTCCCCTTTTCCCTCTGATTAGTCCCCTATATCTCTCTCTGTTTTTGTTCCTGTCCTTGTCGGATTCTTGTTTGTTGTGTTTCATGCCGGAGCCAGACTATCGTCATGTTTGCTGTAACCTTGTCCTGTCCTGTCGGAATCTGCCGGTCTATCTGAGCCTACCTATGTTTGGTTATTAAAGAAGCTCTGTTTAAGTTAGTTCGCTTTTGGGTCCTCATTCACTCACCGTAACAGTAATATTATTTGTATCTCAGAAATGTCTGTATCTCAGAAATCAATTTGCATTGCTAGTTATAGCTTAATGATTACATGATGGCGCTGATGGTTAGGGCTGCCGTCTTATCGGCCCTCAACCAATTATTTTTTTGCGTTGTTCGTAACTTGTTTTGTACATAATGTTGCTGCTACTGTCTCCTATGACTGAAAATAGCTTCTAAACATCAGAACTGGGGTTGCTCACCTCAAACTGGATGAAGAGTTTTTCTTCAATGAGTCGGATGCAAGGGATATACTGTTGACACCCGACCAGGCCCCGATCCCCATGATTCGCAGGAGAAGGAAACGGCGATTCCGAGGCAAAAGATCAGGTGCCTTGTGAGGACCAGGCGATGAGTGGCTAATCTGCAATTGCCCTCAATTCTGCTAGCTAACGTTCAATTGCTAGAAAATAAATGAGATGAACTGAAAGCACATATATCCTACCAACGGGACATTAAAAACTGTAATATTTTATGCTTCACCGAGTCATGGATGAATGACGATATTAAGAACATAGAGCTGGCAGGTTACACACTCTCTCGGCAAGACAGAACAGCAGCCTCTGGTAAGACATGGGGTGGGGGCCTATGCATTTATGCAAACAACAGTTGGTGCACGACATCTAAGGAAGTCTCAAGGTTTTGCTCGCCTGAGGTGTAGTTTCTTATGATAAGTTGCAGACCTCACTATTTACCCAGGGAGTTTTCATCAGTTTTTTTCGTAGCTGTCTATATACCACCACAGAGCGAGGTTGGAACTAAAACCTTGCTAAATTAGCTGTATTCTGCAATAAGCAAACAGGAAAACGCTCATCCAGAGGCGGCGTTCCTAGTGGCCGGTGACTTTAATGGAGGGAAACGTAAATCAGTTTTACCGAATTTCTATCAACATATCATCAAGATATCAAGATATTTTCAACCTCTACCTGTCTGAGTCTGTAATACCAACATGTTATAAGCAGACCACCAGAGTCCCTGTGCCCAAGAACACTAAAGTAACCTGCCTAAATGACTACCGACCCTTAGCACTCACGTCTGTAGCCATGAAATGCTTTGAAAGATTGGTCATGGCTCACATCAACACCATTATCCCAGGAAACCCTAGACCCACTCCAATTTGCATACCGCCAAAACAGACCCAGAGATCATGCAATCTCTATTGCACTCCACACTGCCTTTTCCCACATTGACAAAAGGAACACCTATGTGAGAATGCTTTTCATTGACTACAGCTCAGCGTTCAACACCATAGTGCCCTGGGACTACACAGCTCCCTCTGCAACTGGATCCTAGACTTCCTGACGGGCCACCCCCAGGTGGTAAGGGTAGGTAACAACACATCTGGCATGCTGATCCACAACATGGGGGCCCCTCAGGGGTGCGTGCTCAGTCCCCTCCTGTACTCCATGATCACTCATGACTGCATGGCCAGGCACAACTCCAACACCATCATTAACCTCTTCAACCTATGGGGGCGCTATTTCATTATTGGATAAAAAAAACGTGCCCGTTTTAAGCGCAATATTTTGTCACAAAAAGATGCTCGACTATGCATATAATTGACAGCTTTGGAAAGAAAACACTCTGACGTTTCCAAAACTGCAAAGATATTGTCTGTGAGTGCCACAGAACCAATGCTACAGGCGAAACCAAGATGAAATTTCATACAGGAAGTGAGCCAGATTTTTGAGGCGCTGTGTTCCAATGTCTCCTTATATGGCTGTGAATGCGCAAGGAATGAGCCTACACTTTCTGTCGTTTCCCCAAGGTGTTTGCAGCATTGTGACGTATTTGTAGGCATATCATTGGAAAATTGACCATAAGAGACTACATTTACCAGGTGTCCACTCGGTGTCCTCCGTCGAAACTATTGCGTAATCTCCAGGTGCGTGCATTTTTCCATTTTGAACAGAGGAGAAACCAAACTGCCATGAGTGACTTATCATCGAATAGATATGTGAAAAACACCTTGAGGATTGATTCTAAACAACGTTTGCCATGTTTCTGTCGATATTATGGAGTTAATTTGGAAAAAAGTTTGCGTTGTAATGACTGAATTTTCGGGTTTTTTTGGTAGCCAAACATGACGCAGAAAACGGACCGATTTCTCCTGAACAAATAATCTTTCAGGAAAAACTGAACATTTGCTATCTAACTGAGTCTCCTCATTGAAAACATCCGAAGTTCTTCAAAGGTAAATTATTTTATTTGAATGGTTTTCTGGTTTTTGTGAAAATGTTGCCTGCTGAATGCTAACGCTAAATGCTAACGCTAGCTATCAATAGCTATCAATACTGTTACACAAATGCTTGTTTTGCTATGGTTGAGAAGCATATTTTTGAAAATCTGAGATGACAGTGTTGTTAACAAAAGGCTAAGCATGAGAGCTAGCATATTGATTTAATTTCATTTGCGATTTTCATGAATAGTTAACGTTGTGTTATGCTAATGAGCTTGTGGATAGATTTACACAATCCTGGATACAGGTTTTTTTCTTAGCTAAACGTGACGCACAAAATGGAGCGATTTCTCCTAAACAAATAATATTTCAGGAAAAACTGAACATTTGCTATCTAACTGAGAGTCTCCTCATTGAAAACATCAGAAGTTCTTCAAAGGTAAATGATTTTATTTGAATGGTTTTCTGGTTTTTGTGAAAATGTTGCCTGCTGAATGCTAACGCTAAATGCTATGCTAACTATCAATGTTGTTACACAAATGCTTGTTTTGCTATGGTTGAGAAGCATATTTTTGAAAATCTGAGATGACAGTGTTGTTAACAAAAGGCTAAGCTTGAGAGCTAGCATATTTATTTCATTTCATTTGCGATTTTCATGAATAGTTAACATTGCGTTATGGTAATGGGCTTGAGGCTGTAGTCACGATCCCGGATCCGGGATGGCTCGACGCAAGAAGTTAAGTTTGCTGATGACACAACAATGGTAGGCCTGATCACTGACAACGATGAGACAGCCTATAGGGAGGAGGTCAATGACCTGACCATGTGGTGCAAGGACAACAACTCCTCCCTCAATGTGATCAAGACAAAGGAGATGATTGTGGACTACAGGAAAAAGAGGACCGAGCAGGCCCCCTTCTCATTGACAGGGCTGTAGTGGAGCAGGTTGAAAACTTCAAGTTCCTTGGCGTCCACATCAACAACAAACTAACATGCTCCAAGCACACTAAGACAGTCGTGAAGAGGGCATGACTAAAACCTATTCCCCTCAGGACACTGAAAATATTTGGCGTCACTGCCATATTTGGCGTCACTGCCATCACTGCCTGGTATGGCAACTGCTCGGCCTCCGAATTCAAGGCAATACAGAGGGTAGTTCGTACGGCCCAATACATCACCGAGGCCAGGCTTCCTGCCATCCAGGACCTCTATACCAGACGGTGTCAGGGGAAGGCCCTAAGAATCATCAATGACTCCAGCCACCCTAGTCATAGACTGTTCTCTCTGCTACCGCACGATAAGTGATACTGGAGCTCCAAGTCTATGTTCAAGAGGCTTCTAAACTGTTTTTACCCCCAAGCCATAAGACTCCTGAACAGCTAATTAAATGGCTAACCAGACTATTTGCATCCCCCCACGCTGCTACTCTCTGTTATTATCTATGCATAGCCACTTTAACAACCCTACCTGCATGTACATAATTATCTCAATTACCTCGACACCGGTGCCCCTGCACATTGACACATTGACTCGATACTCGTACCCCCTGTATATAGCCCCGCTATTGTTATTCACTGCTGCTCTTTCATGATTTGTTTTTCTTACCTTACTTTTTTCTTGATTACTTTTGTTTTTGTATTTTCTTAAAACTGCATCGTTGGTTAAGAGCTTGTAAGTAAGCATTTCACTGTAAGGTCTATCTCTACCTGTTGGATTCGGCAAATGTGACAAATAAAATTTGATTTGATTTTGATTTGATGTTCGCTAGCTGGCGAACATTACACCTAGTTGGTTGGCTTTAGATACCTGCAGATTCATGCATGGTAGTAACACTATGAGTTGGGATTATGGTTCATTATTTAGCTAGCTAGCAAATGCCTTAACAAAAGACTCCACTATGCCAGTAACCATTTCACTGTAGCGTTTACACCTTCTGTATCCTGTGCATGTGACAAATAAACTTAGATTTGATTTGATATGGTACGTTTTTACCAGAGACAATAATGTGAATAACAACATGACCTGCACCAAAGTCTACTTAAGATATAACGTTAGGCTGAGACAGTGTCCCAGTTTTAAAATTCTCCGGTAGAATGCCCTCCTTTCATTCAATCACAATAAGAACCGTAATCAGTTTTATGTAATTAGCTTACCATGAACTTGTAAATAATGATCTTGTTGTGAGTTTATTTCCCTGTAATAATGAATAAAATGAGCTAAAGTTAAGACGTTGTCAGCTATGATATGGTCATTATTTAAACTGGCGAGCCAGCTAACTTCAAGTTGCTTAGAAAGTTGCTTTTGGTTGCCTGGCTTGCTAGATTGACATATTAAATTCATTTTATTGTTGTTAAAATAGCCTGTCGTTTTTGTGTTTATACTTTTTCATAACGACAATGACAAGTTTGATGTCGGACAACAATAGAATGTTCATGATGTCACTGCAACAGCTGTCTACAGACATGTCGATAGACGTAGTATAAACCAGCCTTTAGTCTTGAAATCTGTTGTTTAGTACACTCCTGTACTCACTCTGTATTGCACATGGCCACACATGTGAAGAGATGGGTGGGGCTAATGCTTAAGCGGGTGTGAACGATGCTGAACGGGTGTAGACAAAGAAGTGCTCTCTAGTAGGTGTACCAAAACATTCAAGGGCAAACTTTCAAAGCAGAATGACTTTCCACTCGTTCATGTGTGTGATATACTATTTTCTACTTTTATCCAATGTAAAAAAAAACACAATTTCAAATTTTGCTACATAAGACCAAATCGAGCTGGTCGGTCACATATTCCTGTAAAGCTTAGAGAAGATCTCATGTCAAATGCTGTTGATGTAATATGGCTACAGGTTCAACTGCCTCACCTAAAGCCTTTTCTTGTGGAAGTTGCTACAGACCACCAAGTGCTAACAGTCAGTATAAGGATAATATGTTTGAAAGGCTTGATAATGTATGTGATATCAACAGAGAGGTATATTTTCTGGGTGACCTAAATATTGATTAGCTTTCATCAAGCGGTCCACTCAAGAAAAATCTTCAATCTGTAACCAGTGCCTGCAACCTGGTTCAGGTTATCAGTCTACCTACCAGGGTATTTTCAAACAAAACAGGAACTAAATCATCCACTTGTATTGACCACATCTTTACTGATGCTGCAGAAATCTGCTCCAAAGCAGTATCCACACCCATCGGATGTAATGATCATAATATAATAGCCATATCTAGGAAAACCCAAGTTCTAAAGTCTGGACCTAAAATATTGCATAAGTGATCATACAAGAGGTATTGCAATGATTCCCATTATTCCCATGCAATGATTCCCAATGATTCCCAAGATGTGAAAAATATTTGTTAGTCTGGTGTGTGTAATGAGGAACATCCTGATGCTGCACATTCTTCCAGGTATTGACAGGCTTGTGCCCATAAAGAAACTGACTGTTAAAACTGCCAAATCCCCAAGGATAGATGAGGAATTAAAAACTGTATGGCTGAGAGGAATGAAGCTAAGGGAATGGCAAATAAGTCTGGCAACACAGCAGATTGGCAAACATACAGTAAACTGAGAAATCACGTAACTAAACTTAACAAAAAGAAGAAACTATAAAATCAAATTACATTTTATTAGTCACATGCGCCAAATACAACAGGTGTAGTAGACCTTACAGTGAAATGCTTACTTACTAGCCCCTAACCAACAGTGCAGTTTCAAAAAATATGGATAAGAATAAGAGAAAAGTAATAAGTAATAAAAGAGCAGCAGTAAAACATAACAATATATACAGGGGGGTTCTGGTACAGAGTTAATGTGCGGGGGCACCGGTTAGTTGAGGTAGTATGTATATGTAGGTAGAGTTAATTAAAGTGACTATGCATAGATGACAACAGAGAGTGGCAGTGGTGTGGAGAGGGGGGGGGGGGGGGGGGGGGAGCAATGCAAGTAGTCTGGGTAGCCATTTGACTAGATGTTCAGGAGTCTTATGGCTTGGGGGTAGAAGCTGTTTAGAAGCGTCTTGGAAACAAAATACTATGGAACAAAGATAAATTATATAAAGAATGATAGCAAAAATGCTCTGGAGTACCTTAAATTAAATTCTAGGCAGAAAATGTAAAAACTCCATCCTTCATTGAGACTGACGGCTCATTCATAACAAACCCTTTGATATTGCCAACCCCTTTAATAACTTTTCTGTTGGCAAGATTAGCAAAGTCAGGCATGACATGAAAACAACAAATGCTGAGCCTTCTTATTGATGCCTAACATACCAAATAATAAAAGACAAGCACTGTAGCTTTGAATTCCGCAAAGTTAGTGTGGAAGAGGTGAAACAATAATTGCTATATATAAATAAGGACAACCCACCTGGAACCGACAAACTGGATGGTAAATGACTGAGGTTGGTAGCGGAATACATTGCGACTCCCTATTTGCTGCATCGTCAATCTAAGCCTAGAAGACAGAGACAGAGTGTGTCCTCAGGCCTGGAGGGAGGCACAGGTCATTCAGCTGCCAAAAATAGTCAAGCACACTTTAATGGTTCAAACAGCAGACCAATCAGCCTGTTACCGGTGCTTCGTAAACTTTTGGGAAAAATTTTGTTCGACCAAATACAATGTTATTTTACAGAAAACAAATTAACAACATATTTTCAGCTTGCTTATAGGGAAGGGCACTCAACATGCTCGGCACTGACACAAATGACTGATGATTGGCTGAAAGAAATTGATAATAAGAAGATTGAGAGCTGGTTTGTTAGACTTTAGTGCAGCCTTTGATATCATTGATCATAACATATTGCTGAAAAAACCTAGGTGTCACAACTCCCACCAAAGGTGTCTCCCCTGCCTGTTCAGGGCGGTACTCAGCGGTCGTCGTCGCCGGTCTACTAGCCGCCACCGATCCCTTTTTCCTTATCTGTTTGTTTAGTTTTATTAGTTGCACCTGTTCCTTTTGTGTTTCTTGATCTTTGGTCTATTTAAGCATGTTAGGCCCGCTTAGGTTTGTGCAGGATTATTTTGTGTTCTCTGTCGACTGTGGATGTGTTTTTGTTCTCTGGATCGTTTGCCCTGTGTTTTGGGTTGGTCAGTGTGTATGCGCCTTGTGTTTGGAATGACCGTTTTCTCTGGAGAAATAAATTATTACTAATCATTGAACCCTCTGCTCTCTGCGCCTGACTCCTACCTTCCACTCCTAGTAACCCGGGACACTAGATGTTATGGATAATCCTCTGCCTTATCATATATGGACAGTTACCTATGCAATAGAACACTGAGGGTTTTCTTTAATTGAAGCCTCTCTAATGCAAATTCGGTTGAGTGTGGTGTACCGCAGGGCAGCCAGCTTGGACCATTATTGTTTTCGGTGTTTACTAATGACCTTCAACTGACCTTGAATACAGCCTATGTGTCCATGTACTCTGACGACTCAACAGTATACACATCGGCTGCAACAGTAAAATAAATAACTGACACCCTTAACATAGAGCCCCAGTCAGTTTAAGAATAGTTAACGATCAAAACATTTCAAAAACTAAAAGCATAATTTTTAGGACAAATCACTCGCTCAACCCTAAACATCATCTAGATCTACACTGAGCATATCAAAATGTAGGAAGCCCTCCCACCTCTTTTGACTTCAGAACAACCTCAATTTATTGGGGCATGGACTCCACAAGGTGTCAAAAGCGTTCTACAGGGATGCTGGCCCATGTTGACTCCAATGCTTTCAACAGTTGTGTCAAGTTGGCCACCTAATACCATACCCTGTTAAAAGGTGCTTAAATATTGTGTCTTGCCTATTCACATCTCTGAATGGCACACATACACAGTCCATGTCTCAATTGTCTCAAGGCTTAAAAAATATTGTTTAAGTTGTCTCCTCCCATTCATCTACATTGATTGAAGTGGATTTAACAAGTGACATCAATAAGAGATGATAGCTTTCACCTGGATTCACCTGGTCAGTCCATGTAATGGAAAGATGAGTTCCTAATGTTTTGTATACTCAAGTGTATAATAGAATAATGTGGCTATTGAGCAAGTTGAAAAACCTAAATTGCTGGGTGTCACCCTAGATAGCAAGCTGTCATGGTCAAAACATATAGACTCAATGCTTGCTTAAATGGGAAGAGGTCTGTCCATGATAAGGCATTGCTTTGCTTTCTTGATATCTCTGTCAACCAGACAGGTCCTACAGGCCATAGTTTTGTCACGCCTGGACTACTGGCCAGTTGTGTGGTCAAGTGCGACAAAGAAGGACATAGGCAAATTGCAGTTGGTCCAAAACAGAGCAGCACTTAGATGTACACCGAGGGCAAATGTCAATGACATGCATGTCAATCTATCCTGGCTCAAAGTTGAGGAGAAATGGACTGCATCACTATTGGTCTTTGTGCGAGGTATTGATGGTGCCGAACTCTCTGTTCAATCAGTTGGCACACAGTTTGGACACTCATCAGTATCACACAAGACATGCAATCAGACGTCTCTTCACAGTCCCCAGGTCCAGAACAGAGGCTGGGAAACACACAGTATTAAATAGAGCCATGACTACATGGAACTCTCTACCACCCCAGGTAACTCAAGCTAGCAATAAAAACAGATTTAAAAAAAACATATAAAAGAGCACCTTACGGCATGACAGGGACTGTGAAGAGACACACACATGTTTTAAAGCATTGCATTGTATTTTGCATTGTATTATGTATTGTACTATGTATGTGATACGTGGTTGGGATACGATTGTGATATGTGGTTGTCTCGCCTGGTTATCTCCAGATGAATGCACTAGCTGTGGGTCGCTCTGGATGGGAGCGTCTGCTGAATGGCTAAAGTGTAATGTAAATGTAGTGCTGTGTATATTTTTGTATATTATGATTGTTATTTGTTATGTTGTTTCCTGTTTGGACCCCAGGAAGAGTATCCCTGCCTTGGCAGCAGATAATTGGGGATCCTAATAAATACTAAATACTAAAAGGAACACAGCAATTGTCTAGGATGGCTTGTCTGTGTCTGGGTTCTCCCTGGGGACATATGGCACTCTTCCCTTTTCTTTCGTCCCTCATAATGATATATGAAAGATATTAAACATGACACCTGTGTCAGGCAAATCCCCTCGCCACCTGAAACGTTTAACTAACGTTTAAACAGTGATTTCTGTCCGCTGCAGAGATAATATCCAGAGGTCCCAGCCCACCCAGGCAGAACAATATCTTTACATTAAGTGTACCTCTCCTTGCTGCTGTGACACATTTACACACACACACACACACACACACACACACACACACACACACACACACACACACACACACACACACACACACACACACACACACACTATTGGATCCAAGAAGAGGCTACTATGAAAAAGAAGCGTCTAGAGAAGCAACATTAAAATAGTTTAGATGAAGAAGCATCTTCATGCTGACAGAGTTATTTTGTAATAGCGGTGTTGTACTGAAGCTTTATTCTCACTCAGAGAGACAATAAAAGAGTAATAAAAAGCAAAGCCATGGCATCTGGTCTGCTGGCTGGATCCCTGCAAATCGACTCGGTACTGGTACTCCCTGTATATAGCCCTGTTATTTTCTACTCCCTGCATATAGACCTGTTATTTTCTACTCCCTGTATATAGCCCTGTTATTTTCTACTCCCTGTATATAGCCCTGTTATTTTCTACTCCCTGTATATAGCCATGTTATTTTCTACTCCCTGTATATAGCCAGGTTATTTTCTACTCCCTGTATATAGCCCTGTTATTTTCTACTCCCTGTATATAGCCATGTTATTTTCTACTCCCTGTATATAGCCAGGTTATTTTCTACTCCCTGTATATAGCCCTGTTATTTTCTACTCCCTGTATATAGCCATGTTATTTTCTACTCCCTGTATATAGCCCTGTTATTTTCTACTCCCTGCATATAGCCCTGTTATTTTCTACTCCCTGTATATAGCCATGTTATTTTCTACTCCCTGTATATAGCCCTGTTATTTTCTACTCCCTGTATATAGCCAGGTTATTTTTACTCATTATTTTTATTTAATATTCACTGTGTATTTATTCCTTTTGTCACTTTTATGTGAAAAAAAGTATGTTATCTTTAACTCTGCATTGTTGGAGAAGGACAAGTAAGTAAGCGTTTCACTGTTGTTTACGAAGCATGTGCAATTATTTTTTCATTTGGATGGTGTAGCATGTGAGACTCCATGGCTGCGTTTACACATGCAGCCAAATTCTGATATTTTTTTATTTGGATGGTGTAGCATGTGAGACTCCATGGCTGCGTTTAAACATGCAGCCCAATTCTGATCTTTTTTTCCAGTAATTGGTCTTTTAAAATTATATTTAAAAAAATTGAAGTAGGCTATATGATCCCACCGGTAATAGATCCATTGTTATATTACTTGGGAAGCACAGCTGAGTGAGCATACATTTAAATAATTTGCTTTTAATTTTAATGGGCTGATGGTGCCTGCATCTGATGGTCAGTCTCAGCAGAGGGAGAGAGCAGCAGACTGAGGGTCCGTCTCTCAACATCCCTTCACTCCCCCTTTTCTCTGATGACACGGACCAAAAAGGGACACTGTCTTAAAGCTGACGGTGAAACTCGAGTCGCACCGCATTATTTCTGCCTTATGCACAAATTCATGTTGTTACTCCTATGACCAGAGAAAGTGAAATATTCCTTGATATTAAAAAAGACCCAACAACACAACATTATCGATACACTTTCCTACTCACTCATTTTTTATGTTATTGTTTTATTTCACCTTTATTTAACCAGGTAGGCTAGTTGAGAACAAGTTCTCATTTACAACTGCGACATGCCGTCCGAACAAGGAGAGGAGCCGACTTCGGCGGAAGTCGTGACAAACACAGAGTTACACAAGGAATAAACAAACATGAGGTAGTTGGATGGACTATTTACAGATGGCCTATGTACATTACTGCTGCAGGTCTTGTTGTAGCGCTGAGTGGAAATAGGAAGAACGCACATTTTATGGCTTATAAAAGTGTTGAATAAAAAGTGCTGTCAGTGCTTAAACGTTTACTCACTCATAAAATCATCAGCTCTTTGCTGTAGTTGTTGAGTCTGTCTCTAGTCATGTTTTTAGGAGTTTCACAGTAATCTCACAGTATCAACTTTGTTGTAACTTTCTTTTACGCCTGCAACGTCACTACAGACACAGTAATCTGAGCCATCCGATTGGCCAGCAGTTGGCCAATAGTGCACTGTATTTGCTCTCTGGGCCTGCCAGGAAGGCAGAGTTTGTACCTTGAGACACATGAAATTGTTCAAAATTGGAACACTTCACCTACCCGCCATGCAGAGCAGCTGAATCAGGTGCACCTACCGCCAACTGCATGAGACAAATACAATTAAAAGGAACGCAAGGCTTTATCGTTGTTTTTCACAGAAATGCGATCGACTAGTAATGCCTCACTGGTTGGTGACCACAGCGCTAGATGGATATAAAGGATATTGGTGGTTTTATGATAAATGTGCTGCTCTAGTGAATATATACAGTAGTTCATATAAGAACTAAAATGATATGTAATGCATTTCCTCTACAGGGCAAACAGAGGATGGCTGTGGAGAGGACAACTGGGGATCTTTGTCCGGTACTGCATGAAGAAGGATGAGACACACACTTCCTGGTCATGTAGTCCAGTGAGGGAGAAGTGGAAAACAGAATGTCACAATCTTCAAGTAGCTTTGAAATCAGAGAGCGGTAGTGAGATGTCAAAGAAAGAGGGTAGACTGATCCAACGTGCCACTACATCAAGTGTTTGAGCAGACGCACAAGGCCATCATTGATCCTGTCAAGTTCTCATTTCTCTTGAATAGCTGTCCATTGAACGAAGGCTCTCAGCACTAGTTAGAATAAAACTCTCCAGTGTAGCCTCACAATGGCCCGTCTCCTCTTGGGAGGAGAGATGAAGAGACTTGATTGATGCTAAGAGCCCTAGTCTCAATCATATTGTTGACCTCCATCTCTTACCAGTCTCCCTGACACAGTCTCACTCCTTTCTGAGACAAAGCTCTCTCTACCTCCCCAAACCCCAGCCAATTGATTGGCCCGCCAACTCCAGAAGGCCCCATTTGAACGGGCTCCAACCCACTGGCACAGCCTCCTGTAATGCCTAATGATGGACTAATTCCGCAACCCCGTGGAATTCCAGAATCCCAATCATGCTCCAAAGAACCATATTGGCCAATTAAAATGTCTAAGCTTGTTCAGAGCCAAAGATAGCCATTCATGGTAAGGGAGAGAATGGTTGCGTTCGGTTGGACCTGTCTCTATGTTCTATTCATGCACCCCATCCATTACTGAGCTCCACCAAACAGATTTGCTTTTGGCACAAATGTCGGTGCAGGATGGATTGATTTTAATTATGTGGTCCTGGTAGTCAATGCTTATATGGGACTGTTTTTGTTTCACTGCGTTTGTGCTCTGTCTGTAGCCTACAACATGCAATCACTCTCAGCTCTGATCTCAGAATTGGAGGTGAGACATTGGGAGTCATTTTTCCATTTAAAGCTTGAAACACTGACAGTAAACATTGTAATTGTGTACAGATATCTAAGAAAAAGTTTGACCAACCAGAGTGTCTTATTGAGCAGTTCAAACTGTTTAACATGATTAAGTTATTTTGTTAACAAAGATTAAAATAATAATATTGTCATGCCTGGGAGCATCACAGTGAAAACTATGTTTGTTTACACATTCACATTTTCAGGAACAAGCCTCACCTTGCCCTTCTGTGAAGGAGGAGGAAAAATGTCCCTAGGTTAAAAACACAATTAGTGATTTCTGATTCCTTTTAGACAGTTGAATAGGTTGAATTGTCCTGAAGAAGAGAGCTGATACTCTATGTGGGTGAGAGTGGTGAGCCACACTTAGACATGGGTGTCGTGAGAACACCATTCCTCCATGCTGATAAATCAATCAGAGAGACAGGCAGTTGATGGAGGCCCCTCACACGGTGGGTGAGCAGAGGTCGAAACGCTACGGTGGCAAAACATGAACAATCCTCTCCAATTCCCTCCTGTCTCCTGAGGCTCAGGCTCCTGGGATTGGTGCAGGCGGCAGAAGAGGGGGTCCATGGAGGGGGGTTTCCCCTACTCCCTGGTGATGTGTCCCAGTAGACCACACAAACAGAGAGCATCTGCGGAGGTCTTGTTCTACTTCTACTCTTGCTATCTCACGTCATCTCAAAAAAGAGTATGAAGAACAACTGAGCACATAACAGTATTGTATGCCCAGGCACACACAACCTGTACGGAAAATTCTTCCAGTCAACATTCTTTCCATCTCATAACAAGCTAATAAATAATTAGATTAATTACACAAATAAATCATACAGTAGGAAAATAAAGGAAGGAAAAAATACCCATCTGAAAGTGCCATCTAAAACATTCTTTGTTCATTATAGAACAGAGAGCACTGAAGCAACATGGAGCTGAGGGGAACAGAACACAGGTGTTCCAAACCTGCTAACAATTTCTCCAAATCCAGACTGTAGCCTGATGAGCTGCAAGTGTAACAAAATGGCCAGACTATCAAAGAGCCCTGCTGTATCCTGCTAAAAGCAAAACAGCTGGACATGATGGACCACTGCAGTAAAAAAAAAAACTACAGTACTCAACCTGGCTACCAGGCCCAGCAAACAGCCGTTTGTAATTCACAGAGGTCACAACAAGTTTCCATTTCAGTTTAAATCAAATTAACCCTCCACTGTTTATAGGAGGCTTCTTGTTGTATGTGCTCACACATGGGCTTCCCTTACAGAAAAATCATATGAATTCACTTGGTATTTCACGTGAAATCCTGTTTTTCGAACATTTGACATGTGAGGATGTTTTAAAACATGTGTAGTTTAATGTTACCACGTTGCTTTACATGTTGTCACATGTTATCACATTAACTTCACATAAGATCACGTGATCACATGAAAACATGTGTTTTTGGAACACTCCACAAGTGATCACATGAAATTCATATACCAAAGTCTCCTCACTTTGCTATTTTATTTGTGATAATTTAAGGCTCTCTGAGTCCAAAGGCCTCCGGGCCTCCCCTCACATCGATAATCAGCACCACCTTGATAGAAAAATCCAGGGGAGAACACCAGAGATATCCTAAGTCACCTCCTCCTATGACCCAGTGATATAGGTGACATACCAAATGGCACCCTATTCCCTACAGAGTGCACTACTTTTGATCAAGGCTCCGTGAAATATAGAGCATAGGGTGCCATTTGTGACACAGACATCATTTGTGAGGCAGTAGTAAGGAACATTTGTGGACATCTTTATCTTCTCAGTTTGGTGTACCCTTGTGGAGAGCCTCCGACCCGATACAGATATTGACAGACGTAGGGTGTTGCTGATGTTCCAGAGGGGACGGATGGTTAGGTTATAGGGACACTGTCACAGGAGAACCACAGCCCTATAAAATATCCCAGCATTCCTGAGTATATGGAATGTCCGTCGGTATCCCTCTCATTTTCCTCCCTTCCAAATATCTGTCTAGCCGGCTGAGACTCCACATAATGACAAATCCACCTGGAACTTTTAGTTCTAAACAGAAACAGAATAAAGAACCTATAAAAACCTATAAAACCTATAAAAACTAAATGAATACAATTTGTTCTGCTGATGTCAACATCCATCTATGCCTTATGAAATCTCCTCACGGGTCTCTCTACTTCAGTTATGAGAAACTGGTCTTCAGTGAGGAAATTGCAACGCAGTCAGAGAGAGGGTCATTTAGGTAGGAAGGAGAAACACATCATGACACTGACTATTTTCTCTTGAAAGCCGTAGGTGTTTGAGTGACACCTTCATGTATACATACACTCGCACACTATAAATGTCTTCACCCAATACCTACTCACAGAGAGACTTGTTTCATTTTCTTAAGTAGTAGGTAAACACTTTGGCATAAGGAAGCACTTGATTCAGGCTGGACAAGTCAGGCAGGTGTCCCAAATGACAACCCTATTCCCTTTAAAGTGCACTACCTAATTATAATGGAATATGCCATTTAACTGATGCTTTTATCCAAAGCAGCTTACAGTCATGTGTGCGTACATTTTATGTATGGGCAACCCCGGGAAACAAACCCACTATCCTGGCGTTGCAAGCATCATGCTCTGTCAACTGAGCTACAGAGGACCCTAAGGGCCCTGGTCAAAAGTAGTGCACTCAATTTGGGACAAAGTGTCATGTATTGTCATGTTGTGTCTTTCTGTCCTTTCCTTTCACCCTGTCTCCCTCTGCTGGTCGTTGTTAGGTTACCTTTTCTCCCCCTCTTTCCCCCAGCTGTGCCTTGTCTCCTCCTAACTACCTCGTCACCCCTTTTCCCACCTGTTCCCTTTTTCCCTCTGATTAGTCCTCTATATCTCTCTCTGTTTCTGCTCCTGTCTTTGTCGGATTCTTGTTTGTGTTGTTCATGCCTGAACCAGACTATCGTCATGTTTGCTGCAACCTTGTCCTGTCCTGTCGGAACCTGCCGGTCCATCTGAGCCTACGTTTTGTTTTGTTATTAAAGAAGCTCTGTTTACGTTAATTCGCTTTTGGGTCCTCATTCACGCACCGTAACAGAAGAATCCGACCAAGAATGGACCCAGCGACTTCGGATCCTCTCCACTCAGCCGTCGAGATCCAGGGAGCGATGCTAGGCAGACACAAGCAGGAATTGTCTGCTGCTCGACATGCCGTTGAGACCCTGGCCACCCAAGTCTCCAACCTCACAGAACAGGTTCACCATCTCCGCCTCGATCCACCGGCCACTTCCAGGGCTTTCGAATCTCCGGAGCCCAGAATCAATAACCCGCCGTGTTACTCTGGGGAGCCCACTGAATGCCGCTCGTTCCTCACCCAGTGTGATATTGTGTTTTCTCTCCAGCCCAACACTTACTCCAGGAGCACTGCTCGTGTCGCCTACGTCATATCTCTCCTTACTGGACGGGCTCGTGAGTGGGGCACGGCAATCTGGGAGGCAAGGGCTGAGTGTACTAACCAGTATCAGGACTTTAAGGAGGAGATGATACGGGTTTTTGATCGATCTGTTTTTGGGGAGGAGGCTTCCAGGGCCCTGTCTTCCCTATGTCAGGGTAATCGATCCATAACAGACTACTCTATTGAGTTTCGCACTCTTGCTGCCTCCAGTGGCTGGAACGAGCCGGCTTTGCTCGCTCGTTTTCTGGAGGGTCTCCGCGCAGAGGTAAAGGATGAGATTCTCTCCCGGGAGGTTCCTTCCAGCGTGGATTCCTTGATTGAACTCGCTATTCGCATTGAGCGACGGGTTGATCTTCGTCACCGAGCTCGTGGAAAGGAGCTCGCGTTCTCCGTTGCCCCCCTCTCCGCATCACTACCATCTTCCTCTGCCGGCTCGGGTGCTGAGCCTATGCAGCTGGGAGGTATCCGCATCTCGACTAAGGAGAGGGAACGGAGAATCACCAACCGCCTCTGTCTCTATTGCGGTTCTGCTGGTCATTTTGTCACTTCATGTCCAGTAAAAGCCAGAGCTCATCAGTAAGCGGAGGGCTACTGGTGAGCGCTACTACTCCTGTCTCTCCTTCAAGATCCTGCACTACCTTGTCGGTCCATCTACGCTGGACCGGTTCGTCAGCTTCCTGCAGTGCCTTAATAGACTCTGGGGCGGAGGGCTGTTTTATGGACGAGACCTGGGCTCGGGAACATGACATTCCTCTCAGACAGTTAAGGGAGTCCACGGCCTTGTTCGCCCTGGATGGTAGTCCTCTCCCCAGGATTCAGCGTGAGACGCTACCTTTAACCCTCACTGTTTCTGGTAATCATAGCGAAACCATTTCTTTTTTAATTTTTCGTTCACCTTTTACACCTGTTGTTTTGGGCCATCCCTGGCTAGTTTGTCATAATCCTTCCATTAATTGGTCTAGTAATTCTATCCTCTCCTGGAACGTCTCTTGTCATGTGAAATGTTTAATGTCTGCTATCCCTCCTGTTTCCTCTGTCTCTTCTTCACAGGAGGAGCCTGGTGATTTGACAGGGGTGCCGGAGGAATATCACGATCTGCGCACGGTGTTCAGTCGGTCCAGGGCCACCTCTCTTCCTCCACACCGGTCGTATGATTGTAGTATTGATCTCCTTCCGGGAACCACTCCCCCCCGGGGTAGACTATACTCTCTGTCGGCTCCCGAACGTAAGGCTCTCGAAGATTATTTGTCTGTAGCTCTTGCCGCCGGTACCATAGTCCCCTCCTCCTCTCCCGCCGGAGCGGGGTTTTTTTTTGTTAAGAAGAAGGACGGGTCCCTGCGCCCCTGCATAGATTATCGAGGGCTGAATGACATAACAGTGAAGAATCGTTATCCGCTTCCTCTTATGTCTTCAGCCTTCGAGATCCTGCAGGGAGCCAGGTTTTTCACTAAGTTGGACCTTCGTAACGCTTACCATCTCGTGCGCATCAGGGAGGGGGACGAGTGGAAGACGGCGTTTAACACTCCGTTAGGGCACTTTGAATACCGGGTTCTTCCTTTCGGCCTCGCTAACGCTCCAGCTGTCTTTCAGGCATTAGTCAATGATGTCCTGAGAGACATGCTGAACATCTTTGTTTTCGTTTACCTTGACGATATCCTGATTTTTTCACCGTCACTCCAGATTCATGTTCAGCACGTTCAACGTGTCCTCCAGCGCCTTTTAGAGAATTGTCTTTTTGTGAAGGCTGAGAAGTGCTCTTTTCATGCCTCCTCCGTCACATTTCTCGGTTCTGTTATTTCCGCTGAAGGCATTAAGATGGATCCCGCTAAGGTCCAAGCTGTCATTGATTGGCCCGTCCCTAAGTCACGCGTCGAGTTGCAGCGCTTTCTCGGCTTCGCGAACTTCTATCGTCGTTTCATCCGTAATTTCGGTCAGGTGGCAGCCCCTCTCACAGCCCTTACTTCTGTCAAGACGTGCTTTAAGTGGTCCGTTTCCGCCCAGGGAGCTTTTGATCTCCTCAAGAATCGTTTTACATCCGCACCTATCCTTGTTACACCTGACGTCTCTAGACAGTTCATTGTCGAGGTTGACGCGTCAGAGGTGGGCGTGGGAGCCATTCTTTCTCAGCGCTCCTTCTCTGACGACAAGGTCCACCCTTGCGCGTATTTTTCTCATCGCCTGTCGCCGTCGGAACGTAACTATGATGTGGGAAACCGCGAACTGCTCGCCATCCGCTTAGCCCTAGGCGAATGGCGACAGTGGTTGGAGGGGGCGACCGTTCCTTTTGTCGTTTGGACTGACCATAGGAACCTTGAGTACATCCGTTCTGCCAAACGACTTAATGCGCGTCAGGCGCGCTGGGCGCTGTTTTTCGCTCGTTTCGAGTTCGTGATTTCTTATCGTCCGGGCTCTAAGAACACCAAGCCTGATGCTTTATCTCGTCTCTTCAGTTCTTCAGTAGCCTCCACTGACCCCGAGGGGATTCTCCCTGAGGGGCGTGTTGTCGGGTTGACTGTCTGGGGAATTGAGAGGCAGGTAAAGCAAGCACTCACTCAAACTCCGTCACCGCGCGCTTGTCCCAGGAACCTTCTTTTCGTTCCCGTTCCTACTCGTCTGGCCGTTCTTCAGTGGGCTCACTCTGCCAAGTTAGCCGGCCACCCTGGCGTTCGGGGTACGCTTGCTTCCATTCGCCAGCGCTTTTGGTGGCCCACCCGGGAGCATGACACGCGTCGCTTCGTGGCTGCTTGTTCGGTCTGCGCGCAGACTAAGTCTGGTAACTCTCCTCCTGCCGGCCGTCTCAGGCCGCTTCCCATTCCCTCTCGACCGTGGTCTCACATCGCCTTAGATTTTGTCACCGGACTGCCTTCGTCAGCGGGGAAGACTGTTATTCTTACGGTTGTCGACAGGTTCTCTAAGGCGGCTCATTTTATTCCCCTTGCTAAGCTTCCTTCTGCTAAAGAGACGGCACAAATCATCATCGAGAATGTTTTCAGAATTCATGGCCTTCCGTCAGACGTCGTTTCGGACAGAGGTCCGCAATTCACGTCTCAATTTTGGAGGGAGTTTTGCCGCTTGATTGGGGCTTCCGTCAGTCTCTCTTCCGGCTTTCACCCCCAGTCTAACGGTCAAGCAGAACGGGCCAATCAGACTATTGGTCGCATCTTACGCAGTCTTTCTTTTCGAAACCCTGCGTCTTGGTCAGAACAGCTCCCCTGGGCAGAATACGCCCACAACTCGCTTCCTTCGTCTGCGACCGGGCTATCTCCTTTTCAGAGTAGCCTCGGGTACCAGCCTCCGCTGTTCTCATCTCAGTTCGCCGAGTCCAGCGTCCCCTCCGCTCAGGCTTTTGTCCAACGTTGCGAGCGCACCTGGAAGAGGGTCAGGTCTGCACTTTGCCGTTATAGGACGCAGACTGTGAGGGCTGCTAATAAGCGTAGAACTAAGAGTCCTAGATATTGTCGCGGTCAGAGAGTTTGGCTCTCCACTCAGAACCTTCCCCTTAAGACGGCTTCTCGCAAGTTGACCCCGCGGTTCATTGGTCCGTTCCGTATTTCTCGGATCATTAATCCTGTCGCAGTTCGACTTCTTCTTCCGCGATATCTTCGTCGCGTCCACCCGGTCTTCCATGTCTCCTGTGTCAAGCCCGTTCTTCGCGCCCCCGCTCGTCTTCCCCCCCCCCCCCCCATCCTTGTCGAGGGCGCACCCATCTACAGGGTCCGTAGGATTTTGGACATGCGTCCTCGGGGCCGTGGTCACCAGTACCTCGTAGATTGGGAGGGGTACGGTCCTGAGGAGAGGAGTTGGGTTCCCTCTCGGGACGTGCTGGACCGTGCGCTGATCGAGGATTTCCTCCGTTGCCGCCAGGTTTCCTCCTCGAGTGCGCCAGGAGGCGCTCGGTGAGTGGGGGGGTACTGTCATGTATTGTCATGTTGTGTCTTTCTGTCCTTTCCTTTCACCCTGTCTCCCTCTGCTGGTCGTTGTTAGGTTACCTTTTCTCCCCCTCTTTCCCCCAGCTGTGCCTTGTCTCCTCCTAACTACCTCGTCACCCCTTTTCCCACCTGTTCCCTTTTTCCCTCTGATTAGTCCTCTATATCTCTCTCTGTTTCTGCTCCTGTCTTTGTCGGATTCTTGTTTGTGTTGTTCATGCCTGAACCAGACTATCGTCATGTTTGCTGCAACCTTGTCCTGTCCTGTCGGAACCTGCCGGTCCATCTGAGCCTACGTTTTGTTTTGTTATTAAAGAAGCTCTGTTTACGTTAATTCGCTTTTGGGTCCTCATTCACGCACCGTAACACAAAGTCTGGAAGGGTACAGGACATGAAAGAGTGCCTTTATAAGGATCTAATTGGCCCCTGCAGCATCACGTTTCAAACAACCACTTCTAACCTCCATACACATACATGCACAAACACATGCACACACCATATGTAAAACGAAGTGGACAGCCAGACCATGGTCAGTTTATTGTAATAAGCAGGGGAATTCAGCCTAATGAAACGTTCAAATGAGCTGTAAATGAGGTAAAATGAACCCAGAGGTCTTCTGAAAGACACTTGGCAAGAGAGGTATACACATACATACAGATACATAGGTCACTGGCTAAAATACATTTTGAAACCAGCTCATAAAGTAGGCCTAAATAATAAGCAACTTTTCTGACCAAAAAAATCTTAATGAAATGTTCAACATCTGATGTCAGATCGCCAACCCTTATTAAGTAATTGTGCAGGACAACAACATATATTATTAGCTAGTTTGAAAAACAATATGTTGTATGTTGTTTGTCCTGCACTAATTTCTTAGGTGTGCATGTATGGGGATGTTTGAAAAACTAGCAAACAAAAAAAAATGTTGGTTCTTCAATCTAACACCACATTTCGGTTTCATTCTAAAACTAATCCCAAACTGTTGGTCCCTGGTCCTCTTCAAAGCACAGAAGCAATGCTGGGCTCGAGCCCACAGCCTTCAAGTCATGAATCTGGAGAAAGGACAGGAAACTAACTACAGTGCAGTGCCACTTTGCAATCCATTACTGCAGAAGAAAAGATCAACTAGGTGCAGAGGAAGAGAACACAACATAAAGCTGATTTCAACCACCTGTGCTGTGCTCCCTCCTGGGCCGAGGCCTGCACATTCCATCTCAGTGACACGCATGGCACGCAGATAATTCCCTATATAAAAACATTTTCTGTTACAAATAAATTATTGACCATAGTTCAGAAAAATGTAGTGTCACATAGAAAAGAAAGGAAAGGGAGTGAGGAGGAGGGAGGGAAGGAGGCGGAAGAGGGGAGGAGGATGGGGTAAAGAGAGAAGTTTAAATGAGAAAAATTGCAATGAATGAATTATTCAATACCATTACATATCTACGTTTTCCTCATTATCCCAAACCGTTGGAGGGGTAATTCAATTCATCCACTGATAGGATCCTCTTGTTTTCTGCCTCTCTGGTGTACTCTGTCTTTCTGTCACTTCCACCTCTGAACGAAGAGGGGGTCGAGGCGACTGGAGGAACTGGAGGAACAAAAGGGGTAGTGGTTATGGAACGGGGTGATGAATGATGTAGCTACAGTACATTAAGTAGACCATCAGTGGATCAGGGGTGAGGGTCGGGGTCATGGTCGAGGTCGTGGTCAGGGTGTCACGTCTGCTCCAGATCTTCCCCCCTGGTGCTCGAGGGCGCCAAGCTGCCCTGCATTACGCACTCCTGCCACCATCATTACGCACACCTGCCTTCCCTCATCACGTGCATCAGTGATACTGGACTCACCTGGACTCAATCACCTGTTTATTACCCCCCCTATATTTGTCAGTTCCCCAGCTCTCTTCCCAGCTGCTGCATTGATTGTCGTCTGTCTTTATGTTTCCCAGTTCTGACGCTGTTCCTGTCCAGTTGCATGTCCGTTCCAAATGAAATGTCAACTCCCTGTACCTGCTTCTCTTCTGCAGCGTCGTTCCTTACACATGGTTGGGTTGGTTACTTTCTAAATGAATTCCTTTACCATTACTAGTTACCTGTCCAAAATTGTAATCAGTAACGTTACTTTTGAATTACTTACCCCTTAAGAGCCAATATCATTATAGTGGTCTCTGACTTGTGGTCAGACTCACTCAGGTGGAACAAACTTAAACTTCAATGCTGAATTGAATGTCATTGAGAAAACAGAAATGTGTCATAATGAATTTTTCCACAAACATCATTTCTGAATTTAAAAATGAATCCAAGAAGAAATCATCTAGTTTTTCAAAATGATCTGTAATCTTATTGCGATATTATAGCTGGTAACATAACCATTTTTTTTTGTAATCAGATTACATGTAATCAGTTACTCCCCAACCCTGGTATTGGTAAATTAAGTGATGTAGACTACAGTCAGTAGAACACCAGTGGATCAGGGATCAGGCTGGGTGGGGGTCGTGGTAATGTAGAGTACAGCCAGTACACCACCATTGAATCAGGGTGGAGTGGGGGTCGGTGGTACCTGATGTACAATACAGTCTTACACCATCAGTACAGGGGGTGCTGTGCAGTCACTCTGAGGCAGAGAGGGAGTTCTGTAATGTAATGTGTGAAACAGCTTGGTCCCTGTTGAATGAGAGCAGAATCCAGGAATGCTCCCTAGCTGTCACACTCCGACAGACAGGACTCCATGGACCACAGCTGCTCAGACTAAACCTTCATAAGGCTAACCATGCACACTGACCTGGGGTCACAGTGGTGTTGACTCCCAAATGACACCCTATTCCCTATGTAGTGCACTACTTGTGTGCAAAATTGTGCAATATAAAGTGAATACGGTGCCATTTGGTACACAGCCACAATGGTGATCTATACAATACTCAAAACTCTTTATTGGAAACGTGCTGGTACAAGACCAGCACAAGGTGGATTGCATCAATACTGAAATCAAGCCCACATATTTGTCCAACTATCAAATAGAGCTGAACCTCACATATCTGTTGTACAGGGGAATATTCTTCTAACAATATGCTTGATATTGATATTATACAGAAAAGCTTGGTTTCATGTAGCCTAAATCTAGCGTCCCCAAATGAATACATTTTATCATATAAAAGGGACATTTAGTTTACCCAGGGATGTAAAACTGGGTTATGGAGACGTCCACAGCTGTTTCTGAAATCCAAACTAAAAACAGCATGGATTAGGTTATGGTTTTATTGATGGGAAATTATCTCACTCTTAAACCAATAAACATCAGACAAACTGGGGACAGATTTCTATAAAAATGACATTTTACTACAGGATCTGTTTTTGTTTTTCGTCGATTGTCCATGTCTGTGAATTCTGTTTGTTTGACCTAAGAAGGATAAAAAAGGGACAAGCAGTAAGACAGATATGTTTTCCATATGTGTGAATGAAAGCTTTAGTTGTTATTAAGTTTACTATTGTGGTAGAGACATTGGTCGAGTCCTATAATCAGAACTATTTAGCTGTGACTAAAACTAGACTAAAACTCATTTCATTTAAAAAAAGTAAGCTTAAAAATGAAATATGCAGAATGCAGTAATTGAAAGCATGCATGTTGTTCTCATGATTTTCTATTGTTGTGATTCCAGCGACAGTACAGGGCCCAAGCTTTGGAATCTGCATTCAATCGCACACCATCATCGCCTCAAAAATCCAATTTTATTTCAGCAGCTTGGAAGAGAATATAGTCCTAGTCCATTTTGCTTATTGACTCTTTCTGGAGGAGACTGTGGTCTTGCAATATCCTTGCTTATTCCCGCATCCGTCGGGTCGTTCAGGGGAAATACACAGCAGAGAAAACAGATTCTGTTATAGATGGTTGTGGATTTATGACATGGAGGAGAGTACGAGTGAAGAGAGCTCATTCCCATCTGGGCCGGGAGCCACCGCTGGTCAGACGAGATTTATGACAAGGATGACACAGTTGATTACTCTCGGACAATGAGGAGAATTGGACATGGGACCAGTTTCAGCTTTCTCCTCTTTTTTAACAGGATGAATATACCAGGGGCGACATTGTTGCAGAGACTGCTCTCCTCTCGTCCTCTCCACATCCTCACCTCATACTCCAGCGAGAGGTGGCTTCACCCCTCCCACTCCCCCACCCAACGTCCACCTAATCCCCATCACGCCCCCTGAAGCAGCAAGGCTCCGTTGTTGGACAAATACAAGCCAATTTGAACTTGTTAGGGTAGATAAATAACATGTGTACAGACTGATGGGAAAGCCACATTGAAGCAAGCCAGGGGTTGCAGTGCGCATGCAGGCAATCTCTCTGGATGGATGTGGAGAAATATGGAGACATTGCTGTGACCCCAGCAGAAACCTCATGTGCTGTGGTACTTTTCCCCCTTTTCCTATTGACAAATTTGTAGGCCCTTCGTTGCAACGTTTTCCTGTGCGTGGCCTCAAACCCTGGACTGACAGTGAGAGTTCAGCCAAACCAAATAGACCACGAAAAGTATAGTGGCTCTGGGGTAACCCTTTTAGACCCAGTATGGAGTATGGTTCTGGCTTATGGGCTGGCCTCGTTGACCCTAGAGGTCCACAGGCTGTCACCTTCTCCAGCACCACATGGAACTGCCCTCAAGGCCCTCCACCCAGTTACAGCCACAGGTCCAGCTAGCATCCAAACCAAGATAATAAAGTGAAATGAAAGAAAACAGACTTGTTCTCACCCAGTTTATAAAACAGAAGGGAAACAATTTCAAGTGAAAACAGCCAAATAAAGGACTAATAGATTGGAGACAGATGGACAATTAATTTTCCCCTGAATGACCATTTCAGGGGCATTATGATGAGATTAAATCAAGAGATCCAAATCACAGGAGTATGCTAATACAGGAGTAATAGAGGCCTAGTTCCTTAATTTTGTGGGGGGGAATAAATGAAATAAAATATATATACAGTACCAGTCAAAAGTTTTGACACACCTACTCATTCAAGGGTTAGGGTTAGGGTTTTTTACTATTATCTACATTGTAGAATACTAGGGAAGACATCAACACTACTAAATAACGCATATGTAGTATCCAAAATATTGTTAAACAAATCAAAATATATTTTATATTTGAGATTCTTCAAAGAAGCCAACCATCGCCCCTATGACAGCTTTGCCCACTCTTGGCATTCTCCAAACCAGCTTCACCTGGAATGCTTTTCCAACAGTTTTGAAGGAGTTCCCACATATGCTGAGCACTTGTTGGCTGCTTTTCCTTCACCATGCGGTACAACTCATCCAAACCATCTCAAATGGGTTGAGGTCGGGTGATTGTGGAGGCCAAGTCGTCTGATGCAGCACTCCATCATCCTTCTTGGTCAAATAGCCCTTACACAGTCTGGAGGTGATAGTCCCACTAAATGCAAACCAGATGGGATGGCGTATTGCTGCAGAATGTTGTGGTAGCCATGCTGGTGAAGTGTGCCTTGAATTCTAAATAAATTACAGACAGTGTCACGAGCAAAACACCCCCACACCTCCTCCTCCATGCTTCACGGTGGGTACCACACGTAGAAATCATCCTTTCACCTACTCTGCATCTCCTAAAGACACAGCGGTTGGAACCAAAAATCTCAAATTTGGACTGATCAGACTAAAGGACAGATTTCCATCGGTTTAATGTTCATTTGCTCGTGTTTCTTGGCCCAAGCAAGTCTCTTCTTATTATTGGTGTCCTTTAGTAGTGGTTTCTTTGCAGCAATTCGACCATGAAGGCCTGATTCACACAGTCTCCTCTGAACAGTTGATGTTGAGATGTGTCTGTTACTTGAACTCTGTGAAGCATTTATTTGGGCTGCAATTTTTGAGACTGGTAACTCGAATGAACTTTAAAAAAAACTTTATTTAACTAGGCAAGTCAGTTAAGAACAAATTCTTATTTATAATGACGACCTACCCTGGCAAAACCCGGACGGCGCTGGGCCAATTGTCCGCCGCCCAATCACAGCCGTTTGTGATGCAGCCTGGATTCAAACCAGGGTGTCTGTAGTGACACCTCAAGCACTGAGATGCAGTGCCTTAGACCGCTGCGCCACTCGTGAACTGCAGCAACGGTAACTCTGGGTCTTCCTTTCCTATGGCGGTCCTCATGAGAGCCAGTTTCATTAAAGCTCTTGACGCTTTTTGCAACTATTTTAAGTTCTTGAAATGTTACGGATTGACTGACCTTCATGTCTTAAAGTAATGATGGACTGTCATTTCTCTTTGCTTATTTGAGCGGTTCTTTCCATAATATTGTCACGCCCTGATCTGTTCACCTGTCCTTGTGAGTGTCTCCACCCCCTCCCTGTGTCGCTTATTTCCCTGGTGTATATATCCCTTTGTTTCCTGTCTCTCTGTGCCAGTTCGTCTTGTATGTTCAAGTCAACCAGCATGTTTTTCCCATGATCCTGCTTTTCTATTCTCTTTTACTAGTCCTACCGGTTTTGACCTTTGCCTGTTTATCTGGAGCTACTTCAGGACCTTCTGGAAGGGCTTCATTCCCTGATGGAATGCCACGACCAGGGGTTTAAGACTATTATGGAGAAAATCAGGGAGTTAGCATGGTACGGTTAAACGTTCATCTAGTGGAACATCTCGACAACATCCGGTGAAATTGCAGAGCGCGGAATTCAAATTAAATTATTAGAAATATTACATTTTCATAAAATCACAAGTGCAATACATCAAAATAAAGGTGAACTTATTTTTAATCCAGCCACAGTGTCAGATTTCAAAAAGGCTTTACGGTGAAAGCAAACCATGGGATTATCTGAGGACAGCACCCCATCATACAAATGCCTGACAAACATATTTCAACCAGGGAGGTGCGACACGAAAGTCAGAAATAACAATGTAATTTATGCCTTACCTTTGAAGATCTTCTTCTGTTGACACTCCAAAAATTCCCAGAAACATCATAAATGGTGCTTTTGTTCGATAAATTCCTTCTTTATATCCCCAAAATGTCCATTTATTTGGCACATTTGATTCAGAAATACACCGGTTCCAACTCGCCCAACATGACTAAAAGTTATCTAATAAGTTACCTGTAAACTTGGTCCAAACATTTCAAACAACTTTCCTAATCCAACCTTAGGTATCCTAAAACGTAAATATTCGATACAATTTAAGATGGAATATACTGTGTTCAATCGCAGACAAAATCAACGTGGAGCGAGCTCTAGGTATTACGCAACAAACAATAGAGTCCACTTGGCTTGACACTCACAATGAACAGCCCTACTTCTTAATTTCTCAAAAGAAAAACATCAACCAAATTCTAAAGACTGTTGACATCTAGTGGAGCCATAGGAACTGCAACCAGGTGCCTCATAAATATAGTTTCCCATTGAAAATGAATTGAAAAAACAGTGACCTTAATCTTTTTTTACTGGATGGTTTGACCTCGAGGTTTCACCTGCCAAATAAGTTATGTTATACTCACAGACATTATTTTAACAGATAGAGTGTTTTCTATCCAAATCTACCAATTATATGCATATCCTAGCTTCTGGGCCTGAGCTACAGGCAGTTTACTTTGGGCACGCTTTTAATACGGACGTGAAAATAGTGCCCCCTAGCACAAAGAGGTTAGCCTGTTTGGGATAGGGGGCAGCATTTTCATGTTTGAATGAAAAGCTTGCCCAGAGTAAACTGCCTGCTACTCAGGCCCAGAAGCCAATATATGCATACAGTATTATTAGTATATTTCGATAGAAAACACTCTGAAGTTTCTAAAACTGTTTGAATGATGTCTGTGAGTATAACAAAACTCATATGGCAGGCAAAAAGCTGAGAAAAATCCAACCAGGAACGGGGAAATCTGAGGTTTGTAGTTTTTCAACTCATTGCCCATCGAATATACAGTGTCTATGGGGTCCTATTGCACTTCCTAAGACTTCCACTAGATGTCAACTGTCTTTAGAACATTGTTTCTGGCTTCTACTGTGAAGTGGGGTGAATGAGAGCTGTTTCAAGAGGTCTGGCAGAAGGCCATGAGCTGATCACACGCGCACCCTTGAGAGGTAGCTGCGTTCCATTGCATTTCTAAAGACAAAGGAATTCTCCGGTTGGAGAATTGTATCTCTATTTCTGCTTTTTGTGACTCCTCTCTTTGCCTGGAAAATGGCTGTGTGTGTTTTTGTGACTAGGCTCTGACCTAACATAATCATATGGTGTGCTTTCGCTGTAAAGCCTTTTTGAAATCAGACACGATAGGTAGATTAACACGAAGTTAAGCTTTAATTTGGGACAGTTAAAAATGTCAAAAAAATATTTTAGAATTTCGCGCTCTGCCTTTTCAGCGGATTTTGTCGCGGAACCCCTAGCCCTAATAAGTTTTAACCGTACTCCCTCCTTTGTTATACTGCTGTTGGGAGACCAGTCTAAATTTCTACGGGTGCTCATTGACTCTGGGGCAGATGAGAGTTTTATGGATGCTACTCTAGTTTCTGAATGAGGTATTCCCACTCAACTTCTGTTCCCATGGACACTAGAGCACTGGATAGTCGCTCCATTGGTAGTCACTGTTCCTGTTAATCTACGGGTTTCAGGAAATCACAGTGAGGCTATACAGCTGCTTCTCCTTGAGTCTCCACAGGTTCCAGTTGTTTTGGTATTTATTTGGCTTAAAAAAACACAATCCCGTTATTGATTGGACCACAAGTTCAATCATGGGTTGGAGTCCGTTTTTCCTTTCCCATTGCCTCAACGCAGGTTAGCCTTCCCCGAGACAGCCTCCTCAGGGCTTAAGTCAAATCTCGGATTTCTCCACCATGACCTCCTGGAGGTTTTCAGCAAGACACGGGCTACTTCTCTTCCCACGCATCATCCTTATGATTGTGCCATTGATATCCTCCCAGGTACCACACCACTTTGTGGTAGGTTATATTCTCTACCTCGGCTAGAGACCAAGGCCATGGAGGAGTACATAGAGGAGTCTCTGGCTACTGGGGCTGTCCGTCTGTCTGCTTCTCCTGCCGGTGCAGGGTTTTTCTTTGTGGAGAAGAAGGACAAAACCCTGCCTCCGTGAATTGACTACCGGGGTCTTAATGATATTACGATTAAGAATCGTTACCCACTACCACTCCTCTCCTCGGCCTTTGAACCTCTCCAGGGGGGCACCATTTTTTTCCAAGCTAGACCTTCGAATGCCTACCATCTGGTTTGGATACGCGAAGTGAAGGAGATGAGTGTTAGACAGCATTCAACACAGCCAGCGGACATTATGAGTACCAGGTCATGCCGTTTGGACTCACCAATGCCTCTGCTGTCTTCCAGACCCTGGTAAACCATGTGCTCCGGGACATGCTAAACCAGTTTGTGTTTATATACCTTGATGACATCCTGTTTTTCTCCCGGTCTGCCCAAGAACATGCTATGCATGCCAGACAGGTCCTTCAGCGTCTCCTGGAGAACCAATTGTGTTTAAAATCCGAGAAGTTTGAGTTCCACCGCTCTACCATCTCCTTTCTGGAAAATGTCCAGATGAATCCTGGAAAGGTGAAAGCAGTGGTGGATTGGCCTCAACCCACGTCCAGGGTGCAGTTGCAACGTTTCCCAGGTTTTGCTAACTTCTACCGCCGTTTCATTCGTGGTTACAGCACCCAGGCGGCCCCCCTCTCTGCACTCACCTCTCCCAAAGTTCCGTTTACATGGTCTCCAGCTGTCAACAAAGCCTTTGTGGACCTGAAGCATCGGTTCAAAACAGAACCCATCCCCATCCACCCAGACCCGTCATGTCAATTTGTGGTTGAGGTGGATGCTTCATATGTTGGAGTGGGGGCCATCCTGTCCCAGCTATCTGCCCAGGAACAACCATCTGCGCAGCTAACCATCTGTCTGTGCCCGATGCAGTCCGGTCTAAGGTCTTGGAATGGGCTCACTGCTCCAGGTTTACCGGTCATCCTGGTAATCGTCAGACCCTGGCTTTCCTCCGTCAATGCTTCTGGTGGCCTACCATGGTTCCTGACGTCTCAGCCTTCATTGCCGCATGCATGGTGTGCGCGCAAAGCAAGACTCCTTCAGCCACATCCTGTCCCTCATCACCCCTGGTCCCATATTTCTCTGGATTTATTATGACAGTGGTGGACAGATTCTCCAAGGCCGCCCATTTCATCCCTCTTCCGAAGTTACCTTCAGCCAAGGAGACGTCCCAGCTTATGGTGCAGCATGTCTTCCGTATCCATTGACTCCCGATTGACGTTGTCTTGGACCGGGGTTCACAGATCTCGTCCCAATTCTGGAAGGCATTCTGCACTCTTTTGGGTTGTCAGCCAGCCTGTCCTCTGGGTTTACTGAACTAACCCCATGGAGCATTTGAAAGGGGAATCAGCCCCCGCTCTTCCCAGAGCAAGAAGTTAAGGTCAACCTTACCTTCAGCCCAGATGTTCATCCGTCGCTGTCGGCGTATCTGGAAAAGACCTCTTCTCAAGACCACCTCCAGATATTGTCGACAAGCGGACCGCCACCGGACTCTGGCTCCTCGCTATTGGGTTGCGCAGAGGGTACGGCTGTCCACTGGGCACCTACCCCTCTGGGTAGAATTCGGTCAACTTTCCTCCCGTTTCATTTGTCCTTTCCCCATTTCTAGAGTCATTAGTCCCACTGCTGTCTGTCTGCTGTTGCCCCGTACCCTCCGTGTTCACCCTTCTTTTGATGTTTCCAGGATTAAACCCTTGTCTCACTGTCCTCTGTCTCCTGCTTCTAGGCCCATTCCCCCCGTGTCATCGATGGCCAGCCAGCGTATACGGTGAGACGACTCCTGAGGGTTCGACCACGGGTCAGGGGTTTCCAGTATCTGTTTGACTGGGAGGGTTATGGCCCGGAGGAGAGGTGCTGGGTTCCGGCTAAAGACATCCTGGACCCGGCCCTCATTTCCGATTTTCACCACCATCACCCCGGGCAGCCAGTTATGCGCCCAGGTAGGACGGTGGCGTAGAGGGAGGGGGGGGGGGGGGGGGTCCTGTTACGCCCTGATCTGTTCACCTGTCCTTGTGATTGTCTCCACCCCCTCCAGGTGTCGCTTATTTTCCCTGGTTTATGTATCCCTGTGTTTCCTGTCTCTCTGTGCCAGTTCGTCTTGTGTGTTCAAGTCAACCAGTGTGTTTATCCCGTGCTCCTGCTTTTCTATTCTCTTAAACTACTCCTCCCGGTTTTGAAATGTGCCTGTTTTTCTGGACTCCTTTATCCCCTGCCTGACCATTCTGCCTGCCCTGACCTCGAGCCTGCCTGCCATTCTGTACCTCTGGAACTCTGAACTGGTTTTGAACTTTTGCCTGTCCATGACCATTCTCTTTTCTACCCCTTTTGGAATGTTAAAAAACATCTTGGACTCTAACCATCTGCCTCCTTTGTCTGCATCTGGGTATCGCCATGTACCCTTATAAATATGAACTTGGTATTTTACCAAATAGGGTTATTTTCTGTATACCAACCCTACCTTGTCACAACACAACTGATTGGCTCAAATTTTATCACGGGGTGCTGCAGCACTCTCAGCACCCCTTCTTCCTGCGGATATGTGTTCTTCTGGGATATAAAGCAGAATTGAGGGACAAGACACACAAGCACACAGGCACACTTAATCGCTATGTAAAACAACAGAAGCCCTGTTTGGGAGGTTTCAAATACTTCATTGCCTCAAAATACTTTGGACAAATGTCATCATGCCTCTCTTTTCCCTCCTCCATAAGATGAAACCAAGACAAGAGACAATCCCAGCCTCAGACTAATTCCATGGCTGATCCCGGTATTCCGGAACGGTGCCATCATCTCCAACAGAAGGGAAGGGGGGTGGAGGGTGGGATAGCCGTTCCATTTGACACCCTGTAGTTGACGAGCTCCAGCGGCGCCAGCCGGGAGGCTTGTTAGACAAACTCTGACAACAAGACGCTGCCCTTGAAAATCAATTATAAACAGCGGAGCTTCCCTCCCTCCCTGGCCTGACCTGGCTGCATCTGTTTCTGCTTGGGACTTTAGTAGCAGCCAGTCACTGTCTGTCTGTCTCTGTCTTCTAACCCCTTTTTTAAAGATCGGACTCCACATAACAGCAGTTGAAATGGCCATCTCCAAGGGATTAGTGATGGCACTTAAGCCTGTGGGACAGTGCTTGTAAATCAGGCAGGATGAAATGGTGCGATGACAGGTCCAGGAGGCCAATGTTACTTCACTGGGCCATTTATTAGAGGGTTTAACATGCACATACACACTCGGGGGGTGGGGGGTGGGGGTGGGGGGGGGGGTGGGGGGGGGGGGGGGTGGGGGTGGGGGGGGGTCCTCCTCATTATCTGTGCTCAGTGCTTTCTCTGCTGCATTGGACGTGTTAAACAAAAAACACCAAACAAGCTGGACTGTTGGGCGTTGTAGAATGCCATGTGGGGTGCTGCTCTGGACTGGAGTTAGACTTAGAGAGGCCCCTAAGTATTGAAGTCTATTAATGGTCCTTCAGCACTTTGCTTACACAACCTGGGGCCAAAGTTACCTTCAATTGATTCAACATGTCACCTTTCCACTGCAGAGCGCCAGGGATCTGTGTTTAAATTAACAAGCTGGGTAAATTCCTCTGCCATTTGAAATTCGCTATAGAGACCCCCTTTTCCCGTTGGCTGCTTGGCCACATCGATTTCACAGCAACCCAGACAACTGAAGAGACCCTAACATAGTCCTGGTCCATCAATCTTCCTAATGACTGCTTTCCCATGTTTGTTCACCTTTAATCTCAATGGTGCTGCACATTTGGGCAAGGTTAGTCTCCTGCTAGGGAGAAATTAGTCCCCCCAACAAAATAACTCAAACCAAGATATTAGGCTATAGCTGTCTCAGCAATAGCATGCAGAGTATAGGGCTACACAACCCTGCCCATACATATTACTTTGTTTGTCATAAATTAATAGGAGTTAATCAGAGGTTATCCAATGACCAATAGAGGATTATTATTTTTCATTTTTAAAGATTTTCCAAATGTGCTTATAGTTCTTTTCCAACACACACTATCTTAGTGTTCCCATTTGTTTTCATAAGAGCTGAGCGGATAAATATTTCTTTCTGAATCTTCTCTGAGAGCTGCAATGTTCCAGTCTTGTTTACCCCGAAGACGCCAACCTGGCAAATTCATCTTGCAAAGAAAATATGTACCGCCTGCACCAGATGTATTTTCCGCTTTCAGTGACATAACCTACAGCACATCTCCTCAGCAAACTGTTAGATTACGGTGGTCTAACACTGATCCGTCACCACTCCGAAATGTCCAAATTTTAATACATGCTGTAACGCTTTACGGACTACTCGTGTTTCATTGTCTCTCAAAGAGGATGTTTACAGTCTTTTTCAAGATGCTAAAGTGGCGTGATAAAAGAGCTGCACATTGAGACCACTGTCAGCTGTGGATGAAATCATTGTATAGGCCTTTTGAGAGGTTCCTTGTGTTGAGCAGACCTTTCCAACTCAACCTATTGTTCTTGGGCCTTGTGGGCATTGTTTTTCCACACAGTGCCCATCTGTTCTTGAGGTCCTGGAACTGCCTCGCTGTTGACCCAACAGCTTGAAGAGAAGAGGAGGAGAAGAGGAGACCCCACATCACAGAAAGGAGAGGAGGAGAGACCCCACATGACCCTACATCACAGAGAGGAGAAGAGGAAAAGGGAGGAGAGAGGAGGAGGCGAGAAGACCATACATCACAGAGAGGAGGAAAGGGGAGGAGAGAGGAGGATGCGAGGAGACCCTACATCACAGAAAGGAGGAAAGGGGAGGAGAGAGGAAGAGGCGAAGAGACCCTACATCACAGAGAGGACGGAAGGGGAAGAGAGAGGAGGAGGCGAGGAGACCCTACATCACGGAGAGGAGAGGAGGAAAATTGGAGGAGAGAGGAGGAGGTGAGGAGACCCTACATCAAGGAGACGAGGAAAAGGGAGGAGAGAGGAGGAGGCGAGGAGACCCTACATCACGGAGAGAAGAGGAGGAAACGGGATGAGAGAGGAGGGGATGAGGAGACCCTACATCACAGAGAGGAGAGAAGAGGAGGAAAATGGAGGAGAGAGGAGGAGGTGAGGAGACCCTACATCACAGAGAGGAGGAAAGGGGAGGAGAGAGGAGGATGCGAGGAGACCCTACATCACAGAGAGGACGAAAGGGGAAGAGAGAGGAGGAGGCGAGGAGACCCTACATCACGGAGAGGAGGAAAATTGGAGGAGAGAGGAGGAGGTGAGGAGACCCTACATCAAGGAGAGGAGAGGAGGAAAAGGGAGGAGAGAGGAGGAGGTGAGGAGACCCTACATCACAGAGAGGAGGAATGGGGAGGAGAGAGGAGGAGTCGAGGAGACCCTATATCACAGAGAGGAGGAAAGGGGAGGAGAGAGGAGGAGGCAAGGAGACCCTACATTGTGGAGAGGAAGAGGAGACCCCACGTCACAGAGGAGAGGATGAGACGAGGAAGAGAGGGTAGGATAATAGAGTACACGAGGAGGAGAGGAGACCCCACAACACAGAAAGGAGAGAAGGAAGAAGGGAGAGGAGGAAGTGGAGGCATGTCTGGGTTTCTGACCTCTACAGAGCTTCTGTCTTCCCTCTGTTGAGCATCTCATGCAATTATCCAATCTTTGTTGGACAATTGGAGCCATTACTCTTCAACTGTTGAGAAAATAAAGGGTTGCATCTTTATCATGTATAGCTATATAAATCGTCCCTGTGCTCCACATAAGTATGCCATGAAGCCTGACATTATAGCCATATTTGTCACCAAGGGAAGACATTATCACCTAAATACATTAGAATGAAATCTCCACAAAGTACCTTAAATCTAAACCATCCAGGTCAACAACATAGACCACAGTACTACTTCTCCTTTTGCCCTCATGGCCAGCCAGGGAAATGGGGAGATCTGAATGCTGGAAATCATTTCCCTATGGCTCCTCTCCTCTATCCAAGCCTTCGTATTGCATTGGACAAGTATCAATTATTCCTAAATGATATAAACAAATATTATTCCCATCATGGGCTGGGGGAGGCAGAACAGCCAGCTCTGCTCCTCGTGGTTATGAATGAGTCTGATTGTTAATGTTAATGTGAGAGGCCCTATAATGTTCTACTGGGGCTGTATGTCACTCATCACATCTGGGGGGGGGGGCTGCTATACTGAAACTCCAGGGTCTGAGGTAAGGTTACAGCTCAACACACATCCACAGCATGAAGATATGGTTTAAACTTTGGACCCTCCACAACTTCACTCCAGACGTCATTAGAGAGGCAATATGAAACAAGACAGGAGCCAATATGAATTCCACTGCAAAAGAAAGATGTGGTGTATAACAACGTAATAAAACACTTTATCACACATATCAAAATCACACAAAAGAGGTTGACTGGTTCAGAGCCAAATCAAATCTTGTAGTACAGCACACAATCATTATCTCCTGTAATAAAGGTTCTGTGAAGCTGGGTCTAGGATGGGATGTGTTCCAAATGGCACCCTATTCCCTAGGTAGTGCACTACTTTTGACCAGGCCCCATGGAGCTCTGGTCAAAAGTGCCTGGTCAAACGTGGGAATAGGGTGACATTTGATGGAGCAACCAGATTACATGGAGTAATCTTGCCAGGAAAGAGGAGAGAAGGGGAGGGTCCATGCAGCTGGAAGCTGTAATGAATTAGATGAATCAGGGAAAGGGATTGCTGGATTGGGATGGGATGCCCGGATCTGATTGGATTACAGCACAGTGCCTTTTGTGCTCAATGAAACCATCTACAATCATATAAAAGATCCACAGCATGATGGTGTAAGATACAAGATGGTAGATACTGTACATTTCTGCAAAACAATTTGATAATGAAATAAACAAATAGGATCTATCATACCTAGGTATATGTATACAAAAAGTAGCCTTTTTACTGTAGTCTTAGCCATACATTGGCTGAAATAAATACATCATTTAGGATAGATTCCAATGGTAACAACTCTGTAGCAACGGTGTGCTCAGTTGGAACATATTGATTATTACAAAACTTTTCCTTTAAGACTACTTTCACTGAGTCTACTTTCTGTTATCATAATCATGTTGATAACCCAGCCAAATAGGCTATTTCTCAAAACAACACATGGAAACATTGCAACGTCAGCAAAGACTGGCCTACAATTTATATACTAGCCTACACTTTATATACTAGCCTACACTTTATATACTAGCCTACACTTTATATACTAGCCTACACGTTATATACTAGCCTACACTTTATATACTAGCCTACACTTTATATACTAGCCTACACTTTTTACACTAGCCTACACTTTATATACTAGCCTACACTTTTTATACTAGCCTACACTTTATATACTAGCCTACACTTTATATACTAGCCTACACTTTTTACACTAGCCTACACTTTATATACTAGCCTACACTTTTTATACTAGCCTACACTTTATATACTAGCCTACACTTTATATACTAGCCTACACTTTATATACTAGCCTACACTTTATATAATAGTCTACACTTTATATCATAAGTATTTACCCTCTTTGGATTTCTTCACATTTTATTGTGTTACAAAGTGGGATTAAAATAGATGTAATAATTTACTAATATACCTTGATTATATAAGTATTCAATACATGTTAGCAACACCTTTGGCAGCCATTACAGCTGTCTGTCTTCTTGGGTAAATCTCTAAGAGCTTTGCAAACTTTGATTGTGAAATATTGGCCTATTATTATTTTCTAAGTTCTTCAAGATCAAGGATCTACTCTTGCCATAGATTTTCAAGATTTAAGTTAAAAGTGCAATTTAGCAACTCCAGTGTAGATTTGGCCTTGTGTTGTGGGTTAATGTCCTGCTGAAAGATGAATTTACCTCTAGGATTTTGCCTGTTCTTAGATCAATCTTGTTTCTTTTTATCTTGAAAAGCTCCCCAGTCTTTGTTGAGGTCAAGCATACCCATACCATGATGCAGCCACCACAGTGCTTGAAAATAAGGATGTAGTTACTCAGTGATGTGTTGTGTTGGATTTGCCACAAACATAAGGCTTTGCATTTAGGCCAAAAGGTGTATTCCTTTGCAAAGATTTTTTGCAGTATTGCTTTAGTAATGCTATTTAACTTTATGATGCATGTTTTGGTATATTTTTTATTCGGTAGATTTGTATTCTTCTTTTCACTTTCATTTAGGTCATTATAATGGAGTCACTACAATATTGTTGATCCATCCTCAGTTTTCTCCTGTCAAAGCCATTGAACTCTGTAGCTGTTTTAAAATCACCAATGGCCTCATGGTGACATCCCTGAGCCGTTTCCTTCCTGTCCTGCAGCTCAGGTCAGAAGGACGACTGTATATTTTATGTGTCTGCCTGGTTTAATACATCGTCCACAGGATAATTATTAACTTAACCATGCTTAAAGAGATATTCAATGTTTGATTTTTTCTTGTTGCCCATCCACCAATCATTGCCCTTCATTGGCTTCATGAGACAAGTTGGTGCCGAAAATGGACGCCCTATTGCTAGCTCCCAGTCAACTTTGCAGTCTTTTGTTTCTTTTAGTGTTATTGTGCACTATTTGAGTAGACAGTTTCTGCATTCTTATAAAAAAAAAAGGGTGCTATCAAGAACCCAAAAGGGTTATTCGACTGTCCCTATAGGAGAACCCTTTGAAGAGCCATTTTTGGTTCCAGGTAAATCCTTTCCACAGAGAGTTCTACATGTAACCCAAAATAGTTCTACCTGGAACAAAAAAGGGGTTTTAGCTGAAACCAAAAAGGGTTATCCTGTGGGGACAGCCGGAGAACCGTCTTTTTCTAAGAGTGCAGTATTATTTCCTATGACCTACAAGCTTGTTTCTTTTGTATTTTTTGCTTACATTTAGTTTATTTGTGTACTTTTTTGACGTTTAACTGCATTGTTAGGAGCTAGTAACATAAGAATTCACTGCACGCGCTATAACACCTGCCAAACTGTGTACGCAACCAAAAAACCAAAAAAAGAATCTGTGCTTGAAATTCAATATATGACTGAGGGACCTTACAGATGTATGGGGGACAGAGGAAGGGGCAGCCTTTCAGAAATCATGTCAACCCCTATTATTTCACACAGAGTGAGTCCATGTAATTTATTTTGTGATTTGTAAAGCCAAATGTTACTCCTGAACTAATTTAGGCTTGCCTAAACAAAGGGGGTGAATACTTATGGAACAACTTTATCTTAGTTCATTCATTTTTATTCATTTGAAAAAATGTGGAGCAAATGTGGAGCATTCTCTTATAACTTTGACATTATTAAGTATTCTGTGAAAAAAATCCAAAGCGTTTTATGATACCCACTGTCAAGCACTGACCTTAGTTATCTTTGTTTTCTTTATTATTTTGGTTAGGTCAGGGTGTGACGAGGGTGGTACAGTGCCTTGCGAAAGTATTCGGCCCCCTTGAACTTTGCGACCTTTTGCCACATTTCAGGCTTCAAACATAAAGATATAAAACTGTATTTTTTTGTGAAGAATCAACAACAAGTGGGACACAATCATGAAGTGGAACGACATTTATTGGATATTTCAAACTTTTTTAACAAATCAAAAACTGAAAAATTGAGCGTGCAACATTATTCAGCCCCCTTAAGTTAATACTTTGTAGCGCCACCTTTTGCTGCGATTACAGCTGTAATTCGCTTGGGGTATGTCTCTATCAGTTTTGCACATCGAGAGACTGACATTTTTTCCCATTCCTCCTTGCAAAACAGCTCGAGCTCAGTGAGGTTGGATGGAGAGCATTTGTGAACAGCAGTTTTCAGTTCTTTCCACAGATTCTTGATTGGTTTCAGGTCTGGACTTTGACTTGGCCATTCTAACACCTGGATATGTTTATTTTTGAACCATTCCATTGTAGATTTTGCTTTATGTTTTGGATCATTGTCTTGTTGGAAGACAAATCTCCGTCCCAGTCTCAGGTCTTTTGCAGACTCCATCAGGTTTTCTTCCAGAATGGTCCTGTATTTGGCTCCATCCATCTTCCCATCAATTTTAACCATCTTCCCTGTCCCTGCTGAAGAAAAGCAGGCCCAAACCATGATGCTGCCACCACCATGTTTGACAGTGGGTATGGTGTGTTCAGCTGTGTTGCTTTTACGCCAAACATAACGTTTTGCATTGTTGCCAAAAAGTTCAATTTTTGTTTCATCTGACCAGAGCACCTTCTTCCACATGTTTGGTGTGTCTCCCAGGTGGTTTGTGGCAAACTTTAAACGACACTTTTTATGTATATCTTTAAGAAATGGCTTTCTTCTTGCCACTCTTCCATAAAGGCCAGATTTGTGCAATATACGACTGATTGTTGTCCTATGGACGGAGTCTCCCACCTCAGCTGTAGATCTCTGCAGTTCATCCAGAGTGATCATGGGCCTCTTGGCTGCATCTCTGATCAGTCTTCTCCTTGTATGAGCTGAAAGTTTAGAGGGACGGCCAGGTCTTGGTAGATTTTCAGTGGTTTGATACTCCTTCCATTTCAATATTATCACTTGCACAGTGCTCCTTGGGATGTTTAAAGCTTGGGAAATATTTTTGTATCCAAATCCGGCTTTAAACTTCTTCACAACAGTATCTCGGACCTGCCTGGTGTGTTCCTTGTTCTTCATGATGCTCTCTGCGCTTTTAACGGACCTCTGAGACTATCACAGTGCAGGTGCATTTATACGGAGACTTGATTACACACAGGTGGATTGTATTTATCATCATTAGTCATTTAGGTCAACATTGGATCATTCAGAGATCCTCACTGAACTTCTGGAGAGAGTTTGCTGCACTGAAAGTAAAGGGGCTGAATAATTTTGCACGCCCAATTTTTCAGTTTTTTATTTGTTAAAAAAGTTTTAAATATCCAATAAATGTCGTTCCACTTCATGATTGTGTCCCACTTGTTGTTGATTCTTCACAAAAAAATGCAGTTTTATATCTTTATGTTTGAAGCCTGAAATGTGGCAAAAGGTTGCAAAGTTCAAGGGGGCCGAATACTTTCGCAAGGCACTGTATGTGTGTTCGGTCAGGTCTAGGATTTTTGTATATCTATGGGGTTTTAGTATGTCTAGGTAAATGTAGGTCTATGGTGGCCTGAATTGGTTCCCAATCAGAGGCAGCTGTTTATCCTTGTCTCTGATTGGGGATCCAATTTAGGTTGCCATTTGCCATTTTGGTTTTGTGGGTTATTGTTTATGAGAAGTTGCATGTCAGATATGTAATTAGCGTCAGGTTATTTTGTTTAGTGTTCATTAAAGAAGAATGTATTCTTATCACACTGTGTCTATGATGACCGTGACACCCACTGTATTGGATACCCACTGTATGTTGAGGGAGCTCGCAAATAAGCATTTCATTGCACCATTTTCGTTGTATCCTGTGCATATGGCGAATAAACTTGATTTGATTTTTACCTACACAGTATATTAGGCTTTATTGTTATGTTTTCTGCCCAAAACTTCTGCAGTAACACAGGGGTAACTGAGGCTCAAAGTCAAGGCAGGAAAGGAGAGAGCTGAGGATATTAATCAGGCAGCCACCATTGGCAGCCCAGGCCATCAGGATGATCACACACATAAATAACAGGCCAAGCAGTGGGGCTACACAGAGGACACGCAAGGGCAGGGAGGCAAAAGGCCAGCCATTGAATTAGAAGGCAATTTAGAGTTAAACGAATCTCATCTGCAACTCAGATTTATTGGACAGCGACAGGGTTTGTCTGGTTGATAAACCACTAGTTCAGTTCCAACAAAATTAAAAACAAACTGATATATCTAAATAAACAGGTGAACTTGCTAAAACAAATATGTTGTTTGATCTGGAACAAACAGTGGATTTGTTACCTTTGATCGGTTGAGGAAATCCATCAAACTCATCAGCCCTCAAACTCAACTCTGGACCTTGAAGCCAGTTACATTGCATTTTTTAATTGTTCCCCTCTAATCAGGGACAGATTTAGTCATGGGACACCAGAGGGGTGCAATTCATTTTCAGGTAGAACAGAAAACCCTCACAGAGTAATAGTTGAATGCCCCTGATCTACAGTAACGGACGGGATAAGACTCAAAGTTATCATGACTATAGGAATTTATATGATTGGCTCGATGGCTAAACAAGGGATTCAAATGATATCTGGAATATTTGTCAAATAAATAGACTGAATTAAAAACGACTGGATCTGACTTTTGAGGGTATAGAGCAGGATTCTCAAACTGGCGGCACGTGGACTGAATTTGGCCCACACACAGGTGGTATTATTTGCCTCTGAGCAGAAAAATGAAATCTTTTTTTATTAATATAATTTTTTATTGTTGGACATAAAAGACTGTAGAAACACCAGGAAATCAGCTCTAATTGATTTTAATTTAAGAAATCTGTTCCCAAGTATTCCCACGCAATTTTTTTTTTTTTAACTAGTCAAGTCAATTAAGAACAAATTCTTGTTTACAATGGCGGCCTACAGTACACCGGATAAACCCAGAAGACGCTGGGTATTATTTTCATTTCACTTCACCAATTTGGACTATTTTTTTGCATGTCCATTATATGAAATCCAAATAAAAATAATTCTAATATACAGGTTGAAATACAACAAAATAGGAAAAACGCCAAGGGGGTGAATATTTTTGCAAGGCACTGTATAAGGAGGAGTTGGCAAAAAAGCAGAAACAAACAACAGTAGACTTCATTGAAATCAGGACCATCAAGTTTCACATGAATTAAAGGGATACTGCAAGATTCTGGCAATTAAGTTGATCTACTTACCCAGAGTCAGATGAACTTGTGGATACCATTTTTATGTTTCTGCATGGAGTATGACGGAAGTTAGGAGTGGTTTCGCAAGCCAATAATAATTTGGAATTAGAGCAATGACTGGAAGTCTACAGGTACGCTTTTTTATTTTCCTCTAGGACATCAGGCATGTGATCTACATTGGCATGTATTCATGGATGCCAAGGCAAGCCAGGCTTCTACCAAATGTATTTAAAAAAAAATACATACAATAATTTATCTTTCATCTCTCTGTGTTTCATAATTGTCCTTCAATTCGTCAGAGGCTGAATGTATCTCACCGGAGAAAGCATCCGAGTGAGCAAAACAGAGCCCACCTGTCTCTGTATGTACAGCCCATCTATCTGATGCTGTCTGGTCAAAAAGAGTATTACATTGTTCCCGCCGTAATATTGAATGCTAGGGAAGCCAGCGAGCATTTGGCCTCCCTTGATGAAAAATGATACAATAAAAAGTGTCAAGCAAAGACAGTTTGGATTTGGCTTCCCACCAATCACATCACATCAAAAGCCAATATCATTGACAGAAAAAATTTGCATGTTTGCATCTCCTTGAGTTATTGTCCTCCGGTGGCTAGCTGGCTAAAATTGTCACTTTCCTGAATTAGCCATTGAGAACGGGATTTAGACTTGTGGTTTTACTTAATTATCCATACTGGACAAAGATTATAATGGTGATTCTAATCCAACCATTAATTCATACATTGTGCCTCTGGCCTGAGAGGATGTAAGTTCAATATGTAGCTAGATGTAGTAGGCTAATGTTAGCTGGCTTAATCGTTGCCCATGAATGGAAGTTAGGCAAGCAAGCATTTTAGCCAGGTAGCCTAGAACGACAAAAAGTGAAAGCATGAACTGTATAATAGAGTCATAGACCATTTCGGCAACACAAGAGAGATTAGGATGGCATTGGCATTTCTCTACAAGCAGGGTGAGTCAACATGCTTTTTTCTGCCTATATGCTGACCACACTGCTCGCTTCACGTGTGCGAGTGTTGCAAAATAAATGTACACATGCATTTTATTCAATCATTGCACCCACACTGCTCGCGAGCGTTTACTTGTGTTGGAATTCCTGTTTCTTGTTGTCAATGGTGTGCTCTTTTTCAGGCAACTATGTAACCTAGTGGGCACATAGTTTCAACCTGAGATAGGCTAAGGACTAGAAAAGGACTAGATGTGCTACATGAGTTCCATGTTTGTCTCTGTTGAACCGTATAACACCTGCCAGTGTCACATACTTGTGCTGTGTGTGTTAAGGTGCACGTATGACTTTAAATGATTATGCGTTCAAATGAGGCATCTGAAATGCGCTTGCGCAGTCTGTCTCACCGGAAGTGATTCCCACGCTCAGACGAGGTCAAAATGGCGACTTGCTACATGTGAAGAGGACATAAGGGAGCCGGCTTTATGCTACAAAAACATGTACAAATCGACATGTAGCAGACTCACAGGTGAACACATAGATAATGTGCTTATCTTTCTGATGCACCCGAATAAAATGTTAATTACTGTGCTTTTGCTGGTCGAAAATACCAACGTTTGCTCGGTTAGGTAAGCTTGCTAACATAAAACTGTTAGCAATGTACCGGTATGTTATGTATATGTCTGTCAGTTAGCAATGCTGCATGACCTTCGATTTAATCCAGCCAATGTGTGCCAATCTACTCTCGATTCTTCTAGTCATTTGACATATCGCTATACACATCGTGTGGTGTTGCAGTGCCAGCACCAAATCCGCCAACCATACTTTGCGTTGAAGAGTTATCTAGCTGCCTAGTTAGCAAATGCTAGCACTATAACAAGTTGCTGATGTTAGCTAGGCTGTCTGTAACTCGATACCCCATTAACGATAATATCTTCTGCCCATGGGTGTTTGTTAAGCGCCCCGACGCTTGGTCTAAACATTAACACGCATCGTTTGCGGTACGGTTTGGGAAACATAAGGAGCCTATCTTTAATATCAGCGAGAAAAAAATAAAAAAGTTACATTGCTACACACCTTTTTATGTTACTGTTCCCACACGCCATATTTCCGTTTTACAGTTTTTGTTTAGGAAACAGTGGCATACAGTACATGTGCTAACGTTAATTACAGTGCCTTCGGAAAGTATTCAGATCCATTAACTTTTTCAACATTTTGTTTAGTTACAGCCTTCTAATATAACCGATTAAATCAAGTAATCCTCATCAATCTGCACACACTACCCCATAATGACAAAGCGAAAACAGTTTTTTAGAAATGTTTGCTGATTTTGTTAAATAAAAACAGATACGTAATTTACATAAGAATTCAAAACAAGTGCATCCTGTTTTCATTGATCATCCTTGATGTTTCTACAACTTGACTGGATTCCACCTTTGGTAAATTCAATTGGTTGGACATGATTTGGAAAGGCACACACCTGTCTATATAAAAGTCCCATAGTTGACAGTGCATGTCAGAGCAACAAACAAGCCATGAGGTCAGGGAGGTGACCAAAAACCTGATGGTCACTCTGACAGATCTCTAAAGTTCCTCTGTGGAGATGGGAGATTCTCCCAGAAGGACAACCATCTCTGCCTTTATGGTAGATTGGCCAGACGGAAGCCACTCCTCACAATAAAAGGCACATGACCGCCTGCTTGGAGTTTGCCAAAAGGCACTGAAAGACACTGACCATGAAAAACAAGATTCTGTGGTCTGATGAAACCAAGATCGAACTCTTTGGCCTGAATGCAAAGCATCACGTCTGGAGGAAACCTGGCACCATCTCTACGGTGACGCGTGGTGGCAGTATCATGCTGTGGGGATGTTTTTCAGCGGCAGGGATTGGGAGGCTAGTTGGGATCGAGGTAAAGATGAACGGAGCAAAGTACAGTGAGATCATTGATGAAAACCTGCTCAGGACCTCAGACTGGGGTGAAGGTTCACCTTCCAACAGGACAACGACCCTAAGCACACAGGCAAGACAACAAGAGAACGAGAGGCACCTTTTCATTATAATGTTGAAGAAAATGCGTTCCTAGCGTGTAAGGAATGTTTGCTGGCCTAATAAATTCTAGCCAGCTAGCTAATGTTTATAAGTATAATTATTTTTGGCTACACTTATGCTAACCCGTTTGCGGTCCTTTTAGCGTCACTTGCTGGTTAGCTGGCTAGTTAGCTACAGTATTTGGCTACTACCGTCAGTGTTTATCATATTTAGCCTATTCCACCATTTGTAGAATGCATACTGGCATTTGAATATAGCGCGGGAAAAGGGAATCTGGACACGGTAGACACATTTTATATGTAGGTGTAGAGGCATTACTCGTTCGGAATTCTATGATCAGAACTTTGTGATCAGAATATTAACGCTGCATGAACTGTTAAGTCTAGACGGCTTGAGGTGTGGCTAAGGTGTCTGTGGTTCAGGGCAGGGTTCTGGAATTATTTCAGCCTCCTGAGTTTGAAGAGGCGCTGTTGCACCTTCATCACACTTTGTAAAGGGATAATTTCAGGTCGTCAGTGATGTGCACACCACGGAACTTTAATCTTCTGACCTACTTGTCTGCGGCCCCATCAATGTGGATGGGGCGTGCTCTGTCTGCTGTCTCCTGTAGTCCATGATCAGCCACTTTGTTTTGGCACTCACATCCTCCCTGTCATCAGCAAACTTGATGGAGTTGGGGACGTGCTTGGTCATGGAGTCGTGGGCGAACATGGAGTGAAGGAGGGGGCTGAGCACGTACCCCAGGGGGCGCCCGTTAGAGAATGACCGAGAATATGTTGGGCCGATATTATACTTTATATAGCAAATACCAGCCGCCACTCACCGCCTGTGCCATGTGTACTTCAATGCCTAGGAATGTCTAGCTGGGAAAATCAGCAGAAAGCGTCAAGCCAACTCATTCTCCAACAGAGATATGATTTATTGAGAAGTGGATGAATTGGCACAGTGACCAAAAATCAAACTCCTGTTGCAAATGATAAAGCTTGTGTCGAACAGGTTCGGATATGCATGCAAAAAGAAAGCTAGGAAGCTAATGAAATAGCTATGTGACCTGTTAGCAAAGATTACGATAACTATCCCTTTCATCTGTGGCGTTATTAGCTACTATGCTAGCTAGCTGGTTAGGTGATTTTGGTGCTAAGATATCAGATATGATCTAATAGCTAGCTAATGTTAGCTGGTTAGTATTTTGAACATGCACCATTTTTGGCAACGAGCCATCTGACTAGCAGTGTAACTTTAGCTATTTAATGGTGTACTGATCTGACCAGTAGCAATTGTATCCGTAAATTGACAGTTGATAGTCGGATTAGATTGTCGTAATAGGGAAAGAAGTGTCTTAAAATGCAGAAATAAATATTGATGTTGATTTGGCCCCCCTTTGCTGCTATAACAGCCTCTGCTCTTCTGGTAAGGCTTTCCACTAGGTGTTGGAACATTGCTGCAGGGATTTGCTTCCATTCAGATATGTGCATTAGTGAGGTCAAGCACTGATGTTGGGCGATTAGGCCTAGCCCGCAGTCAGCGTTGCAATTCATCCCAAAGGTGTTCATTCTGTCAGGGTTCTCTGCATGCCCGTCAAGTTCTTCCACACCGATCTCAACAAACCATTTCTGTATGGACCTTGCTTTGTACACAGAAGGGCAACTGAAACAGGAAAGGGCCTTCCCCAAACTGTTGCCACAAAATTGGAAGCACCAAATCATCTAGAATGTCATTGTATGCTGTAGCGTTAAGATTTCCCTTCACCGGAACTAAGGGGCCTAGTCCGCACCATGGAAAACAGCCCCAGACTATTATTCATCAACCAAACTTTACAGTTGACACTATGCATTGGGGCAGCTAGCGTTCTCCTGGCATCCGCCAAAACCAGATCTATCTGTCAGACTGCCAGATGGTGAAGCGGGATTCATCACCCCAGAGAACGCGTTTCCACTGCTCCGGAGTCTAATGGCGGCGATTTTTACATCACTCCAGCCAACGCTTGGCGTTGCCCTTATGCTTGTGTGTGGCTGCCCATTTCATGAAGTTCCTGCCAAAATAATGATTGTGCTGACGTTTCTTCCAGAGGCAGTTTGGATGTCTGTAGTGAGTGTTGCGACCATGGACAGACAATTTTTACATGCTTCTGCACTCGGCAACCCCGTTCTGTGAGTTTGTGTGGCCTATTAGGAATTTATACACTTGTCAGCAACAGGTTTGGCTCAAATAGCCAAATCCAGAAATATGAAGGGGTGTCCACATACTTTAGTATGTGTAGTACCAGTCAAAAGTTTGGACACCTACTCATTCCAGGGTTTTTATTTTTACTATTTTCTACGTTGTAGAATAATAATGAAGACATCAAAACTATGAAATAACACATGGAATCATGTAGTACCCAAAAAAGTGTTAAACAAATCAAAACATATTTGAGATTCTTCAAAGTAGCCACCCTTTGCCTTGCCAGCTTTGCAAACTTGTGGCATTCTCTCAACCAGATTCATGAGGTAGTCACCTGAAATGCATTTCAATTAACAGGTGTGCCTTGTTAATTTGTTCTTAATGTGTTTTGTGCCAATCAGTTGTAAAGATAGCACTATCTGGTACAAGACCAAGTCCATATTATGGAAAGAACAGCTCAAATAACCAAAGAGAAACAACAGTCCATCATTACTTTTAGACATGAAGGTCAGTCAATCTGGACAATTTCAAGAACTTTACATTTTTCTTCAAGTGCAGTTGCAAAAACAATCAATCACTATGATGAAACTGGCTCACATGACGACTGCCACTAAAAAGGAAGACCCAGAGTTAGCTCTGCTGCAGAGGATAAGTTCATTAGTTACCAGCCTCAGTTTACATCCCAAATAAATGCTTCAGTTCAAATAACAGACACATCTCAACATCAACTTTTCAGAGGAGACTGCGTGAATCAGGCCCTCGTGGTCAAATTGCTGCCAAGAAACCGCTTCTAGGACACCAATAAGAAGAGACTTGGTTGGGCCAAGAAACACGAGCAATGGACATTAGACCGGTGGAAATCTGTCCTTTGGTCTGATGAGTGCAAATTTGAGATTTTTGGTTCCAACTGCCGTATCTTTGTGAGACGCAGAGTAGGTGAATGGATGATCTCCGCATGTGTGGTTCCCACACATGGAGCATGGAGGAGGTGGTGTGGGGGTGCTTTGCTGGTAACACTGTCAGTGATTTATTTAGAATTCAAGGCACACTTCACCAGCATGGCTACCACAGCATTCTGCAGCGATCCGCCATCCCATCTAGTTTGGGCTTAGTGGGACTATAATTTGTTTTTCAACAGGACAATGACCCAAAACACACCTCCCAGGCTGTGTAAGGGATATTTGACCAAGGAGAGTGATGGAGTGCTGCATCAGATGACCTGGCCTCCACAATCCCCCGACCTCAACCCAATTGAAATGGTTTGGGATGAGTTGGACTGCAGAGTGAAGGAAAAGCAGCCAACAACTGCTCAGCATATGTGGGAACTCCTTCAAGACTGTTGGAAAAACATTCCTTATAAAGCTGGTTGAGAGGATGCCAATAGTTTGCAAAGCTGTCAAGGCAAAGGGTGGCTACTTTGAAGAATCTCAAATATATGTTGACTTTTGACACTTTACCGTTACTACATTATTTCTTAGTTTTGATGTGTTCACTATTCTGCAATGTAAAATAAAGAAAAACTCTTGAATGGGTAGGTGTTTCCAAACATTTGCCGTGTGTATATAGATAGATCTCTCTCACATGTAAAGTGTTGGTTTCATGAGCTACACAAAAAGCTTGTTACACTAAAATTTTGTGCACAACTTTGTTCATCCCTATTAGTGAGCATTTCTCCTTTGCCAAGATAATCCATCCACTTGACAGGTGTGGAATATCAAGAAGCTGATTAAACCGCACGTGCAGTTTTGTCACACAATGCAACAGATGTCTCAGGTTTTGCGGGAGTGTGCATTTGGCATGCTGACTGCAGGAATGTCCACCAGCACTGTTACCAGAGAACTGAATGTTCATCTCTCTACCATAAGCCGCTTCCAATGTCGCTTTAGAGAATTTGGCAGAGCGCCCAACCGGCCTCAACTGCATGCCGTTGGGTGTGCGAGCGGTTTGCTGATTTTCAACACTGTGAACAGAGTGCCCCATGGTGGCGTTTGGGTTTGGAATGGAATAAGCTATGGACAACGAACACAATTGCGTTTTAGCGATGGCAAATTGAATTAATAGAAATACCGCGATGAGATCCCGAGGCCCATTTCTTTTAAGGTGTCTGTGACCAACAGATGCATATCTGTATTCCCAGTCATGTTAAATCCATAGATTAGGGCCTAATGAATTCATTTATATTTACTGGTTTCCTCATATGAGCTGTAAGTCTGTAAAATCTTTATCGTAGCAGGTTGTGATATGTGATAACTTAAACTATAGGCAGATTTGAGTCATTCAGACAATGTTCGTTTTCATTTTACCCTCACTCTTCATGTTTTAGATATTATGCACATTTATGGCTTGGTAGAAAATGTCATCGCCATTGAGCTAGTTCTCATAGTAGCAGGAAACTGCAGCAACTGATATGAGCGACGGCGAAGAATGTGATTAGATACCTCGCTCTATCCAATCGTAGCAGTTACTTCCCGCCCATTTCTTGACAGATGGCTGAACTAGCCAATTGATTAGTTTCGAATTTCATCCTGGCAGCTGAGCTGTTTAGAGATGCGTCCTGACAGTGGGGGAATAAGAAAAGAAAAATCCGCCATCGCGGAAAATGACCGCACGTTATCACAGAGCAATGAGAACATCTGACATTATGTTGAACCCTTTTCCATTGAGTATATATTTTATATTCTCAAACTAAACTGAAAATGTTGAAGACAAACATTTCCTAGACAGCCATGTATGCATTAATGCATACATTTTGAAATCAAACAATACATTAACTCATTGTTTTTTTACCAAACTACATAATGGTTATAATTGTATTTGAATGAATCTCTTGATAAACTAGGTCAATTTAGATGACATAGGCCTACTCACAATACATGTGAATGCATATTCAATAGGTGTATGTATAAGTGAAACAACTCAGACCGCTGCACCACTCGGGAGCCCAAGGCGCTGCCTCTCGGTGCAAGAGGCGTCACTGCAGTCGCTGGTTCGAATCCAGGCTGCATCACATCCAGCCGTGATTGGGAGTCCCATAGGGCGGCGCACAATTGGCACAGCATCGTCTGGGTTTGGCCGGGTGTAGACCATCGTAAATAAGAATTTGTTCTTAACTGACTTGCCTAGTTAACCTTTAATTAATAAAAAAAAAAAACAGCTGTGCATATGTCCTTCCACAGAGGTGTGACATGCTGGAGTGACGCTTCTCTATGCAAATGTTGATCAGTAGGCTATACAGAAGGCAAGCAGTTTGGCTCTCGAACGGAAGGCAAGCAGTTTGGCTCTCGAACGGAAGGCAAGCAGTTTGGCTCTCGAACGGAAGGCGAGCAGTTTGGCTCTCGAACGGAAGGCGAGCAGTTTGGCTCTCGAACGGAAGGCGAGCAGTTTGGCTCTCGAACGGAAGGCGAGCAGTTTGGCTCTCGAACGGAAGGCGAGCAGTTTGGCTCTCGAACGGAAGGCGAGCAGTTTGGCTCTCGAACGGAAGGCGAGCAGTTTGGCTCTCGAACGGAAGGCGAGCAGTTTGGCTCTCGAACGGAAGGCGAGCAGTTTGGCTCTCGAACGGAAGGCGAGCAGTTTGGCTCTCGAACGGAAGGCGAGCAGTTTGGCTCTCGAACGGAAGGCGAGCAGTTTGGCTCTCGAACGGAAGGCGAGCAGTTTGGCTCTCGAACGGAAGGCGAGCAGTTTGGCTCTCGAACGGAAGGCGAGCAGTTTGGCTCTCGAACGGAAGGCGAGCAGTTTGGCTCTCGAACGGAAGGCGAGCAGTTTGGCTCTCGAACGGAAGGCGAGCAGTTTGGCTCTCGAACGGAAGGCGAGCAGTTTGGCTCTCGAACGGAAGGCGAGCAGTTTGGCTCTCGAACGGAAGGCGAGCAGTTTGGCTCTCGAACGGAAGGCGAGCAGTTTGGCTCTCGAACGGAAGGCGAGCAGTTTGGCTCTCGAACGGAAGGCGAGCAGTTTGGCTCTCGAACGGAAGGCGAGCAGTTTGGCTCTCGAACGGAAGGCGAGCAGTTTGGCTCTCGAACGGAAGGCGAGCAGTTTGGCTCTCGAACGGAAGGCGAGCAGTTTGGCTCTCGAACGGAAGGCGAGCAGTTTGGCTCTCGAACGGAAGGCGAGCAGTTTGGCTCTCGAACGGAAGGCGAGCAGTTTGGCTCTCGAACGGAAGGCGAGCAGTTTGGCTCTCGAACGGAAGGCAAACAGTTTGGCTCTCGAACGGAAGGCAAGCAGTTTGGCTCTCGAACGGAAGGCAAACAGTTTGACTCTCGAACGGAAGGCAAGCAGTTTGGCATCTGTAGCACCATAGACTCCACTGATCAGCCAAAAAAAGCTCAATAACTCAATGCATACACATACTCCTATTGAATATGCATTTGCATGTATTGGGAGTAAGACTATGCCATCTAAATTTCCCTAGTTTATCAAGAGATTTACGATTCAAACAAAATTACCGTTATGTAATTTTGGTAAAAACAAAGTAAAATGTATTGTTTGATTTGAAAATGTATGTAATGCATACCAGGCTGTCTGGGAAATGTTTGTCTTCAACATTGTCAAATGTAATTTTGAATTTCATCCTAAAATATTGTCCATCGGTTTCCTAGACCCCCGAGGATCAGCGTGGCGGGGGTGTTGTTGCCTACGTTCATCACATGGGCTTGGCCTGTCAGGAAGTCCAGGATCCAGTTGCACAGGGAGGGGTTTGGGCCCTGAGCTTAGTGATGGGCTTGGATGGCACTATGGTGTTGAAGGCTGAACTGCATTCTTACATGGTATTCCTCTTGTCCAGGTGGGTTAGGGCATTGTGTAGTGCAAGGGCGGTTGCATTGTACGTGGACCTGTTGGGGCAGTATGCAAATTGTAGTGGATCTAGGGTGTCAGGTAAGATTGAGCTGTTGAATTGTGACTCCACTTTGTCTCTATACTGACGTTTTGCCTCTTTGATTGCCTCATAGTTCTTCCAGAGCCAATTCGCTTTTAAACAAAACCATGTAAAGTCCTTGGACTATAAGGAGTAATGTTAGGCTCCTTTAGTCCATTGTTGGGCTAGCCTCTGTTATAGCAGAGCAGCATTAATTACTTTTCTAGCAAGTCCAAAACAGTGGACATTTTTGTCAGATGATGCATATTCATGTCATGAACAGGGTTGTTTTGTGTTTTTAGGTCTGGTTGGTGTGAGTGTGAACCAGAAACTATTTGGTAGAAATGCCATTAGAAATCACAAGAGTGCTCGCAGCCTCATCCAGATGTCCAGGAGAGACCCATCACAATGGATTCACCACCTCAACTTCTTGAAGCGCCAGGTAAGTCGCATACCGCCCATTTTATCAGGCAACAACAACACTGTTTTGTAAGTGATAGGGCACAATCTAAGGACAGAATGTTGTCTATCATACCAATTGACTTCTCAGTCCATGCTCATGTAACCTAGTTGGCCTACATTTACCAGGTAATGTCAGGACATGTACACAGGATTAGCTGTATTATACTTGCAGCTGTATAGGCTATGTCATGGGCAGCCGCCACTTATTGATAAAAAATAAGAGAACGACTAGCTCGATGTGTTACATGTTTTTGTCAGCTGCATGTTATGCCAGTGCCACCTAACCATGTTGTGTGCCAATGTACAAGTATGACTTTCACTGCTTGTACTTTCGAAGCAGGAATATGTGCCATAATGTGCCAATAGAGTGCCTTTATCTTCACACCCACTATCTGCTCTACCCCCCTCTTCACAGTATGTGATGAGGAGTAACAATGCCCTCTATCAGAGAGCTAAACCTAAGCAGACAGCCATCTTGACCGTCCTCGAGGACCATCGTGATGACGGCATGGACAGTCAGATCCGGCAAGTCCCAACCATCGACCATGTGCCTATGGTCACCGATGTCACACCACAGCCAGAGACCACAACCACAAATATGACTGCAACACCTGTCTCAAGTCCTGTCTCGACTGTGGTAGCACTTGCTGTGTTGAAACCTCCCTCCAGCAAGACTGTGTCACCACCACAGACAAAGGTTGTGTCCAGTGCAGCTGAGTCTGGGACTGAGATGTTAGAGGTGCCCCATGTGCAGGTGGAGTCTGATGAAGCCAGGGAGGCTCGGCTGGAGAGGCAGTGGAAGGAGCTCAAGGTGGACCTGGCTGAGCTTCCAGATGTGTACGCCAAACTTTCCAAAATCAAACTCACAGGTATGTTAAGGACTAGGCTATGCATGCCAGACTACTTGGTAACCAAAATCAAGTCTTAAATGCTTAGTGATCAAACTTTAGCAAGCATTGACAGTGTTATGATTTTAGGCTTTTTTAAAAAATTGTCCGTAAAACCAAAGGAACATGTATGAAAGCATGTCTTATTTTTAATCAAGCATGTGCACAATTTGGTCTAGGGTATTGCTTCACCTTTCACAAAGATGGGAACTTGTAGCATTCGCATATACTCGGGGATGCAAACTCGTCACTTTCCAGCGATATCCGCCATTTTGATTTTTAAATGGGTTGTCCACATGAATTGTGTAGATCCTAAGAAAAAAGGTTTGGGGTATGTTTCTCGTATTGAAAATATTGACTGAGCACAGAATGAATCCTCACGCATCCTTCAATGAGAATATCAGAGTTCAGAGCGGGATGTCCTATCAGAATGAGTGCTTTATCCAATATCTTCAAATTTAGGAGGCAGTTGCCGAATCAATATAATTCTATTTTTCTGGTGTTCCTTAAATTCGGTTTGGTGCCTAACTTTTGGGAGCTGTCGTGGTGGTGGGGGGGCGTGAGTGTGTAAAGTTGTCTGAAGAGTAGGCTAGTAATGGGGGTGGGGGGGCGTGAGTGTGTAAAGTTGTCTGAAGAGTATGCTAGTAATGGGGGTGGGGGGCGTGAGTGTGTAAAGTTGTCTGAAGAGTAGGCTAGTAATGGGGGTGGGGGGGGCGTGAGTGTGTAAAATTGTCTGAAGAGTAGGCTAGTAATGGGGGTGGGGGGGGGCGTGAGTGTGTAAAGTTGTCTGAAGAGTAGGCTAGTAATGGGGGTGGGGGGGCGTGAGTGTGTAAAGTTGTCTGAAGAGTAGGCTAGTAATGGGGGTGGGGGGGGCGTGAGTGTGTAAAGTTGTCTGAAGAGTAGGCTAGTAATGGGGGTGGGGGGCGTGAGTGTGTAAAGTTGTCTGAAGAGTAGGCTAGTAATGGGGGTGGGGGGGGCGTGAGTGTAAAGTTGTCTGAAGAGTAGGCTAGTAATGGGGGTGGGGGGGGCGTGAGTGTGTAAAGTTGTCTGAAGAATAGGCTAGTAATGGGGGTGGGGGGGGCGTGAGTGTGTAAAGTTGTCTGAAGAGTAGGCTAGTAATGGGGGTGGGGGGGGCGTGAGTGTGTAAAGTTGTCTGAAGAGTAGGCTAGTAATGGGGGTGGGGGGGCGTGAGTGTGTAAAGTTGTCTGAAGAGTAGGCTAGTAATGGGGGTGGGGGGGCGTGAGTGTGTAAAGTTGTCTGAAGAATAGGCTAGTAATGGGGGTGGGGGGGGGCGTGAGTGTGTAAAGTTGTCTGAAGAGTAGGCTAGTAATGGGGGTGGGGGGGGCGTGAGTGTGTAAAGTTGTCTGAAGAATAGGCTAGTAATGGGGGTGGGGGGGGGCGTGAGTGTGTAAAGTTGTCTGAAGAATAGGCTAGTAATGGGGGTGGGGGGGGCGTGAGTGTGTAAAGTTGTCTGAAGAATAGGCTAGTAATGGGGGTGGGGGGGCGTGAGTGTGTAAAGTTGTCTGAAGAATAGGCTAGTAATGGGGGTGGGGGGGGCGTGAGTGTGTAAAGTTGTCTGAAGAATAGGCTAGTAATGGGGGTGGGGGGGGCGTGAGTGTGTAAAGTTGTCTGAAGAGTAGGCTAGTAATGGGGGTGGGGGGGGCGTGAGTGTGTAAAGTTGTCTGAAGAATAGGCTAGTAATGGGGGTGGGGGGGGCGTGAGTGTGTAAAGTTGTCTGAAGAATAGGCTAGTAATGGGGGTGGGGGGGGGCGTGAGTGTGTAAAGTTGTCTGAAGAATAGGCTAGTAATGGGGGTGGGGGGGGCGTGAGTGTGTAAAGTTGTCTGAAGAGTAGGCTAGTAATGGGGGTGGGGGGGAGTGAGTGTGTAAAGTTGTCTGAAGAGTAGGCTAGTAATGGGGGTGGGGGGGGCGTGAGTGTGTAAAGTTGTCTGAAGAATAGGCTAGTAATGGGGGTGGGGGGCGTGAGTGTGTAAAGTTGTCTGAAGAGTAGGCTAGTAATGGGGGTGGGGGGGGCGTGAGTGTGTAAAGTTGTCTGAAGAATAGGCCAGTAATGGGGGTGGGGGGGCGTGAGTGTGTAAAGTTGTCTGAAGAGTAGGCTAGTAATGGGGGTGGGGGGGGCGTGAGTGTGTAAAGTTGTCTGAAGAGTAGGCTAGTAATGGGGGTGGGGGGGTGTGAGTGTGTAAAGTTGTCTGAAGAATAGGCTAGTAATGGGGGTGGGGGGGCGTGAGTGTGTAAAGTTGTCTGAAGAATAGGCTAGTAATGGGGGTGGGGGGGGCGTGAGTGTGTAAAGTTGTCTGAAGAATAGGCTAGTAATGGGGGTGGGGGGGCGTGAGTGTGTAAAGTTGTCTGAAGAATAGGCTAGTAATGGGGGTGGGGGGGCGTGAGTGTGTAAAGTTGTCTGAAGAGTAGGCTAGTAATGGGGGTGGGGGGGGCGTGAGTGTGTAAAGTTGTCTGAAGAATAGGCTAGTAATGGGGGTGGGGGGGCGTGAGTGTGTAAAGTTGTCTGAAGAATAGGCTAGTAATGGGGGTGGGGGGGCGTGAGTGTGTAAAGTTGTCTGAAGAGTATGCTAGTAATGGGGGTGGGGGGGGCGTGAGTGTGTAAAGTTGTCTGAAGAGTAGGCTAGTAATGGGGGTGGGGGGGGGCGTGAGTGTGTAAAGTTGTCTGAAGAATAGGCTAGTAATGGGGGTGGGGGGGGCGTGAGTGTGTAAAGTTGTCTGAAGAGTAGGCTAGTAATGGGGGTGGGGGGGGCGTGAGTGTGTAAAGTTGTCTGAAGAATAGGCTAGTAATGGGGGTGGGGGGGGCGTGAGTGTGTAAAGTTGTCTGAAGAGTAGGCTAGTAATGGGGGTGGGGGGGGCGTGAGTGTGTAAAGTTGTCTGAAGAGTAGGCTAGTAATGGGGGTGGGGGGGGCGTGAGTGTGTAAAGTTGTCTGAAGAATAGGCTAGTAATGGGGGTGGGGGGGTGTGAGTGTGTAAAGTTGTCTGAAGAGTAGGCTAGTAATGGGGGTGGGGGGGCGTGAGTGTGTAAAGTTGTCTGAAGAGTAGGCTAGTAATGGGGGTGGGGGGGGCGTGAGTGTGTAAAGTTGTCTGAAGAATAGGCTAGTAATGGGGGTGGGGGGGCGTGAGTGTGTAAAGTTGTCTGAAGAGTAGGCTAGTAATGGGGGTGGGGGGGCGTGAGTGTGTAAAGTTGTCTGAAGAGTAGGCTAGTAATGGGGGTGGGGGGGGGGCGTGAGTGTGTAAAGTTGTCTGAAGAGTAGGCTAGTAATGGGGGTGGGGGGGGCGTGAGTGTGTAAAGTTGTCTGAAGAGTAGGCTAGTAATGGGGGTGGGGGGGCGTGAGTGTGTAAAGTTGTCTGAAGAGTAGGCTAGTAATGGGGGTGGGGGGGCGTGAGTGTGTAAAGTTGTCTGAAGAGTAGGCTAGTAATGGGGGTGGGGGGTCTCAATAACAGTTACGTAACGGATATTATTTTTGACGGTGTATCGTTTTGACTGCCACAATATAATTTTTCCGCTAGTTAGCTGGACCTGCACCAAAACTCATTATTTTATTATTTTATTATTATCAAAACACCAAAAACATTATTTTTCCTTCATAGATTGTTCTCCATCTTCTTAGGAGCTGATTGTTGTTTTCAGCACTTTTTTTCCATTACTTTTTTTTATGTTTAGAACATCGAATTGCAGTTCATATCTCATCGGCAGCCAAGTATCGTGATAATATTACTGCATTACTGCCACAATGAAAATGCAGATCAATATGTGTTAATATTTTTTGAATACATTCCTCCTGCCAAATCACAGGTAGGCCTTTGGATATGAGCAAATCGGCCATTTTCTGCAGTAGTCCATTCAATGTGTTGTATTGTATTGAGGTGTGAATATCAGGGACCGGTTTTTGTGTAGCACAGGTGCAGAATGTATAGAAAACTATGTATAGAAAACTGACCTTGTATCACATCGTTAGTGAAATGTTGTTATCGTGACAACCCCACTCCGCAATTAAGTCTACACAGAACTTTCTTGTTTCCGTGTCACCCTTTTCTGTCACTCACCAGTTTGCATTCCTGATCCTGTTCTGCCAGTAATTGCCCAAAGCTGTAGTCCTATAATTGATATGGAAATTATGGCGGGTATTCAAGTATGATAAGCATGCATGTTGCTTGTGTGTGTAGGTATGATGTTGATATTGTTGTCTGGTTGTTTCAGCGTTAGTAGTGTGGACGGCAGCAGCTGGTTTTGCCATGGCTCCAGTGCCCTTTGACCCTGCCACCTTCTTCCTGGCATCCCTCGGGACAGGGCTCGCCTCCTGCACTGCCAACTCCATCAACCAGGTCAGTTGCGTCACTGCTGTGTGCGCATGTGTCAAAATTGTCATGCAGAGTAGCCTGCGTGGGCATTCTTGGTTTGGTTTCAGACATTGTCTTGTTATTGCAGTGAGATATGACCATCGGTAAAGCACAATTAGCTGTGTATATAGGCCTGCTGTATTATTAATGCATGTATTATTGTGGACTATATCCCCTCCCCGTGATGAACTTTGTTTTACCTGGAGAACAAAAGCCAAATCTTTGGTTTCTGGCACTGTATGGGGTGGTTAATAGCTCAAAACCTTAATGATTCTGCATTTAACATCTTCCCCTGGTCAACCCCAGACTTACAAAACATTAAAATCACTGTAATCGGTCCCGTGTGGTCCATTTTTTACTTGTATTTCTCCCTCTTAAGTTGTTTCTCTGAAAGATGGATGAGGTCTCATTTCAACGGCTGGCAAGATTACAGTTGGGTTCTGAAACGTGTAATAGATTTTCATTGCACTTTACACAAACATGAACTCACTGGCTGACAGACATGCACACACACAGTACTGTCCCCTCGTCGTGCACTTCTTGTTGTTCTACAAAACATTGCGGGAGCCATTGACAGCACCTTTGAACTTTTAGTTAAATTCCTCTCTCGCTGCGTATCTAAAAAATGCATTAACAGGCGACTCAAACTGGAATACTGTTATTATTTGTCTGCTGAAGGCTTTTTTGTGCCAAAAAATAAAGTGACCGCTGCGCCTGGACACTTAAAATGCCTGGAATAATCAGACCTCGCTGAGTGTTGACGCTGTGCGCTGGAATGCGCTCCATGACTTAAGAATATTAGTTTAATGGACAACCTCTCCCTCAGCCCTGGGTTGAACCCCAATTAGCTGCAGCCTTCTGCCTGTAATTTGTCCAGGGCCCTGATTACACTGCAGGTTCCTGCCCTAGGGGCCAGACAGCAGGGTTATGTTCACTCAGGTAGGCTCCAAACCGAAGAAAACCGACTAAAACTGGGAGGGACTAACCTGAACTAGTCCAATGAGAAATGCTTGTTTTTGTTGCAAAATGTGTTCGGTTGTAAAAACCCTTCCTTAGCCCTAACACTAGCCCAGCCTTCAACAGCCAAGTTCCAGGCAGTGTCCCCTCTCTCGTTTAGAGCTGAAATTAGGTTATTTTCTCAACCGGGTCACAATGAACGGAACTTATAATTTGTCCCAACAATCCAAAGCTCTTGGACCTGACCTTTCCGTGCAGGCATGTAGTATTTTCTCTAGTCTAGCGTTTCATTGTCAGTGTGACATCTGTAGAAATATGATTAGCGTCAATCCATCAAACAAACAAAAAATGGCATTGTCCCGTCAATGACTTCTTGGAACGAAACTCTGCCTGCCTTGCCCCTTCAATTTACCTCTTCACCCATCTACCTTACACTGGAGCAGGTGTGTAAAATATCCTATAGGTTGACAATTATGTCTCCTTCTCTAAAAGCAGTGGCAGGTTGGTACTCACTAATCCCCAGCTGTAGGGCTCCAGGGCCCCAGCCCTGAGGAGTTCAGTGCTGAGAGATGGGAGAGGCGGTAGCCGCCACATGTCCGTCTGTGTGTCCGTCCCTGTGCGTCCGTCCGTCCCTGTGCGTCCGTCCGTCCCTGTGCGTCCGTCCGTCCCTGTGCGTCCGTCCGTCCCTGTGCGTCCGTCCGTCCCTGTGCGTCCGTCCGTCCCTGTGCGTCCGTCCGTCCCTGTGCGTCCGTCCGTCCCTGTGCGTCCGTCCGTCCCTGTGCGTCCGTCCGTCCCTGTGCGTCCGTCCGTCCTGTGCGTCCGTCCGTTCTGTGCGTACGTCCGTCCCTGTACGTCCGTCCCTGTACGTCCGTCCCTGTCTGTATCAAGTCAGCCGCTGTCATTCTTAATTTTCTTTATAGATATTGTTTCGGGGCAAGGAAGGACATGATGATTCATCTTTTATTTAGAGTACTAGATCTTTCTCTTTTCATCATCTCCTCCCAGCACAGCAGTCACCAGCCAGGCCTAGTCAGAACAGAAGCCTGGGGCTTGGGTGAAGGTGAAGTCCAGGGAGCCACCCACCAAGACTGGGTTTAGGTGACGGGTCTCGGGCCCTACGAAATCAGTTAAATTAGTCTGATTTGGTTTTATTTTCCAGGTTTCCGTTTTTCGCTCTAAAAGTCATTAGACCGATGTTAACAATGTTTCTGTAGTGCTCATCTGATTGCAGTGTTTGTACGACAAATGGCCACTGGATTGACGCAAATAATCATGAGCTCATTCTAGTGGTAGACCAACACGCACACAGACGCGGGCATCCCTGTGCCATTTCAGAAAGTTGAAGGAAAATACGAATCACTGATGCATTTTGTTTATGTCTTATGATAATCTTGGGCAAATTAATGCATTTTCTAAAGTTAAAAACATTTTAGTTGATTTCCTACTAAGTTCAATCCATTTTTGAATTTTGTTTTAATGTCTGGATTCTTTGGTTCCGTCCGCCGTCTACGCCAACTCAGTTTTTATTGGGTCCTAGAGGGGAGTGTGTGGCTATAGTTTGGGTAGGCTTGAGGTGTGGGTTAGCTGCTGTTCTGAAGTGGGCAGTGTGGAACATGTGGACTTCCTTCAACCGGACATGAAAGGTAGTAGTCTAAGTTGTAGAGTTGGGAGGTAGTATTACAGTAGAGCAGGACAAATGGAATTCATGTTGATTTGTTTTGTTTGATGTGTCTCCGCTTTGAAGTCTTAATGGGCCCGCCAGCCAGGCCAGTGCATTATGGGTGGTGGCGGCGTGCACTTGGCCAACTGACAGTCATTTATTCACGCTGGCAAAGAGACATACAGGAAGAAAATTGTGGATGAGGTAAAAATGCCATTGTCATTGGATCGCAGTAAATTGTCTTTGAAAGTAAATACAGAGCTCTTGTAGGACTGTCTTACCTCAACATGTTTTCCTTCTTTTTTTTTATGTGGATGGCCTTGTTTTTTTCAGACCTTATGTAAGCAGAGCCCGCGTCTCCTCACGGTTCTGTCTGGAATCTGAGGGCATTAAATCTTTAGGCCAGGGCTTCTCTTTCTTGTGGCCAGCACCAGTTGTCAGACAGACCGGGGCTTCACTCCACACAAGGCAGGCCCTGTCTGCCTCCATGTTTCTTGTCTTTCTCAATGTCCCTCTGTGGTGACAGATCCCTGTGATGTCATCCGTTTTAATTGGCAAGATTGAGGGATTGAATTAAATGTAGTTGAAAGGGAAAAGAGCCACCTGGTTCAAGGAGGCCATTTCTTCCAGTTGGTGTCCCAAATGGGGCCTTTTTACCGTACATAATGCTCTACTTTTGACTATATAAGGAATGGGGTGCCATTTTGGATGCAGACCTAACCTTACCTATGCTGGTAGTATGCCTACTGAATGATACTGGCTGGCCAGTGATACTTTCCTAAAAAAAGATATCCAATGAGCCCATAGAGAGATTAGGGTTTTACAGTATTTGTATTTGTTTCTCTAACAGGGTAACACAATTCTTAGACAAAAAAGCCAGTTAATTACAAGTTGGTAGTTGCTCCCCCTTTTAAAAAAGTTATACTGTACGTATGTCTATGCACGTGACTGCCAAGTAGTTGTTTTTGCTTTGTTTGGAAAAGAATGTCATTTTCTTTTGTGTAATTACACACACACTCACAGGCCTAGGGGTTGTCGTGTGACACGTAAGACTGCGGTGCGCTGCCACACACACTTTGCTTCCGCGGTGACTCTCTGATCCTCCGCTGTGTCGGCTTGACACACCGGATCATCTGTCAAGGTTTTGTCTCGTAAAAGAAACACACCCTCACCTGGGCGTAATTGATCTAAACACTTTGGTCGTCCATTTGGTTTTCATAATAAAACCAAAAGAAAGGGAGGGGTACGAAGAAAATTACACATTTTTTTTATATATATATTTTTTAGATGTGGTGCCAAGTGTTTCTTTTCTTCAAGTAGTGCTGCTACAGTGTCAGTGTAGTGGTTGGGCTTGATCAAAGCACACACTTATTTTCTTGATTTGACAAATAAAACTACAGCTTCAAATCAAAGTAAGCCGAGGGTAGATCCCCCCCCCACTAAAGATCCACTTCCTATGAATTCCCCCACCACCCTTTAATCCTTTAATGTGTTGGGCCCTGAAGACTGAATTGTCGGCAGCGGACGGAGTGTGTGTGTGTGTGTGTGTGAGACCACATAAAACAACTGTGGTTGAATTACCTTCAGGAAAGGGAGAAAAGAAAATGTCTTTGGGGAAGAAGAATGCCTGTCTTGGGTTTGTATCCCAAATAGCACCATATTCCCTGTATAGTACTACATTTGACCAGAGTTCTATGGGTCCTGGTCAAAAGTAGTGCACTATACAGGGAATAGGGTGTAATTTGGGATTTAACCTGTCTATGAAGCCAGCAAAGGGAAGCCAGACCTTCAGTAGTGCAGCTATCAAAGCCAAGGCTGCTGTTCTTCCCATGGGGGAAGTGCCCGAAGGCAGGCGCTCTCACAGACAGAAATGTTGTGGTTTCTTTTCTTAAACATCCCCATTTCGGGAAACTGACGCAAGGGTGTAAGCGCCTGGAGTCATGTAACAATGGCATGGCACCGTCTGGAGTTTCTCACTGCACTAAAAAGACACAATGACAGTCATGTGATTTGACCCCGAGTCAGCGAGCCAGAGAAGGATAGTGGGCTTTTCCGCAAGAGTTCCCAACAAAACTTAAACAGCTGGCTTGGCAGTTGGATCACCAGCTTTGCTAAACCGGGTATCCAAGTTTGTTTGTCTGTGTGCTTTCCTTGCGGACACGATTTGACGTGGTTCATGACAAACTTTCTGACTACCTCACCAGATGAAATGTGCCCAATTTGATTTCACGGACAAGGTGGTAGTTAGGGTTGAATAGCGGGAACTTGGTTACCGAGATTTCCCGCCCAAACCCACTCCCTTTTCCTAGGATAAATAACTGCAAGAGACCAGAAAATTATAATAAATAATTTCTATAAGCAGCATTACGCGAAATGGAAGTGTTAAATTGTATGCAATGTCTGAATCTGGCTTCTCTACGGCTTTCTCTGTATGATCAGTCATTAACGCTCACTGTGGGGACAGGCGGCACATCTCGGTATGGACTGCAGTTCACAAGGCATGTACCCTCATGGTAGCTTTTTTTCTTGTGACGGGAAGGCCTGCATTTGCTGCAGCTTAGCATATACTATAGCAATATAAGGACTGAATGCGTGTCTAATTTACACATCAGTCTGGCTTTCGGGGGACACTTTTTTTCCCCCATATTTTTGTGAAGATGATTTTCTTTTAATTACAGCTGCAGAGTTCTAAAACAGCCTATCACTCGAATATCGTTGCTTTAAATCAGTGAGCAGTCTTTCCTTCCGTTACGTTCAAATGTCATCAGTAGATAATCCTGTTCAAGATAATACAGTGTACATATAGATGTCCTACCCTACCTCTTTCAGGTAATACATTCTATGCAGTATTAGCCTTGTATTTAGGTAATGAATGGTGGGTTATGCGTACGCTTCTAACTTATAGCCTCTGTTTCTTGTGCAAAATGCACCGGCACTCCGCTGGTTCCTCTCATAAAAAAAGCTTAGCTCTTGGAGTCCCAGGAAAGGATAGACGAGAATAGCTGGATGGACATATATTTATTTGAATTTCTTATACTAATAAACTATTCGATGATTTGACATTCATCTTGTTTGATGAATGTTAAACACAGCAGCCAATAGGAGTTTGAAAGAAGAGGACAGGCTATGGCGTTAGGCTATAGCAGTTATTTATTCAGACTCATGACCATTCCATCTGCATCTTATTCTAGTCCAACTATTGTTCAAGCATGTCATGACAATGAAGATGAGGACAATGACACTAATTTAATTTAACTGTTGACAGCGAGGAAGGCATGAAGCAACACTAGAGAAAGTAATACACACAACATTAGGGTAAATATTATGATATCGAGGCTTACTAAATGTAAAATTGGTCCTATTATAGTCAAACTTGCTAGCCCATATTTGTAACTTTGTAGGCCGCATGTCCTGCACCAGCATTGCATGTTTTCTCCTAGCTTCATGGTTGGAATGTGGTGTATAATTCCAGTATATAATACAGTTCACGCTCAAAGATTAGCCTACTGGAGCATGTTTCATTTATTTACCCAGAAGATATAGCTACATCTATTTGTTTCTGTAGTAGAAATGTGCTATCCATGTGCTGGATAACAGCACAATTATTTGGGCTTTTTTGTGCTTGGGGTCAAATGACTTTAGCTCTGACATTGAAGATATTTTATGCCTTTAGGCTCATGTTGCATCGGGTTTGAATTTTCATGCCGATCAAAACTCTAATCCAATCCATACATTTATATGCTTTATGATACTTCTGGTTTTTGGTGGGAAATACCGGGTTACCTGGGAAAAGTGTTTTATTCTCGGGATAAAACATTTTGTGAAAACCGGAGAATATTCAAACCTAGTGGTAGTAGTATTGGAACCTGCTTGTGGGATGAGGTGGTGATGGCCTCGTCTGAGGGCTGAGCTTGTGGTTTTCCCTCAGAGCTCCCTGTGTCCTTGCAAACCTGCCAGATGGTTGAACAGCTCTGTAATGGGTCTGGAGACAGGGCCTTGAGTGTTTTAGTGTCCCGGAGGTGGTCTGGCTTTCCAAGCCCCTGGGGGTTACAGCAGGGAAGGACTCCCCGGGTGTTCCAGCCATCAGAAGGCCACTCGGGCCCATCTCCCCCGCATCACTAACTCCCCACTCTCCAGCCCTAATTTCAGCTAATTGAGTAATTGGGACTGAAGACTGTTTCAAGCTGGGTCTAAAGACCCCGGGTGTAACCTGAGGTCCTCAGCTAAACAAACGGGACCTGGCCTGTACTGTCAAATCAGGAGGAAAAGTGCAGTCTAGTAGTGTTCTGTCCCAAATGGCACCCTCTTCCCTGTATAGTGCCCTACTACAGCTGGTGGATTACAGGCAACATCTGCACTGAGCTAATGGCTAAAGCTGCCGCTTTCAAGGAGTGGGACACTAAGAAATCCCGCTATGCCCTCAGACGAACGATCAAACAAGGCAAAGCATCAATACAGGACTAAGAAGGAACCCTTCAAAACCGGCTCTAACACTTGTCGGATGTGGCAGTGTTTGCAAACTATTACGGATTAGGAAGGGAAACCCATCCTAGTGAAGCGAGCCTACCAGATGGGCCTTTTTTATTATTGATTCGAGGCAAGCAACACTGAAGCATGCACGAGAGCACCAGCTGTTCCGGACGATCATGGTCTCCGTAGCTGATGTGAGCAAGACCTTTTTAAACGGGTCAACATTCTCAACGCCACGGGTTGTGAATTGATTACCAGGATGTGTACTCGGATCATGCACGGACCAACTGGCAAGTGTCTTCACTGACATTTTCAACCTCTCCCTGACCGAGTCTGTAATACCTACATGTTTCATGCAGACCACCCAGTCCCTGTGCCGAAGAACGTCAAGGTATCCTGCCTTTATTACATCCGCCCCGTAGCACTCATCTCTGTAGCCATGAAATGCTTTGAAAGGCTGGTCATGGATCACATAAACACCATAATCCTGGAAACCCTAGACCCACTCCAATTCGCATACCGTCCCAACAGATCCACAGATGGCGCAATCTCCATTGCACTCCACACTGCCCATTCCCACCTGGACAAAAGGAACACCTACATGAGAATGCTGCTCAGCCTTCAACACCATAGTGCCAACAAAGCTCATCACTAAGCTAAGGACCCTGGGACTAAACACCTCCCTCTGCAACTGGATCCTGGACTTCCTTACGGGCTGTCCCCAGGTGGTAAGGGTAGGCAACAACACGTCTGCCACGCTGATCCTCAACACGGGGGCTCCTCAGGAGTGCGTGCTTAGTCCCCTCCTGTACTCATTGTTCACCAACGACTGCTTGGCCAAGCACAACTCCAACATCATTAAGTTTGCTGATGACAACGGTGGTTGGTCTGATCACTGGCAGTGTGGTGCCAGAATAACATTCTCTCTCTCAACATTAGCAAGACAAAGGAGATGATTGTGGACTACAGGAAAAGGAGGACCGAGCATGCCTCCATTCACATCAACGGGGCTGTAGTGGAGCGGGTCGAGAGCTTCAAGTTTGTTGGTGTCCACATCATCAACAAACTATCATTGTCCAAACACACCAAGACGGTCGTGAAGAGGGCACGACAACTCCTATTCACCCTCAGGAGACTGAAAATATTTGGCATGGGTCCCCAGATAAAGTTCTACAGCTGCACCATTGAGAACATCTTGACAAGTTGCATCACCACCTGGTATGGCAACTGCTCAGCATCCCTCAATAAGGCACTACAGAGGGTTTTGTGTACAGCCCAGTACATAACTGGGGCCAATTTTCTACCAACCAGGACCTCTATACTTGGTGGTGTGATGCCCAAAATATTGTCAGACTCCAGCCACCCAAGTCATAGACTGCTAAGTCTAGGTCCAAAAGGCTCCTTAACAAGCTTCTACCTCGAAGCCATAGGACTGCAGAACAATTAATAAAATGGCTACCTGGACTTTTTTTTGTTTATTATCTATGCGTAGTCCCTTTCCCCCTACCTACATGTATGTATTACCTTGACTAATCTGTACCCCTGCACATTGACTCGTTACCGGTACCCCCTGTATATACCCTCATTATTAATTTAGTTTTTTTGGGGGGTAGGTATTTTGTAAATGTTTATTTAAACTGCATTGTTGGTTAAGGGCTTATAAGTAAGCATTGACCTGTTGTATTCGGCACGTGTCAAAACATTTTATTTTGACCAGGGCCCATAGCTATCTGGTCAAAAGTGGTGCTCTACATAGGGAATGGGGTACCATTTGGGACTCAGCCTTCTAGTGTGTGAATGAAGTGTCTCAGTCTAGTATGTGTTATTCTTCACACACACACCAAGTGCTTCCGAGTGGTGCAGCGGTCTAAGGCACTGCATCTCAGTGCAAGAGGCGTCACTACAGTCCCCGGTTCGAAGCAAGGCTGCATCATATCCGGCCGTGATTGGGAGTCCAATAGGGCGGCGCACAATTTTCCGGGTTTGGCTGGTCTAGGCCGTCATTGTAAATAAGAATTTGTTCTTAATAACTGACTTGCCGAGTTAAATAAAAATGTGAGTGTGACTGAGTCTTAAAGATTGTGTGATTTTAGTTTTTGTTGTGGATAAAACGTTGTCTTTTGTGGCTGTCTGGCATGTCATTTTCCCTGTAGGGCGACTGAGTGCTCTTTTGTGCCTGCCTGTCTGTCTAGTTTGTGTCTTTGTCTCCTGCGAAGTGCTGTCTAAGGATGGTGGCACGCGAGCGGCGAGCCCCCACAAGCCCCCCGGCCCGTCCGCTATTACCGCCACTGTGAGCGACGCCCTTCGCTCTTGTCTTGTGGAGACATGTATTATTAACCCTCCTACAGGATCTCTGGCTTCTAACTCCTCTTAGTGGGCTCCTTCAAGCTTTATTGTAATGGTGAGAGGTTAGCATGTCTTGGGGGTATGACATTTGTGTGTATGTAATGTTCTCACTCATCATTATTCATGATTCATTCAGGACTGTCTGTAATCATGGTAGCATCTACATTAATGTAGAAGTGTTTAGAAACATTCTATTCTCGTTTACAATATAAGTGACAAAAAAATGACCCCACTACATCATTCACCATTCATTTCTATTGGGCACAAAATCATTTGAAAACAACCAAAACAAACCGCAAATGCATCCATTTGTATATTGCATGCATTTGTATATTTACAAGCTTGATGTAAACATTGCGTAATAGAAATATGCAACTAAACTTTTGACTACTTTAATACACATGTAAGTGAATTTGTCCCAATACTTTTGTCCCCCCATTTTAAGGGACCATGTACAAAACGTGCTGTAGTCTCTAAACGGTATATGGATGAAAATACCCTCAAGTTAAAGCTGACAGTCTGACTATGATGCGATGTAAACAAAAACATGTTGTCACTGTCTCAATACTTTTGGAGCTGTGTGTGTGTGTGTATAGATACATTCTCTCTCGCTCTCATATATAGAGATATATCTATCTATATACACACACACACACATACATTCTCTCTCGCTCTCATATAGAGATATACAGTGCCTTGCGAAAGTATTCGGCCCCCTTGAACTTTGCGACCTTTTGCCACATTTAAGGCTTCAAACATAAAGATATAAAACTATACTTTTTTGTGAAGAATCAACAACAAGTGGGACACAATCATGAAGTGGAACGACATTTATTGGATATTTCAAACTTTTTTAACAAATCAAAAACTGAAAAATTGGGCGTGCAAAATTATTCAGCCCCTTTACTTTCAGTGCAGCAAACTCTCTCCAGAAGTTCAGTGAGGATCTCTGAATGATCCAATGTTGACCTAAATGACTAATGATGATAAATACAATCCACCTGTGTGTAATCAAGTCTCCGTATAAATGCACCTGCACTGTGATAGTCTCAGAGGTCCGTCAAAAGCACAGAGAGCATCATGAAGAACAAGGAACACACCAGGCAGGTCCGAGATACTGTTGTGAAGAAGTTTAAAGCCGGATTTGGATACAAAAAGATTTCCCAAGCTTTAAACATCCCAAGGAGCACTGTGCAAGCGATAATATTGAAATGGAAGGAGTATCAGACCACTGCAAATCTACCAAGACCTGGCCGTCCCTCTAAACTTTCAGCTCATACAAGGAGAAGACTGATCAGAGATGCAGCCAAGAGGCCCATGATCACTCTGGATGAACTGCAGAGATCTACAGCTGAGGTGGGAGACTCTGTCCATAGGACAACAATCAGTCGTATATTGCACAAATCTGGCCTTTATGGAAGAGTGGCAAGAAGAAAGCCATTTCTTAAAGATATCCATAAAAAGTGTTGTTTAAAGTTTGCCACAAGCCACCTGGGAGACACACCAAACATGTGGAAGAAGGTGCTCTGGTCAGATGAAACCAAAATTGAACTTTTTGGCAACAATGCAAAACGTTATGTTTGGCGTAAAAGCAACACAGCTGAACACACCATCCCCACTGTCAAACATGGTGGTGGCAGCATCATGGTTTGGGCCTGCTTTTCTTCAGCAGGGACAGGGAAGATGGTTTACATTGATGGGAAGATGGATGGAGCCAAATACAGGACCATTCTGGAAGAAAACCTGATGGAGTCTGCAAAAGACCTGAGACTGGGACGGAGATTTGTCTTCCAACAAGACAATGATCCAAAACATAAAGCAAAATCTACAATGGAATGGTTCAAAAATAAACATATCCAGGTGTTAGAATGGCCAAGTCAAAGTCCAGACCTGAATCCAATTGAGAATCTGTGGAAATAACTGAAAACTGCTGTTCACAAATGCTCTCCATCCAACCTCACTGAGCTCGAGCTGTTTTGCAAGGAGGAATGGAAAATAAATTCAGTCTCTCGATGTGCTAAACTGATAGAGACATACCCCAAGCGACTTACAGCTGTAATCGCAGCAAAAGGTGGCGCTACAAAGTATTAACTTAAGGGGGCTGAATAATTTTGCACGCCCAATTTTTCAGTTTTTGATTTGTTAAAAAAGTTTGAAATATCCAATAAATGTCATTCCACTTCATGATTGTGTCCCACTTGTTGTTGATTCTTCACAAAAAAATACAGTTTTCCATCTTTATGTTTGAAGCCTGAAATGTGGCAAAAGGTCGCAAAGTTCAAGGGGGCCGAATACTTTCGCACGGCAATGTATCTATGTGTGTGTGTGTGTGTGTGTGTGATGTACACTACCGTTCAAAAGTTTGGGACCACTTAGAAATGTCTTTGTTTTTGAAAGAAATCCACATTTTGTTTTGTCCATTAAAATAACATCAAATTTATCAGAAATACGTTGTAAATGACTATTGTAGCTGGAAATAGCTTATTTGATTTTTTTATGGAATGTCTACATAGGCTCGTCAGTCTATTCATGTTCTGAAGGCTATTCCATGCGAGAAATTGCCAAGAAACTGAACATCTTATACAATGCTGTGTACTACTTCCTTCACAGAACAGCGCAAACTGGCTCTAACCAGAATATAAATTGTGGGAGGCCCTGGTGCACAACTGAGAAAGAGGATAAGTATATTAGTGTCTAGTTTGAGAAACAGTCGCCTCACAAGACCTCAGCTGGCAGCTTCATTAAATGGTACCCGCAAAACACCAGTCTCGACGTCAACAGTGAAGAGGTGACTCCGGGATGCTGGCCTTCTAGGCAGAGTTGCAAAGAAAAATCCATATCTCAGACTGGCTAATAAAAGATTAAGATGGGCAAAATAAGACACTGGACAGAGGAAGATTGGGAAATTGTTATTAACAGGCAAAAATAAGTTTGAGGTGTTCGGATCACAATGAAGAACATTTATGAGACAGGAAAATGAGAAGATGCTGGAGGAGTGCTTGACGCCACCTGTCAAGCATAGTGGAGGCAATGTGATGGTCTAGGGATGCTTTGGTGGTAAAGTGGGAGATTTGTACAGGGTTAAAGGGATCTTTAAGAAGGAAGTCTATCACTCCATTTTGCAACGCCATGCCATACCCTGTGGATGGCGCTTAATTGGGGCCAATTTCCTCCTACAACAGCACAATGACCCAAAGCACAGCTCTGAACTATTTAGGAAAGAAGCAGTCAGCTGGTATTATGTGTATAATGGAGTGGGTAGCACAGTCACCGGATCTCAACCCTATTGAGCTGTTGTGGGAGCAGCTTGACCATATGGTACGTAAGAAGTGCCAATCCAACTTGTGGGAGGTGCTTCAGGAAGCATGGGGTGAAATCTCTTCAGATTAATTCAACAAATTGACAACTAAACTCAGCAAAAAAAAGAAATATCCCTTTTTCAGGACCATGTCTTTCAAAGATAATTCGTAAAAATCCAAATAACTTCACAGATCTTCATTGTAAAGGGTTTAAACACTGTTTCCCATGCTTGTTCAATGAACCATAAACAATTAATGAACATGCACCTGTGGAACGGTCGTTAAGACACTAATAGCTTACAGACGGTAGACAATTAAGGTCACCGTTATGAAACCCTAGGACACTAAAGAGGCCTTTCTACTGACTCTGGAAAACGCCAAAAGAAAGATGCTCAGGGTCCCTTCTCATCTGCGTTAACGTGTCCTAGGCATGCTGCAAGGATGCATAAGGACTGCAGATGTGGCCAGGGCAATAAATGGCAATGTCCGTACTGTGAGACACCTACGACAGCGCTACAGGGAGCAGGACGGACAGCTGATTGTCCTTGCAGTGGCAGACTATGTATAACAACACCTGCACAGGATCGGTACATCCGAACATCACACCTGCGGGTCAGGTACAGGATGGCAACAAAAACACCAGGAACGCACAATCCCTCCATCAGTGCTCAAACTGTCGGCAATAGGCTGAGAGAGGCTGGACCGAGGGCTTGTAGGCCTGTTTGTAAGGCAGGTCCTCACCAGACATCACAGGTAACAACGTCGCCTATGGGCACAAACCCACCGTCGCTGGACCAGACAGGACTGGCAAAAAGTGCACTTCACTGACGAGTCAAGGTTTTGTCTCACCAGGCGTGATGATCGGATTCGCGTTTATCGCCGAAGGAATGAGCATTACACAGAGGCTTGGAGCGGGATCGAGGTGGAGGGTCCATCATGGTCTGGGGCGGTGTGTCACAGCATCATGGGACTGAGCTTGTTGTCATTGCAGGCAATCTCAATGCTGTGCGTTACAGGGAAGACATCCTCCTCCCTCATGTGGTACCCTTCCTGCAGGCTCAGCATGACCCTCCAGCATGACAATGCCACCAGCCATACTGCTCGTTCTGTGCGTGATTTCCTGCAAGACAAGAATGTCAGTGTTCTGCCATGGCCAGCGAAAAGCCTGTATCGCAATCCCACGTCTGGAATCGCACGTCTGGGACCTGTTGGATCAGAGGGTGAGGGCTAGGGCCATTCCCCCCAGAAATGTCTGGGAACTTGCAAGTGCCTTGATGGAAGAGTGGGGTAACATCTCACAGCATATCTGGTGCAGTCAATGAGGAGATGTGCGGCCGTACTTAATGCAGCTGTTGGCCACACCAGATACCCCCCCCCCTTGTTCAGGTACACATTATTCCATTTATGTTAGTCACATGTCGGTGGAACTTGTTCAGTTTATGTCTGTTGAAAAGCCGAGCTTTGCTTGATTTTTTGGGGGGAAATATTGAATATCTGTATCTGCCAAAATTGCCATATTGGTCCATCCCGTGTGTGAGAATCACTGCACAACTATTTTCAAGTCCGGACTCTCAAGAACATTCAGGGATCACTCCTGCTTTGTCTTGGCTGTGTGCTTAGGGTTATTGTCCTGTTGGGAGGTGAACCTTCACCCCAGTCTGAGGTCCTGAGCACTGGGCAGGTTTTCATCAAGGATCTCTCTGTACTTTGCTCTGTTAATCTTTCCATCAATTCTGACTAGTCCATGAAAAAAATCCCCACAGCATGATTCTGCCACCACCGTGCTTCACCGTAGGGATGGTGCCAGGTTTCCACCAGACATGACGCTTGGCATTCGGGCCAAATTGTGAATGGTTGTCCTTCTGGAAGGAACTCTAGAGCTTTGTCAGAATGACCATCGACCCTTCTCCCCTGATTGCTCAGTTTAGCAGAGCGGCCAGCTCTAGGAAGAGTCGTGGTGGTTCCAAACTTCCTCCATTTAAGAATGATGGAGGCCAGTGTGTTCTTGGGGACCTTCAATGCTGCGGAAATGTTTCGGTACCCTTCCCCAAATCTGTGCCTCAACACAATCCTGTCTCGGAGCTCTATGGACAATTCCTTCCACCTCATGGCTTGGTTTTTGCTCTGACATGCACTGTCAACTGTGGGACCTTCATAAGACAGGCGTGTCTTTCCAAATCATGTCCAATCAATTGAATTGACCACAGGTGGACTACAATCAAGTTGTAGAAACAGCCCAAGGATGATCAATGGAAGCAGAATGCAACTGATCTCAATTTCAAGTCTCATAGCAAAGGGTCTGAATACTTTTTGCAAAAATGTCAAGAAACTTGTTTTCAATTTGGTCGTTATGGGGTTTTGTTTGTAGATTTGATAAAATACATAATACAGCCTTATTCTAAAATGTAATGTAAATTGTGGTGGAAAAGGTGAAGGGGTCTGAATACTTTCCGAATGCTGTCTGTCTATTCCGGATTATGACATTGCTCGTTGTGATATTTCTTAATTTCTCTCTTTTGGATTATGTGTTTCCTAGGTATTGTTGGAGCAAGAAACACATTTGACTACACCTGCGATACCATCTGTATACGCGATGAACACACTTTGATTTTAGAGCGTAATTACACAAGCATCTGGAACAATGGGCTTTCACGCAAGACAGTGCTGTGTTCCTCGACGTTAGCATTTAGCTCGTTTGAGAGTGTATCTCATGGCTGAGTTTCCTTTGTAATCTGTTATCGTCTGCAAACCCTGCCACATGCAACGAGCGTCGGAGCCGGTGTAATATGATTCCACCTTGTCCTATGAAGAGGATATACTTGACATGTAATTGGGGCTGAAAGTGACTGGTTGCAGGAATGGTAAATACTTATGTTAACATACTAGTGGTTATACATGTAATCAGGAGTAATGGTGACCAGTAGCAGGATACATACTAATGGTAATCAATGGATAGTAGTGTATAGGAGTAATACATCAAATCAATAGTAATTTTAGCAGCAGCGTAGGTTGTGAGAGGGGGTTGAGACTTGTGGATTGGTATATAATCAATGTGGATACTCTGGGAGCGGGAGAGCAGTAGTTATTTGCCATTTAAGTCTTATGGCCAATGGGATAGAAGCTGTTTAGGAGTCTGTTTGTCTTATCCTTGATGCACTGTACCGCTTGCCCGGACGCCATCAATCAACTGTTTTAATCATATTTACCCAAACGCTTGGAGGTCAAATTGAGGTGCTAGCTAGTTGGAATGACTGGGCCCTGAAATGAGTCAGAAAATTACCCACTGGGATACAATGTCTTGAACCCTCCTTTGGGCACCCCACCTCTAACTTGTGAGTCTGTAAGGGCATTTAAAGAGCTATACTGATGCAAATGTTAAATCTTGTCCGAAGGAAAGCCATTTCGAATCACACTTTAGTTATTTGCTGTAACCACAAAACAAAAACAAATCATTATAGGATAAATTATTGTGATAATTATTTTTTATTTGTCTGGTTATGCCCTACTTCAAAAGTGCATTTTTGAAGAAATCCCTGTACGTGCAAGAGCCTACATTTTGTCTTTGGTTTTCTGGTTATATTCCCCTCGTTTGAACTGAGCAGATCATTGTTTAATTTAGACTTGACTTGTCTGGCATGGGGTCCTAATCATGCTATTGAGCTTGATGCAATAATGAAGCCTGCCAAGGCTTGCATTTTTTATGTGGCCCATTACCTCAATTTCTCTCGTTCCAAAACCTTGAAAATCAGCATGTTGCTGATGCTTGTTCTAGAACACCTGTGGATCTGATAATGAGCTGATTGGTGATTAGACTAATTTACTTATGAGGTTTCCAATGGTAACATAGATGGGGATAGGCACCCTCTGTCTCCACAGGCAATTTCCCCACACCCACACACTTTGTCGCCTGTCATTTGGTTGGAGAATGAGTGGCTCATGCATGCATCCCCATAGCTTCCCATGCATTTTTTAAATCCACATTTGCATGCATAGGGAGCATCATCAGAGGCAATGTACTGTGACTCAGAGATATGGCAGTGTGTGAGAGATGACAGAAACAGCCTAGTTGTGTACAAGAAATTGAGATCTTATAAATAGATGGAGTCATTTATTTTGCTTTATTTTAATTACTACATTACATTTAGGTAATTTAGCATCATACACTCTTATCCAGAGCAACTTATACAGTCAGTAAATATTCATACTTTCATTTAAAAACGTACTTTTATCTCAGACATTTTCTAAATGCAGAGCCTAATGCTTTATATATAATGGTGAGAATAACATCCACATAGCAGGCTTATTCTATGCATGTTATCATTCATCTTTAAAGGTGGTGGAACATTTGTTTATTCACCATTGTAATATCCCACCATCAATTTCCAATGACTTCCTGAGTGCTTTTCAATTGTTGCTGCTATTTGATTTTCCTTTAGGCGTTGTATTGACACAATGGTAGATAAGGTCAGGCTATTGAAGGTCATATCAGGCACTGAATAGCCTACAGTTTGTGGATACCTTGCTGTCATATCTTCTGAGATACAATCAGGTGGATGTCACCACAGTTCTAAATCTGTCAACTAGGTGTCCTCTTCCAGTATTGGTGCCAGCCACATACGGGGCATTCTACCCTCCCTGGGGTAGGCCTACTCAACTACCCGGTGGGTTTCAACTGACAAGTCCTCTCCCAGGGTTGCACAAACCCTTCAAGGTTTTAATGTCTTTTGGGGTACCCTTTGTGACATTCTACCTCCAGAAGAGGAACCATTAGTAGTAACAGGACCTCTCAACCTCTCCAACAAGAACACTCTTCAAAGACCATGAAAATGCTCTGCTCTAAGAGTTTTATCTGTCCCCTGGTGAGCAGTAGTGACAGAAGATACGCTTTCAAACAGAGCATGAATACCACTAGCATGACAACATCCCCACACACCAGGGTTTCTGTTAGGGAAAGTTGGTGCCGGACACTTGACCCGGCAGCATTTTAATTGAACAGAGATTTTGATACATTTACTGACCCATATGCATTGGGTGTGTAACCCCATTAGGGCGTTCACCCACGGTGCTCAGAATGACAGCATTACATTTAGATTATGGTTATTCTTAACAGAACATGCGACTTTAGCGATTTCAGATGCACACTTTGAAGGTGTTAGAATAACTGTCACATTTGCTTATCCTCAGCAACAAGATGAGTAACGAACGGCAATCTAATATCCCCATAGTAGAAAAGTATGTATCTATTATATTGGTCAGCTTGTCATTCTGTGCGAGAAAGAAATGGCCTATTCCAAATGGACTCTGGGACAGTTGTGGGATGATAGATCCCAAATTCATACAACCCAGTAGCCCTAGACTACCAAAAAAAATAAGGCTGATGCAACAGATCAGAACATTTTATCTTAAAATGTTAAACTATTTATTTCTTCACATAAGCACAGCAATGCACACAAGGCAGTAGGCTACATACACATTTTGTTCCATAATGCAGTTAGCGGGAATACACCATTGTTAAAAGCCCACCGCTCATGTGAGTGGTTTCATGTGACTAAGATTAAAATATCTATTTGACTTTTAGAAAGAGAGGAAATCCTAAAGATGCAACAACTAGCACGGGTTGCTAATATGACTAGGAGTGTCTACTGGCTACTGGAAAATGAAAGAAAGTGAAAGAAACCCAATAGAACATTAATAAAAAGGCTACAGGTTTCAATGATTGCTTCCACGTTTCTATGGTCGGATTTTTACTTTAAAGCAAGGTAAGACTTGCCTCATAATATGAAGTAAAATGTTCAGGTTTCAAACAATTAAGTGTGTGTGTTCAAAATGCGTACTGCCTCCAGCTCATAGCAAAGTCAGTGGTGTGTGACACGCTGAAGCCTGCCTAAAGTTGCCTATTTTCACTTGAATGGCAAATGTGAAGCGCTTTTAAATGACCAGTTGAGAAATAAAAATAGTAGCTCTTTTTAATCTTAGCCATCAGAACTGCTTTTAACACACGGTTGCATTTAGAATTGCTACTCAATGATTGGGCTTATAAAAACACATTTCACTCCAGCAACGAATGAGCTGTTTGAGAAGCTGTAGCAGCAGATCTCGTGCTGTCTGCTGGATTTTCCACTCATAATCTGTATGCTGCCCGTGTTGATAAACATAACTATGAAAATACGCACCAATTTAATTCCCCTTAATTATGCAAATTGACATAGACCGATAAGCATGACCGGTCAAATGTATTTCCATCAATGAAGAGGCAAAAATAACATTTTGCAATGGGATTTTTTTCTTATCCTGGACAATTGTCCGGCAGGCAATTTATTATTTATCGGCAAAAAAATCTAGCGGACAAAAGCCAGCTATTGCCATCTAACGGAAACCATGACACACACTCCCTCTAAACATTAAGCTACTTTGAGATGGAATAAAACATTTAAACACCCCATGCCTCCACTCCACCACTTGGAAGAATTGCAACAGACTGTTTCAAAATAACCTCTATGCTGAGGTCAAATTGTTTATGTTTAACTAATCGTTTGTGTGGTGGGCTTCAAAGAAAGCATGAGAAAGACCGATGGACTGCTAGCTCTAGTAATCAATCCATCATTTGGTCATCATATTAGTTCCGCTCTGACTGTGTGTAATGACTGAGTATTTTGTCTGCATCACATGTTTTTTGGGGGGTTATTTTTCTCATTTTGGTTTTTGATGGTAAAGGTCAGATACATCAGTAGGCTGCCTAAGGAGAGGTTTAACACTACCCTGATCCCTTTGCACAGACGCTGCTGCTGCTGTGTGTGTGTGAGAGAGCTCTTGTTTTCCACCAGCTTTGTTAAAACAATAGAGCTAACTAGCCTTTGCCACTTTTTTAAAAGATTTTTGTATTCTCTCTCCTTTTCCACCAAGCTGTGAAGTGAATTCACTGGGGAGCCTTATTATGAGGATGGAAAGTCCCTTGTTTAATCGCTTGGTCGGATCAGGAAGGCACGAGAGCAGCCCCGATGGGTTTCATTCATTCTGCTTTGGATTAAAATGAATATTTAACTAGGCGGCACTGTTTAATAGTTAATTTCCTTAAATTCTGTCTGTGTGAGCTGCGGGGTGCCAATCCATGTCAAACTGTACACGACTGGATCTTATGCAGCTTGAGAGAGACCGGAGGAGACCGACGCTTGCCTTTGATAATGCTGTAAAGGCGATCATAGATCTGTGTCCTCAAGAGAAACGCCTGGGGAAAAGAGGGGCCTTGGCTAGATATTGGGCTAGTTAAATTATTAGCTTTGTATTCACTGGTGTGGAGGGCTGCAATATTATGAGATCCACTGATATTTTCTTTGTTTTTGTTTTTATGATGACATCTGAAATAAATGGCTCTAGAATATGTAAATGGCCTATATAGGCCAACTGTATTGACCTCCCCACCTCACAGTTGAAATTAATGCACCTACATTCATGACTGTTCTAGAACACAGTAAGCCAGCCAATCCAATGACGCAAAATGTTCCAGGAATAACATTATTTTTTTCAAAACACGCACATTAATAAAATATCATATGTGCAGAAACCGTTGAGTTGCTGGTGGCAGTGAACATGCACATTGGAGCAGTCATACAGTAATTATAGCATGCATCACGTCTGGCCAATCTGTGTGAATGAACAGGAAGAAATATTGAGTTGCAATGCAAGTGTGCTCACTGATTTCAAATCATTACAAAGTAGTTTAGGAGGCAGGTGGTTAGGAACATGACCTTAAACAAATGTGTGGTCAGACCACGGTCGTTTCTGGTATCCATTGACTTGCTCCTTTTAATGTAAGTCCATAGTCCAGGCCTTATTTGGGAGAAGCTGAACTGATGAAGCTTCATATCCTCACAAGTGGTGCAGCGGTCTAAGGCACCATCTCCGTGCTAGAGGTGTCACTACAGACACCCTGGTTCAAATCCAGGCTGTATCACAACCGGCCGTGATTGGGAGTCCCATAGGGCGGCACACAATTGGCCCAGCGTTGTCTGGGTTTGGCCGGTATAGGCCGTCATTGGAAATAAGAAATTGTTCTTGACTGACTTGTCTAGTTAAATAAAGGTTAAATATATTTTTTTTAAACTCTGAACTACCCCTGATATTTTCACTCATGCCACTTGACTTCCTCCTTTTCATTCTTTGCCCTATTCACCAGCCTATTCACCAGTCCAGCCTATTGGTATTTTTTCAGCTCTATGCTGCCTGCAACACTACAGCGCCAGAGTGGAGTTTTTGACAACTGTATAAACGTTTTGGATGTCAGAATTGGCTGGTTTTGTTGTGAAGACAAGTGGATGATTTGATTAGTGGTTTCAAGTATATCAGCTTTTCAGGCAGCCTAAAGCACTGTAACCTTAACATGGGTCAAGGGTTTGTGGTTTTCCCTCAATTGACCAATTGGATCATTTCAAGAGTTTTTGTTGCATTAGTCTGCCCTTTAACCTCATGAGCTCTTGTAGCCTAATCTATAACTACAATATTACAGTAGTCTTGCCTATACGACTACAATATTACAGGAGCCTAGCCTACATGACCAAATGTATGTGGACACCTGCTCGTCGAACATCTCATACCAAAATCATGGGCCTTAATATGGAGGTGGTCACCCTTTTGCTGCTATAACAGCCTCCACTCTTCCATTTAGCCACAAAAGCATTAGTGAGGTCGGGCAGTGATGTTGGGCGATTAGGTCTGGCTTACAGTCGGCGTTCCAATTCATCCCAAAGGTGTTCGATGGGGTTGTGGTCAGGGCTCTGTGCAGGCCGGTCAAGTTCTTCCATAGACCATGAAACAGGAAATGGCCTCCTCCAAACTGTTGCCACAAAATTGGAATCACAGAATTGTCTAGAATGTCATTGTACGCTGTAACGTTTAAGATTTCCCTTCACTGGAACTAAGGGGCCTAGCCCGAACCATGAAAAACGCCCCATACCATTTATTCCTTCCTGCACACAGCCAAGACAAAGCAGGAGTGGTCTCTGAATGTCCTTGAGTGGCCCAGCCAGAGCCCGGACTTGAACATTTCTGGAGAAACCTGGAAATAGCTGTGCAACAATGCTCCCCATCCAATCTGGCAGAGCTTGAGAGGATCTGCAGAGAAGAATGGGAGAATCTCCCCAAATATAGGTGTGCCAAGCTTGCATTGTCATACCCAAGCAGACTTAAGGCTGTAATCACTGCCAAAGGTGCTTCAACAAAGTACTGAGTAAGGGGTCTGAATACTTATGTAAATTTGATATTTCAGTTTTTTACTTTATACATTTGATCAAATGTATAAAAAAAAAAATCTGTTTTTGCTTTGTCATTATGGGGTATTGTGTGTAGATTTGGGGGGGGGACTATTTGAATCAGTTTTAGAGAAAGTGTAACGTAATAAAATTAGGAAAAAGTCCAGGGGTCTGAATGAAGGCACTGCATATGACTACAGTTGTACAACCTATTAGCCTAACCTATTTGACTGCAGTATTAAAGTATGGGCATCTTTGTGTTGCAAGTGCCAGAATAAAAAGTGGATATCCAGGTTCATTTTACAACTGTGAGTCAGACCGCTGAGAATACTTTCATGGGAATTGCCCCAGGAGGATCCACAACGAGTCATCAGCTTCTTTGATCAAAGGCGTGTGTTTGCAGCGACACACACTTCCCCCTCGCACGCAAGGTGTCCCTCCTCTCTCATCGCCCTGGTCTGTTTACTGTACACACACTTGTCTACAATAGAACCAGCCGTCACCCAGCGAGGAAGACTTCATGACTTACTCGCTGAATGACTGGGCAGGCAGCTCTCTGTCTCAACTCAGCCTTACAGGTTCTGACAAAGTGCTGTGATTCTGGGTTTCAGTGACCAGCGAGACATGCAGCAGGCCACCAGCCTGCTGCAGATTGAAACAGCTGTCAATATAATTACAAATGGTCGAACAGAGAAGGACAGCAATCAATACTTCCTTCCTTATTTAAGTCTATGGTGACAAAATGACGAGACCGACCCCATACCTGTATGACAGTGCAGTTGCTTGAGTCATACAGTAAACGGATAGGGATGGTTTCCCAGACCCAGATTGAAACAAACGATTGGACTAAAAAGCATGCTAAATGGACAATCCTAGAAGAGGCTAATGCTATTAATCTGGGTCCTGGAAACTGGCCCTGATAATGTCTTATACCATACCTCATGTCTGAGTTGTCTTACTCATGGAAAAGGATATGACTGGTCAGCACCTTGGTGGTCCTCTCTAGAGGTGCCTGCTGGTGCGGCCAGTGTGGTGAAGTGGCCCCTTTCTAGTCTAAAGGACACACTGGCCCTACCGTCACTCAGCACCTGAGTGTGTGTGGATAATGGGCTACTGCTGAGTATGCACTCCTTTTAGAAGTGTTCCTCTGACTCTCCTCATTGCACTCAGATGCCCTCTCAGTCCGCAGCACTAACACGTTGAGGCCATAAGTTCACATCATGCATGTTTAAATGGGCAGCCCCTTCGCGGACCCCTTGTCTGTTATCGGAGGAGGTTCCTTTACTGCCCTTTGTTACATTTTACATTCTAGTCATTTAGCAGACGCTCTTATCCGGAGCGACTAACAGGAGCAATTAGGTTTAAGTGCCTTACTCAGGTAGCCTTGTACAAACCATCCTGATCTCTCAAGCTCACATTCTGTTGCCCAGGGGCACATAGACAGATTTTTCACCTAATAGGCTCGGGGATTCGAAGCAGGGACCTTTCGGTTAGTGACCCAACACTCTTAACCGCTAGGCTACCTGCTGCCTTGTTGAAGGTTGTGTTACTGAAGTACTGCTGTTAAACCTTTCCCCTCTGATGGAAAGATGGTTTTTACCATTGTATTCCCCATCAACATTTTCCACAAACTACAGCACAGAAAACGACAGTAATTTCATCCATGAGGGAGCCGTTTCTTGAACAATGCATGTGTTGCATATTTGATCTAGCAAGTCTGCATCCAAGGACGGCTCTTTGTTATTATTGAGTAGTCAGAAATTGCCGCGTTTTTACAATGAAATTACAAAGTAATAACTTAAGCACTGGTGCAGAACGTTCAATTACCATGCTAGGATGGCCAATATGAGTACATGCATATATTCTGTGTGATACTATGTTTCAAGGATCAGTGAAAGTAAAATAGGATAGGAAATGAATGATATCACTTGCTAGTTCTGTCATCGTTGAAGGATTACAATTAAGCCATTTTCCCCCTTGGTCTGCTTCTAAGGTTGGTTTACCTTATTGGATCAGATTAGATGAATATCTAGCCTTGTCAGGCGCATCAGGGTAGTTGTTGCTTGTCTGTTCTATTTAACAACAGTTGCGCATAGTGAAATGTGCACCAGAGTGGAAATTCAGACTAGGTGAGTGCTCACAAACAAAGCTTACGCGGGCCAAGATTTGAGTCTCAAGACTCGAGCATTGTTATATGCCTAGGGATTTCTATCTAGGCCTAAATCTTGATTGCGGTAGCATCCTCTGGTGCTTCTGTATTGATGAATCTCAAACCTTCCATTCAGCTCCGCCCTCTTGTTTTCCGCTTGAGAAATGTTTTATAAAGCATAGGCGTAATTGTTTACATGCTCTTATGTTTGGAAAGGATGTCGCAGGGGATTGGTTCCATTGAAACGTATCTGATGTACCTTAGCCAAGGCATTGATGGTGAACTAGGCTACTAGTGACACAGTTTTAAGGAATGACCAGGTAGTGGTTGTCATAAAAACACAGAGACCCAAAGTTCCCAAATCTAGGTCATTTATTAAGCAGCTACCACTTTAAGATCTGTTTTGCTACTTCATTAGTCGTCGTCTTCTACCCATGGTTGATTTTTTACCCCCATAGGGTCTAATGTAGTGCACTATATAGGGAATAGGGTACCATTTGGGGGCACTTGTTTGTTCTCAAACTCCCCTCTCGAAGGTAGCTAACACAGCCAACGGCAAACAGGACCCCTCCATTTAATGTTGAGATGCGTGGATAATTAACAAAAGCAGCACTGTTTTATGGTGTTGCCCGCCAGCCAACACTTCATGCTAATTTTAACTCAGTCAAGCAGCTTATGGGGCAAGGGCATCGCTGCTGCCTGGAAAACCAAGATGGCTGCCTGGCAGCATTGCCCAAGAACTGTCCTCATGCCTTGGGCCTTGTTTGGGACTGTCCTCGAGCTTTGGTTGCACCTGACGCCATATGAACCTTGGCTTCGTTTAGTCAGATGTGGCATCGTCAGGATTCTTTTGGCGGGAGGCTTAATGTATTAATGACCGAGTTGTTCTGATGTGCTAATGATGGAGCTGTAACACTTCTAGATTGCATAAAGGAGATTTAAGGTGATTTTGCGGTACAGCAGATGGTGAGAGAGTGGTTTAGCAACAACAAAAACAAATGTAGGGTATTTTAGCATAAATATGTGCCTTGTCAAACTGTCCCAATGCTTCAAGGCATCTACTGACCTGTGAGGTATTAGGGCTTTGAGGTTTGGAAATATCATTGTCTGGGTGTTGCTAGCTATATTTCTGGACAGATTTGGACATCATGTAACCCATTTTTTGGAACACCCTCTACCTCTAAGAATTTCCTACAAAGCACAGTCGGAGCAGTAATACAAGGCTCTGATCTAGACAGGCCAGCATTATGTTGCACTTAGTCTGATCCAGTGTTAATTTAGTCAAGAATTATTACAAATTACTTTTAATTTTAGTCTACAAAAATGTGACCAGTATTCCATGTAAAACGAATGGGCATTTGACTTGAAGCTCCTTTTCATCTGTTTTGTCCAATCATAAGCATGCATGTATGCAGAATCTTTCAGTTGGCTGTCTTAATTGAGCAGATCTGCCCAGCTATCCCACGCAGCTACCAGGCGGTCACTTCAATCACTCATCAATCTTTTGAACTGATGCGAAGCCAGGACACTTGACTTGTAAATAACTCGAAATCTCTCTTACTTTCATGTAGGCTATTTTGCTTTGATCCCATCAGAAGCTCTATTTCCCCATGCGCTGTTATTCATTCATCTGTGTCGTCGCGGTCCGCAAAATGCGAGTTGCAGTTGCTTTTTTCCTATGGGGAGAAACAAATGCTATTTGTTGACTATATGGAGTACAGTAATACTTCTTGCATTTTTATATAGGTCAAATTCCCCCCTCTTCAAGGAAAGCACTAGTGATAGGGGAGAAATCGATACAGTTATATATAGGGATATTATTTGTGACGATTATATTGTATAGTGTTGACAATATTGCAATATTTATTCATTTGAGCTAGTTGGCTGTACCTGCACAAAATCTCCAGTGTTTTTCCTTCATAGCTTCTTCTCAATCTTCTTTCTGAAATAAGGAGCCAATTTTGTTTTCAGTGCTTTTATTTCCATGACTGATCAAAACTAGTTTTCTCCTGGCTCTCTCTCTCTCTTGTCCCTCTGCAGCAGACACATGGTGAGCAATATGTTTGGAACATCGAATTGCAATAAAATCACAGGATCGAGTTGCATTACATACACTGCCTTCAGAAAGTAGTCATACCCCTTTCCCCCAATTTTGTTATGTTACAGCCTGAGTTTAAAATGGTTTAAATTGCTATTTTTGGGTCACTGGGCATCACACAATACCCCCATAATTTCAAAGTGGAATTACGTATTTAGAAATGTTTATAAATTAATAAATTAAAGCTGAAATGTCTTAAGTCAATCAGTATTCAACCCTGTTTGTTGAGCCTAAATAAATTCAGGAGTAAAAATGTGCTTAATTCACATAACTTGCATGGACTCACTCTGTGTGCAATAATATTGTTTAAACTGGTTCAGTCTTTCTAACAGACACTGGTAGAGGAAAACACCTTTCAGCAGGACAATAACTTAAAACACAAGGCCAAATCTACACTGGAGTTGCTTACCAAGAAGACGGGTAGTGTTACTGAATGGCTTAGTTGGTTTTGACTTAACCATTTTCAGGTCTTGCTAAAGACAATCAATTTGACAGAGCTTGAAGAATTTTGAAAAGAATAATGGGCAAATGTTGCACGATCTTGTGGAAAGCTCTTAGATACTGACCCAGAAAAAGGCATAGCTGTCATCGCTGCTAAAGGTTCCTCTACAAAGTATTGACTTCGGGGTGTAAATGCATATAATACATATTTTTCTGAATTTCATTCTCAATAAATTTGCAAACATTTCTCAAAACATGTTTTCACTGTAATTATGGGATTGTGTGTGTGTGTGTGTGTGTGTGTGTGTGTGTGTGGATGGCTGAGAAAAAAATATATTCAATCAGTTATGAATTCAGGCTGTTACACAACAAAATGTGGAATAAGTCAAGGGGTATCAATACTTTCTGAAGGCACTGTATAGAATCATGACAATCACAATATATCGTATCGGCACCGAAATATCATGATAATATGATATTGTGAGTTCCCAGCCCTAGAAACCACTGTTATTTACCCCCTTGACTGTTATGATGGGGAGAAAATCCGAGCCGGAAATTGTTTAACCAAGGCTTTATAGTCTGTATATTATAGCCACAATACCAATGCTGCCGGCTAAGGTATACGAGGTGATCGTAGGCTTTCTGAACGTGCACGTGATGGAAGGTAGACTAAATATGAATTATTTAATAGAAAATAAGTATGCAGACTGTGACTAAAACTAGACATACATTTTCCAGTGTTTTATTTGACTGACAACTAAAAGCAGGAAACTATACAGTCTGAAAAGCTACCTTTGACAACACAGATTGCAACATTTTTGAAGACATATGATCTGTGTGTGCAATGCAGACAAAAAAATGTAGTAAAACGACTGGGATGGTGTCACACACACTAGCTCCCACCTGCTTTCTAAACCAATGTGAGATGCTTGCACACATGTAACAATGCATGAGATGCTACTACAGTCTACCATTGATCTGTCTAGTCTTCTTGTTCTCTGATCCCAGCTGCTCTCCTCTCCCAGTCAGCTGGCTCTCACCTGGGGCAGACTTACCTGCCAGGCTGGGGCCCTGGGTGCGGCGATGTAGGGCTGGGCGGTGTGGAGGCACGAGAGGCCCTGCCTTTCTGTCTGGCCCAGGTGGGGTGTCTCTGGGTAGACTGCAGGTGGTCTGGAGGAATGTCCACATGACAGGTAGTAGTGTGTGTAGAAGTTCCCTCTTTAATCCTTCTACTCATTACAGCTCTCGCCATCTCGGGCACACAGCGTCTGTAATACCACACTTTTGTTTTTGTAATGCAACTCTTTGTTTTTGCGTTTCTTAATCTTTCCCCCTTCTAGCAGTGTGAAATCACATTAGTTCTCCATACACTGATGCTTAATAACCGTTTTCCGGATTCTCCATGGCTCACCTGCTAGCTCGCCTCTCCTCTTAGAAATCTCCCTGTCTCTGTCAACCAAGAACAAAAGAAACCTGAAAGCCTTTGGAGTGTGGCAGGCAGGCACCACTATTTGCTGTTTCTTTATCTAAAGGAGCTGCTGCCATTATGTCTGTGGTGTTTTCTCTAGCTTCACTAAACCAATAGCTAAACACACTTAGTTGGTGTCATCTTTTTCATGATCCTTTGTTTTGTTGGCACGCGATGAAAGGGTATTTATATAATCAAACCGGGCCTGATCCAGTAGCGCCTTTCGTTGGATCCTCTTGTCTTCGAACTCGATCTGCCGACCTGTTCCTCGTCGCTCAATACAGACACGTGATACTCCCAAGAAAAATACGACTCCTGAACATAAACACACACCACCATCACATTTAGCTAGAGATGAAAGGTTCTGTAGCCAGTCATTCAGGTAGGGCACTGAGTCTCTCTGCCCATTAATTTCTTACCCTCATATTCGTAGTTGCAGGGACTCTGTGATCAGCTGTATTTTCCCCTCCTAGTAGGTGTCTGTGTATATGAGAGAGATACGTTTTGTAATGGAGAGGATAGAACTTGAAACTGCCTTTGTTTCTCCTATCCAAATCCTGGGGATTAACTGTTTCCGCTATGTCTGTCTGAAAGTGTCTAATAAAGTGGGTCTCTATCTTCTTACTCTGGCTTTTTGATGCCTAGAGGCCTTTTATCTGATAGCCCACTTCCTCTTTCTAGTAAATGCTTCCTGACTGATAGAGGGTAGGTAGTAGAAAAGCAGCTCCAATTTCATCAGCCAACACTATCCTCAGTACATTATAGCTGTAAAATCACACATGTCAGCAAGCCTGTCCTCAGCCATTTAGATGTGTCCCAGTCCTTAAGTCATGGACCCTGGCTACAGTCCTCTGGGGTCTCCTCTGACTGACTGCTCTCAGCTCACTGTCCCCACACACACACACACACACACACACACACACACAGAGAGACCCAGACAGAGAGAGCCCGCTCTCTCCATGTCTGTCAAAAACCATGTTGTGGCTTTACAGGGACAGACTGTTGACAACTCCGTCTCAGGAGCTATCCAAGGAGCTAACTGGAGTAGATGATGGACAGAGAGAGAGCCTAGGTCTCTGGGGTGTCGCTCATGAAGTGGACATGGAGAGGCTATGACAGGGACTCACCATTCAGTTTGTCTATTCATGGAGGGACTTCCCATCTGCTTTTGCAAATATCATTGTACAATATTATTTATCCTCACTAGTTTAACCCCCTCAGTTCAAACTCCCGGTTCCTGTTTTACCAGTTAATATGCTGCCACCCCCATTGCCAGCATTAAATTAACCTTTAACTCATTCCATTTCCTGTCAAGCAAATGCATGTTGAAATAATAGGGGGTTTGTGGGGGGCATCGGATCAATGCAATCTTTCAACCCCCTCATATAGAGAGTGGGGGGGGGGGGACCACAAATACATCCTGGTTCATAATTAGAGATTATAAAGATGGTGGGAGGACGTTTATTTTCTTCAACTCTCCAGCCCCAGTCTCCATGTGATGGTTGAAGGAATCTCTCCCTCCCACTCCCTCCCTATGTTGGCCATGTTCAGACACAGCCCTGATATTAACCATGTGCTCTCTGGCAGGCTGGCTCTGTGCTACAACACTATATCCTCTTGTTTTCTCTCCCATCAGCATCAAAGCTGCTCTGCTATACTGGAGGATGTGACCTATAGTATGTTGAGGAGGACACATCCAAAAACTAGGGACGCGTCCCAAATGATGCATCCTTTTTGGGATGCATCCCAAAACGACCTGGGGCTTCTGTACTGTGTTGGACTTGGGGCTTCTGTATCGTGTGTTATCAGCTGTTCAGTTTACAGAACATGCAGGCAGGGGGAAAGGGAGGTAGAAAGAGGACAAATAAAGGAAGAGCGGGAGGCAGAAGAAAGGCAGAGCTGATTGAGGAATGTGATGGAAGGCAGCGTTAGCTGGGTCTCATTGTGTGAGCGGCAGGACTGTATGGCTGTTTTCAGAAGGAGCCCTGAGACTAGACAGAACACTAGAGGCCTGTGACCCATGTCTCAGCATGCCAGAGCGCTTACCACAATACCCTGATGAAAAAAAAAACTGAAAAAATAAACACAGAAGAATTGAATACGTTTTTCTATGAGGGATGTAGGATGTGTGCGTGTGTGCCGATGTGTTTGTGTGTCAGAGACTAAGCCTAAGACTATAGGCTGTGTATTTCTATTGTCGATCACTCAAAAAGATCCAATTAACTAAATAGCCTAATATGTCTGTAAGCCTGTCAGTTTGACATTTTTACCACAAACTCACTAACTTGTCCTGACAGGCACCTAAGAATGATAGATTTTGTTTGTTTTCTCAATTGCCTCATTGGATTTGTATCAATTTGTCCTTTTTCTTCGCCCTGTATCCAATCAAACCAAATATAATTTCCAAAGTCTGATGTCTAAAACCTTAAATGGACAGGCATTTGTGCTTGCCCCCCCCCCCAGTTCAGCTGTGTTATAATAGAAATTGGGTAGTGCATCATCAGTTTTCCTTTGCTGGAAGGGGGCCCTGCGTGACAAAGATTAGGGAACAGTGTTAGTTCTCTCTGTGGTCTTCGCTGAGAGTTCCATGACGTTCCATCAGCTTGATGAATGACCCTATCTAGGTGAATGTGGATATAACTGTGGGTCGCTGGTGTCCACGGCTTCAACACAAACCTGCAAGAGGTGCTGACGGGCGCCGTCATATTTAGAGAGATCAGGCCAGGGAGGCCCTCGTTCAGATGTTTGACACTTGTCGCCTCAGACTGAATTGGTAGAACTCCCAAGAGGAGCGCCCCACCTCCCTAGACCACCAAGGGCCCACCATATCTGGGTTGTGTTCATTAGGGCACACCGTAGCAAAATGTTTTGTAACAGAAAACAAAATTGTTTTTCTAATTGGGCAAGTACAATTAGTTCCTAGTTTTTTTTTTCTTCATCTGGTGCCGAATGAATACGACCGAGTGCAGGATTCAGGCTGAACCCTTCCTAGGAACCTCTTACTGTTCCACACAGCTGGAGGAGAAGGAGGTACTCTAAACACTCTCTTTCTCTCTCCCTATACACAGTCATGCACATGCCTGTTCTCTAACCAAACTGTTGAGACGTACTATTACAAACTTGCGAAACACATGTCATCTCACTCACACACCTTCACAGTTATTGTCAAGTGATAGTGAAATCCCAGAAAGTGGTGTATATTTCCCTTCAAAACATGTGAAGTGTTTGGAACATTGGAACGTGCGAGTGTGCACGCAAACATACACATACACACACACACACACACCAAGTCTGGGTAAAGACTAATCTAGTGTGGAGAGTTAATGATTAACAGGAGCCTCAGTGGAATGCTATTGTTATTGTGTGTGTGTGTGTGTGTGTGTGTGTGTGTGTGTGTGTGTGTGTGTGTGTGTGTGTGTGTTTTATCAGTCTGAGATAGATATGGTCGGCCAGCCAGTGCTCCAGAGAAAGGGGTTTGTCCTATTAGCACAATTTATGTTTACAGTGGAGTGGGAATAATGGCAGCCCTATCACCTAGTTAATCCGGTTCTATACTGTGTTGTTAACTTTGCCAGGGTGTGTCTGATTGGGAGGGAACTGGGAAGGGATTCATTGTTTTCCTTGTAGGGACATCGTACCAAATCAGGTCAGGAGGACCAGGGCACTAGCCAAGATAGAAGTTTACACCTGTGACAATCCTTGAAATTGGAACTCGTATTGTAATCTTGGATTTGCTCATTCAGAAAGTATTCAGACCCCTTGACTTTTACTTTTTATTTTGTTACGTTAGTCTTATTCTAAAATGGATTAAATCTTTTTTGCCTCATCAATCTACACACAATACCCCATTATGACAAAGCAAAAACAGTTTTTTTGAAATGTTCTGAATGTATTTAAAAAATAAATCAAATTTACATAAGTATTCACACCCTTTACTCAGTACTTTTATGAAGCACCTTTGGCAGCGATTACAGCCTCGAGTCTTCTTGGGTATGACACTGCAAGCTTGGCAACCTGTATTTGGGGAGTTTCTCTCATTCTTCTCTGCAGATCCTCTCAAGCTCTGTCAGGTTGACTGGGGAGCGTCGCTGCACAGCTATTTTCAGGTCTCCAGACATGTTCGATCGGGTTCCAGGCTCTAGCTGGGCCACTCAAGGACATTCAGAGACTTGTCCTAAAGCCACTCCTGTGTTGTCCTGGATGGGTGCTTAGGGTTGTTGTCTTGTTGGAAGGTGAACCTTTGCCCCAGTTTGAGGTCCTGAGTGCTCTGGAGCAGGTTTTCATTAAGGATCTCTCTGTACTTTGCTCTGTTCATCTTTCCCTTGATCCTGACTAGTCCCTGCCGCTGGGAAAACATCCCCACAGCATGATGCTGCCACCACGTGCGTCACCGTATGGATGGTGCCAGGTTTCCTCCAGATGTGACGCTTGGCATTCATGTCTTGGTTTCATCAGACCAGAGAATCTTGTTTCTCATGGTCTGAGAGTCCTTTAGGTGCCTTTTGGCAAACTCCAAGCGGGCTGTCATGTGCCTTTTACTGAGGAGTGGCTTCTGTCTGGCCACTCTACCATAAAGGCCTGATTGGTGGAGTGTTGCAAAGATGGTTGTCTTTCTGGAAGGTCCGCCCATCTCCACAGAGGAACCCTGGAGCTCTGTCAGAGTGACCATCCATTTCTTGGTCACCTCCCTGACCAAGGCCCTTCTCCTCCAATTGCTCAGTTTGTCCGGGCGGCCAGCTCTAGGTAGAGTCTTGGTGGTTTCAAACTTCTTCCATTTAAGAATGAGGACACTGTTCCCAGGGACCTTCAATGCTGCAGAAATGTTTTGGTACCCCTCCACAGATCTGTGCCTCGATACAATGCTTATATAGACAGGTGTGTGCCTTTCTAAATTATGCCCAATCAATTGAATTTACCACAGGTGCACTTCAAATCATGTTGTAGAAACATCTCAACGATGATCAATGGAAACAGGATGCACCTGAGCTCAATTTCGAGACTCATAGCAAAGTGTCTAAATTCTAATGTAAATGCTTTGTCATTATGGGGTATTGTGTGTAGATTGAGGAAAATGTTTTATTTAATCCATTTTAGAATAAAAAAGGGAAGGGGTCTGAATATGCACTGTACATTCAGACCTGTTCTCTCTGATGCCACTCAGAGCCATGAATTGCCTCCCAAATGGCACCCTATTCCAGATTAGACCTGGTCAAAAGTAGTGCACTGTGTAGCACCCATAACTTCATGGTGGGAAGCATATTTGACTGTTTTGAGTAGTTTGTTTACAGATGGCTTGAAATATGCAGTGAGGTCAAAACAGGAAGGTATGTCTACCTGCTGCGTGAGACCCTATAAACATGCCCTGTAATAGAATACCTCCCTGTGGGTGTTCTATAGCCATAGCTAACCTAATCACCATCTCATCATCCCCACTGCTATCCACTGAGAGCTCAGTGGGTGAGACATGACACACACACACACACACACACACTTACGCTCTCACACAATAGACATGACACACGCACTCACACTGTAGACTGTAACCGGAACCCTTCCTCTCAGTAGGAGGCGCTGTAGCCGGGTCGTGGTGTTGCCCTAAACGCTGAGCGTAGTGACGCGATGTGACATCCTGTTGCTTGTATGGTGAACTAGGTCTCCATCACCTCAACACGGGACCCTCTTCTCCCCATCCTACCCCAGGACCCCTGCCAGAGAGGTTAAAGACCCTCTTCTCCCCATCCTACCCCAGGACCCCTGCCAGAGAGGTTAAAGACCCTCTTCTCCCCATCCTACCCAGGACCCCTGCCGTCTCCAACTGCCTCCAACATCCAACCAGAATAGGCAACACTCGTCCATCGTGAGACACCAGTGATAGAGTCGAGAACCTGGGAAATGTCCTTTATGTTTTCTTAACAACGGGAGCGACAGCCGTGAAAACAGTCTGTGTTCGGGTCAGTGGGGCTGGACGAAAAACAGCAGTATGCCAGGGGAAAAAAGGAATTGCAATTGTAGTAGGAATTTGGGACTTGTCCTGACCTCCGTTTTCCACATCCCAATGTTACCCCCCCCCCCCCTCGTCCTCGTCCTCCTCCTAGTCTGTATCTCTTCCTCCTCATCCCTGTCCCCTCCACATCTTTATCCTCATTAATCAACCAATTAATTGAGATGGGCCGTGCCAACTCACAGCCAACTGAACCTCTGCCAACACAGTGTTACACTACCGAGAGGGAGGAAGGGATAGAGAGAGAGCGCGCACACAAGTGACAGGATGTAGCCTAGCACTAGGAACCCCAAAATACGATTCGTACAGCTAATCTATACTTCCATGGTTGGGGGATTTAGTAGGCGGAGAGGTGTAACCCTTACCAGCTCCATATGTCTGGTCTGAGTCCGTCTCTACAGTGGCCTATGTCATGCACATGGTGCCATGCGGACCAGAGAGAGATCTGGTTCAAATGTTTCAGTGTGTTTCTGAACTCTGCGCCTTTTGTTAATGTCCCCCATAACCTCCACACACATGGGGCAGAGTGCAATACACACACACCCCCTTAGATTCCACTCTGGTGATCCCAGTCATGTCAGCACGCCTCAGGATCAGAGGACTATGGAAATGGCTAGCTGTAGAACCTGAGACGGGACGGCTGGCAGATGTTCCTGTCTTCCGTTTTATCTCTGACCCCATGGCCGCCACTAACCGCATTGCCATCAGCCGTTGAGGAAATGCGTCCTTTGAAATCAATGACAGCTGCTTCACTGCCGCGTTGCGTCACGTCCAATGAGAAAGGAAGTTGATTTTGATTGCATATGACCTCGACTAGCAACAATTTAGAGAGGCTACTTGCGAAAAACTGTACCAAAGCTATTGTGCTTACGCATAATCAATGAATATGCTACAGTACATGAGGCAAAATAGAATAGAGACACTTCCTCTCTGCTCTGTGTAGCAGGTAAGTCATCACGTTGACGCCACGCTGATGGCAAGGCAACTTGACGAGTATAGTGGAGCTGAATAAATATTGTCCTTTGCACAGCCTCTCTCTCTCTCGTTCTCTCGCTCAATGCCAGACAGTCCTCTTGTTAACCCCCTGCTGTGTGCTCACAGTTTAATAAGCACTCTGGAAGACTGTAATCTGGTAAACAGGTTACTCAGGCACTAGTGAGAAACCACAGCATCGCTCACATAGCATTGCTCCAACACTATACTGCCAACACTATACTGCATTACTCCAACACTATACTGAGTATACAAAACATTAAGTACACCTGCTCTTTCCATGACACAGACTGACAAGGTGAAAGCTAGGATCCCTTATTTTCTCTTGTTACATCCACTTCAATCCATGTAGATGAAGGGGAGACAAAATACAAAGCATTTAAGTGCCTTTGAACGGGTATGGTAAAAGGTGCCAGGCACACCAGTTTAAGTGTGTCTAGAACTGCAACGCTACTGGATTTTTCACACTCAGCAGTATCAAGAATTGTCCACAACCCAAAGAGGATATCCAGCCAACCTGACACAACTGTGGGAAGCGTTGGAAACGACATGGGCCAAGCATCCCTGTGGAACACTTTTGACACCTTATCGAGTCCATGCCCTGATGAGTTGAGGCTGTTCTGAGGGCAAAAAGGGGTGCGTCTTAATATTTGGAAGGTGTTCCTAATGTACGCTCGGTATACACTACTGACTCTGCCTTAATTAACTGGCTGCAGGGGCAGTATTGAGTAGTTTGGATGAAAGGTGCCCAGAGTAAACGGCCTGGTCCTCAGTTGCTAATATATGCATATTATTAGTAGTATTGGATAGAAAACACTGAAGTTTCTAAAACTGTTTGAATGATGTCTGTGAGTATAACAGAACTCATATGGCAGACAAAAACCTGAGAAGAAATCCAAACAGGAAGTGGGAAATCTGAGGTTGGTCAATTTTCAACCCAGCCCCTATTGAATACACAGTGGGATATTGGTTATGTTGCACTTCCTAAGGCTTCCACTAGATGTCAACCGTCTTTAGAAACTTGTTTGAGGATTCTACTGTGAATTGGAACCAAATGAGAAGGGAATGAGTAAGGTCTGCCATGAGCTGACCATGCTCTGACCATGCGCGTTCACATGAGAGGGAGCTCTGTTCCATCGCACTTCTGAAGACGAAGGGATTCCTGGGAGTGAATTCTGATGAAGATCATCAAAGGTAAGTGAATATTTATAATGCTATTTCTGACTTCTGTTGACTACACAATATGGCGGATATCTTTTTGGCTGCTTTGTTGTCTGAAAGTTGTACTCAGATTATTGCATGGTTTGCTTTTTCCGTAAAGTTCTTTGAAATCTGACACAACAGTTGCATTAAGGAGAAGTGTATCTATATTTCCATTTCTAACAATTGTATTTTCATCGACATTTATAATGAGTATTTCTGTAAAATGATGTGGCTCTCTGCAATATCACCGGATGTTTTTGGAACTAGTGAATGTAACGCGCCAATGTATACTGAGACTTCTTTATATAAATATGCACCTTTTCGAACAAAACATATATGTATTGTGTAACATGAAGTCCTATAAGTGTCATCTGATGAAGATCATCAAAGGTTAGTGATTAATTTTATCTCTTTGTGCTTTTTGTGACTCCTCTCTTTGGCTGGAAAAATGGCTGAATTTTTCTGTGACTTGGTGGTGACCTAACATAATCGTTTGTGGTGCTTTCGCTGTAAAGCCTATTTGAAATCGGACACTTTGGTGGGATTAACAAGATTACCTTTAAAATGGTATAAGATGCATGTATGTTTGAAGAATTTTAATTGTGAGATTTCTGTTTGAATTTGGCGCTCTGCACTTTCACTGGCTGTTGTCATATCAATCCCGTTAACTGGATTGCAGCCCTAAGAAGTTTTTAAGCAACTTGGGATGGCAATGGCACCCTATTCCCTGTGTAGTGCACTAGTTTTGACTAGGGCCCATAGGTGTATACAGTGCCTTGCGAAAGTATTCGGCCCCCTTGAACTTTGCGACCTTTTGCCACATTTCAGGCTTCAAACATAAAGATATAAAACTGTATTTTTTTGTGAAGAATCAACAACAAGTGGGACACAATCATGAAGTGGAACGACATTTATTGGATATTTCAAACTTTTTTAACAAATCAAAAACTGAAAAATTGGGCGTGCAAAATTATTCAGCCCCCTTAAGTTAATACTTTGTAGCGCCACCTTTTGCTGCGATTACAGCTGTAAGTCGCTTGGGGTATGTCTCTATCAGTTTTGCACATCGAGAGACTGAAATTTTTCCCCATTCCTCCTTGCAAAACAGCTCAAGCTCAGTGAGGTTGGATGGAGGGCATTTGTGAACAGCAGTTTTCAGTTCTTTCCACAGATTCTCGATTGGATTCAGGTCTTGACTTTGACTCGGCCATTCTAACACCTGGATATGTTTATTTTTGAACCATTCCATTGTAGATTTTGCTTTATGTTTTGGATCATTGTCTTGTTGGAAGACAAATCTCCGTCCCAGTCTCAGGTCTTTTGCAGACTCCATCAGGTTTTCTTCCAGAATGGTCCTGTATTTGGCTCCATCCATCTTCCCATCAATTTTAACCATCTTCCCTGTCCCTGCTGAAGAAAAGCAGGCCCAAACCATGATGCTGCCACCACCATGTTTGACAGTGGGGGTGGTGTGTTCAGGGTGATGAGCTGTGTTGCTTTTACGCCAAACATAACGTTTTGCATTGTTGCCAAAAAGTTCAATTTTGGTTTCATCTGACCAGAGCACCTTCTTCCACATGTTTGGTGTGTCTCCCAGGTGGCTTGTGGCAAACTTTAAACGACACTTTTTATGGATATCTTTAAGAAATGGCTTTCTTCTTGCCACTCTTCCATAAAGGCCAGATTTGTGCAATATACGACTGATTGTTGTCCTATGGACAGAGTCTCCCACCTCAGCTGTAGATCTCTGCAGTTCATCCAGAGTGATCATGGGCCTCTTGGCTGCATCTCTGATCAGTCTTCTCCTTGTATGAGCTGAAAGTTTAGAGGGACGGCCAGGTCTTGGTAGATTTGCAGTGGTCTGATACTCCTTCCATTTCAATATTATCGCTTGCACAGTGCTCCTTGGGATGTTTAAAGCTTGGGAAATCTTTTTGTATCCAAATCCGGCTTTAAACTTCTTCACAACAGTATCTCGGACCTGACTGGTGTGTTCCTTGTTCTTCATGATGCTCTCTGCGCTTTTGATGGACCTCTGAGACTATCACAGTGCAGGTGCATTTATACGGAGACTTGATTACACACAGGTGGATTGTATTTATCATCATTAGTCATTTAGGTCAACTTTGGATCATTCAGAGATCCTCACTGAACTTCTGGAGAGAGTTTTCTGCACTGAAAGTAAAGGGGCTGAATAATTTTGCACGCCCAATTTTTCAGTTTTGGATTTGTTAAAAAAGTTTGAAATATCCAATAAATGTCGTTCCACTTCATGATTGTGTCCCACTTGTTGTTGATTCTTCACAAAAAAAATACAGTTTTATATCTTTATGTTTGAAGCCTGAAATGTGGCAAAAGGTCGCAAAGTTCAAGGGGGCCGAATAATTTCGCAAGGCACTGTATATGTTAGCAAATGTTGGCTCGTGCTAGGTATTCTAAATTATTGGGTGTCTGGGTTTGTCCAAACAGTATATTGGAGAGAGTTCACCCTACAGGTTGAGGGGTTTTTGGAGCGCTATCAGGTGCTGTTTTAAAGAGAGCTGGCGTATACAAGAAGCTAGAAACCCCCTCCCCCCACGGATGTTTGTAGTTGGAACAGTCTCCATTTCCATTGAGCTCCAGTGTACACTACAGTACAAACAGGTGACAGCCCCAACACGTGATGACTTGGTGTTTTTGTTGAGTTTACCATATGTACACAGTGCACCTGCGTTTCCCTCAGTACAAAGATAAAAAAAGAGAGAGGGGTTGATATTGTACAGCTGCGTGTGTGTAATGTTAGCAGATCTCTTCTCTTTCCCCGACTTCTGTCGCACTCCTGTTGCTTTTGTGTGGCCTGTCTGGCGGGCTGTTTGTCGTGTGGGGGGTTGGTAGGGCAACCCCTCTCCCTGTTGGAGTGAGCGGTGCACAATGGGTGCGGGCCTCATAGACACAGGTATGCGGTTACTGTTTAAACACTGTAGCACCGTGGTTATGATTGACGCCTGAGGGACGCAGCTGCTTTGTGGTGTGTGTTGTAATAGTGTCCATTCTGACAAGACTGAATGGTTAGAGTGGGGCCCACACAGTTCACATTCACAAACAGCTTCTCGCTCGTTGCCCTTGAGGGTGTATGTGTGTGGGACTGATAGCTTTGGCATCCACATGGTTTATCTCCTAAGTGACAGGTATGTTCCATCTAGCCTTTTATTAAGCCATTATATACTCCGGCCAAGCGGCGTCCTCCAGACTCACCCACTTAGACACAATGGCACTGCAAAGTCTGTTCATCTCGCCAGACATGAAAGTTCTCGAAGACCCGCTGTTTTTTTTTACCATCACTATAAATCAGTGTGAAAAAAAAGCATATATTTTTCCTCTAAGTCGACCACAGGAAGAGGAATTGCCACACACACACATACTTCACAAGGCCTGTTGTCAATTGAGACTTGGTGGTGGTTGGAGGATCACGTTTTGTCTTTGATTCCCCCTGGATCTGGCAGCTGTAGTGTCTGTATGCTACCCCATCTCCCCTGCTCTCCATGGTCTCGCCTCTGTTTTCCGCCCTCGTCATCTGGTGGATTATTGTCCCTGCAGCGGTGTCAGGGTGTGTGTGTGTGTGTGTGTGTGTGTAATCAAAAGCAGCACAACCCCTCCATAGCTTCCGGTGCAGCTCCCCTCTGGACCCCCTTTCAGTTTTACACCATGTCCATCAATCAAACCACGCCGAGTATCGCTGTGAGCTCTGTCTTCTTTCTGTGAAACCTCAGAGGATGTGAATACTAGTCTAGAGACTGACTCTGTATCATATCACAATGACAGGCTAGACATAAAACTTACAGCTTTAGCTGTGAGCCTCTTAATGGGTGCGTCCCAAATGGAACCCTATTACCTTTTACACTACAATACTTTTGACACACAGTCTATGGTATCTGATCAAAATTAGTGCACTATAAAGGGAATGGTGTCATTTGGGATGCAGACTTTTTACAGAGCTCTTTATGGAGTGGTCAAAAGCCACCCACGGACCCCCCCACCTCACGCCAATCCCACCCCAACAACCAGCATACAGTATCCGTTCTCTATGTTGACTAGTAGTATGAAGCTGTGGCTTGGAGTATTGCTTCTTCAGCATTTGTAATATATTCTCTGTGAATCGGGTTCTGTTTTTTTCCCCCGTTTAGAGAAATTTTCCATTTGAAGTTGTTTGCCATAACCAATAGCTTTTTCTCATTATCAAAATAAATGAATTGTGTGGTCAAGCCAGTCCTCCATGAGAGCAATTCAGTTTGTCATTCTCTTAGCAACCTAAATGCTTCAACCCAACTCTTTGAATTGTCCAACAAATGGCAGCTCTCTGAGGGCTACCTACATGGTGCAATTCTCATGTGAAGACTTTTCCTACAAGCCCAAAACTTTTATGGAGAAATGGTCTCGTGAATAAAATGTATTACATAAAATAATTAGAAAACATCTCTATATGTAGTGTGATTTTAGTGAAATGTACCATTAAACCCAATACCATTACCATAGCAAAACACTATGCAGTGTGTGTGTGTGTGTGTGTGTGTGTGTGTGTTTTGAGATTTTTACCATTAAAGACTAAGCAGAGATGGGACCAAGTCTCAACTTTTTTTTAGTCTTGAGTCAAGTCCCACATTTCACAGCTCAGGTGGAGTCAAGTCACAAGTCCATCATTTTGGGTTTTGAGTCCACAAATCAATGGTAAAGTGTTTATTACTAATTTCATTGCAATGCATCAGTGATTTTGGACCCACAAGTTTTACAAACTGCATCCCTTTTTCCCACACAGTCTTTGAATGCAACGATTTTTGGGACCAATGCAAATGTGGCACCACAGGTCCAAGATTGGTGGGGCAAATTGTTTTCCCTGGGACCCAGAGCTTTTCCTAATCTCGTAACGGACACAATGACTGCAATAGAACTCACAGGACTGAGCTTGCTTTATGCAGGCTTGCATCATATAGGCCTATGCAACTGCAATTAAAAAGTAACTCTATTTCTGTAACTGAGTATTGTTTGATTAATTTCAGTTAATCATTTTGGATTGAAAATGTCAAGGTAGCGTAGCCAGCCAGCCAGTTTGAATGTAGCCCAAACCAAATTTGATCACATTCACATTTTCTCCAAACACAAATAAATGGGCTATAAATAGGCAACATAACATTACCACTTTGTTTACTCTGTCCTCTGGCCGAGAGGGGACATGGCGCATTGGCTGTAGCCTATGTAGCTGTGGGCTGCGGTTATAAGTAGCCTAGTGGATCAGACTGAGAAATCGTCTCCTTTTCTTCCCATACAGTTTAGGTGTAGGCTGCTGCAACATATCTGTCAATAGTTTTTGCTCGTGTATGTCGGGAGTGATGTGTTATCAAGTTTGCTAAATAATACCGGAGGACCGTGTAGCGGCGACCACTTTGCTAGATGACGTGCTTTTGTGCCCGGCCTGCACAACCTGCGATTTACTGTGAATCTGATTGGTAAAGACACAACCAAATGTGCAGAACCTGCAGCACTCCGAAATAAAGGACAGATAGGCAAGTCTCAAGTCATACTGCTCAAGTCCAAGTTAAGTCACGAGTCATAGATGCTCAAGTGGAAAGTGTTTTTTCTCTTTGCCTCGTCAAGTCTCAAGTCACAGAATTTGCAACTCGGGTGGTACTCGAGTCCAAGTCACGTGACTCGAGTCCACATCTCTGACCAATAAAGACCATGGCTGCATTCCAAACACTTAAAAGACACGCCCTATCCCCTCAGCCCTCAAATGAAGTGGACACGACTGATGATGTCTGATGAGTATACACTTGTAGGGCAAGGGGAGAGGGAGGAAGGAATGGTTTTTAAATGGAACACCCTTACCTGGAAAGTTGTCATTTGTTCATCGCGCAATGATTGTGTTTTCAGCCACCGGTAGCTTGTGGGTTCTTTATATGCGCTACAGTCAATTATGAGTGCATGTCTACTTATATGAACTATATAAATATTAATATACACCTACTGTGTGATAGCTGGCTAACTAACATTAGCTACTTCTGAAGAAGGAACACGTTCCAAAAGCTAATGAACAAAAACAGAATTACTTTTACAAGTAATGTTTGTGCATTAGTAGCACAATTTCGAACTTATTTACATTTGTTCTTACTTACACTTGAATGTTGACTCCATATTGACGTTGAGGTTTTAAGTTTTGGCTGGCTTTTCTTAGCGGATGTACAATCATTGCGAATTGAATTCTGGGGCGTTTCAGGCCCCGAAGTGAACATAATTGTACACTCGCACACTCCATTAAAAACTACGGCTGAGGGGCTTTACGTTGGACAGATGACAAACATGGCCACGGGGATTCTGCTGAGGGCCGAGGGCTGTCTACTTTGGGTTTAAAACGCAGCCCATAACATTGAAACCATTAGAACTGCTGTTGCCATGTGGTTTGCTTGTTCACCAGGAATGGACTAACTAATTGTAAAGAAGAAAAAAAAATTGAAGGGGATAAATCATACACCTTTGTGTATGATTCATACACCTTTGTGACCGTTTCCTGGACACAAATTAAGCCTAAGAGAATGACAAACTAAATTGCTTTCATGGAGGGCTGGATTGAGTTGTGAGGATGACCATACAATCTGTTTTCACCATGAGCAAAAGGTATTGGTTTTCTACCCAAAGTTGCAAAAAAATGATGTGATCCATTTTTAATGAACACAGGAAACTGCAATATGTATAAAAGTAACAGGAAGAGCGTCATCTAGTGGGCACATTCCACACTAATTTATGGTAAATATTGCAAGCGACTTATCACTTCAATGGCTAATTTCTCTGAATAGGGAGAAAAAAAACATCACCAGATTCACAGGGAATACATAAAAAATATGAAGAAACAATATAACAAGCAGCAGCTCCATAGGACTTGTCAACATAGAGAACCGATACTATATACTGGTTGCTGGGGTGGGCTTGGTGTGGGGGTCCATGGGTGGCTTTTGATCATTTTTGGGGATACCTTGTGTCTTATTGTTAGTGAGAATGAAGGTCCAAATCGGATGTTAGGTACTATATTGTAGATTATATGAATCCTATAAATTAAAATGGCCAATTTGGGTACAATCAATTGGCTTAATTTCTCAGAAATCAAATTATATTTCACCAAATGTTTTTAGAAATGCTAATCTTATTTATTTTATGTACAACAATGTATTTGGAATAATCTGAGATGGTGGGTGTCAATTCTCTTGTACTTTTTGAGGTAGAATGACTTGTTCATTATGATATCAGTTTGACATTCATGGCACTGGTGATGTGATTTAGGCCAGTAGGACGTAGTCTCTCCCTCCGAGCATTCTGTTTTACAGGAAGAGACTAGGAGAACAGGAAGTGATTAAGTTGTCAGGTGGTCATGTTTTTGTGCCAATCAGATTTAAAGAGCTGATTTGATACTCCATTACTTTAAACAGATTTGAACTGCTCCGGCTCTCTTTACCTGCACCTACACAAACGTGTGTTCACACACACAGTAGAATGGAATGGCATAATTGTTTAAAGCCGTGGACCCATGTTTGGAGCATATGGGACTGTGTGGTTGTAGGGAAGTAATGACAAGGGGCTGAGAGGAGAGGGCTGGTAGTGATGTGATCCAGATGATCCAACTTAAAAGGCAGAGAGGAGGAAGGCTAATAGAGGGGGGACGCTGTGAAATGACGACACACACTGTCAGCACACAGTGGGCTCACTGAGTAGCTAGAATAGGACACCCACATCAAACCAGGGCTCCACGGAGGACCAGCACAAAGTCAAACCAGTCAGCTCATTCAGAAATCAATTGAGAATACCTCATCTATTTCAATTCTAGAATTTGAATTTAAGTAGTAAGCAGGATACAGAATTGCAATTAGTTTTAATGAAAGGAAATATAGTTGCATTCAATAAAATTCAAATGCCTCTTCTAATCTATATTAGGTGTAGTCATACTTTTGGTCATGTAGTGTACAGTTGAAGTCGGAGGTTTACATACAAATTAGCCAAATATATTTAAAATCAGTTTTTCACAATTCCTGACATTTAAACCTAGTAAAAATTCCCTGTCTTAGGTCAGTTATGATTACCACTTTATTTTAAGAATAACTACTATTAAAATAATAGTAGTGATTTATTTTAGCTTTATTTCTTTCATCACATTCCCACTGGGTCAGAAGTTAACATACACTCAATTAGTATTTGGTAGCATTGCCTTTAAATTGTTTAACTTGGGTCAAACGTTTCGTGTAGCCTTCCACAAGCTTCCCACAATAAGTTGGGTGAATTTTAACCCATTCCTCCTGACAAATCAAAATCAAATCAAATGTATTTATATAGCCCTTCGTACATCAGCTGATATCTCAAAGTGCTGTACAGAAACCCAGCCTAAAACCCCAAACAGCAAGCAATGCAGGTGTCGAAGCACGGTGGCTAGGAAAAACTCCCTAGAAAGGCCAAAACCTAGGAAGAAACCTAGAGAGGAACCAGGCTATGTGGGGTGGCCAGTCCTCTTCTGGCTGTGCCGGGTGGAGATTATAACAGAACATGGTCAAGATGTTCAAATGTTCATAAATGACCAGCATGGTCGAATAATAATAATAAGGCAGAACAGTTGAAACTGGAGCAGCAGCACAGTCAAGTGGACTGGGGACAGCAAGGAGTCATCATGTCAGGTATTCCTGGGGCATGGTCCTAGGGCTCAGGTCCTCCGAGAGAGAGAAAGAAAGAGAATTAGAGAGAGCATAGGTTTGTAGGCCTCCTCACTCGCACACACTTTTCAGTTCTTCCCACAAATTTTCTATAGGATTGAGGTCAGGGCTTTGTGATGTCCACTCCAATACCTTGACTTTGTTGTCCTTCTTATGGGCAGGTGGGACGGTATCGTCCCACCTGGCCAACATCCAGTGAAATTGCAGAGCGCGAAATTCAAACGACAGTATTATAAATATTTAACTTTCATACAATCACAAGTGTAATGCTTCAAAATAAAACTTAACTTCTTGTTAATCCAGCCGCTGTGTCAGATTTCAAAAAGGCTTTACGGCGAAAGCAAACCATGCGATTATCTGAGGACAGCGCCCCGCGTACAAATACATGAAAAACATATTTGAACCAGGCAGGTGCAACACGAAAGTCAGAAATAGCGATATAAAAAATACCTTACCTTTGATGATCTTCTTCTGTTGGCTCTTCAAATGGTCCCAGTTACGTCACAAATGGTCCTTTTGTTCGATAATGTCCTTCTTTATATCCATAAGAACTCAGTTTAGCTGGCGCGCTTCAGTCAATAATCCAGATTCCCTCCGTCGAAATGCATACAAAATGAATCCCAAACGTTACTAATAAACTTTTCCAAACAAGTCAAACAACGTTTATAATCAAACCTTAGGTACCCTAATACGTAAATAAACTATCAAATTTTAGATGGAGAATCGTTATTGTCTTTACCGGAGAAAAATACCAAAGAACGCGCTCTCTTTCACGCGCTTGGAAACACTACAGCCAAAATGGGAGCCACCTAGAAAAACTACAATTTCTGGCTTATTTTTTTCCAAAAACAGCCTGAAACTCTTTCTAAAACTGTTGACATCTAGTGGAAGTCCTCGGGGTTTCGCCTGCCATATCAGTACTGTATACTCAGACAATTTTAACAGTTTTAGAAACTTCAGAGTGTTTTCTATCCAAATCTACCAATTATATGCATATCCTAGCTACTGGGCCTGATTAATTAACAGTCAGTTTACTTTGGGCACGCTTTTCATACGGACATCAAAATACTGCCCCCTACCCAAGAGAGGTTAAGCCATTTTGCCACAACTTTGGAAGTGTGCTTGGGATCATTGTCCATTTGGAAGAGCCATTTGCGACCAAGCTTTAACTTCCTGACTGATGTCTTGAGATGTTGCTTCAATATATCCAGGGAAATTTTCCTTGCTCATGATGCCATTTATTTTGTGAAGTGCACCAGTACTTCCTGCAGTAAAAGCACCCCCACAACATGATGCTGCCACCCTCGTGCTTCACGGTTGGGATGGTATTCTTTGGCTTGCAAGCCTCCCCCTTTTTCCCCCAGTTCTATTTTGTTTCATCAGACCAGAGGATATTTCTCCAAAAAGTACGATCTTTCTCCCCATGTGCAGTTACAAACCGTAGTCTGGCTTTTTTATGGCGGTTTTGGACCCGTGGCTACTTCCTTTCAGGTTATGTCAATATAGGACTCGTTTTACTGTGGATATCGATACTTTTGGCCATGTTTCTTCCAGCATCTTCAAGGTCCTTTGCTGTTCTGGGATTGATTTGCATTTTTCGCACCAATGTACATTCATCTCTAGGAGACAGAAAGCGTTTCCTTCCTGAGCGGTATGACCGCTGCGTGGTCCCATGGTGTTTATACGTGCATACTATTGTTTGTACAGATGAACGTGGTACCTTCAGACGTTTGGAAATTGCTCCCAAGGATGAACCAGACTTGTGGAGGTCTACAATTGTTTTTCTGAGGTCTTGGCTGATTTTTTAAATTTTTTTCTCCCATGATATCAAGCTACGAGGCACTGAGTTGAAGGTAGACCTTGAAATATATCCACAGGTACACCGGCAATGGGCTCAAATGATGTCAATTGGCCTATCAGAAGCTTCTGAAGCCATGACATCATTTTCTGGAATTTTCCAAGCTGTTTAAAGGCACAGTCAATTTAGTGTATGTAAACTTCTGACCCACTGGAATTGAGATTATGTGAAATAATCTCTGTAAAAAATTGCTGGAAAAATGACTTGTCATGCACAAAGTAGATGTCCTAACCGACTTGCCAAGACAATAATTTGTTAACAAGAAATTTGTGGAGTTGTTGAAAAACGAGTTTTAATGACTCCAACCTGAGTGCATGTAAACTTCTGACTTCAACTGTATATTTGTATGTGGACAGCTGCTCGTCGAACATCTAATTCCAAAATCATGGACGTTACTGTAGTTTTTTCCCCCCATTTGCTGTTTTTACACCCTACATTCTTCAGGGAAGGCTTTCCACTAGATGTTGGAACATTGCTGCTGGGGCTTGGCTTCCATTCACCCACGAGCATTAGTGAGGTCTGGCACTGATGTTGGGAGATGAGGCCAGGCTCGCAGTCGGCATTCCAATTAATCCCAAAGGTGTTTATGGGGTTGAGGTCAGGGCTCTGTGCAGGCCAGTCAAGTTCTTCCACACCAATCTCGACAAACCATTTCTGTATGGACCTCGCTTTGTGCACGGGGGAATTGTCATGCTGAAACAGGAAAGGGTATTCCCCAAACTGTTGCCACAAAGATGGAAGCACAGAATCAGCTAGAATGTCATTGTATGCTGTAGCGTTAAGATGTCCCTTCACTGGAACGAAGAGGTCTAGCCCTAGCCATGGAAAAACAGCCCCAGGCGATTATTTCTCCTCCACCAAACGTTACAGTTTGCACTGCATTTGAGCAGGTAGCATTCTCCTGCTATGCGCCAAACTCAGAATCGTCCATCGGACTGCCAGATGGTGAAGCATGCATGATTCATGATGGCTTTTGTGTGGCTGCTCAGCCACGGAAACCCTTTTCATGAAGCTCCCGACTGACTGTTCTTGTGCTGACGTTGCTTCCAGAGGCAGTTTGGAACACTGTAGTGAGTGTTGCAACCGACGACAGACGATTTTTACACCATACAAGCTTCAGCACTCTGTTCCCGTTTTGTCATCTTGTGTGGCCTACCACTTTGCGGCTGAGCGGTTGTTGCTCCTAGACGTTTCCACTTCACAGTAACAGCACTTTCAGTTGACGGGGCAACTCTAGCACGGCAGAAATTTGACAAACTGACTTGATGGAAAAGTGGCATCTTATGATGGTACCATGTTGAAAGTCACTAGCCCCTTCAGTAAGGCCATTCTGCTGTCAATGTTTGTCTATGGAGATTGCATGGCTGTGTGCTCGATTTGATACACCTGTTTGCAACGGGTGTGGTTGAAATATATACTTTTTTAATATATAGTGTATCTTGTACATAATACATCAAACATGTTGCTATATATAAACTCAGCAAAAAAGAAACGTCCTCTCACTGTCAACGGTTTGTTTTCAGCAAACTTAACATGTGTAAATATTTGTATGAACATAAGATTCAACAACTGAGACATAAACTGAACAAGTTCAGTTTGTCTAACGTGACTAACAGAAATAATGTGTCCCTGAACAAAGGGTGGGTGGGGGGGGGGGGGGGGTGTCAAAATCAAAAGTAACAGTTTGTTTCTGGTGTGGCCACCAGCTGCGTTAAGTACGGCAGTGTGTCTCCTCCTCATGGACTGCACCAGATTTGCCAGTTCTTGCTGTGAGATGTTACCCCACTCTTCCACCAAGGCACCTGCAAGTTCCCGTATATTTCTGGGGGGAATGGCCCTACCCCTCACCCTCCGATCCAACGGGTCCCAGACGTGCTCAACGGGATTGAGATCCGGGCTCTTTGCTGGCCATGGTAGAACGCTGACATTCCTGTCTTGCTGGAAATCACGCACAGAACGAGCAGTATAGCTGGTGGCATTGTCATGCTGGAGGGTCATGTCAGGTGTCAGGATGAGCCTGCAGGAAGGGTACCACATGAAGGAGGAGGATGTCTTCCCTATAACGCACAGCATTGAGATTGCCTGCAATGACAATAAGCTCAGTCCCATGATGCTGTGACACACCGCCCCAGACCATGATGGACCCTCCACCTTAAAATCTATCCAACTCCAGAGTACAGGTCTCGGTGTAAAGCTCATTCCTTTGACGATAAACGCGAATCCGACCATCAGCCCTGGTGAGACAAAACCTCAACTCATCAGTGAAGAGCACTTTTTGCCAGTCCTGTCTGGTCCAGCGACGGTGGGTTTGTGCCCATAGGCAAAGTTGTTGCCGGTGATGTCTGGTGTTGGACCTGCCTTACAACAGGCCTACAAGCCCTCAGTCCAGCCTCTTTCAGCCTATTGCGCACAGTCTGAGCACTGATGGAGGGATTGTGCATTCCTGGTGTAACTCGGGCAGTTGTTGTTGTACCTGTCCCCCAGTTATGATGTGCGGATGTACCGATCCTGTGCAGGTGTTACACGTGATCTGCTGCTGCGAGGACGATCAGCTATCCGTCCTGTCTCCCTGTAGCGCTGTCTTAGGTGTCTCACAGTACAGACATTGCAATTTTTCCCTGGCCACATCTGCAGTCCTCTTGCCTCCTTGCAGCATGCCTAAGGCACGTTCACACAGATGAGCAGGGACCCTGGGTATCTTTCTTTTGGTGTTTTTCAGAGTCAGTAGAAAGGCCTCTTTAGTGTCCTAAGTTTTCATAACTGTGACCTTAATTGCCTACCATCTGTAAGCTATTAGTGTCATGGAAACTGTGTTTACAGATCTTCATTGTAAAGAGGTTAAAGTTATGTGGAGTTTTATGAATTTTCTTTGAAAGACTGGGTCCTGAAAAAATAATGTTTATTTTTCTGCTGGGTTCATGTAGAGGTCCTGGGCTGGTGTGGGTACACGTCGTTTGCATTTCTGAGGCCGATTGGACGTACTGCTAAAATATCTAAAACAACGTTGGAAGTGGCTTATTGTAGAGAAATAAACGTTAAATTATCTGGCAACAGCTCTGGTGGACATTCCTGCATTCAGCATGCCAATTGCACGCTCCCTCAACACTTGAGACATCTGTGGCATTGTGTTGTTTGACAAAACTGCACATTTTAGTGGCCTTTTATTGTCCTCAGTACAAGGTGCAGAATTTGAGAGAAATAAGCTTTTTGTGCATATGGAAAATGTATGGAATCTTTCAGCTCATGAAACATGGGACCAACACTTTACGTGTTGCGTTTATATTTTTGTTCAGTGTATATCCTTTATAAAGACGACAGTAAATACAAAACTTGTTTATTTTGCCTTGGACACATATTTAAGTTGTACCTGTCTGTGGCAGTGGATAAGCAGTATGTAGAAGTGTTTGTACTAAACCACCACAAGGGGTGGCTGGTTGAAGGAATTTAACAAGCTCACAAATAAGTATTGAAATGCACTAACATGCTTTTCATAATGTCACCACTAGATGTCAGTATCAGCATTTGTCTTGAGTAGATTTACTACAGTGTTTACAACAAAGGTCATGTAAACAAACACTTTATGGCAACCATTCAACTCAGTGGAAAATCTGTCTCCCTCCAGCAGGTGGCGTTTTTTGTTTCACCCACCACGCAAGGAGTTTTTGTATGGAGGTCAATGAGTGTTGAATTTGGTCCAAAAAATGAATGGCTTATTTGCTACGTATGGTTGATTTGATCAAATATAAGTTTTGTTACGCTTAAGTTGTTACGAGTGTACTGATATAACTAGTGTACGTGACATCCCGGCAAAAAAAAATATATTGTTGTCTCGATGGCTATGCATATTATTGGCATGAGGCTAGTAGCATACCATCTCTCTCCATTGAATACAGGCGTTTGACGTCAACAACCCTCATCAAATATTCAAAAAATGGTAACAATAATGAGATGTATCCACCAATCCAAAGAAAGGATAGGTGGGAGCTAGCCCGCCCACCGTACCGCTTTGTGGACAGCGACACCCATTGTTAGGGCAGAGAGACAAATATCTTGTCAGTCTATCCATAACATAGTCTTTGGTTATAACAAGCAAAAGCTAGCTGGTCATTACGACAATTTTGTCTTACAGGAACCATATCTATTTTACACTGTTATTCAATACAAAAGGTATTGGCTATACATTTCAATTGCAAATGGAATGCGTTGATGGCAGAACATTTATGCAGGCAAATGCTTGCCGCACTGGTTTGTCACACATTCTGATTTAGCTAGTGCACATGGCCTGAAGGATAGATCTGCGCCAACTGTCTTGCTTTTTGATTATTTCATATTTCGGAAAACTAACAAAATAAGCCCCACTAGCTAAGGTATTAGGCCCAGACACTAACAGTTTTCACTTTGGCGCCTGTCCAGTTTTGGCACATAAGTAGCACCGATTGCTAACTAGCTAAGTTAACCTCCTTGCCGGCTAGCTAGCCAGCTAATGTTAACCAAGTGAGAATGTGATGAGGACAGGGCTGCTTGCTTGGTGATGTTTACTTTTGATTATTTACGTATTCTAATATGTTGGCTGTGGCAAGCTACTCACCATGCCTACGTTCTCTCACGTTGTGACCTCGGGCTGAATGATGTTCAATGAACAGCTCGTAGAGTGCCCTCTTCAGGCTACCATTGAAAATGTCAAAAATTGACCGTCATTTGTTTATTCTATGTATATAATATAGGCGCTTTATCTGTGGAATAAAGGCCGATACAAGTGTGTCTGTGAAAAGATCAACCGATTTTTATCGGTCGGGCTCGAAGTGATTTATTATTTGGTAACTGGAAGTCATAGAAACTCATGTTCTATGACTGACTGAGTGGAATTAAATTATACTTCCTGTCACTCAAACACAAATTACAATTCTACATCCTGTGGGATTGTGGCCAATTTTGAATTTCAATTAATGAGTTGAATGGTAGTGAATAAATAAAAAAATCTAAATTGACCCCAACCCTGCTCCAAACACTAGGGCTGTATTCCAGGATACACTCCTCTCTTCTGCACTCCTGGTATTTTTGCACACAGGCCTGTAGGGAAGGGGGAGCAAAGCAGAGGTACAGTTATGTGGGTGTCAGAGTTTTATGTGCAGGTCAGAATGACGTCGTTATTGGAAACTGAAACGATTGTGATTTTATGTGACCAACGAGCAGTCCTGCATGTGAGCTCTTGGTCTGCACGAGGGACAGTTCTGCATGTGAGCTCTCGGTCTGCACGAGGGACAGTTCTGCATGTGAGCTCTCGGTCTGCACGAGGGACAGTCCTGCATGTGAGCTCTTGGTCTGCACGAGGGACAGTTCTGCATGTGAGCTCTCGGTCTGCACGAGGGACAGTCCTGCATGTGAGCTCTTGGTCTGCACGAGGGACAGTTCTGCATGTGAGCTCTCGGTCTGCACGAGGGACAGTTCTGCATGACGAGGGACAGTTCTGCATGTGAGCTCTCGGTCTGCACGAGGGACAGTCCTGCATGTGAGCTCTTGGTCTGCACGAGGGACAGTTCTGCATGTGAGCTCTCGGTCTGCACGAGGGACAGTTCTGCATGTGAGCTCTTGGTCTGCACGAGGGACAGTCCTGCATGTGAGCTCTTGGTCTGCACGAGGGACAGTTCTGCATGTGAGCTCTCGGTCTGCACGAGGGACAGTCCTGCATGTGAGCTCTTGGTCTGCACGAGGGACAGTCCTGCATGTGAGCTCTTGGTCTGCACGAGGGACAGTTCTGCATGTGAGCTCTCGGTCTGCACGAGGGACAGTCCTGCATGTGAGCTCTTGGTCTGCACGAGGGACAGTTCTGCATGTGAGCTCTCGGTCTGCACGAGGGACAGTCCTGCATGTGAGCTCTTGGTCTGCACGAGGGACAGTTCTGCATGTGAGCTCTCGGTCTGCACGATGGACAGTTCTGCATGTGAGCTCTTGGTCTGCACGACGGACAGTCCTGCATGTGAGCTCTTGGTCTGCACGAGGGACAGTTCTGCATGTGAGCTCTCGGTCTGCACGAGGGACAGTCCTGCATGTGAGCTCTTGGTCTGCACGAGGGACAGTCCTGCATGTGAGCTCTTGGTCTGCACGAGGGACAGTTCTGCATATGAGCTCTCGGTCTGCACGAGGGACAGTCCTGCATGTGAGCTCTTGGTCTGCACGAGGGACAGTTCTGCTCTCGCCCTGGCTGCCGCTCCAACTGCAGTACAGACCTCTCTTCTCCCTCTCTCTCGCGGCCCCTGACCCCCTGACGCGTTTCCTGACCCAGGAAATAGAATTAACACCTCAGCCTGAGTCCTGGGTCCCATAGCCGCAGCCACAGCTGTTCCCAACCCAGGCCAGCCCGTCATCAGCCCCAGCACAGCAGACTTCAGCTCAAGAGGGAAGGGGAAGACTGACTTTATATGGAGCTTAGCTTATCCCACCACTAACTTTATCCCTTTGGGTGGCTGTGAGCTTATGTTACACAACCTGCCACTGAAACAAAATGAAATGCATCAATTATCAACCCCACACTCTGTATGAAGCCTAGGCCTGACCAGTTGCCCACCTGTTTCAAGCGTATATCGTAGTCCACAGACACTGAGACGTGATAGTCCAGCGTCCCATTGTGACATAGCTACGCGGCTCTGAGAACACCATCCGCGTGGGCTGAGGATACGAAGTCTGACCGTGCACCTCGCCATAATTCCCAGCAACGCGGTTCCGGTACGCGTCCTCTATTTATTTGAATGTGTTAACAGTTGGAGAAATTGCTTAAGCTGCACGGAGAATTCAAAAAGTATGAAGGCCAATGGTCCAGTATTCTAAAACACTGCTATGCGTACGCTACAAGTTTTGTTGAGGGCCTCGTTACACCTACCTGCTAGACTGGTCATGAAGTAGTCAGGAATGTTTTAGTCATATCTGTAGTACAAGTGATACTTTTGAGGAACAATTCAGTGTGCCTTCCCCTTTTATAACGTATTTCGTAGGCAGACACCGAACACGGGTGAATCCTGCAAGTTGCTATGCAACCTCTCATCTATCCAAAAAGGTTTTATTTTCCTGAGAAAGCAGCATATCAGGTCAAGACGATCCATTCCTTTAGGTCTCCAGAGGGGACACACCGACAGGCCAAGCTGACAGACTTCCCTGTCATAGATAATGCAAAGTAGTCCCCCCCCCCCCCGCTTTGCAACTAAAGTGGTATGACCCAACTCTCCGAAGGCCTCTAGCGAAATATAAATGTACTCTATATGAAACGTATTACCCACCACGGGTGTTTTTAAATATAGAGGCTTTTCTATGTCAAAAGGACCGTAAATTAAGGAAGGGGGAGATGGAGGAGAGAAGTGTATTATCTGTTTATTTATTTTATTCCAGCCATATTTCAGAAGTAATGGATCTTAATATTCTCTGGTTGTCTGGACTCTGGTCTGAGTGCTCTGTCTGTTTTCATCATTAGTGTGCTGGCTCAGATTTATGTACACACACACATAGGCCTACACACATGTACACACGTACACATACTAGTTGGTTCCTGCATTTAAGCGCCCCATGTGTTTGCGTTTTAGTCACACATAGCTGATCTCTTGGGGCCACTTTGAAGCAGAGTAGATCATAAAACAGAAAAATGTTGTTTTTCACATAATCCTCCCCCTATGTACCCTAGACCCCAGCAACCTCCTCCTAACCACATCCCACCTCAGTCCCCGTTCTGCGACGTGAAGGGCCGCTGTTCTGCTCAGAGATTTGTCTTGAGCTGCTCCCCTCACGTTCTTTCACTGCAGATGTCCGACGAATACATTGCTGTGTATCTTCCCCTGTATGTTTACCACAATTTAGCCTCATTTTGGTCATGAACAATATCAGAAAACTTTTCCCTAAAAGTTTTGTAGCAAAGCCTCTCATGCTCCCATAGAAGATGATATTGGTTAAGACCAAAACTATGCCAGAGAGATAGGGTTATGAAAGTGCCACTGACCAGGTGTATGTGGTGATGGGTGACATAGCCAGGCAGTTTAGGGAATGGTGGGTTGACAGGATGAATGGTTACAAAGAAGAACTTGAAAGGCCTCTGAATATGAGCTGTATGTTCGTCCTTCCTTCCTTTCCTTCCATCCTTCCTTCCTTCCATCCTTCCTTCCTTCCTTGACTTCTCCATTAACCCATACTCTGTTCTCTCTCTCTTTCTCTCTCCACAGTACTTTGAGGTGCCCTTTGACTCCAACATGAACCGCACAAAGAACCGGCCCCTGGTCAGGGGACAGATAAGGTAAACTTACAATTGTTATCTCTATCCCAAATGGCACCCTATTCCCTATATAGTGTCCTTCTTTTGGCCAGAGTTCAATGGGCCATTGTCAAAAGGTAATGCACTACATATGGAATAGGGTGCTATTTGGGAGATGTTTTTTTGTGTCTACTTCTGTTTCTGTCTCACAACAATTTTGCATAAAATATATTTTTCACAATCATTCGACCTTTATTTCACACGGATAAAATCCCTTGACTTTGATACCTTGCTGCCATCACCAAATACATTGCCACTTCCCTTATCATGCCGTCTCCATATTGAGTAGGTTATCTGATCAAGTGTATTACCAGTGGAGAAACTGGATCCTGCCACTTGGCGTAATAACAGCTCTGTGTTATTGCATGTCTCGTGATAACGAGGGGAGTTAGGGAGCACACCTTCAATTAGACAATAGTGCTGCAGAGCACAGCAACACCACCCATATCACAGATCCATTTACACTCTTTTCCCAATTAGTTATGGTGCCAAGCCTGGGACAGGCTACAGGCTGTCTATACAGAGTAGCAGAGTACAGCCAGGAGCCAGGAAGGTTGCTGCCAATATCAGATCAGAAATAGTATGCCTGCAGAACCAACCAGTCCTCCCCTTCCACACCTGCCAGGTGTAACCTGATACTATTTATTGGCAGGCTGGGAGGAGGGTGTAGGCTACCTGTACCTGCTCTCTTTCTCTCTCTTCTCTCTCCTCTTTTTCTCTCTCCTCTCTTTCTCTCTCCTCTCTTTCTCTCTCCTCTCTTTCTCTCTCCTCTCTTTCTCACTCACTCTCGCTCTAGCCAGCAAAATAAATACAACAATGTTTTTCTTTGTTTGGCATAAGACTGTAAAAACACCAGCAAATCAGCTCCAGTTGATTTTAATTTTAGAAATCTGTTTTGAAATATTCCCACTCATAATAGAGATATGTGATTGTATACAAATCGAAGCAAGTTTTGAAATGACTATGCTTTAGTCAAATATACATGTTTAGGCTTCTTGCAGTCAATCTGTAGTATAAAATGATTTGTAATTATGTTCCGGCCCCATGACCATCCATTAAAGAAGAAAAAGGTCCCGGGGCTGAATCTAGTTGATGATCCCTGGCATAGGGAACTCCAGGGTAAATGAGAAGACTCCTACCATAACAACTGTGAGATGCTGAAGCGCTGGTGTTGAACCCTGACCTGGCCCCATCTCCTCCTGTCCACAGTGGAATCCTCATGTGATGTGTTGTTTAAAGGGACACTCCTCTTGTTGAGTTGGAGATTTAGGATGTAAACTGTTCTCCAAACAGACCCAGGGTGCTGCCGCTGCCTGGCTTTGTCCGTACATCCTGGTGTTGACGTGACTGAGGACTGTGTGTGACACACACACAACCTGTGGCCCGATGTGGACCAGCTGGATGGCTACGGCAGCATCCCAAATGGCACCCCATTTCCTACGTAGGGAATATGACCATAGCCTACGTAGTGCACTATATAGGGAATGAGGTGCCATTTGTGACGCAGACAACACTTACAGTCCCTGTCAAGCAAGCCCTCAGTATCTCACATTCTCACCCTCCATCCTTTCTCTCTCTCTCCATCCTCTCTCTCTATCCTCTCTCTCTCTCGCTCCATCCTCGCTCCACCCTCTCCATGAGGCTCCCTGGACCCAGCTCAAGCCTAGATCACAAAGTATGTCCAATAAAGAAAAGTTGATTGAAAGTGATTTTTAGTCTAGTTTAATCTGGGTCTTCTAGAAGACCGTCCTTAGACAGCTAGATGTATAGCAGAGCATACTGGTGGATGTCTTTTTGATCATCTGTTTGGACAACTTTGCAGAGCTCTCCCTCTAATCTCTTGTTGAAATCTCAATGAGATGAACTCATTCTCTATTGTGGTGTGAGGTTGAAGACATTGAGGTTGCAGCATGTGGCGATTTTGGACCTTCGGTAAGATGGATGAGAGAGAGAGAGAGAGGACTCGGCTCACCACCGTCTCCTCTAGCACATCACACTCTTGTGTGGATCTCATTTCAATTGAACACTGAGCCATTCCTTCGTGTAGCCCTCATTGATCTAAATGGAGAAGCCATGACACTCTCTTCCAGACACTTTCTTCTTGCCAGCCTGCCACCAACCACCCTCTCATCACGCTGAAGACACCCCTTCAACCCCCCAACGTATGCTCTTGTCTAAGTCCTCATTCTCTCTTCATTCTCTCACTCGAGCTTGAAGAACTTTTAGAGCACGTGTCAAACTCATTCCACGGAGGGCCGAGTGTCTGTGGGTTTTCACTCCTCCCTTGTACTTGATTGAAGAGTTAAGGTCACTAATTAGTAAAGAACTTCCCTCACCTGGTTGTTGTTTTAGGTCTTAATTGAAAGGAAAACCAAAAACCTCCTAGACACTAAGCCCTCCCTGAAATGAGTTTAGTACCCCTATTTTAGACCTGGGTGAAGAACTTGTAAACCTGGGTGAAGAACTTGTAAACCTGGGTGAAGAACTTGTCTTAGCCACCAGTTGTGGAAGGTAAGTTCCCTCTTATAGCCAACCAGCCAGCTACATGGGCTAAGTGCTGACTACCCCCCCACCCCGGCTGACAGCGTTATGACTGGGACAGTGTCCAACTGTAAACTAAGGCCAGACAACCCCCTCCCCACAGGCCGGGAGACGCAGTCCTCAATTCGACCCCCACAGAGATTACCCAAACTCAGCGCGCACACACACACACACTTACACACACCACTGCCACATAAAACAGACATAACACACTAATCACATTAATACCCCATCTCCCAAAATAAAAGCCTGTTTTCGCTTCAGAAGGCCTGCTGCGTTTGTTCAAGATTTTAATCTCCAAATCTCCTCCCTCTAATTTACAGCATATTTACTTGAACCAGCCCTGGAGTCAGTCGCTAGCTAGCTGCTTTCAATAAAAGACAGCGGGAGGAGGAGGAGGAGGAGGTCTTCATCCGGTTAAAAGCGGGAGCCTCTGTGGTTAGGGCTGAGGATGGTTTGATCTCTGGGCGTGCGTAATGCGTACAGCCTCGTAGCCACATGCTCATTGTCTTGCAGGGCCACTTTTATCCCTGACAAACGCTGATCACATGAGCTCTCCTCTAAGCCCATGTTTTCAGACTGAGTGCCGGACCGCCACTAACTGTCTCCGAGTGTGTGGCCCGGCCGTGTGGCACTTGCTGTGTGTGTGTCTTTACATGGGACTATTGTCATCTTCTCCTATAATCTCCACAAGTCCACAAATCTCAATCAGAGCATGATAACAATTGTTGTTCTATTCTGTCTTTCTGTGTCTTTAAGCCAGGTGTTCAGTATTCTGTGTCTTTAAGCCAGGTGTTCAGTATTCTGTGTCTTTAAGCCAGGTGTTCGGTATTCTGTGTCTTTAAGCCAGGTGTTCAGTATTCTGTGTCTTTAAGCCAGGTGTTCAGTATTCTGTGTCTTTAAGCCAGGTGTTCAGTATTCTGTGTCTTTAAGCCAGGTGTTCAGTATTCTGTGTCTTTAAGCCAGGTGTTCAGTATTCTGTGTCTTTAAGCCAGGTGTTCAGTATTCTGTGTCTTTAAGCCAGGTGTTCAGTATTCTGTGTCTTTCAGGTGTTCAGTATTTTGAAGGAAGCTTAGCTCTCTATTGTATGCTGAATTTGTTGTTGGTGAAATAGTGTGGGGAAGTTATATTAAGAGATGTCTCTATCTCCCTCCTGATCTCTCCCTCCTTATCCTCTCTCCCTCTCCTTCCCTCCCTTTCTTCCTCCGTCGCACAGTCCACTCCATGCGGTGGGCTTTGCCCTAGTCTGTGGTGTCCCTGGTATCACTTTGTTGACCCTGGCTGTGAACCCTCTAACAGGGGCCTTGGGGGCCCTCAACATCTTCCTCTACACCTGCTGTTACACACCCCTGAAGAGGCTCAGCATCATCAACACCTGGGTGGGGGCGGTGGTGGGGGCCATTCCCCCCATCATGGGCTGGACGGCCGCTACAGGTGCTCTGGACCCAGGTACTGAACTGGAGGACACGCACCCACTGTACGCCTCTCTCTGCTGGGTCCTAGTGTCCTCTCCCACACACACAGTCATGATACTTGGTCCTATGGGTCTCCCTCACACACACACACACACACACACAGTAATGATACACCCCATCTTATGTTTCACGATGAAGCAGCCGGTGTATGACGAGCTGTTCAAACTGAATATGTTGGTAAATGGGGGATTGAGGAGAGAAAAGGATACACCATACTTGTTCTTCCAACATTGGGTCAAAGAGCAGCTGTGTTGTGTTAAAGTTCATATGTCCATATTAGACTCTGTGTAGACTCATGATAATACATTGGTGTTCATTCCTAAAGTTACATATGTTAAACTCTGATAAAGTGGTTCAAATCTGACACTTCAGAGCGATTTTATTATTTTCCAAACTAGATATCCAGCTAGTGGGAAATACACGGTTTATCACAGCCTAAATGAACCTACTGTGTGGTCACTCCCAGGAGACTTAGGAGCTAGGCTGTAGTGTAGACTAGAGGGAATTTCTGCATGTTGTATATCCATGTCTCCACTGAACTGCAGCTATTCTATAGGTTCAATTCTATTTCTACAGTTTGTCTTGTCATTCCAACACAATTAGTCTCTGCTTGACTCCGTGAGGCCTCTTTCACAACTGACATTCAACACAACAGAGTTTGTATGTATTTCACTGGGTTGACGAGGACCTCTGTGACCAGGCCTGACCCCCCCCCCTCCCCCCCATTACGACCAGCCTTTTATTTACATACTCCATAACCCAGAGTCCCACGTTGCTAACACACACACAGTATTGTGTGTGTTTATGTTCGGCTAGCTGTGTGTGTGCGCGTGCGTGCACATCTCTAGTGGATGAGGAAGGCAGAGCAGAGGGGGGTCTCCTCTCTCCTCTCCAGATTGTTTGGCAGACATGTTAAGTGTTCTGTTATGGCAACTGTGAACTGTGTTGCAGCTTGTCACCGGGGTCTCTCCGTAGGGTACACACACTAGTTTACACTCACCAAGCCAAGATCTTGGGACTTGCTCTCAACAAAATGTTAATCATGAATCTATGGGGCTTTTCACGTGGGAGTGAATGTGTTTTATTCCCATTGAACTTCCGCTGGGGGTTTTCTCTTCCCTTGGTGGCCCTCTTGATTCAATGACTGCTCTCATGCTATACAATGACATTCATGCCCTTTATGTAAGAAGGACCCCCTCAGTTTCGGCTATAAGTATGACTTGGACATTGGCATTTTAACCAGGTCAATTGGGGGTCATTTAAACGTTCAAAAAATAAAGTAATAAAATAATAGAACAGAAGTAAGTCTAAAGTGACAATAGTTACCATCATCTGTCCTGTTAACTACAGGCTGCACTATAGTCCTGTTTGATCACTGTATTTGGTGAGATCGGAGAGGTTTGCAGTAAAGGTGCCTTAAGGCCCTGTTTTCCTACGGGATTTAGGCTTCTTTTGTGTTTACAAAACGCAAGAACAGCGGAGTGAAACAAAAGGAAACCCTGTATGTAACGCTCGGGTGCCTCTGCAGCGCTGCCGAGTAAGTCTTTGTGCCTCGGCGGCCGGGGCGGGTCTCCTGTTTCTCTCTCTACTGCTTCTTGCTCTCTGGTGGAACGTTTACAACGCCACACCGTACACGTGGCCCCGGGCTGTTTGTTGCCCCCACACACACACAGGATGTGCAAGGCGAGCTGATGAATGGGTCTCTTTCTCTCTGTTTAACCACAGGTCTGAGAGGAACAGAACAGACAGAATGACTGGGGGTATTCCTCCTCTCTGACTCTAGTGTCTACAACATTCATGTTCTCGTTTTCAGTTACCCATTCACTCTCTCACCTCACAACATCTCCTGTATCGTCTACAGAGGCTGTGTCATAGGGGTCAGGGCAGTGAAATGTCCAGGAAGGATTAGTTGATTGAAAAAAGACGTAGATTCAGTCAAAAAGGAATCAGTCCCTCCAGGATACTGCGTTGGCAAAAAAACAAATGTGCAAAGTCAACAGTTTCCTGCATATTATGCAACGCACTATTTTACGTCAAATCATCCCAATTCTGTGGCATACAACAGACCCATCACCGCAGCAAAACAAGAGGGTAATATGGTTCAATCAAGCCACATGTCAATGAACTTCTTCCCTCAGTGCATTTTTGTGACAAATTGGACAGAATCATTGCATATTGCTGTCCAAAATGTCAGAATTGCTGCAGCAAAATCAAGCATTTTTGCCTACAAATCCCTGCGAGAGGGACTGGGAAATTCAACACCAAGAGATTTGTGAATTCTCTATCTAGTCATTGTCAATATCTTCTCTTCTCCCTCCCCCTCTCTAGGTGCTCTGCTGCTGGGTGGCTTCCTGTACTGCTGGCAGTTTCCCCACTTCAACGCTTTGAGCTGGAACCTGCGTGAGGACTACTCCCGGGGAGGCTACCGTATGATGTCCGTCACCCACCCGGGCATGTGTAAGAGGGTGGCCCTGCGCCACAGCCTGGGTCTGATCGGTCTCTCGGCCCTGGGCCCTGTGCTGGACGTCACCACCTGGACCTTTCCTCTAGTCTCCCTGCCCATCAACCTCTACATCAGTTATCTGGCCTTCCGCTTCTACCAGAAGGGAGACCGCAGCTCCGCCCGCAAGCTCTTCTTCTGCAGTCTGTGGCACCTGCCTATGTTGTTGCTGCTGGCGCTCACCTGTAAGAAGTCCCGGACCGACAAAGAGGGCGTGGCCAAGACCTCGAGCCTAGCCCCAGCACCCCTGCCCCTCGCCGTGCAGAACTAGGATAGCCCGTTAGACCCCACCACCACATCCAACCTCCAACACACTGGCCATTACTTCTCCACCCACCCTTCGTACAAATGGAGGTATTACCTTACCATGTCTTCCTCCCTCTGCCTCTGCACCCTGAGAGAGGGGAGTACTAGGGACTGTGTGTATGTATGTCTGTGGACTTGTGGTGGTCACCAACTGCACTCTCCATGCCCTCAAGACAAGGGGACGGGGTGGAAGCAACATGGCTGAAATGGTTGATCAATGCAAACCACACATTGTGAATTCCTGAAATAACTTCAGAGTGTAAGGAATCATTTCAGTGTGTGTGTATATATGTATTTATAATGGAAGGCTGCCCTCTAGTCCCTGTCCATGTTGTATATGACTGTTGTTAATAAGAACGTTGTACAGTGTAAATTGCTCCTATGGATTCGCAATTGGGCCCCAATCTTGAATAAAACCCATGCATTGTATCAACACAAGATGAAGTCAAGAAAGAATCGAGAGTGAACTGTGATGGACATGAAGACTTGTAAGATAAATGAGACAACAGTACATTGAGTTACGTCAATATTTGTTCCATTTTTTTAAAAATAATTGATTAAGGAAATACGTTTTAAAGAAACCTAGCCACTGCACTGAAATGCAATGATAAGTTATTACTTGCCTATATGTTACTTGACTGTAACGATTGCCTATGCCTCTTGGTTTTAGCTGTTCAGCAATCTCAGTGGAGGGTATTCTTCTGTCTGCAACACACTGCTTTAACTCTACACGGTTCACCTGCACCAAAACAAAAGAGAAAAGTTAACTTGTAAACCATTTTTGTAAGACACAAAAATCATTACAAATGTTCTCTTACAATAAATGTCTTATGATTTAACCAATTTGTTTGATTTACTTTTGAGTCAGTTGATTGTCTAATTTCATTATACTGTGTCAAAAGTGTGTTGTCATTGTTATCCATATTAAAGCAAATTTAGAGGGGGTTTCATTAGTGACACCAAGTCCTTCCCACAGGGGGCGTCATTCCTATCAGTGCAGATGATGTCATTGTGCTATCTGACATAAAAGGGATGAGTCTTACACATTTGTGTAGATATTCATCACCCACACACACACCACCACCACATGCCAGCTAGATAATTGTGTTGGCATGGGCATAAAAACTTCGGTAATGTCAAGATTCAGGTTAATCGTAGCCTCAGTAGATACATATGTCCTGTTAGTCACATGAATATCAATATCACCAACACCTATTTAGCAAAACTCAACCCACTGCTGCACCTGTCACTTAGTCCCAACACATGCTCCCCTTCCACTCTTTACCCTTAGCTTGTTTACGTTAAACATCACCCACCTCCATTAAACAATCCTGGTGTTCCAAATGGCACCCTATTCCCTATACAGTGCACTACTTTTGACCAGGACCCATTTAGGGAATGGTGTGCAATTTGGGACATATTCTCTTTACCTCCCCTTCCTTAGTTGAAGGGGGCTGTGTGATTTGTCCCAAGCATGCTGCAGAGGAACAGAACTGTAATATCCTCCGAAAGGGCTCAGAATGGATACAGTGTTCCATATCAGCACAGCTGTTACTGTATCGGCTGAAAAAACACCACCGCAACCTATGTGTGTCTGTGTGTTTCTCTGTGTCTCACTCTCTGTGTGTAGATGAAATGTCAGTTGCCAACCTTCTGAGGGCTCAGTCAGTGTGATTGCCTGCCTGTCACGTTTACAACATCCGCTCAGAGGAGGCTGTGAAAGCAGTGTGGTAGACTGGACCTCACTCGATTCCATCCACGGGGAGGCAAGGGGGTCTGCCTTGCCCCTGCGGCTCCCTCTCTTTCCCCTGCTGGGGTTTCCTCTCGCCCCTCGGTTCCTTCTGAATGGCACCCTATTCCTTAAATAGTGCACAACTGCTGACCAGTGCACTATGTAGGGAATATGGTACCATTTTGGACGTAGACACAGACCTCTACTTCGCTCTCCCTTCCTATCTCAGATGCTGTACAAACTTCATAGGCATTTAATACAGCTCTCACCTGTTGCCTCTATGACAAGTGTATAGCGACTATGACTCGTATTACCAGGCCTCCACTCTGAGATTTCTACAGTCCTGGAGCTCCCTTCGCTGATGGACCTTGTCAAACAGAAGCCTTGATTCCTCACCTGCTGTCTTGTTAACAGGTAAATGATATCATCCTATGAAGATGGCAATTGTTCCATCTTTAATAAAGTAGCCTAGTTTTATATTTGAGTAATAGTCTTAAACATAAAAGTTCTTATTTTCCTCGTGCGTGTTTTATGTCATAAATATTTCAGCGCTATTTATTCCCTTTATTTGGAATGAGGCGGGGGAAATGTATCAAAATGTGGTTTTGGTTTGAGTTCATGAACTAGAAGTATTTAATCGTAAGAATAATTCATATATTTTATCCCAAAGTTATGTATTCATAATCATTAATTTAAAGGAAGTATCTTCTACTGGCGTCCCAAATGGCACCCTATTTAGTGCACTGCATTGGGAGTTGTGCCATTTGGAACTTAAAACTTCTATACAGCGCATTGACATGCACCCTTTAAATCACCGTCAACTGAAGGCACCAGAGTGTCAGGCAGCAGGGCCTTTGCCAGAGTCAACAACAAAGAGTGAAATATTGATAAACACGCGGAAGGAACTTTCCATCCAGACATCCACTGTGAACGCATGCTGGCTTTTATGTCCATAGTGACCCGACATCTGGGCTCTGATCTCAGAGAATTAAACGAGAAAATGGCTCACATTTCACGACAACCTAGTTGATGGATCACATAAAGACGTTGCCTAATAGTTGCCTTTTGTCTTCCACTTTACTATTGGAGGAGATCGAGGCTCTTCGTGTTCTGTACATTTCTAACGTGGATGGGGTCGATCCCTCAATGTTATTTGGTCGATCAAGTTCACTAGCCTACCGTCGGTTGCTAGGCCTGTAGTAGCGTAGTCTAAACAGGATGTAGTGGTTCCGCATGATTCAGGGGCTCTGGAATTATTCGGCTTTTTAGAATTGTATAGCCTAAATAAAAATGTGCATGTGCAAAAATATTTAAAAGATTTCTTGATTTGAATATTGTCTAGTAGGGCTAGTCTATATGGCCCAATGTTAAACACATACGAAAGAATGAACCCGAGTCAATTTAGCGTCTACAGGCTCCCATTAACAGAAGATACAGCCCTACAGAGATGCACTCCCGACTCCCGAAGGAGGACCGAGTTGATTCTTGACGGTATCATCTGGCTGACTCCCCCCGCGCTGCCTTAGTGTTTCTGGTCAGTCATGTAAAGTGGCCTACCTCTGTTGTCGTGGATTTACCTCCAATGCCTCGGTAATGTAGCATCATTTTGAAGTCACGTTTGGGCCTTTTAACAGATCCTGAGCACATTACTTGATCTTCTACGAAATGTTTTTGGGGCTTGTGAGATTGTCTCAAGACACAAAAACACTAAGTGTTGAAAAGATTTCAGTGACTCGAAAGTATGAAATTGTATAGCTAGGCTTATGCCTGTGTATGTTTATAGTGGCCTGTAAATGATCTAGCATACTCATCTCTGTATCCTTTGCAATGGGATGTGTATTTGACAAAATTGTTCAGGCTAAAGTAGGTTAGGTTTATCAGTTATTTTTCAGACTAAGAAATATAACTTATACAATAAGGTTTCCAGTACCTTCGGTGCTAGGACCTCTAATTAGTGTGATTTTGGATCGAATGTAGATGTCCTTTGAAGTTAAATTGATCCATTTTAGGGTTGTCATTGACTTGATATCTGCCGTGCAAAGTTGTTAAAATATTGCTGTAATTTAGACATGTTAAGATCTTTTTAAAATATATTTTTTAACAAAGATCATGATAAAAGCCTGATATAGAATAGCCTAAAGTAGTTTATTGTCCTCGGAGAATGGGTTTAGTTTTCTTGTACCATGCATCACAGAGTTTGTAGGCTGTTGGGCGGTGCGGCGGTCTGTGGGTTACTAGGCTACACCAGTTGCCCTTGCAATTAACGAAAAAAGACTTGATTGATTGACCAAATATTTGTCTAATTGACTTATTTATGAATAAAATGTTCACAAGTTCATGAGGTAGAGTATGAGTAGTTCATATTCATGAAGAAATAACACATTATACACATAACATTCATATCCATGTGAGAGTGAAAAAGTTCTCAAATATACAAATGCGTTTCTTTCCTCATGAATAGTCAGCCATCTTCAGCGCGAACAGACAGTTTGGGGACTTTTTGTCAAACTGGTTCGAAAGTTCCAGCACACACTGTTTTCGTTTAAAGTCGACATTTTTCTGCATATTTACATTGAATTTAGGACAACGTGGTCATTTCCGATGGCATACAAATAGTTTAATATTAACAAATAATAATATTAACAAATAATATACTGATAGGCCAAAGTCCTCTTCAATTGAATGAAGACATGCAATTCTTGCAAGAAAAAATATAACTCAAAAATCTAATTGGCATCATTTTGTTCTTGTTTTCGATGATAATAATAATAATGATAGGCTAGTAATAATAATAATAATCATCTTGTCGTTTTTGTAATACAACTGCTAATAATTAATGTGTTATTATCAATAATAAAGGTATGAATCATTATTATTCATTAATGACAACTTACGTTCACTGTAAAAAAATTAAGTGGCGAAGTCTACTATTCCTTTGATAACAACCGCTCATTTCTCCATCTAAAATGACTTGCAAGTTGATTTCACCAACGGTTCAACTTCATTATTGTCAAGCATATAGCTAATATCTTCTCCAAGTTCTCTGCCAAAACAATTGGGAAACGACATTGTTAAAACTGTTTTTTGTTATGAATACTAATTTGTAGCCTATATCTCGAAACATCTTTCTTGGAAAAGCTAAATCATCGAAAATATTTTTTTCTCCTTGAAAATATGGAAGAAAATGTTTCACTTCTAATGCAGCCTATATACCGTGCTTGGCACAATCGATGGCCCCGCCCCATATGTTTGGCAAAGCAGAAGATCTCTAACAGCAAAAATTATATTTGGTCATAATGAGTTTGAGATGACCACAAAGGTTATAAATAGGCCTATAACTTCACAGATATGCGCTTCAGTGATATGCATAATAAATCATTTATTCTCGTAGGCCTATAGGCTATATGACACAGAAGCAGAAAATAGTCCCCTACCCAATCCATTGTGTTAGTTAGTATACACATTAAATAATGCTCAAAGATAAAAAGGGAATAGCACAGCAGGTGGACTTCGCAGCTGCCTCACCAAAAATACAGTTTTAACTATAGAATTTCCCTAGTGATTATATAGAATACCGTTCGTCTCTTCATCCAATAAGAGCGTTTCATCTTTATGGCGAGAATCCCAACGCGAGCGCCCTCCCACACTCACCTGTGATAGGTCCGTTTCTACGAACAAACAACTGATTATTTAGCGTGCGTGAGTCAATTGGCCATGGTGATTGTCAATCAGATGTATCGGTACGCCCCCTCGTGCTGTAAAAGGTCTAGTCCTCGAGAGAAGGCTCAAAACTAGCAGTTGTTCGAAGGTTTGGCAACCGCGATGCGTGTGAAGAGAGACGGCTAGGGTGTGGAGTAGCACCACTGAAGTGCACCAGTCGTTCGTATCATTTTCCGAATTCTTTACTGTGGCTCTGGTGAATGACGATTATAGCATGCAATGACTTTGCACCAGTGGATACATCCGCTTTAGTTTATTTGCTTGCTTTATAAAATTGTCCGCTTTAAATGAATGGCATGTGCATTTTGCGAGGCTCCTTGATGTGCCATCGGGAGTGAGTGGTTTTGGCAATATGTGTCGCTGGAATATGGTATGCACTCGCAGGGCTTATGGAATATAGCCTGGTTTGTCACAATCTGTATGCGTTCTCATTCAGCCCGGTGAAAAATAAACTCTTTCTGCTCGGCATCATGTTTTTACTCTGGGTATATATGCTCTACTCCTGCGTGGGCTACTGTGCCACCATGCCAAGTTTGGTCGTGGACAATTACCGGGGAAAGGAGACAGGGTCTGTGGTCGGCAAAAGGATAGAGAATAACGGCAGAGTGGACCTCATGTCCAGACTGCTCCCTAGACCCCAACCCTGGGTGGATATAGAATCCGATTACGACGAACCCTCTGTCCGGACCTCCTCCAGAGACTTGCTCAATAACGATATAGACGCGTACAGAGGAGCGGAGGACTGGGACGAGATGAGGGGCGAGGGGCAGAGAGCTCCTGAGCCCGGTGCGATGTCAAGTTTCTCCAACGGATCAGGGAGCAAGAAGCTTCCCCAGGCGATCATCATCGGTGTAAAGAAAGGAGGGACGCGCGCGCTGCTCGAGTTCCTCCGCGTGCATCCAGACATCCGAGCTGTGGGAGCCGAACCGCACTTCTTCGACCGCAACTACGAGAATGGACTGGAGTGGTACAGGTAAATTAATCTACATTATATGCTCTCACATTCAATGTGCATTAAAGATGATAGGTTATCATACATACATCAATGATTCCCATAGATGAACCAGCGCTATACAAGAAACGGTGAGAGAATATGTATGACAGTCAAAGCTACTCATCCAGTTACTAGACGTTGACGTTCCAATAGTTGTCCATAGCAGCCTATTCCTTTCGTTTCGTTGTCTATATCTTCCACAAACATTATATTGGATGGCAAACGGTGGAGGGTTTCTTTGCATTATAACAGTCTAAAATGCACTTAGACTAGCATAGTTGATCATATTAAAATCACAGGAAAAGTTGTATCATCTTATATATCATAAAGCTAAAACCAGTACATAATTAAACAATGCAGTGTATGTAAAATTATTCGATAGTATAATTCAGGATAATTATATCTCTACGTTTTTATAATACGATTTGTATTAATCACATATCAAATAAAACGAAATATGTTCAAAAAGTCATTTTAGTTAGTTCCATAATGCATATTAATATGCCTAGATCATATCCTATTCGCTATTTGCCACATGCGTTTATTCTGCATAAATGTTTAGAGGTAACGTCAGTGACCATATTTACGGTAAGGTCAATAGAAAATATGATATCTATAATCTACAGTACAGACTATTATTCTAATAGATTTTTAGTTATGTATAATGGTATGGTGCTTTTCCAAACTCCAATCAGTTTTGGGGTCAACGTGGACATATAATCGAATATTCAAACATGCGTAAAACTGTGGGGTCATTGAATAGCATTAAGAGATAACAAATGCATATGTTTGTATTTTTATTTCTTCAGTTTATGATCCAGTAGTAGGCTAGAATATACCTGAATGAACATGCACTGTCTTAGTATCGCCTGGGCTGAGCCGTTTCCACGTCGTACAGTGGTCTCTATTGGACACAGTGCAATACTGCAAGTTAACGGGTTACTTTTCATAAATAATTAATTAAATAATTAGTGATTATAAACTGAATATAAGTTACTAATATGTCTATTATACTACAGTCTGAAAAGGTCAGGTAATGTGCAAGTTGTGAATTCGAGATCGATTAATTATTATTAGCCTTTTATTGGATGCCATATAGGCCCTAATATATTAGAAATAAGATGTGCTTGATTACTTTAATGATCAATTAAATTTGTTTGTATATTTCAAACTTTCAAATGTAAATAAATATGCAACGAACTTACTATTATAATTAGGCCTATTTGAGTTGGAAAAAAATGATGTTAAGCTTAAATACATTCTAAGCTAAGCGGATTTGTCCTAGCACTCTCCTTCAAAATGTATACATAATAAATGCACTCGAAAGTAACAGTAATCTACAACACAATAGCGCTGGGCTACTCGGAGAACAACAGTACAAAAAAAAAACGATTCAAACGTTTCTTAAGAGGGTATACTACCAACTAACCTTTATACCAGTCATTTACATTTTGAACGGATAATGAGTGGGAGGAGGACTAATACACTAGGCTAAGTAGGCTACTGTAGGATAATGAAAGAAAAACGTACCCCAGAATTAATTCAAAAGTAAATCAAACAAAATCCCACCAACAGTATATGAGCTATTCCTTGATCAACATTTGGAAATACATGACAAACCCCCTCCTATATAAGTCATGCATAATTAAACGTTATAAACAACGTGCTCTACCTCACGTTGGATTCTCTTAACTTAGCCTAGAAAAGTAATAGGGCCTATTAACATAATTTAGATGTCATATTCAGTATCATATTCAGCAACGACGACTGAGCAATGGCAACTCATATCGAATTCATATGAGTGGAACATTATGTAGCCTAATCCGTTTACCTGAATGAATTAGTCAAATGAAAACTTTAAAATAATGAAGTCAGTGCATGAAATGCAGCCAGCCTATGTGCGTTTTTAATTCCAGTTTAACATCGCAGTAAAATGCCGAAAATAGCGTAGCTGTTGAAGGTCTTTGCAGGAAAATCAGGGACCATGCATAGTGGTTGGTTTTCTCCTTGCTTAAACCCCGGGGACATTGCTTTAGTTTAAGGAGAGTTTCTCCATCTCTTTTCCCTGGACGGCGAGCAGAACTAATAGCTCATCTGACAAGTTGATAAAAACAATTGCATGCCCCTCTGAATAATCGGATTTGGTGCTGTGTGTAAAGAGCCGGGCTGTTAAATATGCGAGGCAGTTGAGGGCCCCCAACTAAAGTAGAGCAGTGAAATGAAAGAAAAGCGGAATGAGAAACCTGTGTGTATGGAGTGGGTGTCCGGCTATATGGATTTGATTCAAATAAAGACACTGTCTTTATGTTGAATTTATTATTCAGAGATCCAACATGAGCATTTGAATTGGCTTTGATAGCCTACAATTATTTATTAAACTTTGCACACTTTGAAATAAGTTATCCAAATGGTAAGCGCTAATTCTAGCTCATTTTATTTAGATTTCCCATGAACCCAATTTCCTCTTCATCATCGCATACTTTTAGAAAGAACAAACACGAGCAAAACGGAACATTGAGCAGTTAATGATAATGGTAATGAGGAAAATAGCTGCGGTGAATTCCTTTGGGTCGATGTTTCAACCCTCTCTCTGGCCGTTGTTTACAGAGAAAACACGACGCGAAGGTTGCCTGCTGGCGGGCACCGTGTGAGGAACGGATAGAATAAACACACATGACCCAGCGTTTTATCTGCGGTTCTGGCTGTGTGGCCCATAAACCCGTATCTGTACCTAGAATGAGGCTGGTTCTTAATTTAGTATTCTCCAGGCTTTTCTCAGGCCTCCGGTTATCCTTCAAATCTGCTCAAGAAATCATACCCTCCAGCCAAGCCTCTCTTTTGGCTTATCATTTGATGGGACAAGAGTAACAATATTGGAACACAGTGTAGTTTGATCTGTGGACAAATGTATGTTTAATATATCGGCCAACACACACACACACACACACACACACACACACACACACACACACACACACACACACACACACACACACACACACACTGTTCAGCTGAGCTTTTCCATCTAACCCAGTTTGTCAGAAAGCATCTCATGTTTTAGTAAGCTGTACTGACTTCCCCTCTCATGCAGTCACACATGTTGTGTGTCAAACACACCATGCCACGCTCAAATTCTATATCTGGGCACTGGTGTTTTTGCCCGAGACACAAACGCCACGCAAACAAAGTGAAGAGTTGTTTTGTTGCTTTCCCTCTGTCTGTCCTGCTCTTATATAACTTTATTATGTGAAACTCACACACATGTGGATGCTTTAACAGTAAGATAAGCAGGGTCAGTAAAACTGACCCAACCCCTACTGAAGTAAAGGAGAGTGTGTGTCAGAGTGAACCGGCTGGCTGTAGTTCTGAATGTAGTTCTCCCTGCATGCTGCTCATGGAGCGTTTTGATAAGCTTTCTTTTTTTGTCTTCAAGGAGAAGATCAACTAAATAAATGAAATCATACTTCATGATTACTACTCCTAACTTTCCCATTAGTGTCACATACTGGACTTTCCAAATGAGAGAGAGCTCACACCGGATGTATTTTGAAAGTCATAGATCTTGAAAACTTGATTGCTGACATATATCAACAATGGACTAATGAAACACATACCAAAAAAAATAGTTTTTGGGTGGAGTTTTCCGTTAAATCGTAGTTTATTGTTGCGTTATGTGTGGGCCATTTACAAAGTCTTTTGCAATAGTGTAAAGCGATCTTCTGACGCCACGATGTTTATTGACACAGTACTACTGTGCCTTCCACTCTTCTTCTCTGGCTAGTTTGCACCATCTTTGTCTCCGCGGGCTAATGGTCACACAAACGTAGCCTTGGAATTCACCAACTAAATGCAGCCCGGGAGAGAATAGAAAAGGAAAGAGAGTGGGAAGGAGAGGGCGCTGCAAAAGTAAAAGAGAATAGAGCAGTGATAACAGGATTATTGTGATTCTCTGATGTACTTTGACAGTTTTTATTTGGTGTCAAAGACAAAACACAAGGCTTGTGCAAGGGGGGCGCTTTGTATCAGGAGGTACACATTTCCACTGTGAGGTCATGCATGAACAGCCCCTAAGGAGTGTTTGTGAGAGAGAGAGAGAGCAGGTCAGGGCAGTCTGTGCTGTGTGGACCAACCAGTTCAATTGAGAACGAAGATACTGTATGCCCTGTCAGTTGAAAGTATCAGTGTTATACTTTCTGGAATAGAACATGGATCACTCATTGTTGTTCTACCCATAGATATCCTTCATTCCTAATTCTATGGTTCTGCCTTATTAGTTCCAAAGGTACTGTTAGCACCTGCTACAGTGTGATCGGAATGCCGATGAGTTGGCCGGTCCTTTCAGTTGGACTGTTTTCATTAGCTACTCAATGAATTCTTCACACTTTTTCAGTCTCTATTTCTTGCCATTTTACTGCACTGAACTCCCTGTTGCCTCCATCATGTCAACGTTTTTACATATTTTGTTATTTACAACAGCCTTTTTGTCGAGTTGATTTTAAATCTCCGTCATTCTGACAGTTTGCGGTGGTGTTACCTCCCTTTCTGTGTTCATATTCCATATAGATGTATTGGTCATGATGGGGCTCTGATATATCATTTATGGTTCTGTGGTTTGCTTATGGGTGATGGGCTTTCGTCTCAGCTGCCTGTCAGATCCATGCAGTAATGTACTGTGCTCGTTCACTGCTCCTCCCTAAGAGTGTTTTTATGGTTTAAGGAGTAGTTCTGAACACTTCTGGTCGCAAGGCTCCTAACTTTCACGCTCTCTATTTGGAGTCTGTCACTCTTGTGTGAATAACTGAGGAATGATCGATCTGTGCTTGTTCACTACATAATCACCATTCTCCCCAGAATCTCCCCATGAGAAAGATAATTGTTGAGCTTTGTTTGAACAAGATTTTCTCTTGAGTTTCTGGCAAACTTTTTGTCATGAAGAAATGTGGAGCCTTGCCTTGAACTGAAGTGCTTGGGGAAAGTTCAGCACTCCTTTGTTGACATGTACTATATTTGGTTAATGATTGTGCTTATGATACACTACATGGTCAAAAGTATGTGAACGCCCCTTCAAATTAGTGGATTAGGCTATTTCAGCCACACCCATTGCTGACAGGTGTATACATTTGAGCACACGCCCATGCAATCTCCATAGACAAACATTGGTTGTAGAATGGCCTGCATTGATGAGCTCAGTGACTTTCAACGTGGCACCTTCATAGGATGCCACCTTTCCATCAAGTCAGTTCGTCAAATTTCTGCCCTGCTCGAGCTGCCCCGGTCAACTGTCGGTGCTGTTATTGTGATGTGGAAATGACTAGGAGCAACAACAGCTCAGTCACAAAGGGGTGGGGTATACAAACTCACAAAATGGGAACAGAGTGCTGAAGCGTGTATGGTGTAAAAATCACCTGTCCTTGGTCGCCACACTTACTACAGAGTTCCAAACTGCCTCTGGAAGCAATGTCAGCACAAGAACAGTCAGTCGGGAGCTTCATGAAAGCAGCCACACACAAGCCTAAGATCATCATACGCAATGCCAAGCGTCAGATGGAGTGGTGTAAAGCTCGCCGCCATTGGACTCTGGAGCAGTGGAAATGCATTCTCTGGAGTGATGAATCAAGCTTCACCATCTGACAGTCCGATGGACACATCTGGGTTTGGCGGACACCAGGAGAATGCTACCTGCCCCTATGCATAGTGCCAACTGTAAAGTTTGGTGGAGGAATAATGGTCTGGGGCTGTTTTTCATGGTTTGGGCTAGGCCCCTTAGTTCCAGTGAAGGGAAATCTTAATGCCACAGCATGACATTCTACATGATTATGTGTTTCCATCTTTGTGGCAACAGTTTGGGGAAGGACCTTTCCTGTTTCAGTATTACAATGCCGCCGTGCACAAAACGATGTCCATACAGAAATGGTTTGTCGAGATCAGTGTGGAAGAACTTGACTGGCTTGAACAGAGCCTTGACCTCAACATCATTGAACACCTTTGGGATGAATTGGAATGCCGACTGCGAGCCAGGCCTAATCGCCTAACATCAGTGCACGACCTCACTAAGGCTCTTGTGGCTGAATGGAAGCAAGTCCCTGCATCAATGTTCCAACTAGTGGAAAGCCTTCCCAGAAGAGTGGAGGCTGTTATCGCAGCAAAGGGGGTACCAACTCCATATTAATGCCCATGGTTTTGGAATTAGCTGTTCGACGAGGTGTCCACATACTTTTGGCTATGTAGTGTGCTTGTAAAATGTCACTTTTATTATTGCACATTATGAAATTAGGGCTGTTTAATGTGATATATAAGCTGAAATAGTTGATCCTTGAGACCGCAAAAGATCACCAACATGGATGGGCTTTCTCAGCCATGCCAAGTTAATCTGGCTGCTGTTTTGTTTGCAGTGGTTGATCAAAGGTTATGCTTCAGTCTTCTGTTAAAGGAGTAGTTGGACTGAAATGGCGCCATCCCTGAGTGGGGTGTCTTTGTGGGCCGGTGAACCTTTGTATCCCTCCACCCTGTGATAAAGAACCAAAGAAAAAAACGCACTTAATGGCAGCTAGTGTCGGTTAGCTAGCTAGGGCCTGCTTAGAAGCTCCACCACAACAAATGGACAAGTGGAGCATTGTTCAAAAGGGGAGTTTCAGAGGGGGTCAAAAAATCCTGTTGCGCTATCAAACTGGAGATGGCTGCGAAAGGAAGTCAGTCAGTGTAAAGTTGTTATCTATGGGCCTGCCGGTCCCCCCCCCCCCCCCCCAGCTCCCTGCTTCCAGAGACCAGACAGGGGCTTCTGTCCGTGTCAACGACAGTTCTGGTTGGATGCCTCTTCTTTTTAACTCCTCACCCCAGGAGCACCCCTGTTTCCATATAGGTGACGTGACCCTACACATCTGCTCTCCACTGACCTTTCCCTCCTTCCTCTCACTGGCAGGCAGAATGTAAGAAAGGCCACCTGGTTGTAGTGCCACACTGGCAAAGTTCAAAATAACATCATCAACAACAAAATGTCAATTGAATGTGTGCTGTCCAAAAAATAAAGACTAAATGGAGAATGAAGGAGTCAACCAGTTTCACAGAGTCTTCTCCTGTAATGACTTACAGTAGGGCTTTTATATTCAGCTGTATACTCTTCTTCTCAAGTCAAAAGAATGCTCAACACACACAGAGATGGACACCATACACACACAGATGACACAGAGCCTTGTCCCTGGGTCCTTAGGGAGTGGTGTGTATTGATTAGTCAGGCCTGATTGGAGGTAAAGCGTGTGGAAAGGTTAGATGGGTTAAGGGCCTTTGACTGGGGTTTAGTGTGGCTGTGTGCTGACTGACAGGGTCTGTGTGCTGACCATCTGCAGAGCAGGAAAACGCTTCTGTACCCTACAGGGCTACTGGACCCTACAGGGCTACAGGTCCACACAGGGAAATACAGTTAGTTATGTTGATTTAGAGACTAACCTGCTAAGAGCATCCCCTGTCAACACAGGAAAACATGATTTGTTATGTCGATGTATAAACCAACATGCTGATTTAAGGAGCCCGACTTTTCAACTGTCCAACTGTGAGATAGGAAATATATTCACTATAAGAGTTTTGTCTGATAAAGTCATTGACAGACAGTACAATATCTGAAATCTTCTGTGAAACCTCCCAACTGGAGATGGATGCTATTATGTTGTAGTTATAGCTAGAGAGGAATGTTGACTCTGTGGCGATCTGATACTTTGGCGCTGTGATGGCTTCCTGTATCCTTGCCCTGGCCTTCCCTACCTCCACAGCTCCCCTCTTCAGGGGCCAACATGGCCGACCAGCCAACCGTACCGCTGACAGCAGGTTGACATCCCCTCCTCAAAGAGCGGGAGCCGCAAACATAAAAACAAGTCGCTCGAAACCATTCCTCTGTGTTGGGTAAGCTTCCCCAGCGGTCCCAAATGAGAGCAGATTATTTTCTTTATGGTCAGGCTTCAACCCTCAGCCCTGGCTGCCCACCCCCCCGTTCTTCTCCCCCACCACCCCAAAACAACCTCTTTTATGAACCTCCTTTCTCCATTCTTCAGCTGTGCGCTCCGCCTATTGGCAAATAAGAATAGTGTCACATGTCGTGCTCTGTTCGCCCGATCCTGGGCGGGTCTCCCTGCAGGCCTCAGTGACCACGAGTGGTCAGCACGGAAGGGGAGAAGAGGCCCTCGCTCCCCGCTGCCTAAGCTGGCATGGCCCTACCGAATGGAGGGGAGAATAGGGAGAGACTGGGGGTGGATGAGGTGGAGGTGGGGGCTGGATGCTGGAGAAAGGCAGCTTTGAGCATTCATCCCCAAATTACCACCAGCTAATTGTGAAAGGGGTGACCTGTGGAAAGGGGAGTGGCAGCTAGCTAGCGCAGCACTGTGGTGGCCTAGTGGCCCATGTGAGTGGCCCATTCAGCACTTCCCACAAAAGTGGGGGGAAGATGGCCGCCGCAGCAGGAACCTACTGCTAGAACTATGGATACAGGAACTCAGTGTCACACACACACACACACACACACACACACACACACACACACACACACACACACACACACACACACACACACACACACACACACACACACACACACACACACACACACACACACAAAATTAAGTTTGAAAAACTCTGACTATTGTATACGCTCATTCATTCACTCTGGCGGAGGAGAGGAGACACTTGTGTGTCTGTCTGTTGATGCCATTTTTGTTCTCCCTTTTGAGAAATAATTTATGTATTCCCCCCAGAGCTGGAGTCAAAGCAAGACAAGGAAGGCAATGATGAAAAGAGTTGGGAGAAGAAGAAATAATCAAAAAAGAAGAAGAAAAGAAGCTATGGTCTTCTGAGATAGTGATGTTTTCCCCCTCTCTCTTTCTCTCTCCTATAGGCCCTTGTGTACTGACCCTCCTTCTGTGCCACTAGTGAATTGGGTCCTATTTAACGAGGTGATAATTTGGATGTGGGAACACATGTCAGAGCAATACCAGACCTCCCTCCTGAGTTAACGCTCATTCATTGCTGCTAAATAAACACTGTTTGGCACATTAAAAGAGCCCAGGGGCTTGGAATTAGAGAAAAAACACACACAAGCGTTCCTATGCGTTGTTAATCATTAGCCTCCTTCTTACTCAATTTTCCTTCCAACACCATGGTCAGTCAGTGTTCTGTTGGTATCGCTCCCCCAGATATTGAGAGATGAGAGAGTGGTAGGTGAGAAAGGGGTGGGCGTAAAGTGGAGGAGGGTGAGGAGAAGGAGAAAGCGATGACATTAGACCTGGACTTGTCCCAGGTATTAAGTCTCGGTTGTCCCCATTAAGGTGTGGGTAGGTGTGGCAGTGGATGGGGCTGCGTGTGGTGCTCAAACCAGGGCTGGGGCTGTGAGAGAGAAAGTAAGAGTTGGGTAGTGGAGACTAGGAGGCCCCCTGAGGTGTTCTATTAACCCTTGGCCATAAAAGAGCACAGCTCATTAGGAGCCCTGAGTGGTCTCCCTCTCTCTCACTCTCTCTCACTCTCACTCTCTCTGTATGTCAATGGGCCTCAGAGGAGAACAGTGAGAATAGCTCAGCTCCAAGGCAACCCAGCAAGCCAAACCCAGGGGACAAACTCCCTCTGGCTCTCTCTCATTCTTTTCCACTCTGTCTATTTTGTCTCTATCTTGTCTTTCCTACTGATCGAAGGTACTGGGTGTTTGGAGCTTGTACTCTTCGCTTGTGGAATTATAAAGCTATACAATAGCAGTTGTCCAAACTGAACATTTCACGTAAAAAGTTCAGAGAAATCATTTTACGCTGCAGCCAGGTGTGCACCTTTTATCTGCAAATCTCCACCAGAACAATTTGATTATGTCAGCTATGCGTAAATGGCTGTAAAGGAGTCAGGTGCAGGAGAGCAGATGTGGTGTAGCCTTTTATTTAGGCGAACCAAAAACACACGGCAAAGTGAACACGGAATAACAATATGGGTTAACATAACCCAGCGCAACAGACTAACCTGCGCAATACATGAAACAGAATAAACAATAGCACACAAAGACATGAGGGAAACAGAGGGTTAAATACACAACACATAATGAGGGAAATGAGAACCAGGTGTGTGGGAAAACAAGACAAGACAAATGGAAAATGAAAAATTGTTCAGCTATGGCTAGAAGACCGTCGACGTCGACCGCCGAGCATCGGCCAAACAAGGAGAGGCATCGAGTTCTGTAGAAGTCGTTACAGATTATGTGTTAAAGAAATACACAAATAAGATATGGCATGGGTATTAAACCGGGGGTCCGCTTAGATATTGCAGGGGGTCCGCAATTTATATATATATATATATATATATATATATATATATATATATATTTATACAGTACCAGTTAAAAGTTTGGACACACCTACTTATTCCAGGGTTTTTCTTTATTTTTACTTCTTTTATTTTTACTAAATAACACAAATGGAATCATGTTGTAACCAAAAAAGTGTAAAATAAAAATATATTTTATATCTTAGATTCTTCAAAGTAGCCACCCTTTGCCTTGATGACAGCTTTGCACACTCTTGGCATTTTCTCAACCAGCTTCACGAGGTAGTCACCTGGAATGCATTTCAATTAACAGGTGTGCCTTGTTAAAAGTGGATTTGTGGAATTTATGTCTTTCTTAATGCGTTTGAGCCAATGAGTTGTGTTGTGACAAGGTAGGGTTGGTATACATAAGATAGCCCTATTTGGAAAAAGACCAAGTCCGTATTATGGCAAGAACAGCTCAAATAAGCAAAGAGAAATGACAATCCATCATTACTTTAAGACATGAAGGTCAGTCAATCTGAGAAATTTCAAGAACTTTGAATGTTTCTTCAAGTGCAGTCAAGCGCTATGATACAACTGGCTCTCATGAGGACTGCCACAGGAAAGGAATACCTACAGTTACCTCTGGAGCAGAGGATAAGTTCATTAGAGTTAACTGCACCTCAGATTGCAGGCCAAATAAATGCTTCACAGAGTTCAAGTAACGAATGCATCTCAACATCAACTGTTCAGAGGAGAATGTGTGAATCAGGCCTTCATGATCAAATTGCTGCAAAGAAACCACTACTAAAGGACACCATAAGAAGAAGAGACGTGCTTGAGTCAAGAAACACGAGAAATGGACATTAGGCTGATGGAACTCAGTCCTTTGGTCTGATGAGTCCAAATTTGAGATTTTTGGTTCCAACCACCGTGTCTTTGGGAGACGCAGAGTAAGTGAACAGATGATCTCCACATGTATGGTTCCCACCGTGAAGCATGGAGGAGGAGGTGTGATGGTGTGGAGGTGCTTTGCTGGTGACACTGTCAGTAATTTATTTAGAATTCAAGGCGCACTTAACCAGTATGGCTACCACAGCATTAGGCAGCGATACGCCATCCCATCTGGTGTGCGCTTAGTGGGACTATCATCGTTTTTCAACAGGACAATGACCCAAAACACACCTCCAGGCTGTGTAATGGCTATTTGACCACTGAGAGTGATGGAGTACTGCATCAGATGACCTGGCCTCCACAATCCCTCGACCTCAACCCAATCGAGATGGTTTGGGATGAGCTGGACTGCAGAGTGAAGGAAAAGCAGCCAACAAGTGCTCAGCATATGTGGGAACTCCTTCAAGACTGTTGGAAAAGCATTCCAGGTGAAGCTGGTTGAGAGAATGCAAAGAGTGTACAATGCTGTCATCAATGTAAAGGTTGGCTACTTTGAAGAATCAAAAATCTAAAATAGATTTTGATTTGTTTAAGACTTTTTTGGTTACTACATGATTCCATGTGTGTTATTTCATAGTTTTGATGTCTTCAATTTTATTCTACAGTGTAGAAAATGAAAAAATAAAGAAAAGCCTTTGAATGAGTAGGTGTCTCCAAACTTTTGACTGGTACTGTATATGTATTTATTTAAATGTTTTAATGAATATAGCTAGCAACAACAGAATCAACACATTTGGATTTTCATATCTACAGTAGCAAAGAGGAGAATAACGAAGTGTTCTGGCTAAGGCTGACATATTTCCCTGGCTGGGCCCATTTCTCAAATGTCTTTTTAAAATCTGCCTCTTTCTCTTTTTTTCTCTCAAACGACTTGTCTTTCTGGCGAGTGGAGAGCGAGTGGATAGAGTTTCGTTGCAAACCATGAGGCCCTCGCTAGAGACAGCGGAGGGCCAAAAATGAAAACATTTGTCATCTTGCTCCCAACGTTTCTCCGACATCCAAATGAAATAATGAAACCTTGAAATTGCACTCCACCTTGGACATCAATGCTGGGCGGTAACTTGAACTAGCAGCAGTAGAAAGGGTTAACAACGTGGGTCCCGGCTCGCTCACTGTACTTTCAGCAATTATCTTGTCTTCGAGATGCACTGAGATATCAAAGCAGACAATATCTAGGCTATCATCCAAGACAGAGCTTTAGAATTGCCTGAGGATGCAGGAGCACAACAACACTGCTGTCATTCTTCTCCTCACAAATGAACAGTTTAATTTCACTACTGGAACTATCGCTACACAATTTTGCTAATTATACGTTAGCCAGAAAGACGGCTTGTCTTAAGGATTTTGTAAACCATTAACCTACACCACAGCTGTACTGTCTGGGAATAAGGGAGGAGAGACATGTAATGGTACACACACACACGCACGCACGCACACACGCACACACACACACGCACAAGCACGCACACACACGCACACACGCACGCACGCACACACACACACGCACACACACACGCACGCATGCAAGCACGCACACACACACACACACACAAACACACAAACACGAATATAGATCCGTGTACACTGACTGACGGGAGGAAATCCCCTCTTTGTAGCTCACCTGCCTTCAAAAAGTCCTCAGGCAGTTACGGATGACAGGCAATTCAAACAAGATGCAAAGTAGCTTTGTGTGTATATATATATATATATATATATATATATATATATATACTATACTTTTGACTGTTACTATATATATATATATATATAGTAACAGTCAAAAGTTTGGACACACCTTTTCATTCAAGGGTTTTTCTTTTACAATTGTATACATTGTACACTGATAGTGAAGACATTAAAACTATGAAATAACACAAATGGAATAATGTTGTAACCAAAAAAATGTTAAAGAAAAATATATTTTATATCTGAGAGTCTTCAAAGTAGCCACCCTTTGCCTTGATGACAGCTTTGCACACTCTTGACATTTTCCCAACCAGCTTCATGAGGTAGTCACCTGGAAAGCATTTCAATTAACAGGTGTGCCTTGTTAATTTGTGGAATTTCTTTCCGTCTTAATGCGTTTAAGCCAATCAGTTTTAAGCAAAGAGAAACGACAATCCATCATTCCTTTAAGACATGAAGGTCAGTCAATGTGGAAAATTTCTTCAAGTGCAGTCACAAAAGCCATCAAGCGCTATGATGAAAATGTCTCTCATGAAGATCCCCACAGGATTGGAAGACCAGCACTTCTGCCATAGAGGATAAGTTAATTAGAGTTACCAGCCTCAGAAATTGCAGACCAATAATTGTTTCACAGAGTTCAAGTAACAGACACATCTCATCATCAACTGTTCAGAGAATATTGCATGAATTAGCCCATGGTCGAATTCCTGCAAAGAAACCACTACTAAAGGAGAGACTTGCTTGGGCCAAGAAACACGAGCAATTGTCATTAGACCGGTGGAAATCTGTCCTTTGGTCTGATGAGTCCAAATTTGAACATTTTGGTTCCAACCGCCGTGCCTTTGTGAGACACAGAGTAAGTGAACAGATGATCTCTGCATGTGTGGTTCCCACCGTGAAGCATGGAGGAGGAGGTGTGATGGTGTGGGGATGCTTTGCTGGTGACACGGTCAGTGATTTATTTAGAATTCAAGGCACACAATCAGAATGGCTACCACAGCATTCTGCAGCGATACGCCACCCCATCTGGTTTGTGCATAGTTGGACTATCATTTGTTTTTCAACAGGACAGTGACCCGAAACACATCTCCAGGCTTAGTAGTGGCTATTTGACCAAGAAAAAGAGTGATGGAGTGCTGCATCAGTTGACCTCTCCTCCACAATCACCTGACCTCAACCCAATTGAGATGGTTTGGGATGAGTTGGACCACAGATTGAAGGAAAAGCACCCAACAAGTGCTCAACATGTGTGGTAACTCCTTTAAGACTGTTGGAAAAGCATTCCAGGTGAAGCTGGTTGAGAGAATGCCAAGAGTGGGCAAAGCTGCCATCAATGCAAAGGGTGGCTACTTTGAAGAATCAAAAATCAAAAATAGATTTTTGGTTACTTCATGATTCCCTATGTGTTATTTCATAGTGTTGATGTCTTCACTATTATTCTAAAGTGTATTCTAAAGTGTAGAACCCTTGAATCAGTATGTGTGTCCAAACCTTTGTCTGGAACTGTTTATATGTGTATTGTATATATGTGTGTGTGTCTCTAGGGGATGGTGGTGGTGACATGTATGTTCTTCTATAGTCCGTTTCATCTTTTGTTCATCCTAGCTGTATCTAGATCAGAGAGTCATATCTGTATCTAGATCAGAGAGTCATATCTGTATCTAGATCAGAGAGTCTTATCTGTATCTAGATCAGAGAGTAAAATGTTCTTTGGAGCATGTCAAATACCTTCAAAAACTGCTTCTGGTGCGGCACGCACGCAAACACACATCTGAACGACCCCATGATACTGATGAGGCCTGAGTCTACAAGGTGACTGGTGATGGTGATGCTGGAGTTTGTGGCTGCCTCAGGGGTCACCAGCGGGTCTGCTAACACCTTTAACAAACACCCACAGCAAACACAACATAACACACTGATCACAGAGGATTACCAGCACTAAGCAAACTCGGGGTCGGGCTCCTGAGTGGCTGCAGCGGTCTAAGGCACTGCATCTCAGTGCAAGAGACATCACTACAGTCCCTGGTTCGAATCCAGGCTGTATCACATCTGGCCGTGATTGGGAGTACATTAGGGCGGCGCACAATTGGCCCAGCGTCATTGTAAATAAGAATTTGTTCTTAACTGACTTGAATAAAGGTTAAATTAAAAAAATAATAATACAGACCCAGCACTGGATTACAGCTAGTGTTTGTGTGTGTGTACCTGCAGTGGAACCCTGTGTGCCCAGAGTAGATGTACTTGTTGTCATGGCCCACTCCCGAAGTGTACACCTTGTGTTGTATCTCGTCAATCCAAGTGTTGAGGTGTCGCGTTGCCATTCTAAAAGGAATTGTGAAATACAATGACCCTTTTGGCATAGCTAGTCTTCATTCCTCCCTCTTCAGTGGAAAGTACTACTGAAAATGGCAGCAGCTCAGGGTAGGGACTAGGGTTGCATCCCAAGTGGCATCCTATTCCCTATGGCATCCTATTCCCTATGTAGTTCACTACTTATGACCAGGGTCAATAATATTCCCAATGTAGTGCACTACGTATTTGACCAGAGCCCTATGGCCCCTGGTCAAAAGAAGTGCCCTACATTGGGAATAGAATGCTATTTGGTACATAACCTCGGTGGGCAGAATGTGTAAAGCATGAGAGGAGGAAGTGAAGGCAGCACTTTCTACCCCCACCCCCCCGCCACCCTGTTCCCCCACCATCTTAACTGTTTTATTTATACCACATGGAGAGCTGCCTCTCCTTGCACCATGGTCTTGTTATTAACACTCAGTAATTCCGCTCAGCCTGCATGGCCACAGGCATGTACCTCGATGCGGGCCCTCCAAGCAGAAAGATGTCACATTCTCACTGTTATTTGTCCTTTCAGAGGTACTGAATAGCAACAAATAAACCCAAAACAGACCGTGTAGCAAATCTTGAGTTATAGAATTGAGTGATTTGTGTGTGTCATGCTGCAGGGATGGTAACCCATCACAAAGGAACCACTGTGGTTGTGAGAGAGGTTTCTGGAGCACTCTAACCTCATTTAAGTGTTTTCAGTTCAAAAACAGAGATTCCAAATGGCACACTATTCCCTTTATAGTGCACTGCTTCTGAGCAGTCCATGATCAAAAGAGGTGCATTATAAAGGGAATAGGGTGCCATTTGGAATGCAACCAAGTATCTGAAGCTGGCGGTTACAGTAGTACAGTGTTGGCGTGTCGTTTTGACACTTTGCCTGACATACAATACCTAACTCTGTATGGGTCGTTTAGTTTCTGTTTATTTACTCTTCTCTGCTGGTGTCCGATGTTCCCTCCAAGAACCAGGCTGGTCCTTAGCCTAAACTAAAACCATGGAGTTGGACCAAACCAAACCGCATGGCCTGGGCCAAACTCACACACACACTAGCAGTAAAACATTTTTTTATAAGATTGCAACTTTGTTGGCATATTTCTCCCAGTGAGTACAGTGATGTATGGGGCCATTTAGGTTAACTGTTTGTTAACGTTGAAGCCAAAATGATATTATTTATATGGGATGCTCTGAGAGTCTGACTCCTGAAAGACGAAAGAGGGTTGAGAGAGGCTGGGCTCAGCCACCCAGGTCAGTGTGTCTGGGACGATTCGCCTATCTACATTATTCATCTCCCCTCTTCAGTAGACAGCTCAGACGGCCTCTTCCAGGGGCTTCCACGCTCCATCAGTGTGTGTGTCTGTGTGTTTGTGTGTGTGTATGTGTGTATCCAACCCGACATCTCACAGGGATCCAGTGGCTCCATTTATTCAGTGAGGTCTGTTAATGTGTAACTCCAGGCCTGGATGGAAAGCACCTTGACAATCTGAAGAGGGGCTTCTTCTCAAGGCTTAATGGTCCTTTAGTATCAAATAGGATTCATCCCACAGTCAGCATGAGTTATTTACTAACAAACAGTCACAAATAGAGACAGCACACACACACACAATCAAGAGAATGCACACATGCACACACACACAATCAAGAGAATGCACACATGCACATTCACTCCTGGCCCTTAGGTTAAGAGGAGATCCCTGGATCTTTTCATACAGGAAATGAGCTGTCAAGAAACTCTAAGTGGCCACATACCAGAACCTACCATCCACGCCTCTCCCCTACTCTCCTCTCCTCTCCTCTCCTCTCCTCTCCTCTCCTCTCACTCTCTCAGTATGGATCTAGTGCCTCTGCCATAAACCGTCACTTTATTATTTTGAATTTATAGCCAAAGCCTTGCTCTGCGGTTAAATACTCTGGGCTCAGTGGGGTATATTTCATAACGTCTGGCTTCTGTGTGTGTGTCTCAACACTGCTTTGGGAATATGTATGTAGTGGGCCAGGAGTGTTGTGCATGCCTGCCTGTCTGCTCAGTCTGTGGCATCCACAGTATGTGTGTGTGTGTGTGTTTATATTTCAATCTCATTTCATAGACAGACTAGCTTCTCCTGCTGGACAATTACAAACAGACTGTAGTACATTACTTTCAGAACCCTATAGAGGCTTCATAATGTGCTTATTTACCAGTCAGAGATTCACAAGCTGTTGAATTTGTTCAAATTAGACTTGGAAGAAAATATACTTTCCATTGTTGAATGGATCCTTCATCATCCTTGCATTGATAAATGGTGTTTTTGAAAACAACCAGTCTAACTATGCAGAATGAGTATCTGGTATGCATTCAGAACAGAGGGAGGGGCTCCAACAGAGTACTCAATAGACCACTTTAAGCGTAGACTTAATTGCTAGTCAGCCAGTTGTCGAGAACAGGGGTTAAACCTCCAAACTTTGTGGCCAGTCAAGGAACAAGTGGGCCTCAAGATGTCTATCTTACACCGCAGAAGAGTCTTTGTTTTTTAGCCGACGACTTTGTAGCCACATCTCTCCTCTACTCCCGTTCATCTGAAGACCTTGGGTGAGAGGTTGGAAGAAAAGAAAGAGAGTCTTTCAAGTGCTTCTTTCCTTCATTTTCTCCATCTCTCTCTGTCTCCTCCTGTGAAGTGTCACTTAGCTTCTCTCAGATCTCCAGGCTGGTCTCTGAGCGGTTTGGGGACTGCTACTGATCAATAGCCTATAGAGTATTGGGAGAGGAGGTAAGTGTTTGTAGTGGCTATCCAGGAAGTAATTAATAAGTTCAGAAAGCATTACAAGGAAGTATTACCAAGTGGGAGGACTCAGTGCTCTAAATGGGCAGAAGTTTTTCACCTGATAAGCTGCAACAGTAGAATTCTGAGAATAATTATAATTATTTGATTATATATATTTTTTAAAATGTTATTTTCTTTAACTAGGCAAGTCAGTTAAGAACAAATTGTTATTTACATTGACGGCCTTCCCCGACCAAACCCGGACGACACTGGGCCAATTGTGTACCACCCTATGGGACTCCCAATCACGGCCGGATGTGATACAGCCTGGATAGGTGACTCAGCGTTGGTGAGCCATCTTGAGGTGAATCACATGGAGAGTAGACTGTCTTTGGTTTTAGCTATCACCTAGCTTTAGTACTCAAAGTCTGGAAATGATTGGGCGATTAGCTTTGATTTGTTTTGACTTCGGGTCTTCGGGTTAATTTAAACAGCTCTACAGCTACTTAGAGCCTAAGCTGTTTGTGTGTGTCTTGTGTTGGTGTTATCTCTATGGGGAGCAGGTCTAATCAACAACTTAAGGTGTGCATCAGTCTCTCCTGTCCTTAGTGGACGAGAACTATCTCTCTTGATTTGCCTTCACACAAATGATCCTACAAGGGATGGACACCTTGACTAACAAAGACTTCACATGCAGTGACATACAACCAATGCCACCTGTATCATATAGACACCAAATAGGGAACACCAAGACAGGGCAACTTTTCTCTCTTCTGTCAATTAAACAGACCGGTGGTCATTTTGTTGCGGCTGTTACAGATGCACTCGTTCAATGGAAACAGAGGCAGCCTCTTATCGTCCAATCAAACGTGACAGAAGATAGAGAGACAGAAATAACCCCTGTCTTGTCTGCATTTATCTGTGTGTGTGTGTGTGTGTGTGTGTGTGTGTGTGTGTGTGTGTGTGTGTGTGTGTGTGTGTGTGTGTGTGTGTGTGTGTGTGTGTGTGTGTGTGTGTGTGTGTGTGTGTGTGTGTGTGTGTGTGTGTGTGTGTGTGTGCGCGCGCGCGTGCGAGTGCGAGTGTGTTTACTGTATCTGTGATGGGTTGTGGGCCGTTAAACGCAGGCCACAGGGCCACTCCAGTCCCCCGTTTGAAGTTGGCATGCAAAGAGGGCTTCTGCTTTGTGTCTTATCACTGTTTGGCGTCCCTTTCAACTTGGAAAGAAAACCCTTCGACGGAGGACAGAGAGAGAGAGAAAGGGGAGAGATAGAGAGAGGGGAGAGATAGGGAAAGGGGAGAAAAAGAGAGGGGGAGAGAGAAAGGAGTAGAACCAGCAGCTGAACCGCTTTGTAAAGTGAACATCCTCAGCTCTAGAAAGGAAAACCCATACAAACCTGGTGTTTTGTTGTGTGTTCCGATGTGAAGAACAAGGGCAGTTCACCCTAATGGTAAATGTCTGTCATGCAATTTTAAGATATCTAATATTTTTGGAATATCGTAATGCACTCTCAAACGTTTGCATAATTTCAGCCAGTAGTTTTGAAAGTGGTGCTCATGAGCCAGAAGTGTCCCTGTTTTTTGACTACTACGTCATCAAATTGAGTACTACGTCATTCATTTCGTATGATATGTTTATTTGTATTTGTATGGTATGTTACGAATCAAATTCGTACTGTATGTTACGAATCAAATTCGTACTGTATGTTACGAATTTGTTGTGCTTAAGGTCCTGGAGTGCATCTTTAAGTCGTTATGTATTGTAAGGAACCAACAACGTAGATGGATGTTGGTTTCTTAGAGTGAAGACATTTGTCCCATGTGTCATTGAGCAGAGAGAAGCGGAGGCAGTGGAAGGCCCCTAGAGCTTGTGGAACTTCTGGAGTCTTTAGGGGGGGCAGCTGAGTGTTCCAGGGGACAATCTCTAGGCACACGTTCCACTCTAGAGCTCTCCAAAAGCTCCTCTCACTCAAAGCTGAGAGTGATCGAGAAGTGCTTCCAATCAGTCCTCAATAGGCACCTAGCCCCCCACCTCACCCCTCCACCCTTACCCCAGTCCTTACCCCCGCCCCGATGGCCCGGCCACTGCCTCGTTCACCCCGCCGCCAAAGGACAATGCTCTCGATTTGAAAGGAAAGCAGGGAAAAAGAGGGTCTCGTTGTCACAGAATTGCCTGTTTGCTGACAGAACCTTTAAAAGCACTACCTCATAAATCAAAACAGAGCATAATAGGCATTGTTCCTCCCAAGACCTACTCTTCCCACTGAACTGAGCCCCCCTCCTCCTCTTCTCTTTTATTCTACTCCCCCCTTTTCTGCTTCTTTGGCACCCTTCTCAGAGAGAAGTGGGTAAAGTCAGAGGGGGAGGTTTTTATTGAAGGCCTTCTCTTCTTCTCTTGTGGTGGATTTGGCAGGTCTGTTTAGAGGGTCTCGTCTTCCCGCTCCCTCTCTCTCTGTCCAGCTCTACCCTCCTTTTACCCTCTCCCTCCCTCCATCCCAACCCCCTACACTTGATTCACAAGAGGGATTCCCTGAGCTAGGATCACCATAATCTATCAGCATGCACATTCTACCTCGATCTCCCTCCCTATCCCTCCCTATCGCCAGGCCCCATTGTCACTTAGAAATCGGATTAGAAGGAGAGCTGTGTGCTGGTTCTGTGTTGGTTTGCTTCTAGGGACTTCATGCAGCATGTTAGCACTATCTAATACAAAAAGGTTGCCTGCAGTATCACCATTATTTCTAGAGAGAATTAGTGACTAATGCTTTGTATTTTAAGGCTGACATGTTTGGTTTATATTCCTTGAAGACATTCGAGAAGCCTGTGTAAACACTTTAAGTGGGATCAACGCTCTTGAAGAAACAGTAGTATGTGTGTGAGCATGCGTGTGTTTGTGTGCAAATGTTTGTGCGTGTGTGTGTGTGCATGTGTTTGCTTGCACTGCTTTCTTCCTGCATGCGTGCCTCCGTGTGTATGTGTGTGTGCTTGTGTGTGTGTGTGTGTGTATAATCAGACTGTTTGGCTTACACTCCTTTCTTCTCTATCTAATAATGGTTTTGCTTAAGGAGAGATCTGTCATGCTCTTGCAGAGAGATTCGGTGCATCTCCCTGTTTTGATTTCAATAGGCAGTTAATGAGCTTTTGGAAGAAGCCTTGGTTCTCTTTCCCCTGCTCCCTTCTCCTCTTCTGTGTCAGCAATCAAGCTGATATGATCCTAATTAGATCACTGGCTGGCTCTTGAAAGACTCTGTTGATACTACACATACATATCTGTCAAGAAATGTCCATGAACCATTTCATTAGTTACCTCACATCACCCTGGGCTTTCTCTCTTTCATTTCCTCTCTCTCTCTCTCTCTCTCTCTCTCTCTCTCTCTCTCTCTCTCTTTCACTCTCTCGCTCTCTCTCTCTCTCTCTCTCTCTCTCTCTCTCTCTCTTTCACTCTCTCTCTCTTTCTCTCTCCCAGAAAGTTATTTTTTACTCACAATTTCCACTATAAAACGTGACCACTAGTGCATTAAAGGAGAGCCAGCCAGTAGTACATGTCAATGAATTAACCATGAGGTTCAGTAGTTTTACATGAACTAGATTCTAGAGCAGAACTGAGGAGGACATAGAACTGAAGGAACTGTAGGACAAAGAATGGTAAGCCTAGGTCTATATGGCAGCCCCAGTGCCTCTTACAGAAGACATGGTGTGTAAACACTCACGGTGGGATTACACGGTGCCTGGACAGGGTCTTTTACAATGGTTGTGTAACTCTGGCCCTGCACAACAACACAGACTCCTCCATAGGGGACAATAGGCTAACGGGAACCCTTATCTCCGTGTGCACCCTGATAGCCTGTCTGCCTGGGTTATCTCTCTCTCTCTCTCTCTCCCTCTCTCTCTCTCGCTCTCTCTCTCTCTCTCTCTCTCTCTCCTTCCTCTATCTGTCTTTCTTTCTCTCTCTCTCTTACTATCTTCCTCCTCCTTGCTTTCTCACTAACTGTCTGCCTTGTTTGCACTGGGGTTCAAGCAAGATAGTATCAGTATTCTAGTGTGTATTTCTACATGTGTCCTGCAGGGTTGTATGTATCAAGACTGTGTGTGCATGTGTGTGTTAAGGAGTGTGCCTAAGCACAGACGAGTGCAAGTTCCTGTAATCTTCAGTTTATAATAGTACCCCTCACCTCCAGCTAGTGAGTATCAGAACCAGAATCACATGAAGACATCAGAGACGTACAGGGTTTCCTGCCAGAGGCTCCAGGGGCTCTCCGCCAGGGAGGGAAAGGGGATCCATGTCCCGGTGTCCGTCAAAGCCCCTCTTATTGCCTCGCCATAATCCACTCTCTATGATTGTCCACCATTTCTGAAACCCGAAACCGTCTTGGCAGCGGAGAACATGTTCACTTTTCATTCAAATGCCTCTTGATCATAGGTTCTGTATGTAACTGATACGTCTCACTCCCTCTACCACAGCCGTACTGGTTGGCCCTGGTCCTGTTAGAAACATTGGGTAAAGTGAAACATGTTGAGTCTCCTTTCAGACAGCTCGAGGGCTTATTGTTGAAGCACTCCGCCATGGGCACGCCACAGAGAGCTCTAGCTAAATCAGTGAAAGGCAAATTAGGCTGTGCTTTGCTGCCTAAGCGGTTAATGGTGTAAAGAGGCAGGGTGGATTAAGATTTAAGCCCAGCCTCACTGGACCATTAGGGTGGTTGGCAGAGCCAGAAGAGACAGACAGAAGGGATGAGACAGTGCACTTCTCTGTGTTGTTGATCAGATGATGAAATAGCTCAGGTTTAATAGAAAAAATGGTTCTTCATAGAATTTGATTGTAAATTCTACGCTACACAGAATTTTCTTGTAGGTGGATATTTACTGAGGAATATAGCTGTATGACTACAAGCAATGTGAGGGCCTCTAGCCTGTGTGTATGTTTTTAGTGAGTGGTGTTTATGTTGGAAGGCTGCCTATAGTAATAGGTTGGGAGCCCTGTAATAAGGCCAAGCGGCCTACACTAACTGACTGACTGACTCATTGATTGTAGAACACAATGCTCTCCATCTGGTTGATTACATTATGCAAGATAGATTACATTATGCAAGTTTCTCCTCCTAACCACTCTCTCCCTCGCCTCTCTCTTTCTCTCTCTCTCTCTCTCTCTCCTCCCCCTCTCTCCCTCCCTCTCTCTCTTTTCCTTTCTCTCTCCTACCCCCTCTCTCTCCATCCCCCTCTCTCTCTCTTTCTCTCTCTCTCCTAGTCCCCCCCCTCTCTCTCAAGCAAAGTGTATTTCTGGCTGCTTTAAAAATGTAATAGTTCCTAGTTCTAAGAGTCATGAGTGATAGATTTTCTTCTAACACGGTCCTCTTTTCTTCTCCTCAGGGAGCTGATGCCCAAGACCCTGGAGGGCCAGATCACCATGGAGAAGACCCCCAGCTACTTTGTGACCAGAGAGGCCCCGGCCCGGATCTCCGCCATGTCCCGGGACACCAAGCTTATTGTCGTGGTGCGGGACCCCGTCACCAGGGCCATCTCTGACTACACACAGACGCTGTCTAAGAACCCCGATATTCCCACCTTCGAGAGCCTGACCTTCAAAAACAGGACTACGGGGCTCATCGACACATCCTGGAGCGCCATCCAGATCGGCATCTATGCCAAGCACCTGGACAACTGGCTGCAGTACTTCCCCATGGGTCAGATCCTGTTTGTGAGCGGAGAGCGTCTGATAAGCGACCCGGCCGGAGAGCTGGGCCGGGTGCAGGACTTCCTGGGACTCAAGAGGATCATCACAGACAAACACTTCTACTTCAACCAGACCAAGGGCTTCCCCTGCCTCAAGAAGGCTGAGGGCAGCAGCAAGCCCCACTGCCTGGGCAAAACCAAAGGGCGGACCCACCCCAACATCCACCCAGAGGTGGTGCAGAGGCTACGGGACTTCTACAGACCTTTCAACATGAAGTTCTACCAGATGACAGGACATAACTTTGGTTGGGATTGATGGATGTGAATTTGGGAAGACACCTTGTTTTTTTTTCTCTCTCTGTAATTCAATGAATGGCAAAAAAAAGACATGCGAGATATTGCTATATATATATGTAAAATGTACAGAAATCTATTTTATAATAATTTATTTTTATTTCTAAGCAATTAATTCACTAAGCTGCCTAACCATATTGTACATACATAGCATCTGGCCCACATTTATTTCCTTGTTTTTTTTTTTACATTCCACATTTTATTTTGTTTCTTTATTCTTCCCTTAATGGTCCCTCATGTCAATTCAGCAGAGTTAAAATGGTCCCTCATGTCAACTCAGCAGAGTTAAAATGGTCCCTCATGTCAACTCAGTAGAGTTAAAATGGTCCCTCATGTCAACTCAGCAGAGTTAAAATGGTCCCTCATGTCAATTCAGCAGAGTTAAAATGGTCCCTCATGTCAACTCAGCAGAGTTAAAATGGTCCCTCATGTCAACTCAGTAGAGTTAAAATGGTCCCTCAGGTCAACTCAGTAGAGTTAAAATGGTCCCTCATGTCAACTCGGCACAGTTAAAATGGTCCCTCATGTCAACTCAGTAGAGTTAAAATGGTCCCTCATGTCAACTCAGTAGAGTTAAAATGGTCCCTCATGTCAACTCAGTAGAGTTAAAATGGTCCCTCATGTCAACTCAGCAGAGTTAAAATGGTCCCTCATGTCAACTCAGCAGAGTTAAAATGGTCCCTCATGTCAACTCAGCAGAGTTAAAATGGTCCCTCATGTCAACTCAGCACAGTTAAAATGGTCCCTCATGTCAACTCAGCAGAGTTAAATTGGTCCCTCATGTCAACTCAGTAGAGTTAAAATGGTCCCTCATGTCAACTCAGTAGAGTTAACATGTCAACTCAGCACAGTTAAAATGGTCCCTCATGTCAACTCAGCAGAGTTCAAATGGTCCCTCATGTCAACTCAGTAGAGTTAAAATGGTCCCTCATGTCAACTCAGTAGAATTAAAAAGCAGATAAGTAATAATTGGTAACTGAAATAAGAATATAAGGATATTGATAAAGGCACCATTTCACAGGTATAGTGTTCACAGAACAGTGATGAAAAACCCATTCATGTGCATTCTGATTTAAACATTCATAATCACTTTCATGTTCAATAGCCATAATTAACCCCCCCCCCCCACACACATTGTTCCTTGTCTAGTTACCCCTATGAGTTTCTGTTCCATCCATTCAAAATGTTGTGCTTCAAATTGTGAGTTACCCCCATCCACATCCCATTATTCTACCGTCCCATTGGTCAAACCAGCTGATCTCCTGCCCTGTCATTGGCCAAACCAGCTGATCTGATGTCCCTTTCATTCAATAACAGGTGGATCAATTGGCCTAATTGCTCCTCATTGTGTCAGACATGGTTAAAGGGTACGTCTGGCCTCCCTCTTGTAGGGCTCCTACAGCCTGTTCTAATGAATCCACCAAAGGCCTAAATCCTATTTCTGACAGCATCACTTTGATAGGGCTCCATGTTGACATGATGCTAATGGAATAATGTTACTGAGGTCCATCGATTCAGGTCTCCTCTACACTATACTCTTGCTCTCATTACAAGACACTGTTGGCTCAGAGCCAAAGGTCATACAAAGTCCCAATTAAATTAGCTCTGAGAGACGTTTGATTTGTCGAAGAGACAGAGAGGGGAGGACACTCTGGGTCAGGGGAGGACTGTAGTATTGTCCTTGAATGCATCCCAATTGGCACACTCATTCCCTATATAGTGTACTGCTTTTGACCAGAGCCCAGTGACCCTTGCTCAAAAGTAACGCAATATACAGGAAATAGGGTGCAATATACAGGAAATATGGTGCCATCTGTGACACAGTGCATGCGCTTGGCCTGAGTTGAGGTAGGAGCTAGCAGTGGCCTATACATCTGTCTGATACAGAGCATAACGATAGAGATGATAGAAAAACCACTGAGCGCTCAGCTTCACTGGAACATATCATCCTCAAACAGGATCGTCAGGCCTCAGATCAGATCTTGAAATGCGTCCCAAATGGCACCCTATTCCCTATATGGTGCACTGCTTTTTACCAGATGTCAAATGACAATACTTTTGGGCCTTTGGTCTAAAGTAGTGGACTATGTAGGGAGTAGGGTGCCGTTTGGAGCGCCTACACAGATCAAAGGGAGAGTTTCTGAAGTACTCTCTGCGGGAACGGCCTCGGGCGAAGATACAGAACATCACTGTTCATTATGGAAAGTCTATGGTCTATATAGTTTGCCTTATTCAACCCTTCATCCTAACATTGTTTCTTTCATAGTTTCATATTGGATCTCAATTCGCTCCTACTTGTTGCCAAAAAAATACTTTTTCAGAGTATGGAGCTCAGATAACAAGTTACCTAGGCTACACTCTAGCTTGAGTCACTATCTTTATCTTTTGAGCTTTTCTTTTTTTTGTTCTTTGTTTTTCTCAATGCTTCTTTGTTATTGTTTGTCTTTCTGTCTGAATTCTTGATATGCAAGAGACAGTCTGGCGTTATCATTCAGCGATGTACATGCTGGCCCATACCCTCGCAGGTAGTGTCTACTTCAAAGTCATACTATGCTCTTTAGAGGATAAGAGGGCTGATTCTGCTTCTCAAATGGTACCCTACACCCCATAGTGTATTACTTGTGACCAGGGCCCATGGTGTTTACCTCAAACTAGTGGATGGTAGCATACTTTGGTAGGTGGATGGTAGGGCTTGTCCTAACATTGTACTGTCCCTTATTCACATATAGTGGCTTTTTTCCACCAAGGAATTGACACTTATTTTCAATTATCATGCCTATATGGATAACGCCTCAATCTCTCCTTCTCTCCTTATAGTGCAATGGTTGTGGAAAGCATTTAAAATGGTCTTTATATAGAGCAGGGAAACCATGTGAATACAAGCTATCACATTCTGAATTGGAATAATGTTGATCTTTCTCCCTGTAATGGCTGGATTAGGGGAGGCTGGGGCAGTTACCCCCTGTTAGATTTGCCTCCGGTCTCCCCTAATGCACTTGAATTCTGATCTTGGTCATGTTACTAAGAGAAAAGGGTTACGTCCCAAATGGCGCTCTATTCCCTATTTACTGCACTACTTTTGACCAGGGCCTTTAGGGATCTGGTCAAAAGTAGTGCACTTTTATTGGGAATAGGGTTCCACTTGGGACGCATTCTATCTTAAAAATGTGCACTCATGTTCATGGTCCACGCGGCTGCATCCATTCTGGTTGACTTTTATTCAACCCTTTTAGAGCTCTACAAATGTTAGTGATGTTTGTCTTATTCCCATCCGCATATAATATGGTTAAAACTTAGACGTTTAGCAGATTGTGTATGTATAAAAAATGAAAAAGAACATGTAAATCAAGTATTTTGTGGTATCATGTACATCAAATGAATTAATTTTACACAGTGAAAGAGCAAAATGGAACAGATGTTTCTAGATAATTCAATACTGAACATTCATACTATTTCTTTGTATGAAGAAATAAATAAAAAAGTATATATTTTACCACGTTCTTAGTTCCATCTTTTGAATTTCAATGTGAAAACATGAAAATAATATGGAATTGTCAATGTCAGAGTATGAAAATGTAAAATGTAAAACATTTACAATATGGAATCTTTGCACATCAAAAGAACACACAAGAAAGTAATGATCTGTATTTCTCGCCACACGAAATGCAAAAAGTGCTCGTCTAGCTGTCTAGCAATTAGAGTAAATATGCTAGTAAATACTTGTTAGTAGTGCACTCAGACAGTAAATAGTTGTTCCTAGAGCACTCAGACATTGCACAATTGGATCAATGGTACTTTTCCTGTGGTGTACCTTTTCTCTAAAATGGAGGCTTTCTGGGAAATGTCTCATTACTGGTAGTCAGAGGAGGTCTGAAGCAGACCAAGGGCATGCTGTGTCATCCACAATGGTTGGGAGGTGTGTGTGTGTATGTGTACGTGCATCAGCGTGTGGGGTGTGTGTACATGAGAATGTGTGTTTTTGTGTGGGTGTGAATTTGTGTGTGTATGTTATTCTGTTTTGTGGTTGTGGGTTGACACAGAGCAGCGTGGGAGGTTTGGGTATAGTGGTGGGTCTTATTCCTGATGTCGGAAATGCCCCCCTCTTCCACACCCCCACCCCCTGTGAAAGAGACACACTGTGTCCTAGTTCCTAGTGTGGACTAATGAGATACACCTCTACCACCCTGACTGTTTATCTACGCGCGTGTGTGCGTGTGTATGGAACAGCTCCATGTTTTAACAGGGCCCTATTTACCCTTTCAGAGGTGCTGTGTTCTGACGGGGATGCTGACATGCTGGAACTATGTTCCAAACCAGGAGTGTTCTTTACGCTCCGTCACACTTTCCCATGAAATCCCACATAGAAACATACTGCAGTTTACTATAGAATACTACTATACTTACTATAGAATTATGCAGTAAACTGTAGTATACTGTACAATACTGTACTAAACACTGTAGTATCCCTCTAACATGTGTATAATTTACTATACAATGGTGTAGTACGACAGTATTGTCTACTAAATAATCTGGGGAAGCTACTCTGAAAATATAGTTCTCCAAGCTACTAATTACTTCACACTGAAAGAAGTTAAGCTACACTAAAACTATCCTTAAGAAAAATATAGTTCACTCAGTGGTGGAAAAAGTGCCCAATTGTCATACTTGAGTAAAAGTAAAGATACCTTCGTAAAAGTGAAAGTCACCCAATAAAATACTACTTGAGTAAAAGTCTAAACGCATTTGCTTTTAAATATACTTATGTATCAAAAGTAAATACTATAAATCATTTAAAATTCCTTATATTAAGCAAACCAGACAGCATGATTTTCTTGTTTTTAAAATTACGGATACCCAACATTCAGACATAATTTACAAACAAAGCGTTTGTGTTTTGTGAATCCACCAGATCAGAGGCAGTAGGGATGACCACGTGTTAAGTGTGTCAGTTGGACCATTTTCCTGTCCTGCTAGGCATTTGAAATATAACAAGTACTTTTGGGTGTCAGGGAAAATGTATGGGAGTAAAAAGTACATACAGTATTTTCTTCAGGAATGTAGTGGAGTAAAAGTAAAAGTTGTCAAAAATGTAAATAGTAAAGTACAGATACCCAAAATACTGCTTAAGTAGTACTTCTATCAGGTTTGAGGTATGAGCCAGATGCAGACAGTGTCGAAGAAACAAAAGTTATTTTCTAAAACAGTGGCAGGCAAACGACAGGTCAAAGGCAGGCAGAGGTCAGTAATTCAGAGAGGGTGTAAAAGGTCCAGAATGGCAGGCAGTCTCAGGGTCAGGGCAGGCAGGGGTCAATCATCCAGTGAGGTGGGGCAAGATATAGAACGACAGGCAGGGAAGGACCGGGAAGGACTAGAAAACAGGAGCAAGACACAGACAGGAGCAGGGGAACAAATGCTGGTAGGTTTCATGACACAAAACTAATTGGCAACAAACAGACAACACAGGTATAAATACACAGGGGATAATGGGGAAGGTGGGCGACGCCTGGAAGGGGGTGAAGACAAGCACAAAGACAGGTGAAACAGATCAGGGTGTGACAACTGCAAAAGTATTTTTATTCGTTACTTTGCAGCACTGAGTTTAGTTATCTAAAGTTACATTGAAAAATGAGTTCACTACATACATCCAAACTACTTCATGAAAAAGTGTTATACTGTATGTAAATCTCAAATGTCAAGGACTACAAATTGCAAGACAGATCACTTTGGGGTCATATGTTAACAGAATGTGTAATTTAGCCCATTAAACACAAAAACAATATTTCAAGTGAAAATTAGGTAGGTCTGATGCCGAAAAAGAAAGAACATTATTGCCTACTTCACCAAAATTTTATTTTAGCAAAAAAAGTAGTGTGTAGTTCCAGTAGTTAGCTACACTGGTACATAGCAAAAAAAAGTAATTCACTACTGAAAACACTGTAAATAATACAGTAATGTCTGCAGAAATACTACAGTCCGCAAAATTCACTACATTTTTCTTTTTAGCTATTACAGTACTTCATTTGCATAGACACTGCCCATTACCCTACCCCCATATCCCAATTTGTGACACCCATAAGTGAGAAACTACATGCCAAGTATAGACCATACATATATTGTGCACCCTACAGGATATAGAAATGAGCAGAAGCTCTAAACTATCTGTTCAGATCCCAGTCCTACCTACCAACAGGCTATGAAAAATTGGCTCTTTTATATTTCTCCAGTAAGTTTCCTCAAGGAGAAAGCCACCACTTCTACGTATATCAAATTTAATAAAACTACGGTAAATACTACAGTATACTGCAATCTGCAAAAACACTACAATAATTACTACAGTATATAGTACAGTTTTCTTTTACTACAGTATTTACAGTATTCACTGTAGTTTTTTTCTGACTTTATTCGGCAAAAACACTACAGTGAATACTACACTTGAGTATACTATAGTAGACTATACTATTTTTTCATGTGGGCACCTAGAATATGTACTGTACAGGTCTAGCCCAGGGATGTGTGGATGAGTCAACCTTGCCCAAGACCTTACAGGTAGACAATGATGGTGTTCTTGTTTGGGTCAGGTGGAATATGGATGCCAATTCTGCATCCCAAATGCACCATATTCCATATTTAGTGCACTTCTTTTGACCAGCGCCCATAAGGAATAAGGTGCCATTTGGGACACAGACCACCTGCTGAAGAGCAGGTGGCAACAATCACAGCTCCTCTTTGCTCAGGAGAGTTGCATCGCTTCAGGCTATTGTTCCACATGGAAAGCTAAACCCATATTACCCACCATGGTGGAACAAAACTGTACTTTCCTCTGCACTGTTCCACTGAAGCACTTAGTCTCACTGGAAAACATATTCAGATGAGTAGCATATAAACCAACAGTAGGTGACACAATGTAAACCAATCTAGGAGCAAAGCAGCAGCACTGCTTTCCCAACCCCTTATCCCCCCCCTACTCATCTCCTCCTCCTCCTCCTCCTCTCCTCCACTCCTCATCTCCTCCTCCCCTCCTCATCTCCTCCTCCCCATCCTCCCCCCTCCTCCTCCTCTTCCTCCTCCTCTCCTCCCCTCCTCATCTCCTCCTCCCCATCCTCCCCCTCCTCCTCCTCTTCCTCCTCCTCTCCTCCACTCCTCATCTCCTACTCCTTCTCCTTCTCCTCCTCCTTTTCCTACTCCTCTCCTCCTCCTCCCCCTCCCCTCCTCATCTCCTCCTCATCTCCTCCTCCTCCTCCTCCTCCTCCTCTCCCCCACTCCTCATCTCCTCCTCCTTCTCCTTCTCCTCCTCCTTTTCCTACTCCTCTCCTCCTCCTCCCCCTCCTCCTCCCCTCCTCATCTCCTCCTCATCTCCTCCTCCTCCTCCTCCTCTTCCTCCTCCTCCTCCTCCTCCTCCTCTCATCCTCTCCTCCCCTCTTCCTCTCCTCTCCTCCTCTTCTCCTCCCCTCCTCCCCTCCTCTTCTCCCCCAGTCCCCAAGTAGTGACATGTCACAAGCAGAGCTAGACCTCTCATCAACACCATCATAAACACTAACAAGTCTGGATCTGGATAATTGCTCGGGCTGACAAGGGGAGCAGTGAAAGACTTGAGAGAGAGAGGTGAGAAAGAGAAACAGGATGTGGGGGGTGTTGGAGTGGAGCAGCAATAGAGCTCTGTCTGTTTGTTGGCACGCAACCAGTATCCTCCAGCTGAATCACAGCCATCAGTATGATTAAACAAATGGTTACCAACCTGATTAACCTGTTGTTCACAGGTGACAGAGAGAGTGAGAACTTTGGACAGGGACTTCTTCCCTATATTCCCTATAGAGTCCCATCTTGGGCAAAAGTAGTGGACTATAAAAGCAATAGAATACCAAAAGTAGTGGACTATAAAAGCAATAGAATACCAAAAGTAGTGGACTATAAAAGCAATAGAATACCAAAAGTAGTGGACTATAAAGTGGATATTTATTTCAGACTTGGCCTGGGAATGTCAGACATCATCAGGGCAGGGCAGGCTGCCAGGTCATCATCTTTGTAGAGGAAACGGTTTGACTGGTGTAATTAACGTTGGCGCTGGAGCAGCAGAAAACGCAGTGTGTGTAATTGCTGTGTTCCTCTGGCGGCTGATGGCTGATACTAGCTTGCTGTTGTCACCGCTGCCCTCTGGGCTGTATCCCTCCAGGGTTCTGCTGATAGGCTGCTGCTGCTGCTGCTGCTGTTGTTGTGAGGTTTGGAGGTTTGGATCTTAAGCGCTCAGCTAGACAAGCCAAGCCCCCATTGTCTCTCTACCTCTCTCCACTGTCTTTTTTTGTCAATTTTTCTCACTTCTCTCTCAAACCCCTCCTCCCCCTTTCCCAATTCCCTCACTCCCGCCTTCCCCCCTCCCTGTGCCCCTCCCTCAATCTCTTATCCCCTCCACACCACCCCAACTCGTCTCCAGAGCGGGTTACTATATGCTCTGTGTTTGATCTTATTAACTTCAAGCTGCAAAGCAATTGCACAATATCCAAACAGTCTTGTCACAATGGATGGAACACGGCCATGGGGCTACAGGGGGGCCATCAATAATTTAGCCCACTGGCCCCGCTATCCTTTTAGAGCTCAACATGGAGCCACTATCCATACGAAGGGAAATGGGGGCTGGAAGGGGGATGGTTTTCCTCACACACATGCAAGGCAAGCCCACCTCAACTGCTTGCATGGAAGCATTTGCGCCTCCTTTGGTAAAGAAAGAGTGGATTGGTATTGTCTACCATTACATTTTTTAATCGTTTTTCAGATATGTGATACACGTTATGATTATAAATAAATGCATTTCCATTTCAATTGCGGGAGAGTGAATGAGAGAGAGAAAAGTAATAGAGAGGCTGTTATAGAGTGAATGGGTGAAGAGAAAGAAAGGGAGAGTCATATCCAATGAGACAGAAACATCTGTATGATGTTGGGTTCCGCCTCTTCCTGGAAGAACAAGCTTCTTGCTCTCTAGGAACAAACAGGCTGAATGATACCTGCTCACTGCGAATCTACCCACCAGCCATGCAGGCACCCATACAGACAGTTTCCTCACTATTTACTAAAACACCCTTTATATCTGGAGGCCTCATTGGCACACTGAGCCCCCTCTACTCCTCCACCCTTCCAGTGGCCCCTTTTCAGGCTGACAGATGTCAAACATGCTGGGACCGGCTGGTCCACAGCTGTCAGAGAAACAGGTAGACTAACAGGAAAAGAGGACACGGAGGGAGCAGGAGGAGAGGAAGTCTATTTTATCATCTTATCACTGCAGGTATTGGAGGAGATTAGCTGGCACACCTGCCATGCAGGGTTAATGAACAACACCGTATCCAGTTTGGCATCTACAAGATAATTCAATTACACTTTGCCTCCGCTGGCCTCAAGCCCCAGCTAACCCCTGGTCTTGTCCCTCTTCCAGGTATTCTCCTTCCCCCTCTGTCCGTCTGTCTGTTTGTCAGTCAGTCAGTCAGTCTGACACGTGTACTGAAAGATGTAGTGTACTATATTGTTACTGTACCCACTGGTGCAGCCTGCTGATAGGAAAGGATGTGTCTCTGTTACACTCAGACTCAGGAAGTGGCAAGCCCCATCACGCAGCTGCCTTTCACATGGTGGCAAAGTGAAGCCGTCCCATCATCCTTTAGAGGGGGACATTAGAGGAAACATAAATATACGTTTGTGCCAGGTGGGCACTGCTGAACAAAGAGAAGGCTTTAGGAGAAAAAAGGGTTTGAAGAAAAGATAGGTCGAAGTGGACACTTACAGGACGTCAAACTTAGCTGTTGATACACCTGCCAGTCCTGTCTTCAGCTGCTAGTGTGATCAGAACATCAGTGTTCTTTTCATGTGTGTCTGTGTTAGTGTGTGTTTGTGTGTGTAAGTAAGTGTGTACTGCATGTGTGTGTCCATATAATACTTTCCCATGTTTCCTCCAGTGAACCGTAAGTGTACGTCTCAGTGGTGATGGTTGGCTGAATAGCTGAATAGATGAAGGTACTTGGTCAATGTCGAGCACAGGAGCTGTAAGCTCCACAAAGCTTTGAGCCATCACAGGTTACTGAGATAGAAGATAGAACAAGGCTTTGAGCCATCACAGGTTACTGAGATAGAAGACAGAACAAGGCTTTGAGCCATCACAGGTTACTGAGACAGAAGACAGAACAAGGCTTTGAGCCATCACAGGTTACTGAGATAGAAGACAGAACAAGGCTTTGAGCCATCACAGGATACTGAGATAGAAGACAGAACAAGGCTTTGAGCCATCACAGGTTACTGAGATAGAAGACAGAACAAGGCTTTGAGCCATCACAGGTTACTGAGACAGAAGACAGAACAAGGCTTTGAGCCATCACAGGTTACTGAGATAGAAGACAGAACAAGGCTTTGAGCCATCACAGGTTACTGAGACAGAAGACAGAACAAGGCTTTGAGCCATCACAGGTTACTGAGATAGAAGACAGAACAAACCCAGACAATAAACACGTAGTACATACTGGAAAGAAGATAAACAGTAGGAGTCGTTGAGCCACCACCTGCCTGTGGTGTGTGTGTGTGTGTGTGTGTGTGTGTGTGTGTGTTTGATGAGAGTCAGCGTGGGTGAAGAGTGTGGATAAGTATGTGTATGTGTTGTGATTCCTGTGAGACCCCCCGTGGAGACACTTAAATGTGGTCAGAGACACACTGACTGACGTCCATCAATAATGTAGAATGCACAAGGATCTAGCCACACACATACACGCACCAGCACACACACACACACGCACGCACGCACGCACGCACGCACGCACGCACGCACGCACGCACACACACACACACACACACACACACACACACACACACACACACACACACACACACACACACACACACTATCACCAGGGATAGACAATCTACTGTCTCTCCCTGTTGGATGCCACATCTTCCACAGATGGATGGATGGCTTCAATCTTCAATCTGATGAGAAACCCTCCCTGAGAACAGTTGATTGTAGCCTAGTGTGGCACATGAGCGAGTATCATCTAATATAATGTGTGATTATTAGCATTAGACCCCTGCATGAGTCTGTATGTGTATGTGAGGGAGAAACAGAGGGTATCTAGCCTAATGGTTAAAACATTCACATACAGATGAGGCAATATCTCATGCTTCGTCAATGGGGGTTCAGTCCAGCTGTTACGAGTATGTGTGTGAGAGACAGTCAGAGAAAAAAACATCTCTCTCCCTCTATTTCAATTTCATCTCTCTCCCTCTATTTCAATTTCATCAGTTAATTTCAGCTCCAACAGTGGTTTTTGTCCAATGGTTATTATTCTGTCACCAGGCATTAGAGTATCATCAAATTTGGTAGAAGATAGACAAAATAACATTTTGAAGTAAGGTTCCCTAAGTCTCTGGGAGTGTTTAGGCTGTACCTTCTTTCTCAATTAATTTATCGTCTCAAGCTCTCTACTCCTCTCCTGTGTGTCTGTCTGTGTGAGTCTGTGTGTGTTTGTGTGTCTGTGTGTGTCCATGTGGGTGTCTATGTATGTCTATGTGTGTATGTGAGTGCGTGTTCCATGATAATATTCTGTATCGAATCCCTGGGGGAAATAGACCATCTTTCCTTCCATGTTTGGGTGATGTCAGAGTGAGATGACCCTCCAGTCTTCTTCTACTACAGACCTCTTCACTGAACAGTGAACAGACACTATCCTCTCCTCAAGTCTGGAAATCATCACCCTGCCTTCCCACTTCCTCTAGCCCATCCAGGACCCACACACCAATCAAGCTTGATGAGAGCAGCCCTGCATGGCTTATAGGGCCTGCCTCCCTCTGCCCCTTCCCCTGTCCCTGGGGCGAAGCTTGGGTGTGGGTCTGTTTGAGGTGGTTTAGTGGTGTAAACTCCCAAGCCCTCCTTCTAACGGCCCTGGCATGGACATCAGGCCTGTTCTGGGGTTTTCTCTGAGGCAGGATGAAGATGGACATGGCTTAGGTTCTAAAATTGATAATATTATAATCTACACACAATATCCCATAATGACAAAGCAAAAACAGGTTTTTAGAAATGTTTGCAAATGTATTAAAAATATAATTCTGAAATATCACATTTATTACATAAATATTCAGACCCTTTATTCAGTACTTTGTTGAAGCACCTTTGGCAGAGTCTTTCAGCCTTACAGCCTTGAGTCTTCTTAGGTATGATAATACAAACTTGGCAAAACTGTATTTTGGGAGATTCTCACATTCTTCTCTGCAGATCCTCTCAAGCTCTGTCAGGTTGGATGGGGAGCGTAGATGCAAAGCTATTTTCAGGTCTCTCCAAAGATGTTAGATCGGGTTCAAGTCCGTACTCTGGCTGGGCCACTCAAGGACATTCAGAGACTTGTCCCGAAGCCACTCCTGCATTGTCTTGGCTATGTGCTTAGGCTCGCTGTCCTGTTGGAAGGTGAACCTTCACCCCAGTCTGAGGTCCTGAGCTTGTCCTCATCAAGTATCTCTCTGAACCTTGCTCTGTTCATCTTTCCCTCGATCCTGACTAGTCTCACAGTCCCTGCCGCTGAAAAAATCCCCACAGCATGACGCTGCTACCACCATGCTTCACCGTAGGGATGGTACCAGGTTTCCTCCAGACGTGATGCTTGGCATTCAGGCCAAAGAGTTCAATCTTGGTTCCATCAGACCAGAGAATCTTGTTTCACATGGTCAGAGAGTCTTTAGGCGCCTTTTGGCAAACTCCAAGCGGGTTGTCATGTGCCTTTTACTGAGGAGTGGCTTCCGTCTGGCCACTCTACCATAAAGGCCTGATTGGTGGAGTGCTGCAGATATGGTTGTCCTTCTGGAAGGTTCTCCCATCTCCACAGAGGAACTCTAGAGCTCTGTCAGACTGACCATTGGGTTCTTGGTCACCTCCCCCGATTACTAAGTTTGGCCGGGTGGCCAGCTATAGGAAGAGTCTTGGTGGATCCAAACTTATTCCAATTAAGAATGATGGAGGCCACTGTGTTCTTGGGGACCATCAATGCTACAGACATTTTTTGGTACCCTTCCCCAGATCTGTACCTCGACACAATCCTGTCTCGGAGTTCTACGGACAATTCCTTTGACAACATGGCTTGGATTTTGCTCAGACATACACTGTTAACTGTGGGACCTTATATATGTGTGCCTTTGCAAATCATTAAATTTACCACCTGTGGATTCTAATTAAGTTGAAGAAACATCTCAAGGATCATCAATGGAAACAGGATGCACCTGAGCTCAATTTCGAGTCTCATAGCGAATGGTCTGAATTAATTATTTCAATAATTTATTTATGTTTATTATTTTTAATAAATTGGCATAAATTTGACAACAAAATGTTTTCTCTTTGTCATTATGGGTTATTGCGTGTGGATTGATGAGGAGAAAAATGATTTAATACATTTTAGAATAAGGCTGTAATGTAACAAAATGTGGAACAAGTCAAGGGGTCTGAATACTTTCCGAATGCCCTGTATGTCGGGGGTGGGGTGTAATTTGAGAGACAACTAAGTCCGTGGTGATGGCTAGTGGCTGGGTGGGTGATTCTGAATGGGGGAAGGGATGGATTTTTAAGACTGAGGCAAGTTCTCCAGTATTTTTTAAATTTATTTTTTTAAATCCATTGCCTGCTTCAGTGCAATGTTTGAACTGTTCAGCATCACTTACAGTTGTAAGGTCAGTGCATTAGTGCAATAATTTTATTCATAGCCTTTCTATAGCCCTGGGGGTTGCTGGCTGTCATCAGTAATAAGCTGCTGACATCTGTCTAGCGTATATTGCCCATCGAGACTCATCTCCCACAAATGGGGGGCAGAGACCCTGTGTGTGTGTGTGTGTGTGTGTGTGTGTCCCACACCTCACATACTGCATATGTGTGTGTTTGCATGTGAGTGACATGCTATGAACACAACGTAAACACGGGAGTGAAATGAGCACTTTAGCTCGAGTCATTGGGCAGCCTCATGCCCATCCCTAGTCCTACCTGTCTGAAGCCATAACAATAATGCGACTGCCAATTCAGTATGATGTGCTAAAATGTGCCTTATATGATTATCGTAGAGTGTCAATAATGCTTCATGAGTGAAAATTAGTCCAGTGTTTCCAAACCTGGTTCAAACATTCATCTCAATCTTTAAGCTTGTTCTGGCTTTGTCATGCTCGTTGGAAGAACACAATCAAATCAAACGTTTTTTGTCACATGCGCCGAAATACAACAGACCTTACTGTGAAATACTTGCTTACAAGCCCTTAACCATCTATGCACTTTCAAGAAAATACCTTAAAAAAATTAAGAGATAAGAATAACAAATAATTAAAGATAATTATTTAATCTGGCTTTTATTTCTTTCATCACATTCCCAGTGGGACAGAAGTGTACATACACTCAATTAGTGTTTGGTAGCATTGCATTTAAATGTTTTAATAACTTGGGTCAAATGTTTTGGGTAGCCTTCCACAAGCTTCCCACAATAGTTGGGTGAATTTTGGCCCATTCCCCCTGACAGAGCTGGTGTAACTGAGTCAGGTTTGTAGGCCTCCTTTCTCACACATACTTTTTCAGTTCTGCCCACACATTGTCTATAGGACTGAAGTCAGGGCTTTGTGATGGCCACTCCAATACCTTGACTTTGTTGGCCTTAATAAGCCATTTTGCAACAACTTTGGAAGTATGCTTGGGGTCATTGTTTATTTGGAAGACCGATTTGCGACCAAGCTTTAACTTCCTGATTGATGTCTTGAGGTGTTGCTTTAATATATCCACATCATTTTCCATCCTCATGATGCCATCTATTTTATGAAGTGCACCAGTCCCTCGTGCTGCAAAACACCCACAAAACATGATGCTGCCACCCCCGTGCTTCATGGTTGGGATGGTGTTCTTCGGTTTGCAAGCCTCCCCCTTTTTCCTCCAAACATAACGATGGTCATTATGACCAAACAGTTGTATTTTTGTTTAATCAGACCAGTGGACATTTCTCCTAAAAGTATGATCTTTGTCCCCATGTGCAGTTGCAAACCGTAGTCTGGCTCTTTTATGGCAGTTTTAGTGCAGTGGCTTCTTCCTTGCTGAGCGGCCTTTCAGGTTATGTCGATATAGGACTCATTTAATTGTTGAAATAGATACTTTTGTACCTGTTTCCTCCAGCATCTTCACAAGGTCCTTTTCTGTTATTCTGGGATTGATTTGCACTTTTCGCACCAAAGTACGTTAATCTCCAGGAGACAGAAGGCCTCTCCTTCCTGAGTGGTATGACACCTGCGTGGTATGACACCTGTGTGGTGCTTATACTTGCGTACAATTGCTTGTACAGATGAACGTGGTACCTTCAGGGGTTTGGAAATTGCTCCAAAGGATGAACCAGACTTGTGGAGACCTACAATGTTTTTTCTGAGGTCTTGGCTGATTTCTTTTGATTTTCCCATGATGTCAATCAAAGAGGCACTGAGTTTGAAGGTAGGCATTGAAAAACAATAACAGGTACACATCTAATTGACGCAAATTATGTCAATTAGCCTATCAGAAGCTTCTAAAGCCGTGATATCATTTTCTGGAATTTTCCAAGCTGTTTAAAGGCACAGTCAATTTAGTGTATGTAAACTTCTGACCCACTGGAATTGTGATACAGTGAATTATAAGTGAAATAATCTGTCTTTAAACAATTGTTGGAAAAATACTTGTGCCATTCACAAAGTAGATGTCCTTCCTGACTTGCCAAAACTATAGTTTGCTAACAAATTTGTGGAGTGGTTGTAAAACTAGTTTTACAGATTATTTCACTTATTATTCACTCTCACACTTCCAGTGGGTTTACATACACTAAGTGGACGGTGCCTTCAAACAGCTTAAAAATTCCAGAAAATGTTGTCATGGCATTAGTAGCTAGTGTATACCCCTCCAGCTGTATGTTCTTAATGTCGTTGTTCAGCCACGACGTGGTGAAACACAAGATAATACAGTTTTTAATGTCCTGTTGGTAGGATATACGTGCTTTCAGCTCATCCAATTATTTTCCAGCGATTGAACGTTAGCTAGCAGGACGGAAGACAAGGGGCCGATTAGACACTCATCACCTGATCCTCACAAGGCACACTGATCTTTTTCCTTCTCCATAATAATATAATAATAATCAATCATTTTGCTCTTTATTTAGCCATTTTACATATAAAACCTTATTTGTTCATAAAAAATTGTGAATAACTCACCACAGTTTAATGGGAAGCGTGTGCTTGAAAGGATGCACATAACATGCAATGTTTGGTTGTGTTGGAGAGAGTCTCAGTCTTAAATCATTTCCCACACACAGTCTGTGCCTGTATTTAGTTTTCATGCTATTGAGGGCCGAGAATCCACTCTTACACAGGTACGTGGTTGCAAAGGGCATCAGTGTTTTAACAGCGCGATTTGCCAAGGCAAGAAACTCTGAGCGCAGCCCTATCCAGAAATCTGGTAGTGGCTTCTGATTAAATTCAATTTTCACAGAACCGCTTGTTGTAATTCCGAAGAGATATCGGTAAGTGGACTGGAGGCAGGGCATGAAAGGGATAACGAATCCAGTTGTTTGTGTCGTCCGTTTCGTGAAAGTACCTGGGTAATTGCGTACCGAGCTCACTCAGGTGCTTTGCTATATCACATTTGACATGGTCCGTAAGCTTGAGTTTATTTCCACACAAAACATCTTACAATGATGGAAAGACCCGTGTGTTGTCCTTGTTAATGCAGGCAGAGAAGAGCTCCAACTCCTTAATCATAGCCTCAATTTTGTCCAAACACATTGAATATAGTTGCGGAGAGTCCCTGTAATCCTAGGTTCAGATCAGGCGAGAAAAAACATCACCCAGATAGGCCAGTTGTGTGAGAAACTCATCATAATGCAAGAAGTCAGACAAGTTAAAATTATGGTCAGTAAAGAAAACTTTAAGCTCATCTCTCAATTTAAAAAAATGTGTCAATACTTTGCCCCTTGAAAACCAGCACACAGTATGTTGTAAAAGTGTTACATGGTCGCTGCCCATATCATTGCATAATGCAGAAAATACACAAGAGTTCAGGGGCCTTGCTTTAACAAAGTTAACCATTTTCACTGTAGTGTCTAAAACATCTTTCAAGCTGTCAGGCATTCCCTTGGCCTCTCGGTGGATGCTGCAGTGTACCCAAAATGGCGTCCAGAGCAGCTGCTTGCACGCGCGTTACCACTCCATTATGTCTCACTGTCATGGCTTTTGCGCCATCAGTACAGATACCAACACATCTTGACCAACAAAGTTCATTTGATGTCACAAAGCTGTCCAGTACTTTAAAAATATAATTTCATGTTGTCCTGGTATCCAGTGGTTTGCAGAAGAGAATGTCCTCCTTATTTGACCACCCATAAACGTAACGGACATATACCAGGAGCTGTGGCTGGTCGTTACGTCTGTTGACTCATCCAGCTGTAACGCATATAATTCGATGGCTTGTATGCGAAGCAGTAATTGATTCAAAATATCTTTGTGTGTTATTAGTCTAAGCACACTATGTTTGTCTGTTGTTGTGACTTAGATGAAGATCAGATCAAATTTGATGACCAATTTATGCAGAAATCCTGGTAATTCCAAAGGGTTCATATACTTTTTCTTGCGTTGTGAAACTGTTGGGTTTTTTTGCTGTTGAAAACTCTGTTTATTAAGTTTTACACACACAAGACAACACAAAGCTATATAAATAATATACTCAACTAGAAAAAATACAAATAATACATAAATAATAGCTTTAAAGATACCATACTTTAGACAAGTTAAACACACCAGGCAGAAGGCTACAAAGGTTAAAGGGCAATCTATAGTACAGGGACAGAGCAAACACCTCACCATTGTTCCTATAAACAGTCAAGGGATAGGGGTGGAGAAATTCAACCACTCACAGACAGTCATGGCCACAGACCGACCATCCACTGGACCAAAAATAAAACGTTTAAAATGCTTTAAAATGAAAAAAAATGAATAATAATCATTTTATGTAAGGTGAACAAAATTTACAAATAAAAAACTGGGAAAAACAAGCTCACATTTTAGTCTCTGACCGGGCAAGATGAACAAGGCATCCGTAGGTCACAATCAACCGCCCCCCCCCCTACCCCCCCCCCCATAAAAAACAAAATAAATGCTCATCCAACCCTTAAGTCACAGGGGGGTCAAATACAGACTTATTTTTGTTTTAATATGAATGCCATCAGAGGATGAACTGTTTAAAGTAAGACCGGAATGGAGCCCAAGCCTCATTAAACAGTTTGGGGTTCCCACGTGTATTGAATGAATTTTTTTCTAGTTTCAGAGAGCACAACACATCTCTCACCCAATATTTATAAGATGGGGGAACTGCCATCTTCCAGTTCTGTAGTATTAGCCGTCTAGCTAAAAGAGTTGTATAAGCAACAGTGTCCGACTGGATTCTTGATAGGGGGGTACTCATTCTCATCCAAGATCGCATAGCAGTTCAGACGTCTTTTGTCCTCGTCTTGTCGTGTCCTGTATATATATATATTTACAACTTTTTTCACATACATTTTATTTTTATTTTCCATCAACTCATCTTCAAAAAACTCTCCTGCAACCAGCCTCACCAATTTATATTTATAAAAAAGTATTATTTACCTCAGATCTGCAATCCTTCAGGAAGCTAGCCAGAAACTCCAGGAGGCTGGCCAGAAACTAGCCAGAAGCTAGCCAGGAGCTAGCCCAGAAGCTAATCAGAAGCTAACCACGGTTTGTGGTCATCGGCTGTCCTTTAGTTCGAAAATCTATCGAAAATCTATCGCCAGTTTTGTACGGCGCAGCGCGGCTCGGAACGGAACATACCGGACCAATTTTTCTCTCCATGTCCCTGGATTTCAACTGCTCTCTGGACATTCATACCCGGATCTCACAGCTAGCTAGCTGCTATCCGTGTGACAGTCGGCTTTCGTCGATTCCGGAGCAAACATCGATTGTTCCGGTGCTAGCCAGCTCCGTCAATCACGCCTGAGTTCCATCATTCACTCCTGGGCTGCAGTCACCTATCCGGACCCGTTTCACTGCCTACGCGGAGCCCCACCGGGCCTTCACAACCGGACTGCCGACGTTATCTACCTGAAGGAGATCCGGCTGGCTCCTCTGTCGCGACGTTACCGGAACGCCCATCTGCGGCCCGCTAACCGTTAGCTGTCTTTCCGGCTGCTATCTGAATAGACAATCGGACAATTTATTTATTTGAATTATTATGTTTTCTTCTCAGGCCTCTATAACTATATCTATTGTTCTTATTTTTGTTGTTGTGTGATTTGGATTAATCCCCTCTACCACACGGAACCCCACTAATCTACTGACCGAACGCAAGAGGTGGCTAACAACAGACTCCATCCTATGCTAGCTTGCTACCGGTTGGCTTGGCTAGCTGTCTAAATCGCCGTCACCCTAAACCAACCTCTCCACTCACTGGACCCTTTTGATCACTCGACTAAGCATGCCTCTCCTTAATGTCAATATGTCTTGTCCATTGCTGTTCTGGTTAGTGTTTATTGGCTTATTTCACTGTAGAGCCTCTAGTCCTGCTCACTATACCTTATCCAACCTATTAGTTCCACCACCCACACATGCAATGACATCTCCTGGTTTCAATGATGTTTCTAGAGACAATATCTCTCTCTTCATCACTCAATACCTAGGTTTACCTCCACTGTATTCACATCCTACCTTACCTTTGTCTGTACATTATACCTTGATGCTATTTTATCGCCCCCAGAAACCTCCTTTTACTCTCTGTTCCAGACGTTCTAGACGACCAATTCTTATTGCTTTTAGTCGCACCCTTATTCTACTCCTCCTATGTTCCTCTGGCGATGTAGAGGTGAATCCAGGCCCTGCAGTGCCTAGCTCCACTCCTATTCCCCAGGCGCTCTCTTTTGACGACTTCTGTAACCGTAATAGCCTTGGTTTCATGCATGTTAACATTAGAAGCCTCCTCCCTAAGTTTGTTCTATTCACTGCTTTAGCACACTCTGCCAACCCGGATGTTCTAGCTGTGTCTGAATCCTGGCTTAGGAAGACCACCAAAAATTCAGACATTTTAATTCCAAACTACAACATTTTCAGACAAGATAGAACTGCCAAAGGGGGTGGTGTTGCAATTTACTGCAAAGATAGCCTGCAGAGTTCTGTCCTACTATCCAGGTCTGTACCCAAACAATTTGAACTTCTACTTTTAAAAATCCACCTTTCTAAAAACAAGTCTCTCACCGTTGCCGCCTGCTATAGACCACCCTCTGCCCCCAGCTGTGCTCTGGACACCATATGTGAACTGATTGCCCCCCATCTATCTTCAGAGCTCGTGCTGCTAGGCGACCTAAACTGGAACATGCTTAACACCCCAGCCATCCTACAATCTAAACTTGATGCCCTCAATCTCACACAAATTATCAATGAACCTACCAGGTACCTCCCCAAAGCCTTAAACACGGGCACCCTCATAGATATCATCCTAACCAACTTCCCCTCTAAATACACCTCTGCTGTCTTCAACCAAGATCTCAGCGATCACTGCCTCATTGCCTGCATCCGTAATGGGTCAGCGGTCAAACGACCTCCTCTCATCACTGTAAAACGCTCCCTGAAACACTTCAGCGAGCAGGCCTTTCTAATCGACCTGGCCGGGGTATCCTGGAAGGATATTGACCTCATCCCGTCAGTAGAGGATGCCTGGATATTTTTTAAAAATGCCTTCCTAACCATCTTAAATAAACATGCCCCATTCAAGAAATTTAGAACCAGGAACAGATATAGCCCTTGGTTCTCCCCAGACCTGACTGCCCTTAATCAACACAAAAACGTCCTATGGCGTTCTGCATTAGCATCGAACAGCCCCCGTGATATGCAGCTGTTCAGGGAAGCTAGAAACCATTATACACAGGCAGTTAGAAAAGCCAAGGCTAGCTTTTTCAAGCAGAAATTTGCTTCTTGCAACACTAACTCAAAAAAGTTCTGGGACACTGTAAAGTCCATGGAGAATAAGAACACCTCCTCCCAGCTGCCCACTGCACTGAAGATAGGAAACACTGTCACCACTGATAAATCCACCATAATTGAAAATTTCAATAAGCATTTTTCTACTGCTGGCCATGCTTTCCACCTGGCTACTCCTACCCCTGTCAACAGCACTGCACCCCCAACAGCAACTCGCCCAAGCCTTCCCCATTTCTCCTTCTCCCAAATCCATTCAGCTGATGTTCTGAAAGAGCTGCAAAATCTGGACCCCTACAAATCAGCCGGGCTAGACAATCTGGACCCTTTCTTTCTAAAATTATCTGCCGAAATTGTTGCCACCCCTATTACTAGCCTGTTCAACCTCTCTTTCGTGTCGTCTGAGATTCCCAAAGATTGGAAAGCAGCTGCGGTCATCCCCCTCTTCAAAGGGGGGGACACTCTTGACCCAAACTGCTACAGACCTATATCTATCCTACCATGCCTTTCTAAGGTCTTCGAAAGCCAAGTCAACAAACAGATTACCGACCATTTTGAATCTCACCATACCTTCTCTGCTATGCAATCTGGTTTCAGAGCTGGTCATGGGTGCACCTCAGCCACGCTCAAGGTCCTAAACGATATCTTAACCGCCATCGATAAGAAACATTACTGTGCAGCCGTATTCATTGATCTGGCCAAGGCTTTCGACTCTGTCAATCACCACATCCTCATCGGCAGACTCAACAGCCTTGGTTTCTCAAATGATTGCCTCGCCTGGTTCACCAACTACTTCTCTGATAGAGTTCAGTGTGTCAAATCTGAGGGTCTGTTGTCCGGACCTCTGGCAGTCTCTATGGGGGTGCCACAGGGTTCAATTCTTGGACCGACACTCTTCTCTGTATACATCAATGAGGTCGCTCTTGCTGCTGGTGAGTCTCTGATCCACCTCTACGCAGACGACACCATTCTGTATACTTCCGGCCCTTCTTTGGACACTGTGTTAACAACCCTCCAGGCAAGCTTCAATGCCATACAACTCTCCTTCCGTGGCCTCCAACTGCTCTTAAATACAAGTAAAACTAAATGCATGCTCTTCAACCGATCACTACCTGCACCTACCCGCCTGTCCAACATCACTACTCTGGACGGCTCTGACTTAGAATACGTGGACAACTACAAATACTTAGGTGTCTGGTTAGACTGTAAACTCTCCTTCCAGACCCATATCAAACATCTCCAATCCAAAGTTAAATCTAGAATTGGCTTCCTATTTCGCAACAAAGCATCCTTCACTCATGCTGCCAAACATACCCTTGTAAAACTGACCATCCTACCAATCCTCGACTTTGGCGATGTAATTTACAAAATAGCCTCCAATACCCTACTCAACAAACTGGATGCAGTCTATCACAGTGCAATCTGTTTTGTCACCAAAGCCCCATACACTACCCACCATTGCGACCTGTACGCTCTCGTTGGCTGGCCCTCGCTTCATACTCGTCGCCAAACCCACTGGCTCCATGTCATCTACAAGACCCTGCTAGGTAAAGTCCCCCCTTATCTCAGCTCGCTGGTCACCATAGCATCTCCCACCTGTAGCACACGCTCCAGCAGGTATATCTCTCTAGTCACCCCCAAAACCAATTCTTTCTTTGGCCGCCTCTCTTTCCAGTTCTCTGCTGCCAATGACTGGAACGAACTACAAAAATCTCTGAAACTGGAAACACTTATCTCCCTCACTAGCTTTAAGCACCAACTGTCAGAGCAGCTCACAGATTACTGCACCTGTACATAGCCCACATATAATTTAGCCCTATCAACTACCTCTTTCCCAACTGTATTTAATTTATTTATTTATTTTGCTCCTTTGCACCCCATTATTTTTATTTCTACTTTGAACATTCTTCCATTGCAAAACTACCATTCCAGTGTTTTACTTGCTATATTGTATTTACCTTGCCACCAAGGCCTTTTTTTTGCCTTTACCTCCCTTCTCACCTCATTTGCTCACATTGTATATAGACTTGTTTATACTTTATTATTGACTGTATGTTTGTTTTACTCCATGTGTAACTCTGTGTTGTTGTATCTGTCGAACTGCTTTGCTTTATCTTGGCCAGGTCGCAATTGTAAATGAGAACTTGTTCTCAACTTGCCTACCTGGTTAAATAAAGGTAAAATAAAAAATAAAATAAAATGGGCAGTACTCCAAAAAGGGCTGAAAGGGGAGACGGATCTATAACAGTGTCATATATATCAGAGAAACATTTAAATATTAATTCCCAGAAACCTGACAGTTTATGACAGCCCCAAAACATATGCAACAGTGTGGCTGGTTCCACCTTACATCTAACACAGGTAGGATCAAAATCAGAGAATATTCTTCCAAGTTTGGCCCCCGACCAGTGGATACAGTGAACCACCTTGAATTGAGTAAGGCTGTGTCTAGTGCTAAAAGAGGACGAGTGCACCCTGGGCAGCACAGATTCCCAGGCGTCTTCCCCAATTTCCTCCCCCAAATCCTTTTCCCATCGAGTCTTTAATGGCACCAAAGAAGGGTTCTGTAAGTCATGAATGATAGCATATACATCTGAGATTGTGCCCCTAGGAAGTTTGTTCAGCTCAAAGATGCTCTCTATAGCTGTATTCACAAGCCTGTGGGGAAATTCAGGTGTGTTAGCTCTGACAAAGTTCCTAGTCTGGAGATAGCAGAAAAAGTGGGATTGGGGGATGTTGACCTTTTCCTGTAGCTGAGCAAAAGAGGCAAATGTATCATCAAAGAATAATTGGGCTAGTGAGGAGAGGCTTAGTGAATGCCAGATGGCAAAAGCCCAATCATTCAAAGATGGAGGAAATAAAATGTTCTGATTGATTGGGCCTGATAGAGAAAAGCCTCTGAGACTAAAGGCCAAACGGAACTGATTCCAAACTTTAAGTGACTGCTTTACAATGGGTTGACATACCTTTTGCCTAGGGACACTAGGAGAGACGAGCACAACACAGAAGAAAGTGCAGCAGGTTGACATGATTTAGACTCCATCTGGACCCAGAGTGGTCTAGGACCAGCAGGATCAGTCTGCAGCCAGTACAGAAGGGCTCTGAAATCTGCAGCCCAATAGTATGTCTGAAAATTTGGTAGTGCTAAACCCCCCAACGCCTTAGGCTTCTGTAAATGTTTTCTACCAATCTGTGGTACCTTGCCATCCCAAATAAAATACATGAATGTTTGATCCAGTGAATTAAAAAAAGATTTTGGAATAAAAATGGGTAAACATTGAAATAAATATAAACATGGGCAACACATACATTTTAATGACATTAATCCTTCCGATAAGAGAAAGAGGTAGCGAATTCCAAAAAGTAAAAGATTGTTTCAAACTGTCTGCTGGAGCAACAAAGTTTTCCTGAAACAAATTTGAGTATTTCCTTCTCACTTTAACTCCCAAGTAGGTAAATTGATCCTGGACATTCCTAAACTGAAAACTTGTAAAATAGCACTTTAAAGCAGCCTTATTTACAGGAGAAAATCTTGCCTAGGTGCAGCTTGTACCCTGAGATTGATCCAAACTTTTTAAGAACAGATAAGGCAAGTGGCAATGAGGTATCAACAATTCAAAAATATTTTGAGTCACTGAGAAACTATGTAAACAAACTGAATAGGTGAACGAGACAGCCTAGAAACACAGGAGTTAAGTGAAACCTTAATACAATGAAATTAAAATGACTGAATGCTTGTAAGGCAAGCACACTAGATGATCAAAACATTAGATCACATCAAATAAGCCTGAATGGGATCGCCAACTCCCCAACTATACAAGACTAGTATGTTATAACTAAACATAATTGTACCACAGGTGGGCTACTTACTATCCACAGTTCGCAAGCAACAGTTGCTGATCTATGAGCAAGTTCAAGACTTCTTGATGTGACGTTGAATGTGAGCCATAGCCTCATCTGGAGACTCAAATGTGTAGTCTTTACCATCATGAGATAGCCATAAACGGGCCGGGAATCGCAGTCCATACTTCACACTTGGATGGTCCCGTAGTAATCTTTTGGCCTGTCCGAAAGCTGCGCGCTGCCCTGGAAACAGTGGGGGAGTAGTCCTGGTAGATGGAGAAGCTCTGTCCTTGAAAGCTCAGAGTGGTATTGCGGGCTCGTCGGAGAATCTCCATCTTCTCATGGTAAAAGTGCACTCGAAGAATTATGTCACAGGGCCTCTCCCCATCCCGGGGCTTTGGGCGCAGCGACCGGTGGGCTCAATCAATCAGGGGCTTATCATCTAATGCAAGAACATGCTTCAGCAGCCCAGGAACAAAATCTGTGGCGCGAGGCATTTCCGCTGACTCTGGAAGCGATACAAGTCTCAGGTTATTGCAGCGAGAGAATCCCTCTAAACTCACACAGCTCTCCTTCACCTTTTTCAAATCCTCAGCCAGGCGTTTCACGTCAGCCTCCAGGGATGTAGTTAAGTCGGAGACATTGGTAGCGGAGTTCTCCAGTGCTGCGATTGATCGTTGTAGTGTGTGACGCAGTTGTTGTTTTGAGTGATGTGATTGCTGGCACCGTCTGCTTTTAAAGTATCAGAAACCTCCTGTATTCGGGCCTCAATCATAGCAACTACCTCCGTTTTCATTTCAACTATCTCAGAGCGTAGTAGTTTGATGGCCTCGAGAATGTTCATTTCAGCGCCGCCAGGTCAAGTCGCACACACGGGTAAAGTGTGAGTCCCCGGGCCCTCAGACTCAGGAGAGGGCGGTGATGAGAGTGGGTCTTGTAGGCCGGGTTTGTTCGACACGTCAGTCGAACATGGCGTCCCTCCAACCCCCCGTGAAACTGTTGTTTGATGAAGGTATTGTCTATAGTTTTTTGGGCCTTTTCCCCCACCATTGTACCAGCCATATCTGTGGCAGCAGCAAGAATTAAGTCATCCACAATAGAATGGTGCTTGCCTATCTTAGCCACTCGGTAGCTCACCATATAAGACGCTTCTAGCCCCTTCTTATTAATGGTATCTGTTGCTTTAATACTTGTCTTACTGCTCTAAAGTCGTCTTTATTCTCGCTCAAAAAACTCCCGTGGCTTATTTTTCAAATTGTCATGTTTCATTTCTAAATGTCTCCGCAAGAGTGAAGGTTTCCCGTGAGAGAGTAACGGTTAATGTGATTGGATGTTCATTTTTTGACAAGGCTACCTGTATTTGACATTGTGTTGTTATTTTGCTGAACACTAGATGGTTTAATGAGATTTTTGGCAGTGAAATGAAGGCTACTCAGGCGAGAGAAAAAAACTCAGCCAAATGTATAGCCCCGTTGGAAAATATAAATGTACTGTTTGAAAATGTGAAAAAAAGAAGAAAAAAACACATTTTATTTTAAATGTGAAGCACATTTTTATTTGGCGTACCCCCGATGTCATTGTACCCCAGTTTGGGAATACCTGTACGACAACATATACTGTATGCATGGAGAAACAGTAGTGATGTGTCTGACATTATAAAATGGCTTTTAGATCTGGTAGTGTTGTGGATTGGTATGATGTAGCATTGCAAGCAACTGTCTGCACTGAGTCGTCCCCTAAAGTTACATGAGCTTGACAGGGACAAACACAGACACACTGAGAGCGTAGTGTGAACATGCATGTACTCTGCATACTGAGCCATAAAAGCAAATGCACAGTCTGGTGTTACAGCATTCATCGTCCTTTAAGCGTAGGTTTACTGTCATGAATCTTGCTCTGGAGGTAGAACTGAACCATTTCCACTAGATGGGCCAGCTACAAAGTCAAAATTGTCTATATCGTAAAAATATAATTTAAGTTTAGGGTTAGGCATTAGGGTTAGCAGTACGGTTAGGTTTAAAATAGATGTTATAACTTCAAATCAAATCAAATTTTATTTGTCACATACTCATGGTTAGCAGATGTTAATGCGAGTGTAGCGAAATGCTTGTGATTCTAGTTCCGACAATGGAGAAATAACCAGAGAGTAATCTAACCTAACAATTCACAACTACCACCTTATACACACAAGTGTAAAGGGATAAAGAATATGTACATAAAGATATATGAATGAGTGATGCTACAGAACGGCATCGGCAAGATGCAGTAGATAGTACAGTACAGTATGTACATATGAGATGAGTGATGTAGGGTATGTAAACATATAAAAGTGACATTGTTTAAAGTGGCTAGTGATACATGTATTACATAAAGATGGCAAGATGCAGTAGATGGTATAGAGTACAGTATATACATATGAGATGAGTAATGTAGGGTATGTAAACATTATATTAAGTGGCATTGTTTAAAGTGGCTAGTGATACATTTTTTACATCTATTTTTCCAATATTAAAGTGGCTGGAGTTGAGTCAGTATGTTGGCAGAAGCCACTCAATGTTAGTGGTGGCTGTTTAACAGTCTGATGGCCTTGAGATTGAAGCTGTTTTTCAGTCTCTCGCTCCCTTCTTTGATGCACCTGTACTGATCTCGCCTTCTGGATGATAACGGGGTGAACAGGCAGTGGCTCGGGTGGTTGTTGTCCTTGATAATCTTTTTGGCCTTCCTGTGACATTGGGTGGTGTAGGTGTCCTGGAGGGCAGGTAGTTTTCCCCCGGTGAAGTGTTGTGCAGACCTCACTACCCTCTGGAGAGCCTTACGGTTGTGGGCCAGGCAGTTTCCGTACCAGGCGGCGATACAGCCTGACAGGAGGCTCTCGATTGTGCATCTGTAAAAGTTTGTGAGTGCTTTTGGTGACAAGCCAAATTTCTTCAGCCTCCTGAGGCTGTCTGTGTGGGTGGACCAATTCAGTTTGTCCGTGATGTGTACGCCAAGGAACTTAAAACTTACTACCGTCTCCACTACTGTCCCATCGATGTGGATAAGGGGGTGCTCCCTCTGCTGTTTCCTGAAGTCCACAATCATCTCCTTTGTTTTGTTGACGTTGAGTGTGAGGTTATTTTCCTGACACCACACTCCGAGGGCCCTCACCTCCTCCCTGTAGGCCGTCTCGTTGTTGATGGTAATCAAGCCTACCACTGAAGTGTCGTCCGCAAACTTGATGATTGAGTTGGAGGCGTGCTGGCCACGCAGTCGTGGGTGAGCAGGGAGTACAGGAGAGGGAACGCACCCTTGTGGGGCCCCAGTGTTGAGGATCAGCGGGGTGGAGATGTTGTTACCTACCCTCACCACCTGGGGGCGGCCCGTCAGGAAGTCCAGTACCCAGTTGCACAGGGCGGGGTCGAGACCCAGGGTCTCGAGCTTGATGACGAGTTTGCAGGGTACTATGGTGTTAAATGCTGAGCTGTAGTCGATGAACAGCATTCTCACATAGGTATTCCTCTTGTCCAGATGGGTTAGGGCAGTGTGCAGTGTGGTTGCGATTGTGTCGTCTGTGGGCCTATTGGGGCAGTAAGCAATTTGGAGTTGGTCTAGGGCAGGGGTGTCAAAGTCAAATGGACGGAGGGCCAAATAAAAAAATCAGCTACAAGACGAGGGCCGGACTGTTCGAATGTTCATTGAAAAATTTTTAAATGACGCATATAGTCTAGTGAACCTAATTGAACCTACTGAAAACCTAACAAATATATTACAATATGATCAGATAAATAAAGCAATATTTTCTTATGGCTCTGTCAGTAATCTTTAATTTTCAACAGACACAAAAGACAAATTTCCTTTATATAAATATCCCCATAACATGAACATTAAATGAAAGAAACCGGTATTCAAGGCACCATCAGTAGACTATATTTTCTATTTTAGCAAAAGTGGGCTAAATTTACTTCAAAGAAAAAACAATAATAGCAATTTTCTATCATCCACTCAACTGAAATATTTTTAAAATATAATTGGATTGAAATACAAAAAAATAAAGTGCAAAAATCTATTAATCAAAAACAACACTTTGTTTAAGGAGAAGTAACATGCAGTGAAAACAAATATTAAATTTTAACTTTTAAACTTGAACTGAGTAAAAACTCTAAATATGTGATTGCACAGTAATGTTCACTTGTTTGAGGTTGAGGGTGATACTTGGTGGTGTCCCATCTTTTCCACAAGTTCATCAATGTTCGGGGTAAGGCTCTGAGCTGAAGAAATCCTCAGAATTGAGTGGAGGTGTTCAGCAGTAAGTCGACTTCTGTGTGATGTTTTGTTCAGGTTCATCAAAGAAAACAGTTGTTCACACAGGTATGTGCTGCCAAACATAGACAACGTTTGAGCAGCCTGGATGCGCAGCTGGGGCATTGTGCCGGGGAGGAAACGGGCGAACTCCGCAGCACCCACTGCCGCATATTTTGCCCTCAGTGCATCATTGCATTGGAGGTCAATCAACTCCATTTGGAGGTTTGGTGGTGAGCTTTCCACGTCAACAGCAAATGGGTTACCGAGCAGTTCCAACCTGCTTTTTTGTGCTTCAAAGTCAGCAAATCGGCGTCGAAAGTCAGCGGCAAGCATACCTATTTTATCAGCCAACTGTGTGCTCGGGAACGCACTGGTAGAGAGCTTCTCTTTCATGGTCTGGCAGCTGGGAAAGTGGCTCAAATTTTCTTTCCGCATCTGCGTCTCCCACAGAGTCAGTTTGGTTTTAAATGCCTTCACTGTACTGTACATATCAGAGATGACACGATCCCGACCCTGCAGCTGCAAGTTTATTGCATTCAGATGACTCGTAATGTCACACAGAAAAGCCATTTCACACAGAAACATTTCGTCTCGGAGTTGTGTTGTGTCTTTCCCTTTGCTGTCCAAGAACAGACAAATCTCCTCACGAAGCTCGAAACATCTTTGAAGCACCTTTCCCTGGCTTAGCCATCGCACCTCTGTGTGATAAGGCAAATCACCATGCTCCGTTTCTAACTCCGTCAGAAATGCCTTGAACTGGCGGTGATTCAAACCTTTGGCTCTGATAAAGTTAACTGTGCGCGTGATGATGCTCATTACATGCTCCATTTTCAAGGCTTTACCGCACAACGCTTCCTGGTGTATGATACAATGATAAGCTGTCAGCTCACCTGTCGCGTTTTCCTCTTGCATCTTTTCCCGTATCTTCGCCACCAGTCCGCTCCTGTGTCCACACATCGCAGGTGCTCCGTCGGTTGTCAAACCCACGAGTTTTTCCCAAGGCAGCTCCATCTCATTTACACATCTTGACACCTCTTCATACAAATCATGCCCCGTAGTTGTGCCATGCATAGGACGTAAAGCCAAAAACTCCTCTGTCACGCTTAGGTTGGAGTCCACTCCGCGGATGAAAATTGACAACTGGGCAATGTCAGAAATGTCGGTGCTCTCATCCACAGCCAAGGAATATGCAATAAAATCTTTTCCCTTTTTCACAAGCTGCTCTTTTAGATTGATGGACAACTGGTCTACTCTCTCGGCAATGGTGTTTCTGCTCAGACTCACATTTAAAAAGAGTTGCCTTTTTTCTGGGCAAACTTCGTCACAAACTTTAATCATGCAGTTTTTGATGAAATCCCCCTCCGTAAATGGCCGGGCTGATTTAGCGATCTCTTCTGCCAAAATAAAACTGGCCTTGACAGCAGCCTGGCCTTGTGATTTGGCTTTTTTGAACAGAGCCTGTCGAGATTTGAGGCCTCGTTTTAATTCCTCTGCCTTTTGTAGCCTTTGTTCCATGTCCATATTCTTGTTTTTGTCCGCGTGTTTCGTTTCATAATGTCGTCTCAGATTATACTCTTTCAGTACCGCCACACTTTCTCCACACAGAAGACACACAGGTTTTCCAGCTACCTTCGTGAACATATACTCCGACTCCCACCTTGTTTGAAACCCCCGGTTCTCAGTATCCACCTTCCGTTTTGCCATTTTTGATGGGTATCTGAAAGTTAATTTTACTGTGATGCTGACGACTGCTGTGCCAATAAATATTGAAATGAAGCAGCCTACTGCTCGGTGCGTCACCTTTGCATTGTGGGAAATGTAGTATTGGTGCGTGTAAAAGATCTGCGGGCTGCCGGCTTGCTGCGGGCCGGTTCTAATAATAAATCAAGATCATCCCAGGGGCCGTAAAAAACCTTCTTGCGGGCCGGATGTGGCCCGCGGGCCTTGACTCTGACATATGTGGTCTAGGGTGTCGGGTAGGGTGGAGGTGATATGGTCCTTGACTAGTCTCTCAAAACACTTCATGATGACTGACGTGAGTGCTACGGGGCGGTAGTAATTTAGCTCAGTTACCCTAGCTTTCTTGGGAACAGGAACAGGCCCTCTTGAAGCATGTGGGAACAGCAGACTGGAGATAAGGATTGATTGAATATGTCCGTGAACACACCAGACAGCTGGTCTGCGCATGCTCTGAGGACGCGGCTGGGGATGCCGTCTGGGCCTGTAGCCTTGCGAGGGTTAACATGTTTAAATGTTTTACTCACGTCGGCTGCAGTGAAGGAGAGTACGCAGGTTTTGCTAGCGGGCCATGTCAGTGGCACTGTATTGTCCTCAAAGCGAGCAAAGAAGTTGTTTAGTCTGTCTGGGAGCAAGACAACCTGGTCCGCGACGGGGCTGGGTTTCTTTTTGTAATCCGTGATTGACTGTAGACCCTGCCACATACCTCTTGTGTCTGAGCCGTTTAATTGCAACTCTACTTTGTCTCTATACTAATGCTTAGCTTGTTTGTTTGCCTTGCAGGGGGAATAGCTATACTGTTTGTATTCGGTCATGTTTCCGGTCACCTTGCCATGGAAAAAAGCAGTGGTTCGCGCTTTCAGTTTTGTGCGAATGCTGCCATCAATCCACGGTTTCTGCTTTGGGAATGTTTTAATCGTTGCTGTGGGTACGACATCGCCGATGCACTTGCTAATAAACTCGCTACCCGAATCAGCGTATTCATCATTGTTGTTGTTTGACGCAATGCGGAACATATCCCAATCCACGTGATCGAAGCAATCTTAAAGCGTGGAGTCAGATTGGTCGGACCAGCGCTGAACAGACCTGTTTTATTCTCTGTCTATAGGCAGGGAGCAACAAAATGGAGTTGTGGTCAGCTTTTCCGAAAGGAGGGCGGGCACAGCCTCACCTCCCTGTGCCAGGTAGGAGGGCAGGCACAGCCTCACCTCCCTGTGCCAGCTAGTGAACACTGCATATCTGCCTCCAGTACATGAGTCATCTCAATAAATGCCAACCTGCCCTTTAAGCAGGGCTAACAAGTGTGGAGGAGAGATAGGAGACAAGGTTGAGGCTATTCATGGGTGTCAAAGGGTTGGTTGGTTAGTAACCTGTATAAAAGGATCACTGTGAGAGAAAAAAAGCCACACATCAATGACTGAAGATGTGCTGCTATGCATATTTTACAGGTTAAGGAGAAAGAAGTTTACAAGAGTGTAAGTGGATGTTAGGGGGAGGACAGGAAGGTGGGGGATGGGGAGGCAGGGGAGGATAGGGAGGTGAGGGATGGGGGAGAGAGGGGAGGACAGGGAGGTGAGGGATGGAGAAGCAAGGGTGGACAGGGAGGTGGTGGATGGGGCAGGCGGTGAAGGACAGGGAGGTGAGGGATGGGGAGGCAGGGGAGGACAGGGAGGTGAGGGATGGGAGAGGCAAGGGAGGACAGGGAGGTGAGGGATGGAAGAGGCAGGGGAGGAGAGGGAGGTGAGGGATAGGGGAGGTAGTGGAGGACAGGGAGGTGTGGGTTCCACATAGAGCAGTCAAGGATGGGCCAAGGAGGGAGGAGAGACAGAGAGAAGCAGAAAGAAAGAGAGAGAGAACACAAGATATGGAGGGTGTGAGAGATGTGGAGGGTGTGAGAGAGATTTACTGTAGATGGAGGGAGCAAGAGAGAGATAGAGGGAAAAGGTGGAACAAGAAAAAGAGAGCAAAACATTGAGAGAGATAAGAAAAGAGGAAGAAGCCTTAAAAACATCTCCCGCCCATCCATGAGTGTAAGTACTGTTCTCCTTCCTGTGGTTCAGGCCCTCTTCATGTTGACTTCTCCCTGGTGAAGCACACTAGAGTGGGGAAGGAGGAGGCAGAGGAAGAGAGGCAGGTGGAGAAGGATTAGGTGAATGAGGAATGGGAGGAAAAGGAATAGGAATAAAAGAAGGTAATAAATGATTTTATTTTTCTCTTGTTTCTCTTGTAAACAGAGGTATCAGCCAGTCTGTGACTCCCGGCTTGCCTGACCGCCCACCTCCCTCCCTCCCTCCCTCCCTCCCTCCCTCCCTCCCTCCCTCCCTCCCTCCCTCCCTCCCTGTCCGCCTCCCTCTCTGCCTCCCTCTCTGCCTCCCTCCCTGTCCGCCTCCCTCCCTGTCCGCCTCCCTCCCTCCCTCCCTGCCTCCCTCCCTCCCTGTCCGCCTCCCTCCCTGTCCGCCTCCCTCCCTGCCTCCCTCCCTGTCTGCCTCGCTCCCTGTCCGCCTCCCTCCCTGTCCGCCTCCCTCCCTGTCTGCCTCCCTCTCTGTCTGCCTCCCTCCCGCCCTCCTTGATACTACTGGAGCTTCACAGAGAAATCACCCTGACAGCCAATTAAAGAGCCTTTCTCTCTCTCTCCCTGATAAGGAGGTTGTTTATATAGCCTGTTAATACTGCTACAGTGGCTGGCACTTAACGCGTGATGAATCTACGTCGATGAGCATTGAAAGTTGATCAACCCCCTCTCCCCTCTGCCCCTGCTCCTTTCTCATCAAGCCAGAGAGAATTAACAGATACGGAGGCCGGGGCCATGCCAAAAGCGCCTTATCGCCAGATTACTCACTAGAATGGTTCAGTGGGTTTTTAATTGAACTAGAAGGATTGTTTTCTGTGTAGTCGCTTAAATTTGAAGGAAAAATGCCGTAGGGAAAGAAGAATACCAGCACTGTCATACAATAAATGAGCACATTGCAAAGTCATTATCTGGTTCTTCCTCCATACAAATGGCTGGTTTGAGGGAGTAGGAGTGAGTGACGAGTGTACTGCATGAAGTGTTTTTGTCTCCCTCCAATATTTTTTTACATTTTTCCCTCAGTCTCTCTCTCTCTCTCTCTATCTCTCTCTCTCTCTCTCTCTCTCTCTCTCTCTCTCTCTCTCTCTCTCTCTCTCTCTCTCTCTCTCTCTCTCTCTCTCCCTCTCTCTCTCTCTCCCTTCCCACAGGCCATGATGATTATTTTCCATTATGGCTTTCCCCTCTGTGCTGGTCGGTCCTGGCCGTCGGCAAGGCAGCTGCTTGTGTGGTATATTCTCCGGCAGGATAAGCTTAATGTCGCTAAATGTTAATAGCATAATCATCAAACGAGGATGAGGATGTCAGGGGGAACCTGCGTGAATGAATAGGACATATTGTACCATAAGACTGATTTGATCAGAATGGACAAGGAAACAAGGAAACAAATGGTTGTCCTTTAGGCTCACTAAAATCAAGTCTGACAGTGTAATCCAGGGCCCAGACAGACAGGCCTCACCATACTAAAATGTTACATATCTTGTTCATTATTTTGTCATTTTGTTTTGTATTTTTTTCATGTGTAAATTGATAAAAATGTGAGTACCAGCCTGGAGACAGTGAAACAAACAGTCATCTCCTTGACATGTGGCGGTTAGTGCTATCCTGGTTCATTGGGACGTCCCTACCCTAACCCTAACCTTTACCCTGTACCCTTCCCCTAACCCTAACCTTTACCCTGTACCCTTCCCCTAACCCTAACCTTTACCCTGTACCCTTCCCCTAACCCTACCCTTAACAATAGCCATAACCCTTACCTAACCATAATCGTAACCCTTACCATAACCCTTACCATAAACCATTTTACATTTCAACTTCAATGGGATAGGGATGTCCCAAGGATCCCAGATAGCACGGACCCAAGTGTTGCCCACAGGATTCCGAGGAAGAGAGAGGACAAAACAGTTCCAGGGTGAAATGTCTTGTTAGTGAGTGTGGACAGCAGCTGATGTGTGTTCAACTGGTGACTTCTCCCCCACCTTCCTCCTCAACTACTGTATCCATTGACCCGTCGGCCTGAGCGGCACGTCCGTCTGGCCAGCGTAGAGCACAGAGTCTAGAGGTGTCTCAGTAAACACACCCATCAGCCCAGATGGCAGGAGGATGTACACCATTTCGTGAACTGTGTACGTGTGAGGGGAAGGGAATAGAGCTAGCAGAATCCTGATGGAAAGTGCTGAGAGAGAGCTGGAGACTGAGCGAGAGAAAGAAAACGAAAGTGAGAGTGAGAAGGCGAGAGAGTTCGACTGTACATTTAATGATGAAAGTTTCATGACGCTAAATCTACACAGACTTTTAGTGTCAGTCAGGATTACTGCTGTAGCCTGAGCAGACATGAATAATAGAATAGAGAGAGAGAGATCCCTGAACACTGTGAAACCAGGAGAGGAGAGTACGGAGAGAAGAGAAGACAGGAGTGAGTGTGCGTCCCAAACGGCACCCAATTCTCTACATAGTTCACTACTCTGGTCTAAAGTAGTGCACTATTTATTATAATAATAGGGAATAGGGTGTCATTTTGGATGCAAACGTACGGAGAGATGAGAGAAGAAATCATCAGGCCCAGATAGATAAATAAATAAGACAATAAATAAGTGAAGAGTAAAACGCCAAGGCTGCAGCTCACACCTGAGAGGGAGGTGACAGAAGTCGTAGTGTAAGGTAAGCCAAGGGTGAGCGACGGAGCAAGTGTCAATGTCTGTGTGTGTTGTGTTAGTGTCTCAGACTGAGATGATGACGAGGGGCATGGGAGGATACATCTCCTTGTGTGAGTAACTTTTGTAAACCTGGCTCATCTTTAAAAAAAATTAACGCTAGGCTACCTGCCTCCCTAACACTGTAACAGACTACACTGCGGCTGAATGAACTGTATACTAGAGGTATACTACTAGAGGTATACTTTCCCACCCGACCCGACATGGATAAATGATTTAATAGAGACCCGTTCCGAATGGACCCACGGATAGACCCGTGCTGGTTCGGATCGGAGAGACCCATTCAGTTTAGAGAGTAGAAAGAAACCTCCAACTGGGCGCTGCCAGCTCCATCAATAAGCAAGCGATATTGGCCAAATGATCCACAGTTACGTGTCCTTAACCAGTTAGAGCTCTAGGGGCGCTATTTCATTTTTGGATAAAAAACGTTCCCGTTTTAAGCGCGATATTTTGTCACGAAAAGATGCTCGACTATGCATATTCTTGGCATTTGATTCAGGGGAGAAAGCGTGTGTCCAAGAACGATGTATCAATGAAGAGATATGTGAAAAACACCTTGATGATTGATTCTAAACAACGTTTGCCATGTTTTCAGTCGATATTATGGAGTTAATTTGGAAAAAAGTTTGCGTTTTGAGGACTGAATTTATGGATTTTTTTTGGTAGCCAAATGTGATGTATAAAACGGAGCTTTTTCTAATACACAAGGAATCTTTTTGGAAAAACTGAGCATCTGCTATCTAACTGAGAGTATCCTCATTGAGAACATCAGAAGTTCTTCAAAGGTAAATGATTTTATTTGAAGGCTTTTATGTTTTTGTTAATGTTGCGTGCTGGATGCTAACGCTAATGCTAACGCTAAATGCTAACGCGAAATGCTAACTCTAGCTAGCTACTTTTACACAAATTATTGTTTTCCTATGGTTGAGAAGCATATTTTGAAAATCTGAGATGACAGTGTTGTTTACAAAAGGCTAAGCTTGAGAGATGGCATATTTATTTCATTTCATTTGCGATTTTCATAAATAGTTAACGTTGTGTTATGCTAATGAGCTTGCTGATAGATTTACACAATCCTGGATACAGGGGTTTTTTCATAGCTAAACGTGACGCAGAAAACGGAGCGATTTGTCCTAAACAAATAATCTTTCAGGAAAAACTGAACATTTGCTATCTGAGAGTCTCCTCATTGAAAACATCTGAAGTTCTTCAAAGGTAAATGATTTTTTTGAATGCTTTTCTGTTTTTTTGTGTAAATGTTGCCAGCTGAATGCTAATGCTAAATGCTACGTTAGCCATCAATACTGTTACACAAATGTTTGTTTTGCAATGGTTGAGAAGCATATTTTGAAAATCTGAGATGACAGTGTTGTTAACAAAAGGCTAAGCTTGAGAGCTAGCATATTTATTTCATTTCATTTGCGATTTTCATGAATAGTTAACGTTGCGTTATGGTAATGAGCTTGAGTCTGTATTCACGAACCCGGATCCGGGATGGGGAGATCAGAAAGGTTAAAAACTGCCTGTAACAAATTACAAAAAAAACCATTTCATTTCAATGTGTAGCATCTTCAAAACTTGAGTCTACTGTTTTATTGGTTTATACTTTCCTGAAACATGAATGGTCTTTCCTCACAGCTTAGCTGTTGGAGATTTGAGAGCTAAATGCCTCAGGGCATTGCATACATGTAGACCTATAGTCTTAGGTGCCCACTGTATGATATCACTATTGAAAAAAATGAATATGAAGGGAGGCGAGCTTAGGCCTAGCCCTAGACAGACCGAGGGGCAGATAGAGAGATGCCGGCGGCATGTTCCCAACATCGACTTCTTTATACATGTCAGATAAGCTACTACTGCTATACAGATATTTTTTCACATACGTTTATTTCGTAAATATTTTCTTAAATCTATTTTCTCAAAACGGCATTGTTGGTTACGGGCTTGTAAGTAAGCATTTCACGGTAAGGTCTACACCTGTCGTATTCAGTGCATGTGAAAAGTAAACTTTGTTTTGATTTGATATCATCCTACAAGGCAAAAGTTTTAGAACACCTACTCATTAAAAGTTTTTTCTTTACTTTTACTATGTTCTACATTGTACAATAATAGTGAAGACATCAAACTATGAATCATGTATTAACCAAAAAAGTGTTAAACAAATCAAATATATTTTATATTCTTCAAATATCCACCCTTTGCAATGATGACAGCATTTGGACACCTTTGGCATTCTCTCAACCAGTTTCACGAGGTAGTGTTACGCGGAGCGCAGCAGGTGAACCCAAGACCAGACTCAGACGAGGAGACTGGGATGAAGAAACCAAGGTATTTATTGAAACACAGGGGGAAGATGGGGTGGGTTGCAGGAAACCAGGTGCGGAGGCTGATTCTGGAGTGAGGGGAGTTGGGACAGGGTAATCAGGTCCGGAGAGGAATCCAAGGAAGCAGTAGAGCGGGGTTTCCAGGACAGAGTAGGAGGACTGATGAGATGGGTGACTGGAAACGGGGACCAGAGTCAGAACGGGAACAACTGTAGCGGAGAGTTAAACAGCGTAAGGCAAGGGAAAACCGGCATAACACGAAAACAGGATCTAAGCTGGAACAAAAGGCTAAAACAATGCACACTGACTGAGCAGAGATTATGATCTGGCAGCGTGGAAGTGGCAGGGCTCAGTATTTGTAGAGGTCTTGATTATGGAACAGGTTACAGCTAGTGGGGATCTGCTCTGCCTCCAGCACACCTGTCTCCGTCCACACAATCACACACACACAAAGAGAAAAAAGGAAAAGAGAGCACTGGGGGAGTGGCGGCAGGTTAAGGAGACACAGGATGAGCAGTAGAGGGCGTGGCAGGTGCAGATGTAACCTGGAATGCATTTCAATTAACAGGTGTGCCTTCTTAAAAGTTCATTTGTAAATCAGTTGTGTTATGACAAGGTAGGGGGAGGGTATACAGAATATAGCCCTATTTGGTAAAAGACCAAGTCCATATTATGGCAAGAACAGCTCAAATAAGCAAAGAGAAATGACAGTCCATCATTACTTTAAGACAGTCAATATGGAAAACGTCAAGAACTTTGAAAATTTCTTCAAGTGCAGTCACAAAAACCATCAAGCGCTATATTGAAAATGGCTCTCATGAGGACCGTCACAGGAATGGAAGACCCAGAGTTACATCTGCTGCAGAGGATAAGTTCAGTAGAGATACCAATCTCAGAAATTGCAGCACAAATAAATGCTTCACAGAATTCAAGTAACAGACACATCACAATGTCAATTTTTCAGAGGAGACTGTGTGAATCAGGCCTTCATGGTCAAAATACTGCAAAGAAACCACTACTAAAGGACACCAATAATAATAAGAGATTTGCTTGGGAGAAGAAACACGAGCAATGGACATTAGACTGGTGGAAATGTGTCCTTTGGTCTGGAGTCCAAATGTAAGATTTTTGGTTCCAACCGCCATGTCTTTGTGAGACCCGGTGTGGGTGAACGGATGATCACTGAATGTCTAGAACCAAATTGGGATGGTTTGGGCTGAATTGGACCGCAGAATGAAGGAAAAGCAGCCAACAAGTGCTCAGCATATGTGGGAACCCCTTCAAGACTGTTGGAAAATCATTCCAGGTGAAACTGGTTGAGAGAATGCCAAGAATGTGCAAAGCTGTCATCAAGGCAAAGGCTGGCTATTTGAAGAATCTCAAATATATTTTTGATTTGTTTTACACTTTTTTGGTTACTACATTATTCCATATGTGTTATTTCATAGTTTTGATGTCTTCACTATTATTCTACACTGTAGAAAATAGTACAAATAAAGAAAACCCTTGAATGAGTAGGTGTTATAAAACTTTTGACCGGTAGTGTAGGTGTACAGAAGGAGGATATTTCATAGGTGTTCTATCAGAATGTTTTTTATAAAGAGAAGTATTGCATTGTCAGATTAAAGGAGTAACTCTGGTAGGCCTAAAACATTCTTCATTGCCTCAAGTTCAACTGTTGAAGTCAGTTGGAGTGGCGGTGCACACTGCCTTCATAGGCCTGCAGTTGCCTAGCTAAGCTTAAAAATAGCCACACAACACCTAACCTTAAAAAGTTGCTGAAAACTGGGTAATATCAAAAGTGAGTTAAGTTACTGTTTATTGGGAAAATATGAACAGGTTATTATATTGCAGCATTAAATGAAGCTTAGCATTTTGCCCTCTTTGGTTTTTTCTATTTATGGTTTGAGTGTGAGTAGCATAGTAGGACTAACTTAAATGATATTATATTGTGGCAAAGACAACATTACAGTTTTGAACAACCTTATATTGCAGCTATTACCAACAAAGATGACTGCCTACCATAGCCCTACCCAGCAAATGACAGCAACAGGCGAATGCTATTTCTATTACAACAAGCCTACTTTTAACCTTAATCTAAATACGGAGCACAAAATGTAAAAGACAGTTCAATCTTAATTTAACCAACGAAGATTTCTCAACAAAATGAAACAAAACACTTTTTGCATTTGCTATTTAAAGAACTGGTTTAGATTATTAAATAGGCCTACAGTAATAATAATAATAATTATAATAATGATTTACAATAATAATGACTAAGCAATTAATAATAAAATCAAAAATAAACAAATTAAAGGGAGAAATAATTTCATCAAACATGAATAACGAGTTGCACACAGTCCATTTGTTCACGCCAAAGTTCTTCTCATCTTTGTCTACTACTGTATTAAAACTTGTCCTCGAGGACATTCCCTTTGTCGACTTCTTTTCACTCTACTCTTTCTCCATTAACTTTCATTTTTACCTCTCTCTCACTCTCTTTCTCCTCAGCAGCAGGCGAACATGAGGTGAGCAGCCGGGACCAATTTCTGCTGGATTTAAGTTATACGTTTTATGGAATTGCAATTTGCTGACACAGATAACAAGCTCGCACAGTTCTCATCACACAAGCTAAATTAACAGAGGACTGATCCAATCGTCTCCAGGAGGTAAAAACATTTTAATTACACATACCAGAGACCCAAGGTAAAAATATAAGACCCAACCCAGATCCAAGACAAAAGTCAAAATTTAGGACCTGAACCCCCTCTGTTCTAGGTTCGGATCTCGGAATTTTGGATCTGTTGAAACCATGAAGACCTCTCTTGTATACCACCAAACCCCCAGCTAGGTCCTGGTAGCACCTGTCTCTGGGGTCCCATAGCCACGGGGGGAGCAGCTGTCGAAGACCAGAGGATGTAAAGATATGGACAGAAGACCCGGGACTTCCAGACCTTCTTCCCCTTGAATGACAGCCCAGTCTGGGTCAACATTGTGATTGTACACCCTAACATTCCTGGGGAGAGAGACGGTGGAGGGGGTGTTCTCTCTCACCTGGCTCGGCTGGCTGGCTAGCTTGGTTGGGCCAAGGGGACCTAAGCACTGTAAACTTTAGTTTAGCTTCTCTGGTCAGTCAGTGGTGTCATAATTTACTCCTGTGTTGACAGAGACAAGGCTGCATGGGGACTCAACTCCAACCAAAACAACACTCCTAAAAAAACAACACTCCTTGGATGTATGTAGCAGATACACTACATTACCAAAGGTATGTGGACACGTGCATATTCAACATCTCATTCCAATATCATGGACATTCATATGGAGTTGGTCCCTCAATTTGCTGCTATAACAGCCTCCCCTCTTTTGGCAAGGCTTTCCTCTAGATGCAAGGCTTTCCGCACTGTTGTTGGGAGATTAGGCCTGGCTCACATTCAGTGTTCCAATTCATTCCAAAGGTGTGCATTGGGGTCGAGGTCAGGGCTCTGTGGAGGCCAGTCAAGTTCTTCCACTAAGATCTCAACAATCCATTTCTGTATGGACTTTGCTTTGTGGACAGGGGAATTGTCATGCTGAAACAGGAAATGGCCTTCCCAAAACTGTTACCACTAAGTTGGAAGCACAGAATCGTCCAGCATGTCGTTGTATGCTGTAGCATTAAGATTTCCCTTCACAGGAACTAAGGGGTCTAGACCGAACCATGAAAAACATCCCCAGACCACTATTCCTCCTCCATCAAACCTTACAGTTGGCACTATGCATTGGGGCAGGTAGCGTTTCTCCAGGCATCCTGGCATCGTCCCTCGGACTCATCACTCCAGGAAACGCGTTTCCACTGCTCCAGAGTCCGATCGCAGTGAGCTTTACACCACTCCAGCGGACACTTGGCATTGCGCATGGTGATCTTAGGCTTGTGTGCGGCTGCTAGGCCACAGAAACCCATTTCATGAAGCTCCCAACGAACAGTTATTGTGTTGATGTTGCTTTTAGAGGCAGTTCGGAACTCGGTAGTGAGTGTTGCCGAGGACAGATTATTTTTCTAATGCTTCAGCACTCGGCGGTCCCGTTCTGTGAGCTTGTGTGGCCTACTACTTCGCAGCTGTGCCGTTGTTGCCTCTAGACGTTTCCACTTCACAATAACAGCACTTACAGATGACCGGGGAAGCTTTAGCAGGGCAGAAATGAGACAAACTGACTTGTTGGAAAGGTGACATCCTATGACAGTGCCACGTTGAAAGTCACGGAGCTCTTCATTAAGGCCATTCTACTGCCAATGTTTGCCTTTGGAGAGTTTATGGCTGTGTGCTCAATTTTATACACCTGTCAGCCGAATCAACTCATTTGAAGACATGTCCACATACTTTTGTATATCTAGCATATAATCTAAATTTAAACACATTTGTTATCGAACATTTTATTTAACTTCAATTTAGTTTGACGTTTGTTTTCTAGATACACTTTTCCATACTTACAGTACATTTTTCCAATGAGGGCCTAATACCTGAGTATCAGTGGAGGCTCCTCAGAGGAGGAAGGGGAGGACCATCCTACTAAGTTATTGAAAAAAAATGGAACACTGGAACATTAAAAAAAGTTATCCTTTTTAGATAGAACTATAGTAAATATTTGAATGTCACAAAATAATTGATTAAAACACACTGTTTTGAAATGAAGGTCTACAGTAGCCTCAACAGCAGTAGCATCACGGTGTAGCCAGAGGATCCTTCCATCCTCCTCTGGGCACATTGACTAAAATACAAAACCTAGGAGGCTCATGGTTCTCACCACCTTCCATAGACTTACACAGTAATTCTGACATCTTTCAGAGGACATCCTACAACATATCAGAGCTCTTGCAGCATGAACTGACATGTTGTCCACCCAATCAAAGGATCAGAGAACTAATCTAGTACTGAAAGCATAAGCTACAGCTAGCTAGCACTGCAGTGCATAAAATGTTGTTGTTGACTCAAAGAGAGAGAAAAAGATTAGTAAAACATTTTTCTTTCTTTAAAAATGACCTCTAGGTTACAAAGAGATGGTAGTCCCATCCATCAAATGACCAGGTGGGAAACAGGGAAGGGACTGAGGAGTTATGCTAATTTGGTATAGAGCAGACCTAACTCACTACGTTAAATTAATCAAAACAGGAACACTATACATTTGGCTAGAAATTCAAAAGGAAATGTGCTCCTCCTGTGTGCTTCCTATATCCCGCCACTAGAATCCTCATACTTTAATGAAGACAGCTTCTCCATCCAGGAGGGGGAATTCAATCATTTCCAGGCCCAGGGACATGTGCCAGTCTGTGGCGACCTAAATGCCAGAACGGGACACCCTCAGCACTCAGGGGGACAAACACCTGTTTGGATGTGACAGCATTCCCTCCTCCATACGCCCCACTAGGAACAACTATGACAACATAACCAACAAAAACAGATCAGAACTCCTGCAGCTCTGTCGCACGCTGGGTATGTACATAGTCAATGGTAGGCTTCAAGAGGACTCCTATGGTAGGTACTGTCACGGCTTCTAGGAGTAGTGGGTGGAGGAGTCAGGCGCAGAGAGCAGAGTTAGTTCAAACGTGGGTTCTTATTCCAGGAACAGAGTAACGGTCTTGCCAAACACAAGGGTGCATAAATAACCAAGTCCACAAAACAGGACGAAACCGTCCGGAAAAAGGAATCCACATTAATCCACACACATGAACAGAAAAACAAAACCCAGGCGTACCGGGTTTAAATAACCCAAAACAAAACCCAAACAAGAAACAGGTGAAACTAATCAGACAAAACAAACTGAAAAAGAAAGGGGGCTCGGTGGCAGTGCCGCCCGAACAGGAAGAGGAACCATCTTCGGCGGGATTCGTGACAGGTACACCTATAGCTCATCTCTTGGCAGTAACATTGTAGACTACTTTATCACTGACCTCAACCCAGAGTCTCTCAGAGCGTTCACAGACAGCCCACTGACACCCTTATCAAACCACAGCAAAATCACAGTCTACTTGAACAGAGCAAAACTCAATTATGAGGCATCAAAGCCAAAGGAACTGAGAAATATTAAGAAATGCTATAGATGGAAGGAATGTAGTGTGGAAAACTACCAAAAAACTATTAGGCAACAACAAATTCAACCCCTTTTAGACAACTTCCTGGACAAAACGTTCCACTGTAATAGTGAAGGTGTAAACTTGGCAGTAGAAAACCTAAACAGTATATTTGACCTCTCAGCTTCCCTATCAAATGTAAAAATCTCAAATAGAAAACTGAAGAAAATGAACAACAATGACGAATGTTTTGATGAAGAATGCAAAAATCTAAGAAAGAAATTGAGAAACCTGTCCAACCAAAAACATAGAGACCCGGAAACCCTGAGTCTACACCTTCACTATGGTGAATCACTAAAATAATACAGAAATACACTACGGAAAAAGATGGAACAGCACGTCAGAAATCAGCTCAATGTAAATGAAGAATCCATATACTCTAACCACTTAAAAAATTGGAAAACACTAAACAAACAACAACATGAAGAGTTATCTATCCAAAATGAAGATGTATGGATCAACCACTTCTCCAAACTTTTTGGCCTTATACCAAAGAACTAAAAGGAAAAACATACACACGATCAAATACAAATCTTAGAATCAACTATTAAAGACTACCAGAACCCACTGAATTCTTCAAATACATTGAATGAACTACAGGACAAAATACAAATAACACAACAAGGCCTGTGGTGTTGATGGTATCCTCAATGATATTACAAAATATACAGACAACAAATTCAAATTGGCTTTACTTAAACTCTTTAACATCATCCTTAGCTCTGGCATCTTCCCCAATATTTGTAAATAAGGACTGATCACCCCAATCCACAAAAGTTGACCCCAATAAATACTGTGGGGAATGTAACCTTGGGAAATCCTGAATTGTCATTAACAGCATACACATACATTTCCTCAGTGAAAACAATGTACTGAGCAAATGTCAAATTGGCTTTTTACCAAATTACTGTTTGACAGACCACGTATTCACCCTGCATACCCTAATCGGCAAACAAACAAACCAAAACAAAGGAAAGTGGTGTTGGGGGGAAAAACATACAGCATTATAAAATCCTTCTACACAAACAACAAGTGTGTGGTTAATATTGGCAAAAAACGTACAAATGTCTTTCCACAGGGCCGTGGAGTGAGACAGGGATGCAGCTTAAGCCCCACCCTCTTTAAGATATATATCAACAAATTGGCAAGTGCACTAGAAAAGTCTGCATCACCCGGCCTCACCCTACTAGAATCTGAAGTCAAATGTCTACTGTTTGCTCATGATTTGGTGCTTCTATCACCAACCAAGGAGAGCCTACAGCAGCACCTAGATCTTCTGCACAGATTCTGCCAGACCTGGGCCCTGACAGTAAATCTCAGTAAGACCAAAATAATGTTGTTTCAAAAAAGGTCCAGTCGCCAGGACCACAAATACAAATTCCATCTTGACACCGTTGCCCTACAGAACACAAAAAACTATACAAACCTTGGCCTGAAAATCAGTGCCACAGGTAATTTCCACAAAGCTGTGAACAATCTGAGAGACAAGGCAAGAAGGGCATTCTATGCCATCTAAAGGAACACAAATTTGACATACCAATTAGGATCTGGCTAAAAATACTTGAATCAGTTATAGAACCCATTGCCCTTTATGGTTGTGAGGTCTGGGGTCCGCTCACCAACTAAGAATTCACTAAATGGTACAAACACCAAATTGAGACTCTGCATGCAGAATTCTGCAAAAATATCCTCGGTGTACAACGTCGAACACCAAATACTGATACCTGCTAATTATCAAAATCCAGAAAAGAGCCATTAAATTTTACAACCACCTAAAATGAAGCGATTCCCAAACCTTCCATAGCAAAGTCATTACCTACAGAGAGATGAACCTTGAGAAGACTCCCCTAAGCAAGCTGGTCCTGGGACTTTGTTTACAAACACAAACACACACCCCAGAGCCCCAGGACAGCAACACTGTTCGACCCAACCAAATCATGAGATAACAAAATGATAATTACTTGACATATTGGAAAGAATTAATACAAATACTGAGCACACTAGAATGCTATTTGGCCCTAAACAGAGAGTACACAGTGGCAGAATACCTGACCACTGTGACTGACCCAAACTTAAGGAAAGCTTTGACGATCTACAGACTCAGTGAGCATAGCCTTGCTATTGAGAAAGGCCTCCGTTTGCAGACCTGGCTCTCAAGAGAAGACAGCCTATGTGCACACTGCCCACAAAATGATATGGCAACTGAGCTGCACTTCCTAACCTCCTGCCAAATGTATGACCATATTAGAGATACATGTTTCCCTCAGATTACACATATCCACAAGAAGTCGAAAAAAAATCCCAATTTTAATAAACTCCCATATCTACGGGGAAGTGTGCCATCACAGCAGCAAGATTTGTGACCTGTTGCCACAAGAAAAGGTCAACCAGTGTAGAACAAACACAATTGTAAATACCACCCATATTTATGTTTATTTATTGTCCCTTTTGTTCTTTAACCATCTGTACACCGTTACAACATTGTATATAGTCATAATATGACATTTGTAAGGTCTTTATTCTTTTGGAACTTCTGTGAGTGTAATGTTTACTGTTCATTTTATAGTTTATTTCACTTTTGTATATTATCTACTTCACTTGCTTTGGCAATGTTAACACATGTTTCCCATGCTAATAAAGCCCCTTGAATTGAATTGAGAGAGAGAGAGATATGTACTTTGTTGTATTTTTTTTCACTTTCACTTAGCTAGCAAATGCAGCGAGCTAGTTTAGCCTACTCAAACACCTGGCTCAAACAGAGAGGGATGCTATGTTAGCTACAGTAGCTGGCTATGACTATCCAACACTGGAACTCGTCCAGGTCAAGGTGAGATTTTGATTTGATTAATTATTGCCATCGGGCCCGCCGGTGTAACTAATAAACTGCTTTTTGACTGTAAACTGTACTGCATGATTGTAGCGGGTTTTCATATGCGTTAGTTCTAGTAGCTATGTTGACTATGAGTTAGCTAATAATAATGACAATGCAACGATGTAGGCTGTGTGTTAGTGGTTATGATATGAAGGTTTGGCATGGAATGTTTTTTTTGGGCTGGACACAGACAGCTGATGTGTTGTGCATGCATTGCGTTTGATCAGGGGTGTATTCATTCCACCACTTCTGTTAAAAAACGTTTCTTAAATGGACGCAAACAGAATGAAAGTTACCTAAATTTGTCCAATAAAAACGCTCATTTGCAACTGTTGGACTAATGATTACACGCTAGATCAGCTAGATGCAGGCAAGAGTGTGCATGGCGCTATTTAATGTGTCACTGTCTGTCACCTTAATTACTCAAATGTTTCTCTCGAACTGTGCACCTACGTTGTAAACTTTCATTCATAGGATAGGTTGTAGCAACCTCATGATGTGTATAGGGAGAATTCAGTATCATGTAGTAGCCTAAACCTATCAATGATACATTGAGCTGGGTGAATGCTGTAATAGGGCCATAATCATAAAAAAAATGTATCGTCCTCCCTCATCTTAAACGTCACCGACCACCACTGCTGAGTATTAAGCACAAACAAACATCCAAACAAACAACAAATAAACAGCAAACGAATGCATCATTGACAGAGTAAGGCAGGCTTGGGATGCGCTGGGAACATATGTGTCTGTTTCTCTGCCATCTGCCGCTATGATCATTAGAAAACATTTCACACTGAGCAGCTCCCCAGCACTGGGACCTGTGTGTGAGTGTGTGTGTGTGTGCGCCTCCTTGCGTGCATCTCTTATTCTCTCCATCCTCACCCCTATCCTTTCTCCTCTCCTTTCCCCCCCCCCTCTCTCTCTCTTTCTCTTTCTCTTTCTCTTTCTCTCTCTCTTTCATTTACTGATCAATATTCCTCACCTGGTCTCCTGCTATTCAACAGGCACAGGCTGTGTGTGTGTGTTTCCGTATATGTCTGTGTGAGGCATGTGGCACGTGTGTGTCTGTGTGTGCATCTTCACTGATTTCATCTGTGTGTTCTTCAACAGACAGAGATCCAATCAATGACCTGTGGGATGGGGGGCCTCTCTCCTATCTCCCTCCGATTCTTGCCCCTCTGGTACACGTGCGCCCCAGCAGACCTTTCCGAGTGCCTCCAGACCCCCAACAGGACCTCAACAGCTTGGAAGACAAATGTCTAATCAATATACGATTGCATTTACATATAAAACAAAACCAGAAGAAAGACAATAAATCTGGTCCCCCTGCCTAGGAGAAGCTTAGAGTTGAATAGTCTTCCTTGTTAGGGCTTCTGACAAAGAAGACTCCAATTCAGGCTTATCACCACTGCAAAGTGCAATGTGTAATTTTCTTACATTTCAGGCATGCCATGGATTGCTTAATTCCAACCAAGCACGCTATTCAGACTCACTGACTGTATAAGGGATGGAGAGGAAAGTGAGAAACTGTCTGTGTCAGATTAGGAGTTGCTGAGCGGTATGAGTCCTCACTGAACATGGTGAGAAGAGAAGAGAAGAGAGAAGAGAATAGATAAAAATGAGAGAAGAGCTCAAGGTGAATGCTAGCCGTGGGCAGTGATAAATAAGAAGACCAACTGTTGAAATGAGGGTGAAGTCCAGTCCAGCTAGTGTGGGACCACAGGACCTGCTCAATAAATGAATCCCTATCGCCACTATCACTGCTACCATCCCCCTGCCCTGAGGACAGGCCTGTGTATCAATACCCTACTGCTGACCACAGCTCCCTAATAACAGACACAGATGGAATCTCAGACCAGGAAAAGGAAATTGAACCTCAAGCCAAAAGAACATTAAAATCCCACTGGACATGAATGGACCTTTTCATGACTATAGCTGGGATTTTTGTACCTGCTGAAAACAACTATAGTGGTGGCTATTTGATCAATGTCAGTTCTATGTTGACAAAACTCATCAGTGTTATTATTTGATTTGATGATAAAGCAAAGACGAAGAAAATCTATCATTAATGTTGTGTGATCTGTGTTCCCTGCTGGTAAAGTGACATGTGTAGTCTGTGTTCTCTACTTGTATAGTGATGTGTGGTCTGTGTTCTCTACTAGTATAGTGATGTGTGGTCTGTGCTCCTGTCCCTTGGAGAGTAGGGAGAGTGGCGTTGTTGGAGGCGTTTCCAATAGAAAGTCAAGTAAGAGCACATAGCCCCACACTACCTTTGCCACCAGGCCAATCTGTCATGTCAGACTCTGATTCTTCCTGATCTTCCTGATGGGTATGGATGCAACCACCAGTTCATGGCCATCAACCATGAACTGGAGGCAAGCAATGTGTCAGTACAGTCCCCGCTCCTACTTCCTACTCCTCAACAAAGCAACATGAAGACTTGTAGAGGTAGAGCCTCCTCCACCTCTAATTCCTTAACCCAAACCAAGTAATACACAATATATACTTGTAAGTGGGTCATTACACTAATTTGGTGCCTTTTGAACTATGTATCTTGGTGAAAAACAACAACATTTGATTTCACCCCAATTTGCTATTCTGTTATAAAGAGCACATGTTCAACTTTAGTTTTCCCATCTCAAGAGGTTAACAAGAAATATGACTATATGAAGTGCCTATTAAGTGTCTAATAAAGTAATGTAGTTTATGAAGGTTCCATCAGGAAGGCTGGTCAGAATGGCTTGTCACTTTAAATTAATCCAGTAAGCACAATATAATTGACATCACTTCCTATCTCACAGGCATAGCAGATATCCATACGGTAGTGTTAACTGTTTCCTAATCAGTCTTCCAACGACCTTCCACCTCCCCACCACCAACAACTGAAGGCCTGTCATTGGAAGCTGCCCAGCATAGGGCAACCTGTCATCAGCATCTGATTCCTCTGAGATGAGGCCATACCCCAAACTATTCAATACAATTCCACATTGTATTCTGTCTTTGTTGTCATTCAGTTAAGCCTGTACTCGATTCAAACAGAATTGACTGTAACAGCCTTGACAATTGCATCTTAAATCAGCCATAAATCCCCTTGTGACAGGGGGAATGGAAGCTTGTTGTGTGCAACAGGGAGAGGCAATTGAATGCAAGCAACAACCCAAAAGATGTAATTGTTAAAACGTTTCTAGCCTGCCTATCTATGTTATGATCGACTCACTCAGTTCTCCACCACAAAACACCAGAAAATGACCAAAAAGAGTAGAACCAGCTCAACTGCTTTTATACTATGATTTGACTATTAGATGTTCAATGTTTCCTTTGAATAATAATAATACAAAAGAATAGTTTCACCATATTAAAACAAGAGTTCAGTTCATGTAACAGAGTCAACTGTCACACCCTGATCTGTTTCACCTGTCTTTGTGATTGTCTCCACCCCCTTCCAGGTGTCGTCCATCTTCCCCATTATCCCCTGTGTATTTATACCTGTGTTCTCTATTTGTCTGTTGCCAGTCCGTCTTGTTCGTCAAGCCAACCAGCAGTTTTGTGTCAGCGCCTGCTTTTCCCCAGTCTCTCTTTTCTCGTCCTCCTGGTTTTTGACCCTTGCCTATCCTGACCCTCTACCCACCCACTGACCACTCTGCCTGCCTGCCTTTGCCCCACCTCTGGATTACCGACCTTTGCCTGACCTGAACCTGCCTGCTGTCCTGTTCCTTTGCCCCTGTTGCTGTAATAAACATTGTTACTTCGATGCGGTCTGCATCTGGGTCTTACCTTGATTCCTGATAGTTGACCTTAAAAGGAGGGACAGTTTTTTTTTTTCCTCCTTTTTTTTCTGTGTTCCCTGTCCAAAATTACTGCCCCATTATAGCTGATTATAAATCCATAATAATACATACAGTGAGGCAAAAAAAGTATTTAGTCAGCCACCAATTGTGCAAGTTCTCCCACTTAAAAAGATGAGAGCCTGTCATTTTCATCATAGGTACACTTCAACTATGACAGACAAAATGAGAAAAAAAATCCAGAAAATCACATTGTAGGATTTTTAATGAATTTATTTGCAAATTATGGTGGATGTTAAAATAAAAATGTTAAATAGTGGCACAAAATTACATTGGTTGTGTTCCAGCCTGGATTCACCTCCATCCACACAACAAACTTGTTGTAGGCCGACACATTTAGGATGTTGAAGAACACCACGTTGTGCCAATGTGCCGTCATCCTCTTACAAGAGTATGTGCCAGTAACCTGCAAAAGTGCAACAAACAGTGAATAAAATAACGAGTACATACAAGTGATACTTTGCATAGTAACATGTGAAAAATTACATCAAAGCATTGTTTAATTTATCACATCTAAAACATATTTACATATTCAAATGAATAGAATGGACTCCATATTGTTCACAAATTCAATGAGCATTTCACCAAACAACATGTCTTATTTTTATGATGCAGATAAAACAATCTGGTGACAGGAAAAAAAAGTACATGAGATTTATCAAGGTTGTCAGCTCCTCTTTGTTCCTGTTGTAATCCAGGACAGCGTTGGGCTTCCTGTCCTCCCTGGTACTCACAGCGGCATCCCTGTGCAGAGTTGACATCATGAGCACATTCTTCTTTTTCTTCGAGCAGTAGGACACAAGAGTGGGTATATCGGTGAAGGCAAATTTAGAGGAAAAATTATCCCTGTCCTTGGTATTGTGTAAGGCAGGAGGCAACTCAGGCTTGTTCCTTCTGACCGTCCCCACCATGGTCATTTTCTTTGGAGCAGCTTCTGGCCAAAAGCATATGAGGTGAAGAAATTGTCACGTTATGTTATGTCCGTGGAGACCTGCAGTCATTTCCAGGACCACCCGCTTTCCCTGGTTCCTTTCGGGAACACCGCCAGCAGGTTTCCCTGGTTCCTTTCGGGAACACCGTCAGCAGGTTTCCCTGGTTCCTTTCAGGAACACCGCCAGCAGGTTTCCCTGGTTCCTTTCGGGAACACCGTCAGCAGGTTTCCCTGGTTCCTTTCAGGAACACCGCCAGCAGGTTTCCCTGGTTCCTTTCGGGAACACCGTCAGCAGGTTTCCCTGGTTCCTTTCGGGAACACCGTCAGCAGGTTTCCCTGGTTCCTTTCAGGAACCCGGTCAGCAGGTTTCCCTGGTTCCTTTCGGGAACACCGTCAGCGGGTTTCCCAGGGTGAACCTGCATGTTTCAGGCATAACTTGTCCTGGCATCACATTGTCGTGTCTTTGGCTATGCCGGATTAAGTGATATGACATGCTATTCTATAAAATTATTTCCCCGTAATTAATATTACCTGATTGAGCTAATCATGTAAATGTAATTAACTAGAGAGTCGGGGCACCACAAAATAATATTTATAGAGCTGTTATCTTGCGAATTAATTCTTAAAGACCTAGTAATATTTTACATCAATAGCAGTCAATATTAATCATCATCTTAATTCAGTCTCATCTGAAAGTTGTAAATACTTGGTTATCTGCACCAACCCTGGCTAACAAGTTGAATCAGCAATACAAAATTGGGTTTAATTATTTATTTACTAAATACCTAACCTAATCACACAGAATTACACATAATTAAATCATAACTTGATTACAAATTACGTCATAAAGGAAAACGTCCCTAGCGGGCAGAACAGATATGACAGCTTGTTACACAAAAGAAAGGGGGCTGGGTTTGAGTGAAAGAGCGGGAAGACTGAGGAACAAAGGGCGAAGCTGTGCTATCGTAAATACAATATCTTATGCATTCTAAATTACCGCTAAAATCACATTTCATCCCATCACGAATAATTTCATATTCAAACATTTAAATTTAACAACAATTCCATGTGAATCCGATAACTCTGATGTGTAGACTTTCCACTGTAGAGTTTATGTCATCTTATCATTGATGAGAATGTCTCAGATGACAACCGAACTGACATCATATTCATTAACCTCTAGTAACTCCCCATCCCGGGTCCGGGAGCGTAATCATCGACTGACATTAATTAGCACAACGCAACGGACCTAAATATTTCTAGAAAATATTCCTATTCATGAAAATCACAAGTGAACTATATTGAAACACAGCTTAGCCTTTTGTTAATCACCCTGTCATCTCAGATTTTCAAAATATGCTTTACAGCCAAAGCTAGACAAGCATTTGTGTAAGTTTATTGATAGCCTAGCATAGCATTTTGTCCAGCAAGCAGCAGGTAACTTGGTCACGGAAATCAGAAAAGCAATCAAATTAAATCGTTTACCTTTGATGAGCTTCGGATGTTTCCACTCACGAGACTCCCAGTTAGATAGCCAATGTTCCTTTTTTCCAAAAAATATTATTTTTGTAGGCGAAATAGCTCCGTTTGTTCTTCACGTTTGGCTGAGAAATCGCCCGGAAATTGCAGTCACGAAAACGGCGAAAAATATTCCAAATTAGCTCCATAATATCGACAGAAACATGGCAAACGTTGTTTATAATCAATCCTCAAGGTGTTTTTCAAATATCTATTCGATAATATATCCACCGGGACAATTGGTTTTTCAGTAGGACCGATTGGAATAATGGCTACCTCTGTATTTTACGCGAGAATCACTCTGAGAGCCATCAGGTGACCACTTGCGCAATGTAGCCGCTTACGGGTATTCTTCAACATAAATGCGTAAAACTACGTCACGATGCTGTAGACACCTTGGGGAATACGTAGAAAAAGTAATCTGGTTGATAGCCCATTCACTGCTCAATAGGAATGCATTGGTACGCAGAGCTTTCAAAAGATGAGTCACTTCCGGATTGGATTTTTCTCAGGTTTTCGCCTGCAATATCAGTTCTGTTATACTCACAGACAATATTTTTACAGTTTTGGAAACTTTAGAGTGTTTTCTATCCTAAGCTGTCAATTATATGCATATTCTAGCATCTTGTCCTGACAAAATATCCCGTTTACTACGGGAACGTTATTTTTCCAAAAATGAAAATACTGCCCCCTAGTCACACCACCGCATATGTTCAATTGGTCGGATTACCAGAATATAGTTCATTTTCCCCCACCTTCTGATGTTCCCAGAATCTCTATGTTAACCAAGGGGTTTGCAAATGTAACATCAGTAGGGTAGAGAGAGGAAAAAGGGGGAAAGAGGTATTTATGACTGTCATAAACCTACCCCCAGGCCAACGTCATGACAACATGCTGCCCATATCTGTAGTCCATATTTAGATGGTTTGCTTGGCATGTACTGTTTGAATGGGCAGTGTCCCCTAAAAGCGACCACTCATCCACTGTGACGTCTGGACTTGGGTTATAGATGAGTGGCAGGCGCTCCACTCACTTGTACCAAACCTCTCTGATCGCTGCCAGCTTGTCTTGTTGACGGCGGCCTGGTCTTGTATCACGGTCGTCGAAGCGAATCACCCATGACAACACGTGAAATGTCTGGAGTGACATAGTAGCATGAAAAATTGCCCGACAAGACTCTGCATCCCATAAACTGGTGGTTGATTTGTTTCTGGATCTGTACACACCAGCCGAAATCAAGAGACCCACGTCTGCTTGGACGTCTGTCCGGTCTACCTCCTTCCAGTTGTCTTTGTAAACACATCTCCCCTCCAAGTTGATGTTTATCACTATAGTTTCGATTGACTCTGTCAGGAACAGTTCGAAGCAGGATTTTATGTCATCAACCCTGGATATGGCGTATCTCGTTGGCCCTGGGGTCATCCTGATAACATTTTCAGCCGACAGTCGACCTCTGCTCTCAGGTGGGGATGAAGACCAGGTCAAATTCCATTTTTTTGACCGGAATGTAACAACAACCTCAGCAGGGCACTCTTCCTCATCACGGGATTGTTCCACATCGGTTGTCTCATATCTGAATCATATTCTGAATCATATTCTGTGTTGTCTTGAACTTCTGACACTTCCTCCTCTAATGCATCTTTACTGTCAGTTTCCGGGCCTCTCTCCTCCTCACCAGTGTCATGATCAAAGATATGATCAAGAGCCTCACATACAGTATATTGTTTGGTCATTGTTCTGCCACAGAATTAATTGTGAGCAAGGCCTCAAAAAAGCTTTATATACCAGAGCTATGAGAAAAGTTCTATATATTATTGAAACAATGTTGCTATTCTTTGTGAGATTGCCAACAGGTTCAGTTCCTGTGGGGGAAAGATTCTATTGGGGAAAGGTTCCCGTGGTGGTTGCCATGGAAGCCAAGAAGGGGAGTCAGGTGTGTGTGTGTGTGTGCTCAAACACACATGCATGTGGGGGTCTGGGAGAGGAAGTGTGTCCATCTGATGAAGGGGCATGTGCCTGAACTCAATTTTATACACGAATTGTAGTCTCACCCATTCATTTCTAATGACCGATGATTTTTGACCGGGAACACCACAGGTGTACAAAAGTTAAATAAAACACCCAAAATGTAACGCGAATCATCCAAATGTATTTTGTGTGTTCAGATGCCCTGTGTGGACAAAGTCATGGAACCTTATGACAATCAGGTTAAATGAACTACATTTTCAGAGAGTAAACATGTATATCGGTCCAATTCAACCGGAACACAACTGGAGGTTTAAACTGAATCACTAATCACATTAAATAAATAATACGGTTCAGAAATGACATCAAAGCAACAAAATAACGAGGGCTTTATAATAATGGTGAAACCTTTGAGAAATGTTGGGGTTAAAATCTTCCTGAAAGTCACAGCGGATGCACTGATTGAATGAATTCTCCACATGGTGTATATTGAAGGTCACTTCATTGAATATAACATGCTTTTAAAATTCAATATTGGTGCATCGGCAAAAGGCACTCATTTTGTGGGACAACCCAAGTATAGCTTCCTCTATCCAACTCTTCTTCCTCCTTTACCCAGTTTCTTCAATGTGGCTCTAGAAGGATGCCTCCTCTTCCTCTCCTCTGTGAAGAGTAAGAATGAGGACAGGAGGAGTTAGCAGGGTTTATTTTCCGAGGCATCCCTTGATAGTGGTGTCAGACAGTGTTTGACAGGGTGCTAGAAAGAGAGAAAGAGAGGTCTGAGAGAAAGAGGGGAGAGAGAGACAGACAGAGAGAGGAGTGAGAGAGGTGAGAAAGAAAGAGGGGAGAGAGAGACAAACAGAGAGAGACAGACAGAGGAGTGAGAGAGGAGAGAGAAAGAGGGGAGAGAGAGACAGACAGAGAGAGGAGTGAGAGAGGAGAGAGAGACAGACAGACAGAGATAGAGAGAGAGTGAGAGAGAGAGAGACAGAGAGAGAGAGGTGAGAGAGAGATGTGAGAGAGAGAGAGAGAGTGAGAGAGAGAGAAAGAGGTGAGAGAGAAGAGAGAGAGGAAGAGAGAGAGGAGTGAGAGAGGTGAGAGAGAAATAGGGGAGAGAGAGACAGACAGAGAGAGGAGTGAGAGAGGTGAGAGAGAAAGAGGGGAGACAGAGACAGACAGAGAGAGGAGTGAGAGAGGTGAGAGGAAGAGGGGAGAGAGAGACAGACAGAGAGAGGAGTGAGAGAGAGAGAGGAGTGAGAGAGGTGAGAGAGGAAGAGAGAAGAGTTTACAGCAGCAGGAACACTGCAGGTGTCCCACAGCACCTCTCTGGCACCTCACTTTACAACTCCATTGTGCCACCCCAAAGAGCTCTTTCTCTCTCACTCTCGTTCTCTCTCTCTGTCTCTCTCTCTCTTTGTCCGCCTGACGCTCCGTGTCACCCCGATGACAGGCGCAGGAAGAGCTGCTATCATTCTTTAAAGTGGCAGTCAGCAGTTGAAACAATAATGCATTTCCCCCACCCCTGTTCAGAAACAGCTGAGGGATGGGTCTGGAGAAATGAAAACTTTCAAAAATGTATAGACAAAGCTATGGATAACAAAATTATAGTTTTAACCATGTTTTGAGGCTTTATAGTGCTTGTTTATGTTTACTTTGTTTACAAACATTGGAATTAAACAAGATTATATTTTGGGTTCTGATGGGGTATGACAGCTGAACTAAGCTCATGAGACATTTATAAATTATATTCTTCTAGAATCAATGGATACATACCATTAATTTATAAGTACAAAAATGGAAGTAGCAACTGCAGATTGCCCCTTTAAACAGACTGTGATGAGGTTTTAATGGATACAGGGAATAGTGATGACAGTTCTCTGCAGGACAAGAGATGGCAGCAGATAGGATGACTTCCTATGTGGTTTCCTGTTCTAACAGCAGGTAGCGGGGAGGGAAGGGAAGGGAAGGGATGGAAGGAGGAGAGGAGCGGAGATAAAAGCAGTGATAATTAACCAAAATCCCAAAAGCAATAGCATTTCCCATTTTCTAATACTTTTAGGTTACACTATTTTACTTAAAGGGAAATATCACTCAAAAACTACCTTTTGGTATTTTTTAAATTAGCCAAAATTGTCAGCAGTCGATTTATCAAGATATTGGACTTTTAAGTAGCGAAATATCATCAGCATCATCATGATGATGTGGCAGTGACACTTTGCTTCTTATTAAAGTCTAATATCTTGATAGCATGACTGCTGACATGCAAAACATTTAGGATCTGTATCAACAGTGGACTAATGAAATAAATAGCAAAATATCATTTTAGAGTGACATTTGCCTTTAAATGACTATGTGTGTGAAACAAAATGTTCTGAGATCTGGATTTTATCCATTGTAAGGCCATGCTGCATGCGCGAAGAGCCTGGTCTGGATGGGAGATGTCATCATCAGGGGACTAATTCAGGGCTAATTGTAGCAGCATCTCCACCAGATCACTGCAGGCCAGGGGACATGGGTCAGGTCAGCATCAATCACTTGGGACACACACACACACACACACACACACACACACACACACACACACACACACACACACACACACACACACACACACACACACACACACACACACACACATACAAAGCCTGAGCCTCTCTGGAGGCCCTCACAATGGAGCCACAATTGCCCCTGGTCAGCCTGGACTGGCTGTCATGGAGCTGTTGGTGGTGTGTGTGTGTATATATGTGTGTGTGTGTGTGTGTGTGTGTGTGTGTGTGTGTGTGTGTGTGTGTGAGAGAGCTAGGGCAGGGGTGAGGGGTCATCACCTCCCCTCCTGAATGGACAGTGGTCAGTAGTAGGGACTTGTGGGAACAGATTAGTGATTTTTATTGTCCTGAGACATATCATTATTTATTCTGAACTCATAATCACCTTTGGCACAGCGGATAATAAAGTCACATTGCCTGTCACTTCACTGTCCAGAGACACACGAACCTTGTCCAAAGGTTGATACATTCTATTTTGATAAGCTCATGTTCTGCAAAGTTATCCCGGTGTGTTATCAAACGTGTAACTTTAATAGTTAAAGGTTATAGTGAAATGTTTCCAGTACATTTATTGAGAATCATCTACACATTATATTTACAGTCTTTGTAGTTCATTACAGTTAATGTGATTAACAATTTGCGTCTTTTTTTTGTATTGGTTAAAAAGTACCAGAAGAGGTGAAGTAAGAGGTTTTACTCCGCCCATGTAAATAAGTCCACGAAGTGATTCGTTTTTGTATGGAGGCCAATGAGAGTGTCTAATTTGGTCAACAAAAAAGGCATACGTGAGGCTTATTTGATCTAATTTAAGTTTCGTAAGGTTAGGTTGTTACGAATGCACTGATATATGTTGACGCACCTGGCATTTACCTGAAAGCAACTTTATATCAGAGTTGTGCTGTTGTCATAGCGATAGATAGAGGACACATAATGGATATAACTTGTTTTAGCATGGACATTGCCATTGAGGGCTTCCACCATTTTAAAGTAAAAAAGAAAATCTGTTTTATTGTCACATACACTGGATAGGGTGCAGTGAAATGTGTTGGGTCTGACAGGGTCAGACATAGTAGTACGGGCTACTGGAGTAAGTTAGGGTTAAGTGCCTTCTTCAGCCAATGAAGAAGAAGAAGATTGACTATTTTACCGGTACAGAGTCAATGTGCAGGGGCACCGGTGGTAATATGTACATGTACAGTGAGGGGGGAAAGTATTTGATTCCCTGCTGATTTTGTACGTTTGCCAACTGACAAAGAAATGATCAGTCTATAATTTTAATGGTCGGTTTATTTGAACAGTGAGAGACAGAATAACAACAAAAAAATCCAGAAAAATGCATGTCAAAAATGTTTGTAAATTGATTTGCATTTTAATGAGGGAAATGAGTATTTGACCCCCTCTCAATCAGAAAGATTTCTGGCTCCCAGGTGTCTTTTATACAGGTAAGGAGCTGAGATTAGGAGCACACTCTTTAAAGGGAGTGTGCTCCTGATCTGATTGATTGATTCTGTGGACAGGTGACTTTTATACAGGTAACGAGCTGAGATTAGGAGCACACTCTTAAAGGGAGTGCTCCTAATCTCAGTTTGTTACCTGTATAAAATACACCTGTCCACAGAAGCAATCAATCAATCAGATTCCAAACTCTCCACCATGGCCAAGACCAAAGAGCTCTCCAAGGATGTCAGGGACAAGATTGTAGACCTACACAAGGCTGGAATGGGCTACAAGACCATCGCCAATCAGCTTGGTGAGAAGGTGACAACAGTTGGTGCGATTATTCGCAAATGGAAGAAACACAAAATAACTGTCAATCTCCCTCGGCCTGGGGCTCCATGCAAGATCTCACCTCGTGGAGTTGCAATGATCATGAGAACGGTGAGGAATCAGCCCAGAACTACACGGGAGGATCTTGTCAATGATCTCAAGGCAGCTTGGACCATAGTCACCAAGAAAACAATTGGTAACATACTACGCCGTGAAGGACTGAAATCCTGCAGCGCCTGCAAGGTCCCCCTGTTCAAGAAAGCACATATACATGCCCGTCTGAAGTTTCCCAATGAACATCTGAATGATTCAGAGGACAACTGGGTGAAAGTGTTGTGGTCAGATGAGACCAAAATGGAGTTCTTTGGCATCAACTCAACTCGCTGTGTTTGGAGGAGGAGGAATGCTGTCTATGACTCAAACATGGAGGTGGAAACATTATGCTTTGTGGGTGTTTTTCTGCTAAGGGACAGGACAACTTCAATGCATCAAAGGGACGACGGATGGGACCATGTACCATCAAATCTTGGGTGAGAACCTCCTTCCCTCAGCCAGGGCATTGAAAATTGGTCGTGGATGGGTATTCCAGCATGACAATGACCCAAAACACACGGCCAAGGCAACAAAGGAGTGGTTCAAAAAGAAGCACATTAAGGTCCTGGAGTGGCCTAGCCAGTCTCCAGACCTTAATCCCATAGAAAATCTGTGGAGGGAGCTCAAGGTTCGAGTTGCCAAACGTCAGCCTCGAAACCTTAATGACTTGGAGGAGATCTGCAAAGAGGTGTGGGACAAAATCCCTCCTGAGATGTGTGCAAACCTGGTGGCCAACTACAAGAAACGTCTGACCTCTGATTGCCAACAAGGGTTTTGCCACCAAGTACTTAGTCATGTTTTGCAGAGGGGTCAAATACAAATACAAATACAATTATAGACTGATAATTTCTTTGTCAGTGGGCAAAAGTACAAAATCCGCAGGGGATCAAGTACTTTTTTCCCTCACTGTAGGTAGAGTTATGAAAGTGACTATGCATAGATAATAGCAGAGTAGCAGCAGCGTCGATGTCATTAACATTAGATGGGAAATATATAAACAATGCTATGTGACTGAATGTCTGGAATTAGAAAAATATTCAAAATGCTAAAAGTTGGCACAACTTTCTAAATATATGTCTCTGTTGTTCACAAGCGTATCTGCCCTCTCATTGGCTAGAATGGTCCCACCTTATCTTGCCTCCTCCCACCTGCCTTCCATCTTTGAGGACAATGAAACGTGAACAATTAAATTCACTAAATTAACCTTTAATATTTTAACCAACGTTAATCTACAATACAAAGTTGATTCAGGTAAGTTCAAAATGAACTTACTCATAAAAACAGTAAATTGGCCCCTTTTGTTCTGCTGCATTTGAAGAGTATGCGTTTCAGAGAAAACACAGATGTGGTAGACCCACTAAGCATCCCCTTCCACAGATGGAGATGTGGTCTGTTGCTCGTTGACAGTCTTCCCTAAAAACAGGCCGAAAACCCAAAGATGCATTGGTCAATCAATCAATCAATCAATCAATAAACATTTGTAGTGGGAGCTCCAGAAATGCGAAAGGAAACAGCCGAGAAATATATTTTCTCCCAAAAATATTCAAAGCGTCAATGGGAATATTTTAACCGTATCTTAGACCTATCCTGAACAGTGTCCTAGACCTTTCCCATCTGTTCTCTCCCAGTCAACCAGAGGGATGCATCCCAAATGGCACCCTATTCCCTATATAGTGCACTACTTTTGACCAGAGCCCCCAAAAGAAGTACACTATATACAGAATAGGGTGCAGAGAAGAAGTTCAGAAAATATGGTGGTGGTTCCTGTCCTCACCTATCAAGAATTTGTGGGCCTCTCTCTCAAAATGCTGATGGGAAAACCAACCCATTTCACCATCCCCAGTCCTGCAACTCCTATAATGGCCAAAACAACTCCTCCGGCCCTTCCCTTCTCTCTGGGTTTCATAGCTGTTTTTGGTCATGTTCCGGTCCAGCACTGTACAGTCTATGTATAGCCTGTCTAGATTTCTCGGTCCTTTTGATTCCATACTCACTTCTTAAATTCACTAAATTACACAATTTCAGTCCGAATTCAGTCAACCTGAAAATTATTCAATATCATGATATTTCTACAGCCTGTATAATTAGTTGTGACACTGTTTAGAGTTGATTTAGGTTATACATGGTTATAGTCTAATACCCAGTCTGGGGTGGGGACTTGGGCTGTGACTTGCAGGACTTAACGGGTGCACAAAGAACCTTATTCCATAGTGTTTAAGGCTGTAGCTGGCTGGTCAGGGAGTTTTCCTTATATGTGGAGATTGAGGTGGACCCTTGGTAGTCATGGGGATACTATATCTCCTCCCTTAATCTCTTACCAACTTTGTCTCACTCCTCACTTTCTGACTGCGATTGGACAGCCAAAACAGAAACAGCTCCAGCATACCAAAACAGCTCTGTAACTCACACTACATCTGTTCATGGTGAGGTTTACACTGTTGTGATTTTCCACCTCATTTCCCTTTGCTGATCTTACTGAGTGAGAAGTAGCTCAGCTTTGAGAGTATGCATCAAGATTTATTGGAGTGTGGATCGACATAACCCAACTATAATGTATTATTCATTCACAAGTGGCTGCATTTCCACGAAGGGTTGAAGCGGATTCTAAGTCCATTCAGTCAAACTATCTATTGTGTTCGTATAAGGTGTGTGTCTGGAAGAATGTAAGGACCATAGAAGCGTAGAATTAGATAGACTTATAGAACCGTAGAATTAGAATGACTGATTGTAATTCTATGGTAAGAACGTGGTCTGATCGACATTCAGGCCCCTAACCCCTGGCCTATCTGGCCTTGCCCCCCTCTGGGTTGATTGCATTAAGGTTTTCATGCTTAATCTCATAAATGTGAAATGACCGTCTTTTCCCATCAGACCATAAGACTGGTCTCAAGTTCCCACACCCTCTCTGTGACACAAACCAACCCAGGTACTGTTGGGAGAGCAATCTGCATCGAAGGATGTTATGGAATTGCTGTAAACAATTGGTTGTTGGTCACGTTTTACGCACAGTGGATGGGTGATATGACAGAACCATGCAGCAATCTGCATTAAGGATGCTATTGGCTTTCTGTGGAAAGTTGTTCTGTTGCTGTTGAAACACCCTGGCTAGTTGGCTATCTGCATCAGAGGGTTGTTTGTCTTGTCATATGAACCTCAAGAAAAGTTTCTAAGTTATTGGCCTCTAAAGTGATAACTGATGATACATGGGATATCTTGGAGTGAGTAGGAGGTCAGGAACAAATTCGCTTGGTTGCTTTCCTTCTCATCTAGTACACAATGATTCAGCAGTTTCTTATGTGTGTGTGTGTGTGTGTGGGGGGGGGGGTGTTTGTAAGAGAATGGGACCAAGTTCAGTGTAACATTGTTGACTGTTGAGTAGGAGTCTACAGAAGACATTAACTGAACCTTTTTTTCTGATGAGCTCAGTCCCAGGCTATGTCCCAAATGGCACCCCATAGGGCTCTGGTCAAGTAGTGCACTACATAGGGGATATAGTGTCATTTGTAATATAGCCCCAGTGAGCTCACCTTTCTCTGTGCAAGGAAGAGTCTGCCATAACAGTGCTACTGGAACAAAAATTAGCCTTATGTTGGTTTAATGTCCAGGAAATTTAGATCTTAAAGCAGTTGTCTTTTCAATACATTTATTTCGAATTCGTTGTTTTAAATGTGTTAAGACTGAAAAGGGTGGTCAAATGAAAGATGTACAGCAGTTCAGTCTCCATGAAATACTGGGAAGTTCTTTGTAAACAGGTATGTACTCTGAGATAGTGTTAAAATGATCTCTTTAAGTGTTGATTTAACATTGCAAAATGTACTAGACAGAGAGGTAGAGGGATTGAGACAGAGAGAGGAACATTTTACATGTGGCTAGAAATTCAAAAGGAAATTATCTTAACAGAGAAAACCTGTATCTACTGTATATCCTCCCACTAGAATCCTCATACATTAATGAAGACAGCTTCTCAATCCTGAAAGGTGAAATCAATTATTTCCAGGCCCAGGGACATGTACTAGTCTGTGAGGACCTAAATGCCAGAACCAGACAAGAACCTGACACCCTCACCCTACTTGAACAAAGCATTTACTTAATCATGAGGCATCAAAACCAAAGGAACTGAGAAACATTAAGAAATGCTATAGATGGAAGGAATGTAGTGTGGAAACCTACCAAAAAAACAATTAGGCAACAACAAATTCAATCCCTTCTAGACAACTTCCTGGACAAAACGTTCCACTGTAATAGTGAAGGTGTAAACTTGGCAGTAGAAAACCTAAACAGTATATTTGACCTCTCAGCCTCCCTATCAAATCTAAAAATGTCAAACAGAAAACCAAAGAAAATGAACAATGACAAATGGTTTGATGAAGAACACAAAAATCTAAGAAGGAAATTGAGAAACCTATACAACCAAAAACATAGAGACCCAGAAAACCTGAGTCTACGTAAACTATGGTGAATCACTATGGTGAATCACTAAAATAATACAGAAATTCACTACGGAAAAAGATGGAACAGCATGTCAGAAATCAGCTCAATGTAAATGAAGAATCCATAGACTCTAACCACTTCTGGGAAAATTGGAAAACACTAAACAAACAACAACATGAAGAGTTATCTATCCAAAATGGAGATGTATGGATCAACCACTTCTCCAAACTTTTTGGCCTTATACCAAAGAACTAAAAGCAAAAACATACACACGATCAAATACAAATCTTAGAATCAACTATTAAAGAATAACAGAACCCACTGGATTCCCAAAATACATTGAATGAACTACAGGACAAAATACAAATAACACAACAAGGCCTGTGGTGTTGATGGTATCCTCAATGATATTACAAAATATACAGACAACAAATTCAAATTGGCTTTACTTAAACTCTTTAACATCATCCTTAGCTCTGGCATCTTGCCCATTATTTGTAACTAAGGACTGATCACCCCAATCTACAAAAGTGGAGACAAATTTGACCCCAATAACTACCGTGGGATATGTGTTAACGGCAACCTTGGGAAAATCCTCTGCATTATCATTAACAGCAGACACATACATTTCCTCAGTGAAAACAATGTACTGAGCAAATGTCAAATTACCGTTTGACAGACCACGTATTTCCCCTGCATACCCTAATCGACAAACAAACAAACCAAAACAAAGGCAAAGTCTTCTCATGCTTTGTTGATTTCAAAAAAGCATTTGACAAAATTTGGCATGAGGGTCTGCTGTACAAATTGATGGAAAGTGGTGTTGGGGGAAAAACATACAATATTATAAAATCCTTCTACACAAACAACAAGTGTGTGGTTAAAATTGGCAAAACACTCACACATTTCTTTCCACAGGGCCGTGTAGTGAGACAGGGATGAAATCTCAGTAAGACCAAAATAATGTTGTTCCAAAAAAGGTCCAGTTGCCAGGACCACAAATACAAATTCCATCTAGACAACGTTACCCTAGAGCACACAGAAAACTATACAGAAGTCGGCCTGAACATCAGCGCCACAGGTAATTTCCACAAAGCTGTGAACGATCTTAGAGACAAGGCAAGAAGGGAATTCTATGCCATCAATAGGAACAGAAAATTTGACATACCAATTAGGATCTGGCAAAAAATACTTGAGTAAGTTATACTGTAGAACCCATTGCCCTTTATGGTTGTGCGGTCTGGGGTCCACACACCAAACAAGAATTCACAAAATGGGACAAACACCAAATTGAGACTGCATGCAGAATTCTGCAAAAATATCCTCTGGGTACAACGTAAAACACCAAATAATGCATGCAGAGCAGAGTTAGGCCAAAACACGCTAATTATCAAAATCCAGGAAATAGCCGTTAAATTCTATAACCACCTAAAATGAAGTTATTCCCAAACCTTCCATAACAAAGCCATCACCTACAGAAGAATCCCCGAAGCAAGCTGGTCCTGGGGCTCTGTTCACAAACACAAAACAGACCCCACAGAGTCCCAGGACAGCAACACAATTAGGCTCACCACATCATGAGAAAAGAAAACGATAATTACTTGACACAATGGAAAGAATAAAACAAAACTGAGTAAACTGGAATGCTATTTGGCCTTAAACAGAGAGTACACAGTGGCAGAACACCTGACCACTGTGACTGACCCAAACTTAAGGAAAGCTTTGACTACAGTATGTACAGACTTAGTGAGCATAGCCTTGCTATTGAGAAAGGCCGCGGTAGGCAGACCTGGCTCTCAAGAGAAGACAGCCTATGTGCACACTGCCCACAAAATGAGGGGCACCTGAGCTGCACTTCCTAACCTCCTGCCAAATGTATGACCATATTAGAGATACATATTTCCCTCAGATTACACAGATCTACAAAGAATTTGAAAACAAACCCAATTTTGATAAACTCCCATATCTACGGGGCAGTGTGCAATTACAGCAGCAAGATTTGTGACCTGTTGCCGCAAGAAAAGGTCAACCAGTGAAGAACAAACACAATTGTAAATACCACCCATATTTATGTTTATTTATTTTCCCTTTTGTACTTTAATTATTTGTAAAAAAGTTACAACACTGTATAATGACAAAATATGACATTTGAAATGGCTTTATTTTGGAACTTCTGTGGGTGTAATGTTTACTGTTATTTTTTGTTTATGATATACTTCACTTGCTTTGGCAATGTTAACATACGCTTCCCATGCCAATAAAGCCCTTGAATTGAATTTAATTGAATTGAGAGACACAGAGACACAGAGAGAGAGCGACAAATGGAGAGAGACAGAGAGACAGGGAGAGAGACAAGGACACAAAGAGAGACAGAGAGAGAAACAGAGAGGGAGATACAGAGAGGGAGAGACAGAGGGAGAGACAGGGAGAGAGACAGAGAGAGAGGCTGGGGGGAGCTCTTTCTGTGCTCTGTGTTACCATGTATTTCCATACAGTACATACTGCGTGCGCATCTTATCTCTTCGGTGAAGCCACTTGATTATGCTAATGTAAAACATGCCTACACGTTGAGCTGCTTCAGGCTCTTCTCCAAATAAGATTAGTGAACTTCACATATGGTCCATAATCCTCCTGATTTAAAGTGCAGTTAAACTATTTCCCTTTAAGGGTCTCTACTTCCTATTCCTAAAGCCTTATTACACCATAGCTTATTTACAGCAGGCCATACAGATTTCATCAATGCGTTTAGTTTAGTGTTGAGTCTTACAAGCTTATCAACTTTTGTAAATGGTGATCAAATGAACATTGGAATTATTTAGCAATGATACAAAAATAAACCTTAATTGTTGCCATATGCCAAGACTGCTTATCAAAGAGGGAACATCTCTACACACGCACACACGCACTCACGCACATACAGACACAGGCAGACACACATCGATACACACATGCTTAGACACTGACACATTCTGAGTCTGTAGACGGGCCATATGTAAAGCATTACTCCCAGGAAGGAACTGACCAAGAGAAAAGCACTTTAACACACACACACACACACACACACACACACACACACACACACACACACACACACACACACACACACACACACACACACACACTCAGTTGCATGCAGAACAGAAAGGTATAAATCAGAGCAGGTGTCTGCTACACTGTGACCATGTACTGTATAGGCTTTAATTGAATCCAGTTCATGCAGAAACAGAAACAGAAATGGACAGAGAAGCCAAAGTGTATTTCCTATTGAAGGCCTGTCTATTGCTGCCTCTATCACCATCCCTCTTATACAGTGCATTCGGAAAGTTTTCAGACCCCTTGACTTTTTACAAAATGTTGTTATGTTACGGCCTAATACTAAAATGTATTACATTTTTATTTATAGTTTTATCAATCCACACACAATACCCCAAAATCACAAAGCAACAATAGGTTTTTAGAGATTTTTGCAAATTTATATACATAAAAAATGTAAATATCACATTTACATAAGTAGTCCTACCCTTTACTCAGTACTTTGTTGAAGCACATGTGGCAGTGATTACAGTCTTCTTGGGTATGATGCTTGGCACACCTGTATTTGGGGGGTTTCTCCCATTCTTCTCTGCAGATCCGCTCAAGCTCTGTCACGTTGGATGGGGAGTGTCACTGCATAGCTATTTTTTGGCTGCGCCACTCAAGGACATTCAGAGACTTGTCCTGAGAGCTCTGGAGCAGGTTTTCATCAAGGATCTCTCTGTACTTTAATCAATTTATATTTCCCTCAATCCTGACTGTTCTCCCAGTCCCTGCCGCTGAAAAACATCCCCAGCGCATGATGCTGCCACCACCGTGCTTTACTGTAGGGATGGTGCCAGGTGTCCTCCAGATGTGACGCTTGGCATTCAGGCCAAAGAGTTCAATCTCGGTTTCATCAGACCAGGAATCTTGTTTCTCATGGTCGGAGAGTCTTTAGGTGCCTTTTGGCAAAGGCAAGCAGGCTGACATGTGCCTTTTACTGAGGAGTGGCTTCCTTCTGGCCAGTGGAGTGCTGCAGAGATGGTTGTCCTTCTGGAAGGTTCTTCCATCTCCGCAGAGGAACTCTGGAGCTCGCTCAGGGTGACCATCACCTCCCTGACCAAGGCCATTCTCCCCGGATTTCTCAGTTTGGCTGGGCGGCTAGCTCTAGGAATAGTCTTGGTGATTCCAAACTTCTTGTCCAATCAATTGAATATACCACAGGTGGACTCCAATCAAGTTGTAGAAACGTCTCAAGGATGATCAAAGGAAACAGGATGCACCTGAGCTCAATTTTGAGTCTCATAGCAAAGGGTCTGAATACTTACGTAAATAAGATATTTCTGTTTTTATTTGTAATACACTTGCAAAGATTTCTAAAAACCTGTTTTTGCTTTGTCATTATGCTGTATTGTGTGTAAATTGATGAGAACTTTATTTTATTTTATCCATTTTTGAACAAGGCTGTAACGTGACAAAATGTGGAAAATGTCAAGGGGTCTGAATACATTCTGAAGGCACTGTATGTACTGTAAACATACTATATACACTCTCACACACACATTCACATACACTACACACACACGCACACACACATAGCACAGACAGCATGCCAACAACAAAAACACACATACGCACACACACATACCGACATAACACACATACACACACACATAACTCTGCATAGTTGGACCCGTAAGCAAGCATTTCAAGGTTAAGTCTACATCTATTGTATTCGGCGCATGTGACAAATTAAAAGATGATAGAAATCCCAATTTTTTTACCTAATGATTTTTTCAATTTTAGAGTAATTCTTTCTATGTAGCCCACACTTTTTTGTTCTAAACTTCAAACTTCTAACGCAAGGGCGGCAGATTAGTCTTCATGAAAATTATTTTAAGAGCAGCTGCTCACTGATTTAGTGATCCAGCGATGCAAGTGCTGTGAGGGTGTCCGCTATCGCTGGTTAAAGCTTGAGCTGATCTATGCCTTACAGCTTTAACCATATCCTACAAACCCTTAAATGTGACATTTTACATTTGGAGAAATGTAACATTGCTGAGCAGGAGGAGTCAAACCAGGGTGTCAAAAACACTTTGAAATTCAACATTATGACGAACGTTGAAATTTGAAGTTCAGAGAAACAAGATTATAACGATAGAATCTGAAGTGAAATTTGTAAAACTGTGAGATCTTGTTTAGACTTCCTATCCTGTCACAATCTGCCTTGAGCAGGAAGAACCATCTGGGTACTATAGACCTTTTGGTGCCTATTGGCAGAACATTAATGCCAATTACACATAGTTATGTGAGTCGAATACTCAGGAATCTAATTATCTGTTTAAGCTAGAGAGATCCTTTTTTTTGTATGGGTTGCGTCTCTATCCACCGCATCCGCTGTTTGGGCTACAAATGAATATGGCCCCTCTATGAAAAGATGAGACTCTCCTGAACACGATGGTGTCCTCCGTTTTGCTCTACCCCCACAAGTGTCACGGGAGTTGCCTGAAGGACATTACCAGGATGGGTGTAAGCATCTGCCTCTGATTCCAAATGTTGCATGTTCGAATCCCGTGTTTTTAGAGATGTTGGTTTTAATCCTATTTCAAACCTTAACCCTTACCTTAACCATTTGTAGTTAATGCCTAACCGTAAGAATTCGGAGATATTGCCTAAACTTAACCTTCAACACTTTGAAATTTGACATTTGCAACAACTTCAAAATGTGTTGTTTGAGAAACATGGATGAGCGTCTAATTGTGACGTGAGACTGTGAAGGCTAGTTGTATATAAGACACTTCAAAACTTTCTTCCTTTTCATATCTATTTTCACTGTCTGTTTTTACATGTATGAATCTGTTATTCAATGTATGAATCTGTTTTTACATGTATGAATCTGTTATTCAATGTATGAATTTGTTTTTCAATGTATGAATCTGTTTTTACATGTATGAATCTGTTATTCAACGTATGAATCTGTTATTCAATGTATGAATCTGTTATTCAATGTATGAATCTGTTTTTCAATGTATGAATCTGTTTTTACATGTATGAATCTGTTATTCAACGTATGAATCTGTTATTCAATGTATGAATCTGTTATTCAATGTATGAATCTGTTTTTCAATGTATGAATCTGTTTTTACATGTATGAATCTGTTATTCAACGTATGAATCTGTTTTTACATGTATGAATCTGTTTTTCAATGTATGAATCTGTTTTTACATGTATGAATCTGTTATTCAACGTATGAATCTGTTTTTACATGTATGAATCTGTTTTTACATGTATGAATCTGTTATTCAACGTATGAATCTGTTATTCAACGTATGAATCTGTTTTTCAACGTATGAATCTGTTTTTACATGTATGAATCTGTTTTTCAATGTATGAATCTGTTTTTACATGTATGAATCTGTTATTCAACGTATGAATCTGTTTTTCAATGTATGAATCTGTTTTTCAATGTATGAATCTGTTTTTACATGTATGAATCTGTTTTTACATGTATGAATCTGTTATTCAACGTATGAATCTGTTATTCAACGTATGAATCTGTTTTTACATGTATGAATCTGTTTTTACATGTATGAATCTGTTTTTACATGTATGAATCTGTTATTCAACATATGAATCTGTTTTTACATGTATGAATCTGTTATTCAACGTATGAATCTGTTTTTACATGTATGAATCTGTTATTCAACGTATGAATCTGTTTTTACATGTATGAATCTGTTTTTACATGTATGAATCTGTTATTCAACATATGAATCTGTTTTTACATGTATGAATCTGTTATTCAACGTATGAATCTGTTTTTACATGTATGAATCTGTTATTCAACGTATGAATCTGTTTTTACATGTATGAATCTGTTTTTACATGTATGAATCTGTTATTCAATGTATGAATCTGTTATTACATGTATGAATCTGTTATTCAACGTATGAATCTGTTTTTACATGTATGAATCTGTTATTCAACGTATGAATCTGTTATTCAACGTATGAATCTGTTTTTACATGTATGAATCTGTTATTCAACGTATGAATCTGTTATTCAACGTATGAATCTGTTTTTACATGTATGAATCTGTTTTTCATCGTATGAATCTGTTTTTACATGTATGAATCTGTTATTCAACGTATGAATCTGTTTTTACATGTATGAATCTGTTATTCAATGTATGAATCTGTTTTTACATGTATGAATCTGTTTTTACATGTATGAATCTGTTTTTACATGTATGAATCTGTTTTTACATGTATGAATCTGTTATTCAATGTATGAATCTGTTTTTACATGTATGAATCTGTTATTCAATGTATGAATCTGTTTTTACATGTATGAATCTGTTTTTACATGTATGAATCTGTTTTTACATGTATGAATCTGTTATTCAATGTATGAATCTGTTTTTCAATGTATGAATCTGTTTTTACATGTATGAATCTGTTATTCAACGTATGAATCTGTTTTTCAATGTATGAATCTGTTTTTACATGTATGAATCTGTTATTCAACGTATGAATCTGTTTTTACATGTATGAATCTGTTATTCAACGTATGAATCTGTTTTTACATGTATGAATCTGTTATTCAATGTATGAATCTGTTTTTACATGTATGAATCTGTTTTTACATGTATGAATCTGTTTTTCAATGTATGAATCTGTTTTTACATGTATGAATCTGTTATTCAACGTATGAATCTGTTTTTACATGTATGAATCTGTTTTTCAACGTATGAATCTGTTTTTCAATGTATGAATCTGTTTTTACATGTATGAATCTGTTTTTCAACGTATGAATCTGTTTTTCAATGTATGAATCTGTTTTTCAACGTATGAATCTGTTATTCAATGTATGAATCTGTTATTCAACGTATGAATCTGTTTTTACATGTATGAATCTGTTATTCAACGTATGAATCTGTTTTTACATGTATGAATCTGTTTTTCAACGTATGAATCTGTTTTTCAATGTATGAATCTGTTTTACAATGTATGAATCTGTTTTTCAATGTATGAATCTGTTTTTACATGTATGAATCTGTTTTTCAACGTATGAATCTGTTTTTCAATGTATGAATCTGTTTTTACATGTATGAATCTGTTTTTACATGTATGAATCTGTTTTTCAACGTATGAATCTGTTTTTACATGTATGAATCTGTTATTCAACGTATGAATCTGTTTTTACATGTATGAATCTGTTTTTCATCGTATGAATCTGTTTTTACATGTATGAATCTGTTATTCAACGTATGAATCTGTTTTTACATGTATGAATCTGTTATTCAATGTATGAATCTGTTTTTACATGTATGAATCTGTTTTTACATGTATGAATCTGTTTTTACATGTATGAATCTGTTTTTACATGTATGAATCTGTTATTCAATGTATGAATCTGTTTTTACATGTATGAATCTGTTATTCAATGTATGAATCTGTTTTTACATGTATGAATCTGTTTTTACATGTATGAATCTGTTTTTACATGTATGAATCTGTTATTCAATGTATGAATCTGTTTTTCAATGTATGAATCTGTTTTTACATGTATGAATCTGTTATTCAACGTATGAATCTGTTTTTCAATGTATGAATCTGTTTTTACATGTATGAATCTGTTATTCAACGTATGAATCTGTTTTTACATGTATGAATCTGTTATTCAACGTATGAATCTGTTTTTACATGTATGAATCTGTTATTCAATGTATGAATCTGTTTTTACATGTATGAATCTGTTTTTACATGTATGAATCTGTTTTTCAATGTATGAATCTGTTTTTACATGTATGAATCTGTTATTCAACGTATGAATCTGTTTTTACATGTATGAATCTGTTTTTCAACGTATGAATCTGTTTTTCAATGTATGAATCTGTTTTTACATGTATGAATCTGTTTTTCAACGTATGAATCTGTTTTTCAATGTATGAATCTGTTTTCAACGTATGAATCTGTTTTTACATGTATGAATCTGTTTTTCAACGTATGAATCTGTTTTTCAATGTATGAATCTGTTTTTACATGTATGAATCTGTTTTTACATGTATGAATCTGTTATTCAACGTATGAATCTGTTTTTACATGTATGAATCTGTTATTCAACGTATGAATCTGTTTTTACATGTATGAATCTGTTTTTCAACGTATGAATCTGTTTTTCAATGTATGAATCTGTTTTACAATGTATGAATCTGTTTTTCAATGTATGAATCTGTTTTTACATGTATGAATCTGTTTTTCAACGTATGAATCTGTTTTTCAATGTATGAATCTGTTTTTACATGTATGAATCTGTTTTTACATGTATGAATCTGTTTTTCAACGTATGAATCTGTTTTTACATGTATGAATCTGTTTTCAACGTATGAATCTGTTTTTACATGTATGAATCTGTTTTTCAACGTATGAATCTGTTTTTCAATGTATGAATCTGTTTTACAATGTATGAATCTGTTTTTACATGTATGAATCTGTTTTTACATGTATGAATCTGTTTTTCAACGTATGAATCTGTTTTTACATGTATGAATCTGTTATTCAACGTATGAATCTGTTTTTACATGTATGAATCTGTTTTACAATGTATGAATCTGTTTTTACATGTATGAATCTGTTTTTCAACGTATGAATCTGTTTTTACATGTATGAATCTGTTTTACAATGTATGAATCTGTTTTTACATGTATGAATCTGTTTTTCAACGTATGAATCTGTTATTCAACGTATGAATCTGTTTTTCAACGTATTAATCTGTTTTTACATGTATGAATCTGTTTTTCAACGTATGAATCTGTTTTTACATGTATGAATCTGTTATTCAACGTATGAATCTGTTTTTCAATGTATGAATCTGTTATTCAATGTATGAATCTGTTATTACATGTATGAATCTGTTTTCAACGTATGAATCTGTTTTTACATGTATGAATCTGTTTTTCAACGTATGAATCTGTTTTTACATGTATGAATCTGTTTTTCAACGTATGAATCTGTTTTTACATGTATGAATCTGTTTTCAACGTATGAATCTGTTATTCAATGTATGAATCTGTTTTTTCATGTATGAATCTGTTTTTACATGTATGAATCTGTTTTTACATGTATGAATCTGTTATTCAACGTATGAATCTGTTTTTCAATGTATGAATCTGTTATTCAATGTATGAATCTGTTTTTACATGTATGAATCTGTTATTCAACGTATGAATCTGTTTTTACATGTATGAATCTGTTTTTCAACGTATGAATCTGTTTTTCAATGTATGAATCTGTTTTTACATGTATGAATCTGTTATTCAATGTATGAATCTGTTTTTACATGTATGAATCTGTTTTTCAATGTATGAATCTGTTATTCAACGTATGAATCTGTTATTCAACATATGAATCTGTTATTCAACATATGAATCTGTTATTCAATGTATGAATCTGTTATTCAATGTATGAATCTGTTATTCAATGTATGAATCTGTTTTTCAACATATGAATCTGTTATTCAATGTATGAATCTGTTATTCAATGTATGAATCTGTTATTCAACGTATGAATCTGTTATTCAACATATGAATCTGTTTTTACATGTATGAATCTGTTTTTCAATGTATGAATCTGTTATTCAATGTATGAATCTGTTTTTCAATGTATGAATCTGTTTTTACATGTATGAATCTGTTTTTCAATGTATGAATCTGTTATTCAACGTATGAATCTGTTATTCAATGTATGAATCTGTTATTCAACGTATGAATCTGTTATTCAACATATGAATCTGTTATTCAACATATGAATCTGTTATTCAACATATGAATCTGTTATTCAACGTATGAATCTTTTATTCAACATATGAATCTGTTATTCAATGTATGAATCTGTTATTCAATGTATGAATCTGTTATTCAATGTATGAATCTGTTTTTCAATGTATGAATCTGTTATTCAACGTATGAATCTGTTTTTACATGTATGAATCTGTTTTTCAATGTATGAATCTGTTATTCAATGTATGAATCTGTTTTTTCATGTATGAAGCTGTTATTCAGTACGTTTCAATGGACTAATAGCAGTAACGCGAAATTGAATGTTTCCTAAAATAAAAAATAAATAAAAATAGCTAGAGGGGTCCTACATTTCTAAAGGAAATAGCTAAATGATCCTTAGTATGACCAATCTTAAAACAATTGCATCTGTTAACTTAGTAGAAACGCAGCCCAAGGACTTCAGACTCTAGGTGAATTCATACACACATGCCTAGAGACCAACATGCTCCTAGTGCTCCCTCTGAGATCACAGAATGTACAGATGGAAGAAACAGAGGGACAGATGCTCTCATGTTCTCCCTCACTGACAAAGACACACACACACACACACACACACACACACACACACACACACACACACACACACACACACACACACACACACACACACACACACACACACACACACACACACACACACACACACACACACACACACACACACACACACACACACACACACACACACACACACACACACACACACAGTAATACTTACAGCCATAGCTTAGTTCCTTCTTAATGGGAGCCAGTGTTCTTCTCACACTGTTGCACCTTGCTTGTGGCAATACTGTATGTTAGTGCTTCAACAGCAGAAAACTCACTCCAATACATGTTTGAAATAAGCACAAAATTACTTGTGATTTTATTATACAGGAATTAGGAACCACCATTCAATTATCAAGAACCCCTAATCAGTCAATCTGGATGCAGTAAGTCTGAAGGCACCTATGTAATCACATAGTCTCTGGAGCTTTTTTCTACAATCTTCTTAATCTTAGATCAGACCTCCTATCGCCTCCTCCCAGGTCTAACTCTTTCCTGGCCCCCTTATGGAACTTTAAGCAAGGGTATTAAGATAGACATGGACAACTTAGCTTGATGTCCTCATTCAGACCATTTAACTTAGTGATTGGATTCTCTATCCTCTTCTTGTCCTCTTTATTTCACCTGACATGACACGCTCTGCCTTTTTCCTTACCCTACTCACTTATCCTCCCCAGCCCCCCCTCTCTTGCTCTATCTACCTTAACCTCTCCCCCCTTCATCTCCCTCTCCATCTAAGAGCTTTTGTTCATCTCTGCTGTATAGGCCTCTTCCTTGTTATCAAATCTGTGGTTTGGTCAGGCATCCTCTCCCTCTCTCTCTCTCTCTCTCTCTCTCTCTCTCTCTCCCTCCCTCCCTCCCTCCCCCTCCATCCCTGTGGGATTATATGGTGGTCTGGCCTGGCTGGCTGTCTGCCGTCTGGTTGCCCTCCACCCTCAGACATCTCCGTCCCCCACCGAACCTCACCTCCCCTGGTCCTGGCAAGGCCGATTAGCCCTCCTGCTGGAGGGGAGACTGGGTGGGGGGCGGGAGTGGGCACATGGAGGGTTTATAGGGGCTATTCTATCTTATCATCTCTGAGACTGAGTCTTACAGTTGCTCTATGTGAACTAATGATATGCCTACTGGTCTACTAATCGTATGGACAGTAGCCTACTGTCAATGTCCAGTCTTCTGTCTATCTATCAAGGTCATAGTTAGAATCAAGTGACAACAAAACAACTACAACAACAACAACAACCATAGAGATGAGAAGTATAGCTATCCATGAATTCAGAATAAATTATTCATAATATGGATCAGTCAGCACTGAATTTACTCATTGCTTTTGCCCATGGTTGTTGGTAATTCATTTCTTTCTGATGTAAATGTTGAACATAAGTTGCTCATAAATTGCAACATGTTCACATCAGTTACAATATAATCCGGTTGAATGACTCCCTATAGAGACATTATATTGACTGTTGTACAGAGTCATAAATCATATTAGTGATGATTGAGTGCAAATCAATTAACGTCTTCATGTATTTCTGGGAAACAATTATTTTGTGATGTAATATTCCCAATTGTTCCTAAAACACAGGTTCTCAGATTTGAACCAGATAAAATAACTGGCATGTTTCGGAAGTGTTGAGCAAGACAAATGTTTCAGGTTACAAAACATCTGTTTAATTTTCAACAACCAATGAATCACATTGATCATGCATCGCAAGCATATTATTGGCTGATCCTAGGGGAAATTCCACACCATTCATGAGAGATTGCATGGTGCATTAGGTGAATGGGAAATCATTCATGTGTACCTTCATTTTTCTACCTCCACTTGACAGGCTTATTAGTTTTCCTAAAGTTGCCAAGTTGGCTTAACTTTTTCAGTCAGATTAAATAAATAATGTAATGATAATATATTCAATTTCATGGCAATATCTAATATGTTCTCCCGACCACTCAGTTTTATAAAATGTTTCATCACTGACTGGATAAACTTTCCTTAGGTCCACTATAGGTCTGACAAGTAGAAACATCTTTATTCCTTTGCGATTTACTAGTTGTGGTTTAAAACATTTAAACAGGCTTGTTTTTCTGCCTGCATCTGTGTATTTATGACCTGCTAAGAGCTGATCAATGGATTGATAAAGCAATGTACTCTGGAGACATAAAGCTGACAGACACAGAGCTGGAAGGAGTAGGGGCCATCTTTCAGAACACACACTCCCTGGACAGCTGTGTCTACTTGTTCTCAGTCTGTGCATCCAGCACACACACACACACACACATGCACACACATGTTGGTACACACACATGCACACACACCAATGCGCATGCACATTGGCGCACACACAAACACAGTCTAATCCTTTAAGTTATGAATGTCTCCTTGGCTATCCCAAACATGTTTGTTTTCCTACAATGCCAGTCTCAGGGTAGACAGAAGATAAGAAGGCAAGACTTACTGTTACGTGTTGTTTTCATATCTAAACTGTTTTTTCTGCCCCTGTAACCAGAAGTGGGTCCGGAGTGTAGACACCATCTGTTTCCCAAATAGCACCCTATTCCGTATATAGTGCACTACTTTTGACCAAGGCCCACAGGGTGCTATTTGGGCGCAGCCATAGTGTTTTGATGTGTGGAGACGGCCCGATCACCCCTGGTCCCTCTCAGTGGGGCTGCTGCAGGGCTATCCGGGGCTATCCATCAGGCCTGTCAGTGGCCCAATGCCCCCCTCGCTCCAGTTACCACAGACACATCTGCAGAAAATACGCCGTGAAATTGTGTGGCTCCTGCCTTACCACTGGGGCTAACCCTAACCCTAACCCACCGGGGCCAGCTGCCCCCCTCCCAACTCCTCGCAGTGCTGCAATGCCCCTCTCTTGCCCCTCTCATTGGCTTCCCTCAGCCCAGGGACTGCCTGCGGCAGTGGGGTTAGCTCTACCCATCTTGCTCCTTCTCCTCTTATCCTCCACCTGGTTATTAGTTATCCACATTGAACAAACATAACGCAAACCATTTTTACATCAATTCAAATCACATTTTTATCGTCACATGCTTCGTAAACAACAGGTGTAGACTAACAGTGGAATGCTTACTTACGGATGAGTGTGGACGTGTGTGTGGTGAATGTGTGTCTATGTGTACTGTGCCATAAGTGATTGTGTGTTTCTGTTTGTTTGTGTGTGTGTGTGTGTGTGTGTGTGTGTGTGTGTGTGTGTGTGTGTGTGTGTGTGTGTGTGTGTGTGTGTGTGTGTGTGTGTGTGTGTGTGTGTTAATGTGTGTATGTGTTGGAGTGTCAGGGTATGTATGTGTGAGTGTGTGGGTAGAGGCCAGTGTGTGTGCATAGAGTCAAAAATAGCTAGTGCAAAAAGGGTCAATGCAGATAGTCCAGGTAGCTATTTGGTTAACTATTTAACTAACTATTTATCAGTTTTGTGGCTTGGGGATAGAAGCTGTTCAGGGTCCTGTTGATTCCAGACTTAGCGCTCAGCTACTGTCTTCCGTCTGGTAGCAGATAGAACAGTCTATGTCTTGGGTGGCTGGAGTCTTTGACAATTTTTAGGTCCTTCCTTTGACACCGCCTGGTATAGAGGTCCTGGATGGCAGGGAGTTCGACGCCAGTGATGTACTGGGCCATACGGACTACCCTCTGTAGTGCCTTGCGGTCAGATGCAATACCAAGCGGCGACGCAGACAGTCAAGATGTTCTCAATGGTGCAGTTGTAGAACTTTTTGAGGATCTGAGGGCCAATGATAAATATTTTCAGTCTACTGAGAGGGAAGAGGCATTGTTGTGCCCTCTTCACAACTGTGTTGGTGTTTTGACTATGATAGGTCCTAAGAGTTGTGGACACAGAGGAACTTGAAGCTTAGTGAATTCTGATTTTGCTGTTCCATGCTCTTCAGATGTAGCACCAAGATGATTTCTGATTTCAGTGCTGAGTGACGTCATTCACTTCTTCCTCCCAACTTAATTCTATCAAAGTACAGTGCCTTGAAAAAGTATTCATCCCCCTTGGTATTTTTCCTATTTTGTTGCCTTACAACCTGCAATTGAAATAGATTTTTATTTGGACTTCATGTAATGTTCATACACAAAATAGTCCAAATTGGTGAAGTTAAATTTAAAAAATAACTTGTTCCAAAAATCGTAAAAGTGGTGCATGCATACATATACGTTCACCCCTTTGCTATGAAGCCCCTAAATAAGATCTGTTGCAACCAATTACCCTCAGAAGTCACATAAATAGTTAAAGAAAATCCATATGTGGGCACTCTGTGTCACATGATCTGTCACATGGTCTCAGTATATATACACCTGTTCTGCAACACCACTAAGCAAGGGGAACCACCAAGCAAGCGGTACCAGGAAGATCACTGAGCTCTCCAAATACATCAGGGACAAAGTTGTGGAGAACTACAGATTAGGGTTGGGTTATAAAAAAAATATCAGAAGCTTTGAACATTCTGCAGGGCACCATTAAAGCCATTATTAAAAAATTAAAGAAGAAAATAAGCAAACACGTTTGGTGTTTGCCAAAAGACATGCGGGACAGTCCCCAAACATATTGAAGAAGGTACTCTGTTCAAATGAGACTAAAATTGAGCTTTTTGGCCATCAAGGAAAATGCTATATCTGGCACAAACCCAACACCTCTCATCACCCCGAGATCATCACCCCGAGATCATCATCCCCACAGCATCATGCTGTGGGGATGTGGCAGCATCATGCTATGGGGATGTTTTTCATCGGCAGGGACCGGGAAACTGGTCAGAATTGAAGGAATGATGTATGGCACTAAATACAGGGAAATTCTTAAGGGAAACCTGTTTCATTCTTCCAGAGATATGAGAATGGGACGGAGGTTCACCATCCAGCAGGACAATGACCCTAAGCATACTGCTAAAGCAACAATTGAGTGGTTGAAGTGGAAACATTTAAATATCTTGGAATAGCCTAGTCAAAGCCCAGACCTCAATCCAATTGAGAATCTGTGGTATGACTTAAAGGCTGCTGTACACCAGCAGAACCCCTCCAACTTGAAGGAGCTGGAGCAGTTTTACCTTGAAGAATGGGCAAATATCCCAGTTGCTAAATGTGCCAAGTTTATAGAAACGTACCCCAAGAGACTTGCAGCTGTAATTGCTGCAAAAGGTATTGACTTTTGGGGGGTGAACAGTTATGCACGCTCAAGTTTTCTGTTTTCTGGCTTATTTCTTGTTTGTTTCACAAAAAATATGTTGCATCTTCAAAGTGGTAGGCATGTTGTGTAAATCAAATGATACAAACCCACCAAAAATCAATTTTTATTCCAGGTTGTATGGCAACAAAATAGGAAAAATGCCAAAGGGGGTGAATACTTTCTCAAGCCACTGTTTTCACTGGACTTTTGAATGAAGTCTCATCTGTTATTTTATAACATTAGAGTTTCAGCACCAGGCCAGTATCATACTGCCACTAGCTGCACTCATTCACCCTGTATGCTGTTTGGGTGTGTTTGAGTGTGAAAAGGTTTCTCATTACTGACTGAACCCACAATAATGTTCTGTATAGTGTGAATGCAGTTTCTTTCTTGCCCTTCCTTGTCCTAAACAAGATAACCATGGTGATATGGGGGCCATTCAATTGACATTTGTCCTAAAACATGAGCAAACTTAAACAGTAATGGGGAAATTGTGTATGTTTTACCTTTTCACTTTGTTTGGCTAAATTGCATTTTTTGGTGTCCGACCTTGAGATTCAAAATTACCCTCCTAACGACCAGAGTGTAAATCCTCCACAAAGCAAATTACTGAAGCACCACGGAGTGATATTTGGATGTGATCTTGGCACCGATATAGAACCTACACCATCTATCCATCCATTACAGACCCATTGACTTGAATGGGGATACCCATTCTACGAATAATATTTCTATGCCCACATTCCGCACAGAAAAACATTCAACCTCTAACAGAGTGGCCCTAATTGAATAATATTCTCCGGTAATGAATTTAACAGATTTGGTGTGAGACACTGCCTCCTCCCTGCGACAGACAGACCGGTTTGATCCGGTTTAAGATCCTGAGTCCAGAGAAGACCAATTACACGCCACACAACTCTTCCAACCACTGAAAAACAAGAAACAACTGCCAGTCTTTTTTCCTGCCTTTACTACCTTTGAGGGGAGAGAGAGAGAGAGAGAAATTAGAGAAAAGTGAGAGAGAGAGAGAGACACTGGGAGAGAGTAATGAAACAATCGCCTCCTTATATCAAGGAACATTCTTGCCATTTTACACCGCCTATGTTTTTAGGGTGGCTCAGGAAGGCAATCTAGTCTTGCTGCAGGCACTGTACTGACTGACTGACTGGAAAGTTAAGCCAGACTTGATGCTAGACCAGCACACCCTGAACCCATTCAGCGCTCAAATTCCACTCACGCTCCAATCTGAATGTTATGAGAATACTTGCCCTTAACACTTAACAGGGTTAGGCATTTTTATTATTTCTTTCTTAAATAGTCTGTGTTTGACCTGGAATAGGAGAGCCCTCCTGGGGTGGAGAGCTCTCCTATTCCCCCCCCCCCCCCTCCCCCCATCGTCCCCTTGCTCAGTTGTCCCCCTGTTGGGGGGGCTTGTCTCCCCTAGCTCCCCTGGCCACGGCCCTCTCTGGCTCTCTCTCTGTCTCTCTCTCTGTCTCTCTCTCTGTCTCTCTCTCTGGCTCTCTCTCTGTCTCTCTCTCTGTCTCTCTCTCTGTCTCTCTCTCTGTCTCTCTCTCTGGCTCTCTCTCTGTCTCTCTCTCTGTCTCTCTCTCGGGCTCTCTCTCTGTCTCTCTCTCTGGCTCTCTCTCTGGCTCTCTCTCTGTCTCTCTCTCTGTCTCTCTCTCTGGCTCTCTCTCTGTCTCTCTCTCTGGCTCTCTCTCTGTCTCTCTTTCTGTCTCTCTCTCTGTCTCTCTCTCTGTCTCTCTCTCTGGCTCTCTCTCTGTCTCTCTCTCTGTCTCTCTCTCTGTCTCTCTCTCTGGCTCTCTCTCTGTCTCTCTCTCTGTCTCTCTCTCGGGCTCTCTCTCTGTCTCTCTCTCTGGCTCTCTCTCTGGCTCTCTCTCTGTCTCTCTCTCTGTCTCTCTCTCTGTCTCTCTCTCTGTCTCTCTCTCTGGCTCTCTCTCTGGCTCTCTCTCTGTCTCTCTCTCTGGCTCTCTCTCTGTCTCTCTCTCTGGCTCTCTCTCTGTCTCTCTCTCTGGCTCTCTCTCTGGCTCTCTCTCTGTCTCTCTCTCTGGCTCTCTCTCTGGCTCTCTCTCTGGCTCTCTCTCGGGCTCTCTCCTATGAAGTGATATTTGTGGTTTGGTAACTGGATCGACCCGCTCCGTCCTAACCAAACACTGGGGTAAACCTAATCCAAACTTACTGTCTGGATAAATGGAAGTCTAATTCTCATTTCCTCTGTGCATTGTTAGATCTTTTTTCTTATAGGCTTAGACGTCTGCGGTGTAAAAGTACTCAACTTTTCAGCTCCAAGTGTTGTTGTGATGTTTTATGATTTATATCAGAGAAAAATGAACGTCTGCATATGTTGGTTAATTAGCTATTCTTATAATTCCAGGGAACCACAGTGTTATTTTTTCCTCAAGACACAGGAGAGTGAGAACAAAACAATCTTATTATACCCTCTAGCACATTTCTAGATTATAATGCAATAGAACATTATGTACGGTATGACAGCCAACAGATATATTAGGGTGAAGTAGTTTAGAAAAAAACAGATTCCTTTTTAAGGAGGAGAAAATAAAACATAGTATGATCTCTGTCCCAAATGGCATCATATTCCCTCTATAGTGTATTACCAAGTAGGGCACTATATAGAGAATATTGTGCCATTTGGGACAGAGATATGGTACGGAGATGGCTGGCCCCGAATGTTTACCATGACAAAACCCTTGTGTTTTTTCTGTCGGACCCAGTTTGCCATCTTCAGTGTCTGGACCCCTCTAATTGGGCTAGTAGAATGAAAGCTCCCAAGCTGTTTTAATCTTCCCTTTGCCTTAGTAACATGCATTGTGACCATAATGAATAAATGTCTACCCCGTAGATTCTACCCCCCCAACTTCTCTCCTATAGATCACGGTCTGTGTCTGTCACACACATTCTTCAGTTCTAAACACCCCCACCCGCGGAACACACACACACACACACACACCCACACACACACACACACACACACACACAGTCCATTCCTTTGAACTGCCAGAGCCCGCCCTATGATTCGTCACAGCCAAGTATTTTTCTTCCCCCTTCCTCCATACAGCTGAAGTAACTGCAGTCCACTTGTTGCCGGGATCCCTGTCTGCACTTGTCAATCAAACTGTGTAAGGTGTCAGAGGGGGCCTCCCTCTCACCCCTACTGCCCCGCCCACCTCCGCCACCCTTTAAATCATTGTAACGCCCCTCTCTCTACCTCTTCCCACCTCCCCTCTCTCTCTCTCCATCTCCTCTCTCTAACTTCCTCTCTCCACCTCCCCTGTTAGACATCACACCTCCTCAGTAACTGTGTATAAATACTCAGGCAGATGTGGGGACAGATATGAAAACAATCTAACTCAATCTAACAATCTTACCCGAAAGGATCAGAAAGTTTCCTTTTGGTAACTCCTCAGCTTTTCTGAATAAAAACGAATAATAAAATGTTCTTCTTGGAAAAATGAACACAAACTGGGCATAAACCACATTTTGGGCAAGAAAACGAAGCGCATGATTTGAAGAGAAAATTCTCCGCTTCGTGCTATGGCCGTTCTTTCTCTGGCCCATCTCCCATTTGCTCTGGTATTCGTTCTGCTTTCCCAATGGTTACCGTCCGTGAACGTAGTTCCTGCTGCTGCCCTGTGTGCACGTCGTAAAAATGCCATGGAATGCCAGTGAAATGTCTTGGGTTTCCTTCTTTTTTTTATGGCTCAGAACTCCAACCATAAAAAACGAATCTTACCTCCGGTTCTTTGTCAAGTGATATGGTCATTGGTCGAATACATTTAGACGGACTGGAACTCATGGCAAAGCAACAAACAATAACAATAACAATAACAAATCATCTGGTAGATGGAAAAAGGAACCAGCCTAGGCTAGGAATTCATCTGTTTCCTTTCCTCCTTTTGTGTGTGTGTGCTTTGCATTCTATCCCACAACATGACCAAAACTGGCCAGTGTTTCCAAGCACACAGGTTTCCATTGCAGTCACATGACTGTGATGTACACTATATACAGTACACAAAGTTTGTGGACACCCTTTCAAATGAGTGGATTCAGCTATTTCAGCCACAGTTGTTGCTGACTGTTGTATACAATCAAACACACAGCCATGCAATCTCTATAGGCAAACATTGGCAGTAGAATTGCCTTACTGAAGAGCTCAGTGACTTTAAATGTGGTACCGTCATTGAATGCCACCTTTCCAACAAGTCAGTTGGTCAAATGTCTGCTCTGCTAGAGCTGCCCCAGTCAACTGTCTGTGCTGTTATTGTGAAGTCGAGTCTTCTAGCAGTAACAACGGCTCAGGCGGGAATTGGTAGGCCACACAAGCTCAGAGTACAGGACCACCGAGTGCTGAAGCACGTAGCATGTAAAAACCGTCTGTCCTCGGTTGCAACACTCACTACCGAGTTCGAAACTGCCTCTGGAAGCTACGACAGCACAATAACTGTTAATCGTGAGCTTCATGAAATGGCAGTCTGACTGACGAATTTGGGTTTGGCGGATGCCAGGTGAATGCTACCTGCCCCAATTTATAGTGCCAACTATAAAGTTTGCTGGAGGAGGAATAATGGTCTGGGGTTGTTTTTCATGGTTTAAGGCTAGGTCGCTTAGTTCCATTGAAGGTAAAGCTTAACCCTACAGCATACAATGTCATTCTAGACGATTCTGTGCTTCCAACTTTGAGGCAACAGTTTGGGGAAGGCCCTTTCTCATTTCAGCATGACAATTCCCCCATGCACAGAGCGAGGTCCATACAGAAATGGTTTGTCAAGATTGGTGTGGAAGAACTTGACTGGCCTGCACAGAGCCCTGACCTCAACTCCATTGGACACCTTTGGGATGAATTGGAACACCGACTGCGAGCCAGGGTTAATCTCCCAACATGTGTCTGACCTCACTAATGCTCTTGTGACTGAATGGATGCAAGTCCCCACAGCAATGCTCCAACATCTAGTGGAAAACCTTCCCAGAAGAGAGGAGGCTGTTATAGCAACACACACACACACACACACACACACACACACACACACACACACACACACACACACACACACACACACAAATGGATTAAAAGTGTATTTCTTTACATATGCACACCAGCCGGCCGTCGGCCATGGTGTCTGTTACTATGGTGTATTTCTCAGGTTTATGTTTCATTCAACCACAGAGCCGAAACGGCAGCAAAGTAAACACAGGTTGAAACAGCAGTGTATTCCTTTCCGGCTGACATCATGTTGCTGTATATTTAGCTGTGTACCGGCTAGCATACAGTCGGATGGAAACGCAATACAGGATCCAGGGGGGGTTAAGAGGGAGTAAATAGCCCATGTAGTGAATAGAGACCGGATAGGATGGACAATACTCCTCCTGCTGAGGCTATAGGCTCAGTGCTGGATTAATGCAGGGGCTTACCGGGGCGGTAGCCCCTGGACCCAGGTCCGTCGCCAAGAGGCAGCAAAACAAATATACAATGATCATTGAAATACAGTATATTTATATATTTAGAGCAACTGCCAACCACAGGAGGAGTTAGTAACCCACTCTCAGTGAGTGTAGACAGCCTGCTACCGCTCTGCTAATTGTCAGATAGGGGATGAGAGGAGGTATGGGGCCCACGTGGGTTACTGGGAGGCCCTGCCTTGATTGGGTAACTGATTAATAAAATACAAATAAAAAACTGCATAATAAATAAATGTGATTGGTCAGCGGCTGGGCCCAAACCTAAGAGGCCAAACATTTTGAATTTAGAATTTTTCTTTATTATACTTTTTTTAAATCCAACCACAGGAGCCTGCACTCAATGTTCAAAATACACCAGAGAGCATCATTTGGGCAGAGAGGATCGATTAGTAAAAAAAAACCATGAATCAGCTTCTTGATATGCCACACCTGTCAAGTGGATGGATTATGTGTGGAAATCCTAAAAACTGTAGCCTGGGGGACTGCCTACTACTACCCCATTCAAACATCTGTATATGGTCTAGTCCTTATGCTCTCGCTCCATCTCTCTCTCTCTCTCTCTCTCTCTCTCTCAATTCTCTCTTTCTTTCTCACTTCCCCCCCCCATACTCTCCACCCCCTCTTTCCCTCACTGTCTCCCTCAAAACCCTCCATGTTTCATGATGACATACCCCATGGTTACCTTTAGTAAAACGCTGACTTCACACTACCGCCCTCAAAAACATGTTTTGCCCCTAAGACTAACGTTGCTTATGATCGCTAATGAACCTTTTCTTCATACCTAATCACCGATAGTCACTCCAGGGGGCCAATCATTATTAACACACTAGATAAATAATCACCATACCCCATTTTGAATATTCAGCACTTCTTCTGATTAAAGTTAGATTTAGTGCAGTTCTTTGTAACTAAATTAAAGAGTAAGAAAAAGACCGGAAGGCGGAATCACAAATGGCACCCTATTCCCTATATAGTGCACTTCTTTTCATCAGGGCCCATAGGGCTCTTGTCAAAGGTATCGCACCATATAGGGAATAGGGTGCCATTTGGGACAGACACATAGTCTGAAAAGGCACCCTCTAATTTCTCCAACACTGCAATGCAGGAGGGCTTGTGGCCATATTGATGCAGTTTTACTGACTCTGCAATAGCTCATTCTGTCTGGTACAGCTAGCTACACCTAAGCTCCCCTCAGGCTCTGTTCAAAGGAGTGCTTAACTTGTCTTGCTGTCTGCTGTGAAGGTTTAGCCTGGTAGATGCTGATGATTAAGGGCAGACGGTCTCGATATATGTTAGCACTCTCTTCAATTAACAGCATTGTTCTCCATGAGAGGTCCATAGTCTTAGCATGTCTTCAGTGATATCAAAATTATGCTCTCACATAGAGCTTGAGTCCATGAGGTTTCCTATGAGGTGATCTTGGCTGGGCAACATTAAGGGGGGGAACAGAGAGATAGTGTAGCTGGCAAGGGGCCTACATGCCCCATGGGGAGGCATATCTAACTGGCCTTGAATTGGGCCACGCTGCTGGGAGGAAGAGAAGGCAGATAAGTCTGGAGTGGCAGAGGAAGAGGGTACTCTGTCTTTCCCAGAGTCCCAGAGGGCCACGGAGGCAGGGCCAGCATTATGGGCAGGCCTTAGGAGGCCTGGCCCGCCCTACTGTTCCTCCTTGCCCGTCCAAATAAAGTATTGACATATTGATAATTTATTGGACAGAGACACGCACCGACAGAGAGATGCATCAATCTTAGATAAAGCATTGGCTCGAGCGAAAAAGCACCTCTCTGTCTCAGTATGGGTAGATCATTTATCTTATGCTGTCTGGACAAAAAGAGTATGGCATGTCATACTCTTTTTGTCCAGACAGCATCAGATACATGGGCTACATATAGTAAGAAAGAGGGGTGCTGTTTCACTCATTCGGATGCTTTCTCCTGTGAAATAGTTTCAGGAAAGAGGAAGAGGCCAAGGGAGAGGGCTAACTTGCCAAAATCTGTCCAGAATAAGCCAAATGCGTTTCTACGGGCTCAATATGCAGACCTAAGCTTTTGGAACAACGACTCCCATTGTTCGGGCAGAGACATGAGCGTCTCGTCGTTATCTACAGAGCACTGGTTTCAGCCACTTGCGAATTGGAAAGTAAAGTTGGCGGGTGCACAGTGCACTGTTCAGATGATGTCTTCCAAAAAAGTAAATTTATGTTTTGCCAAAATTATATATACTGAACAAAAATATAAACGCAACAAGTAAAGAGCTGGTCCCATGTTTCGTTAGCTGAAATAAAAGATGTTCCAAATTCTCTAAAATGCACAAATTTGTTTACATCCCTGTTAGCGAGCATTTCTCCTCTGCCAAGATAATCTATGCACCTGACAGGTGTGGCATATCAAGAAGCTGATTAAACAGCTTGATCGTTACACAGGTGCACCTTGTGCTGGGGACAAAAGGCCTAAAATGCCGCAGTTTTGTCACACAACACAATGCCACAGATGTCTCAAGTTTTGAGGGAGCGTGCAATTGGCATGCTGACTGCAGGAATGTTCACCAGAGCTGTTGTCAGAGAATTGATGTAATTTGTCAGTTTGTATAACCAGCTTCACAATCACAGATCACGTGTAACCAAGCCAGCCCAGGATCTCAATATTTGGGTTCTTCACCTGGGGGATTGTCTGAGACCAGCCACCCGGACAGCTGATGAAACTGAGGAGTATTTCTGTCTGTAATAAAAATAAATAAAAATCTGATTGGCTGGGCCTGGCTGCCCAATGGGTGGGACTGACTCCCAAGTGGGTGGGCCTATGCCCCAGTCATGTAAAATCCTTAGATTAGAGCCTAATGAATGTTTTACAGTTGACTGGTTTTACTTGTATGAACTTTAACTCAGTTAAAATGTTGAAATTGTTGCGTTTATATTTTGTTCAATATATTTACTCCTGTCTAAATGAAATCATTCAAAATACTTCTGTTTTGTGACACCTCTCCTTCTTTGGAAAATAGCTGTATGTTTTTCTGTGACTTGGCGCTGACCAAACATAATTGCAAGGTGTGCTTTCGCCGTAAAGCCTTTTTGAAATCAGACACTGTGGCTGGATTAACGAGAAGTTTATCTTTAAAATGGTGTATAATACTTGTATGTTTGAGGAATTTAAATTTTGAGATTTCTGTTGTTTTGAATTTGGCGCCCTGAAATTTCACTGGCTGTTGGTTAGGTGGGACGGTAGCAACATATCGCAGAGAGGTTATTAACTCACCACGTCCACCACTAATACACTGAGCTTCTCAGTCATTTTTTCTTCACCTCACACAGTAAGTCAACAAAGTCTGCTTTTTAACCAGTTAAATGTAACTAAATGCAATCTACATAATCGCCAACTGTAATTATTTGTCACGCCCTGACCTTAGAGAGCCATTTTATTTCTCTATTTGGTTAGGTCAGGGTGTGATGTGGGGTGGGCATTCTATGTTTTGTTTTCTATGTTTCTTTATTTCTATGTTTTGGCCGGGTATGGTTCTCAATCTGGGACAGCTGTCTATCGTTGTCTCTGATTGGGAATCATACTTAGGTAGCCATTTTCCCTCCTTTTAGTGTGGGTAGTTGACTTTGTTAGAGGCATTAGCCCTGTTAAGTGGCACGGGTTGGGTTGGGTTGGGTTGGGTTGGGTTGGGTTGGGTTGGGTTGGGTTGGGTTGTTTATTGTTTTAGTTGGCGACATTCTAATAAAAAGGAATATGTACACTCACTACGCTGCACCTTGGTCCGCATCTCACGACGCCGTGACATTATTTCTCATGAGAGGGACATAAACAGTAACTAGTGATGCTGTATACTCAAAGAAATGTTACCATCTCACCTTTCTGATAAAAAAATAGTCATAAATTGCTTAGGTGTAGTCACTTTTGAGGACACAAGCTCAAGTACACAGTACAAATATGATGAAAATATCAAATATTTCAGCAAAACTGTATGAATAAGGCTTGAAAACACTTACATGCATTTTAAATATAGCATAATCAAATTATAAAACCAACTGTAAGATTTCACCTTCCTTATCACTGTTAAATGCATATTTGTATGTTTAGAAAATGTGCCTTTTTTTTTAAGGCCTCTCTTGATCAAAACATTCGCCCCATCGCCGTGAAAACAGAAGGTGTTTGCTTAAAATCTATTCATTATTTTAGCTGAATGGCTATAAATCGGTCCCTGAATGTGCTGCCACTCACCCCTGCTGCGCCACGATGTAACGATTGCAGGCGTGTGCTTAGTCAGTGGCTTCAATGTAGGGTTAAGCCAGGAGTTGAAGTCAGAAGAGCGGATTAAATGGAGGCACATCCCAGCTTCGAGTGGTTTCCGATTTCACGTCATAAGTCAGTCTCAATAATACTTGTATAAGAGAAAATGTTGTTTGGAACTGGTACCAGAATCACGCAGGTCCCCAAAATAGGGGACCTTACATCGAAGAAATTTAGCCTCCATTGCAGTGGTTAGAGCGTTGGACTAGTAACCGGAAGGTTGCAAGTTCAAACCCCCGAGCTGACAAGGTACAAATCTGTCGTTCTGCCCCTGAACAGGCAGTTAACCCACTCTTCCTAGGCCGTCATTGAAAATAAGAATTTGTTCTTAACTGACTTTCCTGGTTAAATAAAGGTAAAAAAAAAATAATAATAATAATAATATATCCTCACAGTATATTTTCCAACACTCTCCCTAGCATTGGTGAGAAAGGGCAAAATATCATGATCTGATGATCCAATAGCCTAAATCCAGTTGAAAAAAAAAACACTTTCCCCTTGCACAATAGCAGATGTCTGTCCCAGGCTCACTGGCTAGGGAAACTCTGAGGCCCCAGAATAGGCTAGTTGATACAATGTTGCAAGTTCACTAGCAACAGCTTTGGCAGGACCCAATTGATTGATTTCATTCAAAGTTACACTTCACTAGCTCAAGTCAAGACAGATAGAAAGGGAGACAGATAGGCGGGGTAGAGAAATGAATGTGATTGAAAGAACTGGAATTTTCATCAGAATATGTTACCGTTTGAATTTGTCGGCTTGACGCCTGTGTATTTTACTACATCAACTATCTCTTAGTTCCATGCACTCCTTTCTTTAGCGATGGATCACGGTGCATCAAAGTGTCCATATGGTAGAGGCCGGTGCTCTCCATTAGTTGAATTTGAACTTTTAGATGTTTTAGCCTATCATTTTAATTCAGATTTGTATGATAAACCAGGTGACATTGATTTTGAAAAACGGAAACGTGATTACTCACGATTACGCGTGATTATTCATTATTTCGTTCGACGAAAATGTGCATATGAAAATCATAACTTGCATGCAGATCGGTAGAAATGGTAGGATAAATGGTAAGCTTCCTCAAACTTGGTTTATGCCACCAAATGGTCTTTACTATAACATCCATTAAAGAAAAGCAAGCGCGTGCATTCATAGGAAGCCCCGTGAAATAAACGTGCCCCCTATGGAAATCAAATGCCTCTTTCTGGCACCGGCCCTGCATGGAGGTAGGTAGGGGCTAGGGAGGCAGGAGGCACCGAGGCTGGAGTCTTATCATGGAGATAAGGGAGGCAGGAAATAGTAGCTCCAGGCCCCAGGAGAACAGGAAGGAAAAACGTCATTGGTTGTGGTACAATGGGCACAGAGAAGGACAGAGGGAGATTTTTTCATCAGCTGAGAGAACGGCAGAGCTGGGTCAAACGAAGATGAATGCTCGGTACGCTTTTAGCATTCTTGTTTTCTGTGTAATTGTGTCAACAGCACATCCCAGAGAGATTGAGACCATTTTTCAAGGCTGTTAGAGTAGAGACTCTGGGAATACATCTAGATTTAAAGGGAATAGGGTGCCATTCCTACCACACATCAACAACATATTCCTACCACACATCAACAACACATTCCTACCACACATCAACAACACATTCCTACCACACATCAACAATCTAGGTTTCCTTCATGGACTGTCTCATGTTCAAATCCCCGAGCTGACAAAGTACAAATCTGTCGTTCTGCTCCTGAACAGGCAGTTAACCCACTGTTCCTAGGCCGTCATTGAAAATAAGAATTTGTTCTTAACTGACTTGCCTAGTTAAATAAAGGTAAATTACATTTTCCTTGGACGTACTGTACAGTACTTTAAGTAGAGTGGTGTCTGGCTGTGGGCCCAGGGCCAGTGTATTGGTCCATACTACATACCCATACAGTAGCACAGATGTTTTTCCATGATAATCATCATATTAGCAGCTGTCACAGGGTTAACATCACTATCACAAAGTGTGTTCATCCCCTCGCTGCAACAAGGCCTAGACACTCCTGAAAAAGAGGAGGGGGAGGGAAAGGTAGGGACAGGGGAGAGGGGGGAGTGGGAGGGAAGGAGGAAGGAGGAGAGGGAGGGAGCCGGAGAGGGTGGGAGGAAATGAGAGGCGAGATAAAGAGCATCAGTAGTGTACCTACACTACATGTCCAAAAGTGTGTGGATATGTCTTCAAACTAGTGGATTAGGTTATTTCAGCCACACTGTGTATAAAATTGAGCACACAGCCATGCAATCTCAATGGACAAACATTGACAGTTGAATGGCCTTACTGAACAGCTCAGTAACTTTCAATGTGGCACTGTCATAGGATGCCACCTTCCCAACAAGTCAATTCGTCAAATTTCTGCCCTGCTAGATCTGCCCCGGTCAACTGTTTGTGCTGTTATTTTGAAGTATAAAGGTCTAGGAGTAACAATGGCTCAGCCATGAAGTGGTAGGCCACACAAGCAGTAGCGTGTAGCGTGTTAAAATCGTCTGTCCTCGGTTGCAACACTCACTACCGAGTTCCAAACTGCCTCTGGAAGCAACGTCAGCACAGGAAACATCGAGAGCATCATGAAATGGGTTTCCGTGGCCGAGCAGCAGCACACAAGCAGGTTTGGCGGATGCAGGGAGAACATTACCTGCCCCAATACATAGTTCCAACTGTAAGGTTTGGTGGAGGAGGAATAATGGTCTGGGGTTGTTTTTCATGGTTAGGAACCCTTAGTTCCGGTGAAGGGAAATTTTAATGCAACAGCATACATTGACATTCTAGATGATTCTGTGCTTCCAACTTTGTTGCAACAGTTTAGGGAAGGCCCTTTCCTGTTTCAGCATGACAATACCCCTGTGCACAAAATGAGTTCCATACAAAAATGGTTTGTTGAGATTGGTGTGGAAGAACTTGACTGGCCTGCACAGAGCCCTGACCTTTGGAAGAATTGTAAAGCAGACTGCGAGCCAGGCCTAATCGCTCAACATCAGTGCCGGACCTCACTAATGCTGTTGTCGCTGAATGGAAGCAAGTCCATGCAGCAATGTTCCAACATCTGTGGAAAGCCTTCCCAGAAGAGTGGAGGCTGTTGTAGCAGCAAAGGGGGACCAACTCCATATTCATGCGCATGATTTTGGACTGAGATGTCCGACGAGCTGGTGTCCACAGGAAGGAAGGTCTGCATGTCTGCATCTGGAAGTCTGTTCTAGCCCTGTTGTGATGTAAGAGTAGTGATGTCAACAGCTGTGTCAGATACACTAGTGTGCTGCTGACGAAGGAAGGCTTTCTAATGTTCCCACCCGCTCCCTGAGAACAGCTCGCAGTGGTTCTTAGCCAGCAATAGTCCTCCTCTGCTCAACCTCTCTAAATCCTTCCATTATGTCTTATTGGTCATTTCTCTCAAGTCACATTATCAGTCTCTGTTTCCCCACTGCTTATACACTCAGCCATAACCCACCTCATAACGCACCTCTTAAATCACCTCCCACTCTTAAGGTTAGGCATTAACTCCGAATGGTTAAGGTTTGGGATAGGCTTAATAAAACAAAAATCTTCTATAGCTGGATTGGAACATGGAATCTTTTGAACTTGAAAGGCAGATGCCTCCACCCATCCACCATGTCCTAGCAAAACCAAAGCCTACTTGAAGGTAGCAGCACTCACTGTTGCCCCTAGTGTCCGTTTTCCACGTCATCTTCTGACATTCTCAGACATGGATGGACATTGAATACTGCCTTGTACAGTGCCCTGTCTTTCTCCCCATGTTCCTCCAAATCAACTCATTGTGTTAGGTTGCCATCCTCCCACTATAATTTCATTTCATATATCCCCTTTACCCCTTTATCCTCCCCCTCTGTCCTTCATCTCTCTCTCTCACCTCACCTCACCTCACTGGGGGTTACTATGTCTTTGAAGGAGATGTGTTGCCACACAAAAGGCATGTTGTAGGTGAGACTAGCATAGGGAGAGGCTGACCACCTATGGCCCTGCTAAGTGTTTCACACATTCAACATTGTGTTGCTTTGCTCTCGATGCCTTTTATCATGCAGCACTCCTGTTATTTATTTAAGACTCTTACCGCTGAGGCAACATTTGGCATAAGACTTTTGTGAGGCTTGTCGTTTTTGCTGGTCAGGAAAATCCCCTCCTGGCCCTTGATATGAATCATACGTTGCTGGAGTCAATCAGTATCCATGTGGTCAAACATGAAGACTTCATATTACTTCATACAGAGGAGATGGGGAGACATGGCATATCAGACATCTCCTCAAAGCTAAAGTACATTTCAGTGTGAAACTTCAAAACCAGACCTCTTTGTTTAATTTCTACATCACTGTCGAGTAAAGTAAGCTCTTCTCCTCCTTTCTACTCCTCCACCGAAATCTCTCTCACCCTGCTGGGGTATCTATAAATCTACCTCTTGTTTGGGTTTGGAGCTGTTTGAGGAAGACGAGGAGGCTTGCTCCCTTTAGAGCTATTAATCACATTATGAGATACACAGAGGGATAGCAAGAAAGAGAGACGAGAGAAGAGGAGAGAAAGGAAAAGACAGCGAAGGAGGACACTTTGTGGCAGGTAGAAGCTCCAGCCCACACTTTCTCCCTTTACTCTGTGAAATAGGAAGAATATCAGCATGTTCTTTATTGCCTGAGAATAGACATTCTGATATCATTACCTTATTTCTCTGTAACTTTAGGTAAGTAGTAGATTATAGCGGATAAGTACTCATACACATTCTTTGGAGTAGTGTTACCTATGCATTGGCAGATTTATTTCGGTTTGGATATCACCCTTCTTCTGTGACCCTCATCTCTCTCATCTCCTGTCATTGAGGAAAACTGAAGAGCTACTGTCTGTCTGTTCCTCTGTCTGGCTTTGTCATCAGACAAACGCTATGAAAGCCTGATTGTAATGAAAGTATGTGGTCAAATGGGTTTGTGTGTGTGCGTGCCTGCATGGGTAAGTGTGTGTGTGTGTGTGTGTGTGTGTGTGTGTGTGTGTGTGTGTGTGTGTGTGTGTGTAGCATGATGATGGATGCAGTGACATCATGTTGATGGGATGAGCAGACTGTCTGCCTTTTCAGTATCTATCCACTATCCTGCCACCTCAAGCTGTCCATCTCACATCACTAACCCCTCTTCACTGCACACTCTTACCATACTGGATATAAGAGACTATAGAGCCCTCTGCCAATGTGCCAATGGCTTATCAGGGAGTATCTAACCAAAGCCATCAATACATACTGTAATAACATATTCAGATGGAATGAACGGGGCTCAATGCATTTCATGTGCCAAGTGTAACACTGTATTATCGCCACCTCCTATAGGCAACACAACACTGAAGTGTTTTTGGAGAGGATCGTATTGGAGCAGGTTGATAGTACTTGGAAAATGCTTGCAGTCTGTTTTTGTACCATTCAGTGGGTGTATCATAGAGTGTGTTTCATCTAGTGTGTGTGTGGTGTGTTGTGGGCGTGCACACACTGTCTGAGACACTGGAGGTTAGGGTGCGAGTCTCATCTGGTCCCAGAGATCATTAGGCTCCTTTTCAGTGGCCCCTGGGGGATAGGGGCCATTATGGTTCACAGGGAACACATCACAAGACCTCACCCTTCACTACCTGCCATAACAACATACACTGTAAAAATGTAAATGTAACTCTGCCACAGATTCCATTTGGTCCCACTCTGGCAACAGAGTTATTTTGTATATGTTCTACACACACACAGTGATGGATTGTGTGGAGTCCACTCCCATGCCCATAGTTCACCACACAGCAAATTCCCCAGTGTTAAATGAAGACTGAAAGAGTGAACCCTTATAGACACTGAACAATGTTGAATTAACACACTGCTTAGAGGAAAGCGTTATTTGCATATTTTCCAGAATGCCCTGCCTTTCAAATGAAACGTAGTTACCACCCATGACTGAATTCGTCAGCGACAGAAACATGGTTGTCACGCATGTTAATTTCCAGTCTAATGGATTTCACCAAGTCAAATCCTAAGTAAATATGTTATCATTCAATTATTACAATTTAACATAATACAGTGCCTTTAGGAAGTATTCATTCCCCCCAAGAAATTGTTATACAGCATGAATTCACTACCCCATCATGAAAATGTGAAACATGTTTTTAGAAATTGTTCATTATTTATTGAAAATGAAATAGTTACGTAAGTATTCACATCCCTAAATAAATAGTTTGTAGAAGCACCTTTGGAAGCGAATACAGCTGTAAGTCTTTCGAAGAGCTTTCCACACCCGGATTGTGCAACATTTGCCCATTATTCTTTTAAAAATGCTTCAAGCTCTGTTACATTTGTTGTTGATCATTGCTTGACAACAATTTTCAGGTCTTGCCATAGACTTTCAAGTAGATTTAAGTCAAATCTGTATCTCGGCCACTCAGGAACATTCATTGTCTTCTTGGTGAGCAACTCCAGTGTAGATTTGGCCTTGTGTTTTAGGTTATTGTCCTGCTGAAAGGTGAATTAATTTTCCAGTGTCTGGGGGAAAGTAGACTGAACCAGGTTTTCCGCTTAGATTTTGCCTGTGCTTACCTCCATTCGGTTTCTTTTGAATGAGTTTGACACATGTCTTCTTGGCTTACACTCTAAAGGATACTGGGCTGTTTGGATGACCCAACTGCTTATTTGCAGGCATTGGGTCACTTAGTTGGGTTGGTTTTTTTTTAAAGAAAAAGGTTGGTTTATTGATGCTGGTCTATTGATTACACTGAGAAAAAAAACAGATCCTTGGTCAACCCAGAAAAAAAGTGAATAAAAATCGAATTCATGGTTAAATTAACACATTATGCTGGTTTGCAAAGTGATGTGTAATTGCTTTTGCATTCCAGCCGGTGTGCAGATATCCAGCCTTCGGATGTTTTTTGACCCACAACATGAATTCAGAATGACTGCCAGGGTTGGGAAGACTGAAATATGCAACTACCTAAGGCATCTAAACTCCAACAATCATTTCAACAACAGGTGCAATACATCCAAGTAACATATTGGATTAGTTTAGAAAATGTATGTCCTTTATATTTCAGAAGCATGACATGAATTAATTTGTGGCTGCAGGTAGCCTAGTGTTTAGAGCATTGGGCCAGTAACCGAAAGGTTGCTGGATTTAATCCCTTAGCTGACAAGGTACAAATCTGTCGTTCTCCCACTGAACAAGGCAGTTAACCCACCGTTCACCGGTAGGCCGTCATTGTAAATAAAAACTTGTTCTTCACTGACTTGCCTAGTTAAATAAAATAAAAAAATTATAAACCATTCTTAAAAATCTGTAATAGAGAATACTGGGAAATATGATGGGTGTGGTTTTGGTTCAACTCTGGTTATCAACACCAACACTGCGGGTTATTTACACCGATGAATGTTAATTCAACAAAAACAGAGATAAATGTTATGTTTAGAGTGTAGGCCCTCAAAATAAGGCCTTACAAATACGTATTTTATTGGTCTATAAATACGTATTTTATTGACATTTTAATGATAACATTCGCTCAGGATATCATTTGAAGTCGATAGGACTGAAAATGGATGAGTGCAACAACCATGTCTCTGTTACTAACAGTAGTGGGTAAATCTACAATTCACTTGAAATGCAAGGCACTCTGGGAATTAAAGCTTTACACCAATCAGTGTCTTAATTCAACACTTTCTAGTGTCTATATGGGTCCACACTTTCATTGTTAATTTAACACACACAGTGATGCTTCACAGAATCCCTCCCCAACGTCTCCATGTCTTCCTCTCAACTCTCTCTTGGCTGTGGCAACTATCCTCCGCACGCGTACATCTGAGACTGAAACAGTGTCCAAAATGGCACCCTATTCCCTATAGCGCACAAAATGTTTTTATTATGTTTAATAATAAAAGTAGTGCACTATATTGGCAATAGGTTGCCATTTCAGTGTCTATAAGGGTTCATACTTTCAACCTATTGCCAATATAGTGCACTACTTATGCCATTTTGGATGCATTCTGTAAACACTGCATTGAGCCACTGCCATATACCGTGGCTGGTTTGCATTATGTTTTCCTCAGTGTGAATTGGAATCTTTCAGTGCACGCTACAGTTGACTATCCTAAATCAAAGGAACTGCAATCTCTGGAACCCAGTGCCAGTTTGGTCATAGTCAACTTTCCCTTTCTGTCCCTTTCCATCGTACTGAGAGTATTTATGTGGTGTGGCCGGGGTGGGATGCATTTGGGAAAATTGCACACATACCCTTGATCTTTAGGTTTAGTAACAGTTACTCTAATCCAAGCTTCATGTCCACATCCTGGTTCAATCCCAACCCTAGCCGCAACCCTAACCCTGGCTTCATCTCCACATCCTAGTTCAATCCCAACCCTAGCCTCAACCCTAACCCTGGCTTCATGTCCACATCCTGGTTCAATCCCAACCCTAGCCTCAACCCTAACCCTAGATTAATGTCTACATCCTGGTTCAATCCCAATCCCAACCCTAGCCTCAACCCAAACCCTAGATTAATGTCTACATCCTGGTTCAATCCTAACCCTAGCCTCAACCCTAACCCTAGATTCATGTCCACATCCTGGTTCAATCTCAACCCTAGCCTCAACCCTAACCCTAGATTAATGTCCACATCCTGGTTCAATCCCAACCCTCAATCCTAACCCTAGATTCATGTCTACATCCTGGTTCAATCCCAACCCACAACCCTAACCCTAGATTCATGTCCACATCCTGGTTCAATCTCAACCCTAGCCTCAACCCTAATCCTAGATTCATGTCCACATCCTGGTTCAATCCCAACCCTAGCCTCAACCCTAACCCTAGCTTCATGTCTACATCCCGGTTCAACCTTAACCATGAACCCTAACCCTAGCTTCACCTAAGGTCATCCGTTTTGTTACTCTATTGGATAAGTCCATTGGTTGGGGATATTCTATAAACGCTAGAATACCACATATGGGTACAGGGTCCAGAGTTGAGTGGGGTCAGGTTTGGTGATAGGAGACAGTGAGGGCTGAAAGGTGAGGAATACGCTATGGGAGCCTTAACAGTTCCTCAGAGAACGTGTGCGTGTTCTTTCAATCTCACATTTATATCATGATAAAGATGTTATTTATTCTGATGGATAAAAGAGAATGTTTCAAATGGAACTATTGGGTATTCTTTTCAACTTTGGCTTCCTTCTAAAATTCCCTTTCAGCTTCTGGAATTTATTTCCCATTCAGCTTTTAATGGTTGGAGAATATAAAGGATGGATATGGGTTCTCTGGTGAATTCTTAATGTGGAATGTGGTCTCCTTTCTTTTCCTCTGGCCCACAGTGCCAAGAAGCATGCATGGCCTTCTCTTTTTTATTTAAAGAGATCGTATTGGTCATAGTCGTGAGTTTCATGTGTGTTTCCATTTTCAAGGGGTTTAATAGATCGAAAATCTTTTCCATGCAAACACAAATGGAGGGGGGCACTGTGTGTGTGCACTCTACACTGTGTGTTAATGTGATGTTTTTGTATTTTTATATCTAAATAATAATGATTATCAATAGCTATCATGGAGCAATTAAGACGAAGTGCCTTGCTCAACGGCACATCAACAGACTTCTTTTCAGTTTTGGGACTCGAACTAGCAACCTGTCAGTTAATGGTCATGTTAATGCTCTAACCGCTTGGCTACCTGCTGCACTTACTACACAGTGATTGTACTGATTGCGTTTCATCCCCTGTGTGAAAGTGTGTACTGTGTGGCTACTGTTGCGTGTGTTGTCATGGAGCCCATGTCGGAGTGAAACATGATGGTCTGGTTAAATGAGGTGAAATACTGCACATGCATCTCTGAAAACTGGAGTTCCTCTGGATTGATGTGGTGTGTTCTCTCTAACTGACTCTGGAGTTCTTTGGACCTTTCACCTCGCCCACTCTCATCTCCCTCCAAAGCTCAAAGCCCCTGGCTCAGTGAGTTTGGAGTTTGTACCTGCAGTCAGTCCAATACACACACACACACACACTTCTCTCTGTAACATGATGATGGAAATGCATTTGCTTAGAGGATAAATTTGCTTGGGCTCCTGAGTTGGCCAGGGGTCTAAGTCACTGTGCTAGAGGTGTCACTACAGACATAATGGTTTGATCACAATTGGCTGTGATTGGGCGGTGCTCAATTGGCCCAGCATCGTCTGGGTTTGGTCGGTGTAGGCCGTCATTGTAAATAAGAATTTGTTCCTAACTGTCTTGCCTAGTTAAATAAAGATTTTAAAAAATAGCCCAAATGACTGCAGGTGAAGAGACTTCGACGTCTGTGTATTGACATTGAGATCACCTGTACTGGTGTGAGTCTTTAAACATTTTGAAAACTGGGCCAGAATGAATTAAAGATGGAGCTGATGATTTGTGGCTCAACCCGTCATTGGAGCATAAAAGTTTTAATTGATCGTTTAACATGTGTCGGAGAAAACCACTAAATCGGGTCGGGCACATAAAAAGTGGGTCCACAGCTTACGTCAGAGTTCACAGAACAAAATGTATTTGAAGTTGAACAGCATGACTGCATGGGTGACAGCATCATAGGTGTCCCCACTGTACGGTATAGACTTCTGTCTTATTACAATGATGCATATCTTTCCTTTCTTTCCTTGTTTCGTTGAAGAGATTGATGTATGGAGATGTTGAAGAGATTGATGTGTGGAGATGTTGAAGAGATTGATGTGTGGAGATGTTGAAGAGATTGATGTATGGAGATGTTGAAGAGATTGATGTGTGGAGATGTTGAAGAGATTGATGTGTGGAGATGTTGAAGAGATTGATGTATGGAGATGTTGAAGCTTTGTGAGGCCATTGTGCTATTGTAAAGGGTGCCAGGTAGCCTAGCGGTTAAGACTGTTGGCCCAGTGACTGAAAGGTTACTGGTTTGAATCTCTGGGCTGACTAGGTGAAAAATCTGTCTGTGCCCTTGAGCAAGGCACTTAACCCTAATTGCCCCTGTAAGTTGCTCTGGATAAGAGTACTTGCTAAATGTTCTAAATTAAGATAAGCTTTTCATAAACTGTAGAGCCATGCAATCTCACTGCTGCCAGGAAAAATAGATCACCACTCTGTTTTCCTGTCGTCGTCCCAAATGGCTCTCTATTCCCTGATGGGACCTCATCAAAAGTAGTGCACTGTGCAGAGAATAGAGTGCAATTTGGAAAGTAGCCCCTGTGGTCCTCTGACTGACTATAATGTCTATTTGAGCAGTCTGCTTTAATATTTCGCCATGGAGTTTGAAATATGCCTGTCAAAACAGATCCGCTGGTTTGATGTTCAGAGCAGATAGGAACTACACCCCACACCTTACTTTCTTCACCGCTTGACTGATAAGAAAAGGTGCTATTTAGTACAATTAAATACATTTGGTAAACAGTCGTACGTAAGTTTTTGTGTGTGAGTTCATGTGTGCACATGCAAATGCACGTGTATATGCACTCATGTGTTCTGTGTTTCTGTGGGCACGCAGAGACATCCCTGCAGTAAAACAACACAAGCTTCTAACTTAACGCACTGCAAGCAGTACTGATGCACCAAGGCTGGAACCAACAGGACCCTGAACAGCTTCTACCCCCCAAGGCCATCAGACTGCTGAACAGCTTCTACCCCCCAAGGCCATCAGGCTGCTGAACAGCTTCTAACCCCTAAGGCCATCAGACTGCTGAACAGCTTCTACCCCCCAAGGCCATCAGACTGCTGAACAGCTTCTAACCCCTAAGGCCATCAGACTGCTGAACAGCTTCTAACCCCCAAGGCCATCAGACTGCTGAACAGCTTCTAACCCCTAAGGCCATCAGACTGCTGAACAGCTTCTACCCCCCAAGGCCATCAGACTGCTGAACAGCTTCTACCCCCCAAGGCCATCAGACTGCTGAACAGCTTCTACCCCCCAAGGCCATCAGACTGCTGAACAGCTTCTACCCCCCAAGGCCATCAGACTGCTGAACAGCTTCTACCCCCCAAGGCCATCAGACTGCTGAACAGCTTCTACCCCCCAAGGCCCTCAGACTGCTGAACAGCTTCTACCCCCCAAGGCCATAAGACTGTTTTTGTATTATTATTTTTTTAAGGGGTGGATCAGCTTAATATTGCGGAAAAATTGTTGCTTCCATAAATGTTTGGGGTAAATATATCCATGTACATACACGCATGCATACATGTACACATATATACATACACATACCTATATACTGTAGATATACATACTTTTTAAGGAATATACCTTTATTATTCCCCGCAAACCCTACCACCCTCCCCCCAATTGGAGTAAACAATAACACTTAGGCTTCTACCTTCAGTTTATACATCTTATACACATTTTACAGACACTATCTATTTTACAATAGTTATATTTTGTTTGTGTTTAGTCCTTGCTCTATATCTGATGTCCATCCAGTTTGATTTCTATTTGTAACGGTGCTATTTCACAACATTTCTGAACCTATATACATTTTACAAACCCAGTGTGTTTTACATTGTCCCACCCTTCAGCTCCATTCAACCCCTCCCATCTATCTCTCAAAATCATCCATTTTGGATTTCTATTTGCAGTATATTTTTCAACTGTGCTGTAATGCTTCACAAAAGAACTGAACCTTTCTATTCTCATACCTTCTACAGATTGTAAATTTAAAAACATTTTTTTTGCTAAAATAATTATTATATTATTGATTTGATTGACTATGGCTTTTCAAATCACCCAGTATTGCTATCTGCAGCGTTAGTTCTAGGTAGATGTTGCAAATCTTCAGCCATTCCTGGACCTGTGACCAAAAACGAGCTACATGTGGACAATACCAAAATAATGGCTCTGCTTCCTCACAGCAGAATCTGCAGAGCTGGGAAGATTATTATATCCCCCATATATACAGTATAACATTATATTAGTTGCAAGAATTTTGTATAGTAATTTAAATAGAAAAATTAGAAGTTTTGAATCAGGCGTTGTTTTGCGTGTTAATTCATAAACCATGTGCCATGGAATGGGTACATCGAAAATCTCTTCCCAACTATTTAGCAATTTATATGGCACAGCTGTCAGTTTTCTGGTCCTTAAATGAAATTGGTACATGTTTTTATTTATCACACTTTTCTTTAACCATTTATGTTCTTTAATACAGGTCTGACACACAAGTTCCTTACTTTTCCCCCTTCTACTTGCCTCTTCCATTTTTGCGGTAATGCTGCAATTAATTGGTTGTAATTTTGGGTAGAGCAGACATTTCTATATGTCTGTGTTAGCTGCATGTGTGACATAACTCCACCAGTCCTATTCATGAAATCATTCAATAAAATTATACCTTTTTTTAAAATGTCTTTGAAAAATATGTTTATTTTTTATAAATTAGTATCTTTCAGTTTAACCACAATATTTGTTGTATTATTTGTTCTGTCTTTTCATGTGGATTAAACTGAAATTGCAACCAACTTTCTAAGGATTGTTGAAAAAATAACAATATTTTGGAGATGATTTCCTTTTCAAACAACCGAAAGTGAGCAGGTGTAAATCTGAATAAAGGGGAAAAGGCCCTTCTTGAACATAGGATGAGACATTCCTACCAATTTACTAGAGAACCAGTTTGGATTTAAGTAGAACTTCTATATGACAGATGCCTTTAGTGAGAGGTCTAATGCTTTAACATTCAATCATTTCTGCCCTCCAAATTCATATTCGTTATATAAATTGGCCCTTTTATTTTTGTCTGGCTTGCCGTTCCAAATAAAATTGAATTTTTTTTTGTTCATGTAATTTAAAAAGCCATAAGCCTGTTAAAGAGTTAACCAATAGCTACCCAGACTATCTGCATTCACCCCATTTGCTGCTACCGCTTATTATCTATCCAGTTGCCTGGTCACTTTATCCCTACCTATAATTACATATCTACCTCAATTACCTTGTACCCCTGCACATCGACTCAATACTGGGACCCCATGTACAGTTGAAGTTGGAAGTTTACATACACCTTAGCCAAATACATTTCAACTCAGTTTTCACAATTCCTGACATTCATTCATAGTAAAAAGTCCCTGTCTTAGGTCAGTTAGGATCACCACTTTATTTTAAGAATGTGAAATGTCAGAATAATAGTAGAGAGAATGATTTATTTCAGCTTTTATTTCTTTCATCACATTCCCAGTGGATCAGAAGTTTACATACACTCAATTAGTATTTGGTAACATTTCCTTTAAATTGTTTAACTTGGGTCAAACGTTTCGGGTAGCCTTCCACAAGCTTCCCACAATAAGTTGGGTGAATTTTGGCCCATTCCTCCTGACAGAGCTGATGTAACTGAGTCAGGTTTGTAGGCCTCCTTGCTCGCACACGCTTTTTCCATTCTGCCCTCAATTTCTATAGGATTGAGGTCAGGGCTTTGTGATGTCCACTCCAATACCTTGGCTTTGTTGTCCTTAAGCCAATTTGACACAACTTTAGAAGTATGCTTGGGGTCATTGTCCATTTGGAAGAACCATTTGCGACCAAGTTTTAACTTCCTGACGGATGTATTCATGACTGATGTCTGTAAACAATTGTTGTAAAAATAACCTAGGTGTATGTAAACTTCTGACTTCAACTGCATATCTGAGAGTGCAGCTGAGGGGTTAATGGTGGGTTGAATGCCTGGTCTGGCCTTTTTCTGAGGTGGAAGTTTACATACACTCAGGTTGGAGTCATTAAAACGTGTTTTTCAACCACTCCACAAATTTCTTGTTAACAAACTATAGTTTTGGCAAGTCGGTAAGGACATCTACTTTGTGCATGACAGTGGTTTTCAACCACTCCACAAATTTAAGTTAAAGCTTGGTCTCAAATGGGTCTTCCAAATGGACAATGACCCCAAGCATACTTCCAAAGTTGTGGCAAAATGGCTTAAGGACAACAGCGTTAAGGTATTGGAGTGGACATTACAAAGCCCTGAACTTTACTCATTGTGTATTTATTCCTTTTGTTATTATTTGTCTATTATTTCACATTTTTTCTCTCTCTGCATTGTTGGGAAAGGCCCGTAATTAAGCATTCACTGTTCGTCTACAACTGTTGTGTTTGAAGTATGTGTCAAAACTTTTGATTTGAAGTTCTCTCCCAGTTGTTTCTCAACAGATCTTGTCCAGAGAGGGGTGCTTTGATTAATGATCATTCAGGGTCTAATGAAAGCATCTGAAGAGGGGGACGGATTTCAGCGTGACCCAGCGCTGAGCAGGCAGGATCCTGACTGGGTGGCAGCATGTGTTTTAAACTCAAACATCGTGTGTGCGTCTTGCCCTGACTAGGACTTGCTAGCCCTTTCACCATGTTTGACCTGCAGTTACTCACTAGTCCGTTAGAACTCCCTCTCTCTTCTGTCCTGGTATGTGTATCCTTGGAGTCTACTATGCCATCCCCTCCACAGCAAGGCAAATACATCTTATGTGGTTGCTACGTGCAGGAAGGCTAACAGCCACTAACGGACTAAACAGAACTGAGCTGTTGTATTAAAGCCTGTTAGCTAAGCATGTCAGATGAAATATATTTTCCTTTGTCCGTTATGTTTGAAAATAAATATGAGCTTATCTGTACTAGGTCTCGGACTGCTCCTATCACTGAGCAATGAAATCAATATGTTTATCAACTAGCTACTATGGGCTGGCAAGCAAAGGAAGGAGTGTTTGTGAAAGTCAGTAGTGTGTGTGTGTGTGTGTGTGTGTGTGTGTGTGTGTGTGTGTGTCAGTATTTGTGGTGCCAGGTGTTGGGGCTGCAGGAGGTTGGCTCCTCTGGTTTCTATGTGCCCAGCCATTAGTGGGGCAGTCTAACTGAATAAACAGCCATCAATACCATGCTGTGGGCTATAGGCCTACACACACACACACACACACACACACACACACACACACACACACACACACACACACACACACACACACACACACACACACACACACACACACACATACACACACACATACACACACACATACACACACACATACACACACACACACACACACACACACACACACATACACATACACATACACATACACATACACATACACACATACACACACACCACGTAAACACACCCCGGTGCCAAAGCCAAGTGTAGCATGGAAACAAAGCTACAGGCCACTACAGGCCACTATAGAGAGCAGCTGCCGCTCTCCCTGCCTTCCCTGGCTCTGCATGGCCCTGCCATGACCAAGGGCTGCATCTCAAACGCCATCCTATTCCATATATAGTGCAGTGATTTTGACCAGGGCCTGCATTGGGCTCTGGTCAATAGTATTGCACTATATATGGAATAGGGTTCCATTTGGGACTCAGACAAGTTCTCTGGTGTCACCCCCCCCCCCCCCCCCCCCCCCTCCCCCGGTGGATGATCCATGAAGGGACAGCTTCAACAACATGGCAAGATCCGTTTGAGATTTGAAGAGCAAGGGCAATCACGTAGACGCCCTATGGGCTACATCAGCGTTTCCCAAACTAGGTCCTGGGGACCTCAAGGGGTGTACTTCTTGGTTTTTACCCTAGTACTACACAGCTGATGCAAATAATCAAAGCTTGGTGATTAGTTGATTGTTTGAATCAGCTGTGTAGTGCTAGGGTAAAAACCAAGACGTACACCCCTTGAGGTCCAGAGGACCGAGTTTAGGGCTCCACAAAGACCCCAACCCCAATACAGCACCCTTTGATAAAATTCCCGCCACTTGTAAATGTGAGTTTTTAATATGAAGCTCCACATGGTGCCTTCAATGGCATGACAATGACAAGCCCAAGTACTAAGAGATGAGAGCTGCTTCAAAGCTGCTGCACAGACTTGGCTTCATTATACATCACAGCTCAAGGCCAAGGGAGAGGAGGACTTTCTTTCTGTGTGGTTTTGTAGAGGCTGAGTTATATTAGCTGAATGGGAATGAGACATGTGTATAGTTTAGACAGGCTTGGTATCAAAGATGGGGTGGGGAGAGTAGTGGGAGTGTAGTGGGAACAGATTGTGAGTGTTGGCTGGGGTAGGCAGTTGGTTGCCGGGTGGGAGATATGGGCTGCGTTCTGAGGGGCTTGGCCCACCTTTAGTCGTTGTGTGTGTGTGTGGTTGCTTGTGAGGGTCTTGGCCCACCTTTAGTCGCTGGCCATGCCACAACACCCCCCTGAAGACATGTGGGCAGCGCCAGGAATCCTGGGCCTCCAACCGCTGCCTTGGCTACGAGGCGGGAACACACACATGCAGGCAGATGCATGCGCACACACACACACACACACACACACACACAGACAGACAAAACCACACCAACCACATCTTTAAAGCCTCCATGTCTGGTGATTAAACCATTTGAATAAGCATCTCTTTCCAGAGGACGGGATGAGCTAGGTGGCCATCAGGGTACAGGATGTCAGAGGGAAACCAAATGCTGATTGGTTGTTTTTGGAACACTGGTCTCTGGTTGGCTGTCTTTAGTTGAGATAATTTGGCATGGTCTGAGGCTCGAGGAGAGATGTTAGGCAGCCATGTACCTCTGTTATCCACAAAGAAAGAGAAAAAAATAGTTTCCATCCATCCCTTTCTCTCCTTTTGATCTTGTGGTTATTGTCGTTGACATCAGTGTCCAGACATGGTCATTTGTTACCCAGGATACCTCACTACTGTCATGGTGGCGCCTGTGACATCATGGATCTGGAATGTCTTGTGTCTATTTGGGATGACAGAACCTTTCAGTCTGAGTGTATGTGTGTGTGTGTGTGTGTCTGTGTGTGTGTCTCACATAACAGAGCTTTGAGTCCGTCTGAGCACTAACAGCCCAACCCATGACTCATCTAGAACCAATGTGCCAATCGCCACAGCCCAACCCAGCTCAGGGCACACATGACAAGATGCAGAGACTTTCAATGGCATGACAGGTTAACAGCCTCATTTAGCTTATATTAAAAGGAATCAGTGCCCCTCTTGTTTGTTAAAAAGGATGCAGAATAACATCATTAATAATGTCACCTCATCTAGGTATTCAATGTCTTGTTTAAACTCGAGGCTCGTCACAGGAGCAGTGTAAAGTCTCGTCGCAGGGCTTGTCTGATGATGCAGAATAACCAGGAATGATGCCGGAACATAATATGATACTAATATAACAAAGCAGCTACGCTTAAAAGGGTTGACACAGCTTTTAGAACTTTCCACTGAACACTTATATAAGCTTTTCAAGGAGCCCATTATTAAAGGAACACCCAGTACTTCTCAGCTCAGAACTCTCTCACCATTACCCCTGAGAAGACGTTTGGTTTTGGCTCTGTGTTTCAGCTACTCAATTCACTTACTGTGACCAAACAGCTAGCTGTCTGTGTCTGGGGCTGGGCAGAGAAGGACTTGTTATCACTCCAGGATCTGTGGAGGCAATTCCACGGTAACGGAATTACTCTTTAACAGGTATTTTTCACATTCAAATGTATTTCAAAGTTTTTAAAAACCATCCAACTCTATGTACAAGAGCTACTTTGAACAGTTTACACAGGAAATTTGACAAAACCACATTTACTGGAATAACTGTAAAGTTTGGTAACAGAATTATGGTAAAAATCTCCATCAGTTTATTTTTGCAACCATGTTCTCCAAAAACTTTTTTTTTTGCTTTGAATTAATATTCAAAGATGTCTGTAGAAAGAATGGGTTGTACGTCATTTGTCCCTGGTCTGTGCTAAACATAAATTAATATCATTATCTTCATGATGACATATCATGAATAGGTACACGAAGGTAGAAATATGCAATATCCTTATTTTACATATGTGGGTATTATTCTACACACGGACTATTTTTTTTATGAGCTCCACCCCCGAAAAAGACCACATTTGTTTGTTCCGGACCAGACCAAATCTCAACCAATCATAGACGTCTGTTTCACAAGTTTGGACATCACAGTAGAGTACAGTACAGTAATGTAGATATGTTCAGTACAGTAGAGTACATTACACTGGACTCTACTCTAATGTACTAAACTCTACTGTACTCACAACATTCAACACACATTTTGGACGCTACAGGTTCTGTCGCCTGCCTTTTGGGATTATCTCAGCCCAAGACGAGTTTCAGCGAAAGATCGACGAATTGTACGAAGGCCTCGACGGAGTTGTGGCAATTGTGGACGACATCCTTGTCTATGGTCGAACCAAAGAGGAGCACGACCGAAACATCCGCGCGATGCTGCAAAGGTCCCGCGAGAGAGGAGTCCGGCTCAACCCAGAGAAGAGCACAGTCAGCGCTACAGAGATCAGCTACTTCAGACATCTTCTCACAGCGACTGGAATCAAGCTAGATCCACAGAAGATCTTAGCCATAAAAGAAATGGAACCACCAAAGAACCGTACAGAGCTGGAAACAGTGCTTGGCATTGGCAAACTACTTAGCCAAGTTCGCACCCAGCCTCTCCAATGCTAATGCACCCCTGCGTCAACTGCTAAAACAGTCCAGTGAGTTTCTCTGGGACAAGCAACATGACATTGCTTTCCAGAATGTGAAAGACTTGATCACGAGAGAACCAGGACCAATCCTTGCCTACTATGACCCCAACAAAGAGCTCAGACTCCAAGTGGACGCGTCGAAGTATGGACTAGGTGCAGTGCTACTGCAAGAAGGAAAGCCCATCGGCTACGCTTCCAGATCTCTCACAGACTGTGAAATCAACTACGCTCAAATCGAAAAGGAGCTCTACGCCATTCTGTTCGGATGTAGACGTTTCCATCAGTACATATATGGACGACAAGTCATTGTGGAATCCGACCACAAGCCCCTTGAGTCAATCCAGGAAGTTTCTTACCTATAAGGACAGCAGCCTCAGTGAAGGCATGGACATGCAAGTGCACACTGTGTACAGCAACTTACCAGTTAGTGACACAAAACTTAAGGAGATCCAAGCAGAAACAGAAAAGGACTCGCAACTCGCACAGGTGAGGAAAGTCATAACGATGGATGGCCTGAGGAGAGGAGAAAATGCCCTCAGAGTGTCAAAATGCCCTCAATTCTGGAACCACCGTGATGAACTATCACAGATCAATGGAATAATTTTCAAAGGAGAGAAAATCATTATTCCTACCAGTCTCAGGGAAGAGATTTTGACAAAGATCCATGCTGGACACATGGGCATTGAAAAGTGAAAACAGAGAGCAAGGGACATTTTCTTTTGGCCCAGAATGTGCAAACAAATAGAGGACATTGTTGGTAAATGCGCCATATGTCTTGAACGACGCTCCTCAAACACCAAAGAGCCAATGTTACCTCACTGTATCCCAGACCGACCCTGGCAGGTCGTGGCAACCGATCTGTTCACCTGGAACAACAAGGACTACATCGTAACAATGGACTACTACAGCAGATACGTCAAACTCGACAAGCTTCACAGCACCACATCTGCAGCTGTGATACACAAGCTGAAAGCAGCCTTTGCCAGGCATGGCATTGTAGAGACTTTAATATCTGACAATGGTCCCTGTTACAAATCAAATGAGTTTGAATCCTTCACAAAAGCATGGGAGTTTACAAGTCACCACAAACCCATATTACCCTCAAAGTAATGGACTTGCTGAAAAATCTGTGCAGATTGATAAATCACTCATGGACAAAGCAAAAGCAGACACGAGACCCCTACCTTAGTCTCCTTGAATACCGCAACACTCCAGTTGACAACTTCAAATCACCAGCCCTGCTGTTGATGAGCCGCAGACTTCGGTCAATCCTTCCCAGCACCAACCAGCAGCTGCAACCTGAGGTCGTCAGCTACAAGGAAATGCATGAAAAACAACAAAAGCGATACTACGACAGGTCAGCTAGACCACTGCCACCACTGATCGACGGAGAGTCAGTTAGAATCCAGGAGCATGGCCTCTGGAAGCCAGCAGTCGTCATCTAGCCAGCTGACACTGAACGTTCATATCACGTCCGCACCGCAGAAGGAGCGGTGTAACGCCGCAATCGTCGTCACCTACTGAACACCAAAGAACAACACACTGATGAGATGAACTGTTCCCCTGAAAGAGAACGTGATGGACTAAACACACACACAGCACAACAGACACCATACTTAACTGCAACACCACAAGAACTGTTGACTGACACAGAAGCAGGCTCAGCATCATATCGCACAAGGTCAGGAAGAGAGGTCAAGCCCAGAGCTGTCCTAGACCTGTGAAATGTCAACGGGTGTAGGCAGATCGCTGCCCTAAAAGAGTTCCATACTGAAAAACTTGTTATTGAAAGTTCACCTGAAATGCTTTGGTATTGTAATTGTTTGAAATGTTAAGGTGTTATTTCTACAGTGAAAGCTGAGTTGCTGAGAATCCCTTGTTTGAAAAGTAACAGAATGTTGGATCATTGTTTCAGAGTCTATGTTGATTCAGTTGGTGTAGTATGCATTATAAATGGTTACTTACCTTGAGTTCAAACTACAGAGCATGTATTCAAATGAATCGATTAGAATATGTAAAAAAATATATTTTGTTTTAAAAGAATGGGGATGTAATATTCATATGTGTAAACATACTGAATTGTAATTGGATGCATTTTACCGCCATATCATACTGTGCTATGATTGGTTAAGACCACCCAAATGGTTAGGTCATCGTCAGTTTGATCCTGGTTGGCGATACGTGAACATGCCAGTTATAGCTAGCTAATAAAGAGCTATGGAAATATCCTGTAGTACTGCATTTTATTATTTTGTACAGAGTGTGCAAAACAAGACATATAGTACTCTACTTATCTTTACTGTACTCTACTGTACTGTACTGTACTGTGCTCTTCTGTACTGCACTGTACTCACCTGTCCAAACTTGTGAAACATAGACGTCTATGATTGGTTCAGATTTGGTCCAGCCACGGTGGACTGACGTTGACTACTTGTCAACGTCCATGGAAGTCCAGTGTCGGTCCGGTTTGTGACTACTATTATTTCCATTTCAAATGCGGTTTTTCCGTTACCAATTTGGAAACAGAATTACAAGTTTTAATCACTTAGGTTTACCTTTTCTTGTTACTTCTGTGAACATTCCTTATCCTCCGTCCTCAAGAGAAATTAGAATACATCTTAATGGTGTGCAGGCTTTTGGCAACGGAATTACAAGGCAGTGTTTCTTGAACTTACAGAAGGCAAATCATTTCTCAAACTAAATATGTGATGATATTAGTTGGTAGGGTTCTGTACGTTAACATTATTGTGTTTTTATGTTTTTCTAATACCTTTTAAGATTTTCTGGACGTCTAATATATACTGTATATACCCCATTTGGAGGGAGGGAGGGAGGGAGGGAGGGAGGGAGTAGAAATTGGAGTGTAATGCTTACTGTAATTTTTTAATATATTTTTTGGTCTATTTCACTTGCTTTGGCAATGTAAACATATGTTTTAGATGCCAATAAAGCCCCTAAATTGGAGAGGGAGAGGGAGAGAGGGGGAGAGGGAGAGAGAGGGAACACAATTACTTGACACATTGGAAAGAATTAACAAAACAACTGAGCAAACTAGAATGCTATTTGGCCCTAAACAGAGAGTACACAGTGGCAGAATACCTGACCACTATGACTGACCCAAACCGAAGGAAAGCTTTGACTATGTACAGACTCAGTGAGCAAAGCCTTGCTATTGAGAAAGGCCACCATTGGCAGACCTGGCTCTCAAGAGAAGACAGGCTATGTGCACACTGCCCACAAAATGAGGTTGAAACTGAGCTGCAAATGTATGACCATATTAGAGACACATATTTCCCTCAGATTACACAGATCCACAAAGAATTTGAAAACAAACCCAATTTTGATAAACTCCCATATCTATTGGGTGAAATACCACAGTGTGCCATCACAGCAGCAAGATTTGTGACCTGTTGCCACAAGAAAAGGTCAACCAGTGAAGAACAAACACCATTGTAAATACAACCCATATTTCTGTTTATTTATTGTCCCTTTTGTACTTTAACCATCTGTACAACATTGTATATAGACATAATATGACATTTGAAATGTCTTTATTCTTTCAGAACTTTTGTGAGTGTAATGTTTACTGTTAATTTATGTTAATTTCACTTTTGTTTATTATCTACTTCACTTGCTTTGGCAATGTTAACATATATTTTTATGCCAATAAAGCCCTTAAATTGAATTGAAATTGAGAGAGAGAGATTTTTTTTGGGGGGTGGGGGGGTGGGGGGGGTGAAGGAACAGAAGGAGGCAGCATAGATCAGACCGTGGTGGCCTCTAATCCAAGATCACTCAGCCGCTCTGCTTTTTTTAATGACATATGAAAGGCCAGAATGGATTACACTTAAATGCACATTAGACTAAACAGGCAGGTGCTCTGGTTCCGCACTGGGCATGTGCCTGTCAAAGTGAGTAGGTTGGTGTAGAACAGAGAGAGGAGAAAGTCCATAGTTCCTACCCAGAATCCTTATTTGAAGATCCATCCTTAACACTATAAATGAAACAGGCAAACGCACACAACCAAACAATTACATGTTCACACACACCTTACAAATGTTTTGTGTTTGTTGGCATCAGTGGCCCTTTGTCAAAGTAGTGCAAGCTATTAGTGGTGCGCGAGTCAGCTGTTTGTTCACCTGCACCTGCCCTGCCCATGCTCAATTCAAAGAGAAAGCCTTCCACAGGGATTCTGGCCCATGTTGACTCCAATGCTTCCCACAGTTGTGTCAAGTCAGCTGAATGTCTTTTAGATGGTTGACAATTCAAATCAAATGTTATTTGTCACATGCTCTGAATACAACAGGCCTTACAGTGAAATGCTTACTTACTAGGGCTTAACCAACAACGCAGTTTTAAGAAAGTATTTACTAAAATCAAATAAAAAAATAAAATACAAAACAAAAAGTCAGAAAAATAGAAAGTAATAATAAAGGAGCAGCAGTAAAATAACAATAGCGAGGCTATATACAGGGGGTACCGGTACAGAGTCAATGTGCGGGGGCACCGGTTAGTCGAGGTAATCAAGGTAATATGTACATGTAGGTAGAGGTAAAGTTGGGGGTAGAAGCTGTTCAGAGACCTTTTGGACCTAGACTTGGCGCATCCGTACCGCTTGCCGTGTGGTAGCAGAGAGAACAGTCTATGACTAGGGTGGCTGGAGTCTTTGGCAATTTTTAGGGCCTTCCTCTGACACCGCCTGGTATAGAGGTCCTGGACAGCAGGAAGCGTGGCCCCAGTGATGTACTGGGCCGTACGAACTAGCCGCTGTAGTGCCTTGCGGTCGGAGGCCGAGCAGTTGCCATACCAGGCGGTAATGAAACCAGTCAGTCTCCTGAGGGGGAATAGGCGTTGTCGTGCCCTCTTCACAACTGTCTTGGTGTATTTGGACCATGATAGTTTGTTGGTGATGTGGACACAAAGGAACTTGAACCTCTCAACCTTCTTCACTACAGCCCCATCGATGAGAATTGGGGCGTGCTCGGTTCTCCTTTTATTGTAGTGCACAATCATGTTCTTTGTCTTGATCACGTTGAGGGATAGGTTGTAACCTGGCACCACACTGCCAGGTCTCTGACCTCCTCCCTTTAGGCTGTCTCATCGTTGTCGGGGATCAGGCCTACCACTGTTGTGTCGTCGGCAAACTTAATGATGATGTTGGAGTCATGCTTGGCCATGCAGTCATGAGTGAACAGGGAGTACAGGAGGGGACTGAGCACACTCCCCTAAAGGAAATAGGGTGCCATTTGGGACACGACGGAGCTCTACCTGGCTGGGTTCACTACTACAGACTCATCATAGACCCCTAACACATCTGGCTCCCTCTCTACCCTGCACTGCGCTGACCACACTAATGTGGAATTGATCTCTCATCAGTGGCAGCTAGAGAGGCTGGCTGGTTGGCTGGTAACACACAGATGATGATGAGAGGAGAGAGACTGTCCTTATATGGACACCGTACACGTTGGCTATATAATGTATTTGTCACACAGGCAATATTCCCTACTTGACACTGATATACTCTGTGGACTGAAAACATGTTATACACAAGCTACCCCGCTTAAGTTTTCTCTTTGTTTGCTTCCTTCCATTCACTTAGTCTTCAGTGTGATATTCTACCAACGAAAGTGTTCCATGTTTTAGTGGGAATATCATGATCTGATTTAACATCTCATTCAACACGCCAAGGAGTCCCTCATGCGTCGATAGACTTTCTTTCCATAACTAATGCTTTATGCCTTCGCAGGCCAATTAGATTGTTTATTTTAGATTGGCAAATTTTATTTTTATTTTGCATAATTGAATGTGTACACCATTTTATAGACTCATGCAGTACTACAGTAGCTCTATCAGTCAGTATGTCTGGCATAGTGTGATTTGAGGAGTCATGAGTCAGATTTTGTAGTCATGGAATGACTGAGCTCTGTGACTCTGTGCTGTTCCTCTCGCTGTCTCTGATTAAATCTATGCCTGTGGTTTGGACTGTCTATATTAGAGGGACTGAAATATGCCGCTAAGGGACTCGACATGAAGGGCTTGTCCAAATTACAGTACATGTTCAAAGGCAACAAATAAGACACAACCTCAAGATCAGGGGCCATGTTTCCACTCTAAAGAACATTATGCTGTAAATGAAAATGAAATCACTGAAATAAAGAAAATAAATAATCTTTCAAGTTAGTCAGCTAAAGAGGGAGTAGGGGAAAAGCATGGGGAATCCACAGCTCTCTTCCCCCCCAGGCAGCCGGTGGCATATTAATTGAGGAGGAAGGGCTCATAATTATGGCTGGAATGGAATAAATGGTATTGAACACATCAAACACATGGCTTTCATGTGTTTGATATTCATTCCATTCACTCAATTCCAGCCATTATTATGAGCCATCCTCCCCTCAGCAGCCTCCTGTGTCTCTCTCTTTCCACGCCCCCCCCCCCTCCCCTGCTCACAGTTAGTGAACAACCTAAAATAAACTGACACATTTGACCTACAAAGCAGGCAGTCTGCTACATATAATTAATCTTTAAGTGTCTTAAAGACTGGGAAATAAATATGTTGCTGCAAATTATTTTAATGCAATCAGAGGTGTCTTTTCCAAATCTCCGTGACTCACTCGCCTCCCTCCTGATGACGCCCCTCCTGCCATTACATCGTCTGTCACTCATTGGCAGCCAAATGACCTCCAGTCCTTCCCCTCTCTACAATTAAACAATTATCACAGATTAACCTTCTCTCGCTTAAAAAGACAGATTAGATGAAGAGGGCTTCTCTTCTTTTTTGTTTTCCCCTTTCTGTTTTTTTCAACTGCCTCAAGGTCTTATTTTGCTACGTGAGCCGCAGCAGCCAAAGCGTGGCCGAAACTAAACGTTACAATTTAACCGTTTCGCTCCATTTCAATTGAAATGAATGGGCGACTTTGTGCCAAAGTTACTGTCAGCACAGCAGGCAGCAGCACTGACTGTAGTACAGTGGCAGGGAGCTCAGAGCTCGACTCGTGATTGGAATATATTGCTCAGCCGGTGTGCCGGATGCTAGAGGTCTCATCAAGCCTGTGTCAATGTTTATCCAGCACACAGTTTCCATTTCAGCGGGCCACCCCTGCATCACCTTACCACTTAGTGGTTCACAGGTCCCCACTCTGTCAACGCAGTCATCCAACAGCTGGGTCGAACTGGACGTACTGCAGTAAAAGGGGCCAAAACTTTAGTGAAGGCCCATTAGTTGCCGGTGTGTTGGACGTTTAGGCTTGCGTAAGCCTGTCTCCACCAACTATTACCTTCTCCCAGCACATTACCTCATGAGGAATTAATGGCTGGGGGTGCACCCCAAATGGTACCCTATTCCTTATGCAGTGCCCTACTTTTGACCAGGGCTCATAGTAGTGCACTATACAGGGAAAAAGGTGCAATTTGGGATACAGCCTGGGTGTGCATGTATCAGACCCTCTGAAGATCATTAGCATGGAAAAAATAATTTTACCTCTCTCACTGTTTATACAGAGATAATGTTAGCATCTAAATGGCTGTTGGTACAGAGCCATTGGTGAGGAGTACAGACTATGTCACAGTAAGGTATTTGTAGTGTTGTGTTTACGACTAGATGGATGCTGGCTTACCTAGTTAACTACACATCCAATAAGTATTTACTTAACTCTGATTTCAATTCGTGATCATTTATTAAACCTGAATCTCCATTACTCTGTCAGTCAGAGACATGGGTAACTAAACTTGTCACTGCATGTACTTGATTGACATGACTTTCATTTACAGTACAGGTGGTTATTTTGAGAACCAAACATGTGGAATCAGAGCTACACTATCTCTGGTAGGTTCGGTCAGCCAATCATTTATACATAAAGACCAGTCTGGTATCTCTTCTCTTTCTAGAGTCTTTTAGAAGAGTAAAGATGTGTGATCTCTGATCTCTTGGCCACAACAGATGAGTTTGGCCTAAATGACTCATCACTCGATGATTAGTGGTGACTGACTGGGCTGGTATTCATTCACTCCTTCCCCGTAAACCCCATTCAGCCATGCTGGATGGAGGCTATTTGGAGCTGAGTGGGCTAGCGCCTCTAACCATGCTAACCATGACCTTTAGATGTGGAGCAGAGATGCATGTTGTGCCTCTTAACAATTTGAAAACGCTGCAAACCATATGGAGAAGAGAAGAGAGAGCGAGACAAACCGAGAGAGAGAGTCTGTGAGTCATACTGTGAATTTACCGTGGCATGTAAAATCCACTAATCCACACTTGAGCACAGGTTATATTCCACCACTCTAGCCTTGGCTGGAGTTTTGCATGGTGTGCAACAGAGCAACCAGCACTGCCCACTAAGGAATGCCCATAAACCCTCCCACCCTGTGATGCCCTTCACTGCCCTTGGGGCTGTAGGGGAAAACCCTGCAGCAGCCTGTGTGGGCCCCACAATCAGTCAGGACCTCACTGGAAGTCTTCTGTCTCATACTAGACCTGGCTTCAAGTTGTATTTGTTTTCTTTCAAATGCCTCAGCTGAGCTCGATAGAACCAATTCAATAGTGCCAAAAATGTAATCCCTGCCCACCTGATACTGGAAGCCAAGCTGATCAAACGGTCAGTGTTTGAAAGAAATCAAATGCTGTTTGAACCCAGGTCGGGTCTCATAATCCTTCTCCACAGGTGTCCATGTTTTAACTACCTCTTCCCTTAACAATTTTTACTTAGGGATAGGCGTCCCGTTAACAGGACAGTTGTAAATCATGCAGCACGTTATGTCGAGTTCGCAGATTTGAGAGAAACCACAAATGTCGGTATATATAAGTGTCTCGTATTGGTTGAAAGCTTAAATTCTTGTTAATATAACTGAACTCTCCAATTTGCAGTAGCTATTACTGCGAAAAAATGCCACGCTATTGTTTGAGGAGAGCTCGTAACAACAAAACACTTTTTTCAACACAATAGGTTTGACAAATTCACCTCTGAAGGTGAAATGTGCACTTACATTCTGAAATCTTGCTCTGATTTATCATCCAAAGGGTCCCAGAGATAACATGAAGTGTCGTTCTGTTAGATATAATAATTTTTCATCCTTGCTTTTTCATTTAGGGAAAAATTTAGAAAAAGGGGGCTATCCCTAATTAAACCATTACCCCACAGTGGTGGAGATGGGCTGCTGAGAAGCCAGTCTCATTGCTTATGTTTAATTAATGGTATTTTCTAGACTTATTTATGCTTCGTAAATGGCTAGGGGGTCCAGTATTTGATCCATGTTGTTTATTAAATGTCTGGGTTTTATTGCATACTGTTAGATGGGAAGTATTTTGCTACTGTGAAGATGGAAAAATGTGTCTGGGAAAAGGGTTAGGGGTGTAAGGGTTAGGCATGGCGCTGGGACAGTGATAAAAGGTCTACATACCTGTGGTTCTGCTAGACTGGTGTTAAGCAAGGGCTGGTCAGGGGAGAGCTGACACACACACACACACTTACTGTAAGATAGGACCACCAAAGCTAGTGGTCTATGAAAGAAAGAATGTCAAGAAATGTCCCATCCACAGACATGGTGAAATACAAAACACAAAAGTCACAATTGCTCAACCAATATCATAACTCCATATTGCTATCCTTGAAACCATACAATAAAAACAGATGTGATAGAAAGCAGGAAAGAGACAGAGAGAGAGAGTAGAGACACAGACAAACACAGAGATGTAGAGAGACAGAGAGAGAGTAGAGACACAGACACAGAGATACAGAGAGAAAAAAGAAAGAGAAAAGAGAGGGAAAAGGATGATCATTAATTCAGTGACCATGTAATGGTACAATCAAATGCATGGTGCCACAGTAACTGGAGCTTACAGCTGTCCTGTGGTTGAGAGGCCTATAACAGTCCTATAATGAGTGTAGTCCATGAGTTACTTTACCTACCTCTCTCTCCCATCGTCTGGAAGCTTTTTCTCCATCCTCCCCCCCCCCCCCTTCCATCCTGGTATTATGTATTTAAACTGTCAGATCAAACACAATCCCTTGTAAAAACCAGGATAGTTCTCCTAATCAGCCAAATTGCGGAACGCCATGCCTGAGGGGAAGACTTCCCTTGTTACTCCTCCTCTTCTCTTCTCTTCGCTGGAAGACATTACCTAATGGCATCAAACCAACCGTTACGCTCTTCAGCATCGGTGTCTCATTGATGCAAACGGATGTCTCTGTTTCTTTTTTATTGGGGAAAAAATGGACAGTTCATTAATTTTCCACTTTATGGTATGGTGCGATTTTGTGTGGTTCTATATTTCCAGTCTGTAGGCTAAGTATGTGTGTGTGGAGAATGCTGCTGCTACAAGGCACTAAAGTGCCTGTGCTCTTGAAAAGATGCAAGATATGGATTAATTATTATTAATATCTATTGATACTTGAGCCTGTTGAATCTTGATGATAATGTACTGTTGTTGACCTCCAACAGTGACCAGTTGACCTCCAACCAGAATCCCAAAGTGGTTCCTCATATAACTCTGGGGCAGTCTCATCACATGGTTTTGTTTTGTATGCGTCCAAAATGCAACTAGCTCTCACAGTCTCAAGTCAGAATTAGACATTCATCCATGTTTCTGAAATGTACAATTTTGAAGTGTTGAAGATACATTTTTAAGGTAAGGGTTAAGTTTAGGCAATAAATCTGAAATCGTAAAGTTAGCCATTAACTCCGAATGGTTAAGGTAAGGGTTAACGTTTGGGATAGGCTTAAAACAAAATTCTCAAAACAACATTCGATCTCTGGATTCGAACTTGCAATCCCTGCCCACAACGCCCTAGCGGCAAATCTGACCATGACTCCATTTTGTTGCTCCCAGCCTATAGACAGAAACTAAAACAGGAAACTCCCGTGCTCAGGTCTATCCAAAGCTGGTCTGACCAATCGGATTCCAGGCCTCAAGATTGTTTCGATACGGTGGACTGGGATATGTTCCGGATAGCCTCAGACAATAACATTGATGTATACGCTGACTCGGTGAGCAAGTTTATTAGTGCATCGAAGATGTCGTACCCACTGTGATTATTAAAACCTTTCCTAACCAGAAACTGTGGATTGATGACAGCATTCGCGCAAAACTGAAAGCACGAACCACCGCTTTTAATCATGGCAAGGCGACTGGAAACATGACTGAATACAAACAGTGCAGCTATTCCCTCCGCAAGGCAATCAAACAAGCAAAGCGTCGTTATAGAGACAAAGTAGAGTCATAATTCAACGGCTCAAACACAAGACATATGTGACAGGGTCTACAGGAAATCACGGACTACAAAAAGAAAATCAGCCCTGTCGAATAACATCGACGTCTTGCTCCCAGACAAATTAAACAACTTCTTTGCTCGCTTTGAGGACAATTACAGTGCCACTGACACGGCCCACTACCAAAGCCTGTGGGCTCTCCTTCTCCGTGGACAACGTGAGTAAAACATTTAAATGCAAGGTCAGTACAGGTGCATTAAAGCTGGGACCGAGAGACTGAAAAACAGCTTCTATCTCAAGGCCATCAGACTGTTAAACAGACATCACTAACATAGAGAGGCTGCTACCAACATACAGACTCAAATCTCTGGCCTCTTTAATAAATGGACTTAGAGTACCTTGCGAAAGTATTCACCCCCTTTGGCATTTTTTGCATTTTTTTGCCTTACAACCCAGTATTAAAATATTTTTTTTTTGGGGGGGGGGGGTTTGAATCATTTGATTTATCACAACATGCCTACCACTTTGAAGATTCTTATTGTGAAACAAACAAGAAATAAGACAAAAAAAACAGAAATCTTGAGCGTGCATAACTATTCACCCCCCCATCTAGCCACTGGGATTTTTGCCCATTCTTCAAGGCAAAACTGCTTCAGCTCCTTCAAGTGGGATGGGTTCTGCTGGTGTACAGCAGCCTTTAAGTCATACCACAGATTCTCAATTGGATTGAGGTCTGGGCTTTGACTAGGCAATTCCAAGACATTTAAATGCCTCCCCCTTAAACCACTTGAGTGTTGCTTTAGCAGTATGCTTAGGGTCATTGTCCTGCTTGAAGGTGAACCTCCGTCCCATTCTCAAATCTCTGGAAGACTGAAACAGGTTTCCCTCAAGAATTTCCCTGTATTTAGCGCCATCCATCATTCCTTCAACTCTGACCAGTTTCACAGACCCTGCCCGATTAAAAACATCCCCACAGCATGATGCTGCCACCAACATGCTTCACTGTGGGGTTAGTGTTCTCGGGGTGATGAGAGGTGTTGAGTTTGCGCCAGACATAGCATTTTCCTTGATGGCCAAAAAGCTCAATTTTAGTCTCATCTGACCAGAGTACCTTCTTCCATATGTTTGGGGAGTCTCCCACATGCCTTTTGGCAAACACCAAACGTGTTTGCTTATTTTCTTCTTTAAGCAATGGCTTTTTTTCTGGCCACTCCTGTAAAGCCCAGCTCTGTGGAGTGCACGGCTTAAAGTGGTCCTATGGACAGATACTCCAATCTCCGCGGTGGAGCTTTGCAGCTCCTTCGGGGATATCTTTGGTCTCTTTGTTGCCTCTCTGATTGATGCCCTCCTTGCCTGGTCCGTGAGTTTTGGTGGGCGGCCATCTCTTGGCAGGTTTGTGGTGGTGCCATATTCTTAATTTTTTTTATAATGGATTTAATAGTGCTCTGCGGGATGTTCAAAGTTTCTGATATTTTTTAATCCAACCCTGATCTGTACTTTTCCACAACTTCATCCCTGACCTGTTTGGAGAGCTCCTTGGTCTTCATAGTGCCGCTTGCTTGGGGTCCCTCTTGCTTAGTGATGTTGCAGACTCTGGGGCCTTTCAGAACAGGTGTGTACAGTATAGACAGTATATATATATATACACTGAGATCATGTGACAGATCATGTGACACTTAGATTGCACGCAGGTGGACTTTATTTAACTTATTATGTGACTTCTGACGCTAATCGGTTTCACCAGATCTAATTCAGGGGCTTCATAGTAAAGGGGGTGAATTCATATGCACGCACCACTTTTACATTTTAATTTTTAACATTTTTTTTAAACAAGTTCTTTTTCTTATTTCACGTCACCAATTTGGACTATTTTGTGTATGTCCATTTCATGAAATCCAAGTAAAAATCTATATAAATTACAGTTTGTAATGGAACTAAATAGGAAAAACGCCAAGGGGGGTGAAACCTTTTGCAAGGCACTGTAATAAAGGTATCACTAGTCACTTTAAATATTGCCACTTTAATAATGTTTACATATTATATTACTCGTCTCATATGTATATATTGTATTCTATATATCAATGTTGGCCCTAGTGGTCGGTTTCCACATCATATCCTGAAGTCCACAGACATGGATGGACGTTGAATACTGACTTGTATCACGGGTGACCTGGCTGCCCAAGTGGGACCCTACTCCCCATAAAGTGCACTATGTTTGACCAGAGTCCTATGGGCCCTGGTCAAATGTATTGCAATGAATAGGCAATAGGGTGCCATTTGTGACAGATACTACATCCCTGGACCACAACTGCTCTTGCCTCTAAACCCATGGTCCACCACACACTAGACCAATACAACCTATCTTGACAGAGGTGAGATGGAGTCCACCAGAGGTGAGCTTAAGACATAAATAAACCCACTGCATAGTTTCCTTTGAAGGAACCACATCCTTCCCCTCCTCTTCCTCCTCCCACTCCCCCTGTCCCTATTTCAGAGCTGAAATGAAATCTCAGAGAACAATAGGGAATGAAAAAGGGGACAAATAGCATCTATTCCGAGAGGCGACCGACCAGTACTGTCTTCAGTATTTGTACGTAATGACTCTTTGTGAAAAAAAGAAGGCTATTTTACTCAAAGATCAAAATGGTCTCAGCTTTTTATTTGATTGCTTTCAGTCTTGTTCAATCCATTCCTCTCTCTGGGGCTGGTTAGGAGGACTTTGGTTACGAAAGCTCTTCTTTTGGGTCATTGTATGGATAGAGTGTTCCAGACCATAGCAACATGGTCTACAAAAGTAGTGCACTATATACGTAGGGAATAAGGTGCAATTTGGGACACAGAAAAGGTCATTGTACTAGCGTAGCTAGCTCAGGAAGCTGGTTAGTAGTTTAGAGGCAGTTAGCAGTGCTGGGTCAAGGACCCATTAGTCTGTTATTTTCAGAGAGGGTAGCGTCCTCAGGTTTATCACCTCAGCTATTCACATCCTCATATCCATTTACTCACTGCTTATTCACTACTTCCCAGCTCACTGTATTGGCTCAGGATGGCTTTTTGACACAAGGGGAAAATGAATCTCGACCAGTTCTGTCCAGATCCAGACATCTTTCAGCCAACTTCACTATTCTGTTTGTTATCAGTTCCTCATATGATTTCAGAGCTTCTCCTGTGTTTTTCCGTGTTGCATTTCAAAAGCATCGTTGTTGGTGGTGCTCTTAGAATTGTTTCTGGATACAAGGCAGAACTTTCAAGTTGGAAAGGTAAACCAAAAGACCCCCTTTAAGAGTGTAAAGCCAGAGAACATGGCCACGTGTTTATACTGACTACAGATCATTTGGTTTTACACCAAGCAGAAAGATATACTTGACGTGTGTTTATTTGATTTCACAGTCAAATAAACAACAGATAACATCTCTGTTTACACTAGTTCATCTGGTCCTCTGAAGATGATCATAATTCAGTGGAAAATTTTATAATTAGTTACTGCCGTCTCTTCCAAGTCCAACGTTCAGAGCAAAGCCCTTCTCTTTCCCTAATAAACCGACTGGGGCAGGGTGAAGGGTTTGTGTTATTATTAGCCTACTCTAGCTGGCAGTCAATCTGTGTAACTTGGGTTAGCCAAAGACAGAAAGAAAGAAGAGGAGGAGCAGAACTGGTCAAGGTCTTGGACGTAGAAGCAATTAGAGGAGGGAAAACCATGGGAGAAAGAGCAGAGAAAAGCTATTGTAAATCTTGACCATGGCCAAGTTTATGACAGTGGAGGATAACGCGTGTCTAGAAAGAGGGTGAGAGGATTAAACGTAGTTCCAGCCAGCTCCTCCACACTGCACTGTCTTGGGTTTCTCTCTGCTCCTGATTGCAGCTGGATGCAAAGGACGCAACCTCTGGATGGGTGACTCATCGCTTGGAGTCAGGCCTCACTGATCGCTTTTTGAGCCTCAAAGAGAATGGACCATCTTCATAGTACTCGACAGGTTCGTTATGCGTTTCTTCCAAGAGCCACACTCATCACTAGCCTATGTGTCAAGCTTTTGCCAGTTATTTGAATGTTTGCAATAAATAATGATGACTTATCATGTTGATTACTGATGCGTACTAAGAAGGCCTTACAGTTCTCCTCTACGTCCCAAATGGCACCATATTCCCTATATAGTACACTACTTTTAACCATGTCAGCCTCAGTTATTTAACCAAGCAACTCAGTTAAGAACAAATTCTTATTTACAACGACAGCCTAGGAACAGTGGTGGGTTGGTTACCTGGCATGTTCAGGGGCAGAACTACAGATTTTTACCTTGTCAGCTCAGGGATTCTATCTAGCAACCTTTCGGTTACTGGCCCAATGCTCTAACCACTAGGCTACCTGCCGCCCCTATATGGAATGGGGTACAATTGTCTTTCTAAAGACTACCTTCTTATGCCTCAGTGCACTGGCTTCAGTGTTTGTAGTATATGCCTCCAAGCCATTCATTGTTATTTTGAGCCAAGATGCAGGTGGTGATGACTTTTTTCCTTCACTTCCCTGTACCTACCCCCATCATCTCCACCGGTCTCAATCCTCACGTGTGACCTGTCCAGGGTCACCTCTAAATATGAGCCTCACCCCCCCGTCCTCACTCCCTACTTCGCCCCAGGGGTTAACGACACCCCCTTAAAGTGCTCCCCCCACTTCTCCTTTGGATTCCAATCTAACCGCTTGCATCCTCTCCCATCCCCCCTGGGCCTGGGCTCCCCATCTTGATCGGACTGGAAGGGGGACTGTTTCCATGGCAACACACGGTGTGTTTGTGTACACACAGTGGTTTCGGGGGGGGGGGGGGGGGGGGGGGTTCAGGAAGAGGAAATGACTCACCATGGAGAAATACAGGTCAATGTGACTGGGGGCTCAGGGGAGTAGCAGCCACCCATACTGGGGGAACCACAGAATCCCCCCCAACAAGACCCCCCCTGTTCCCCACTCTCCACTCAGACTTTCACCGCCACCTATCCACCCCGGTTCCCCTCTAGTTATGATTAGGAACCATAACATCATGCTTCACTGTCAAAATGTGTCCACATTCATTCAGCCTCTACTGCTTAACAACCTGTTTGTGTGACTAGACTAGGGGCCCCTGTTACCCCTCCAAAGGACTAGGGGTTTTAGATGTGTAATCATCCACACGGACTGATCACAAAGGCCCCTATCTTCCTCTGACATTTGGTAATCAGGAAGGTGTGTGTGTGTGTGTGTGTGTGTGGTTTTGGAACTTTGATGATTCGCCTCGTGTTGCCTCAGGCCTGTTCAGTGCCCCCAAGATAGCGGCTTTGATCCAACAAGAAATGGCTACTACACTAGTTACTACTCACGATTATCGTGTCAAAGTCATTACTGGTATTACAGGATGTTAATTAATTAATACACTTGTAAAAAAGGGCTACATAGAAACCCAAAGAGTTCAGCTGCAGAGACAGCCAAAGAACCCTATATGATTATAGGTAACCTCTGTTCTTCTAAGAGTGTACATACCCTCTTAGGTGGATAAAACCAGCCCAAACTCTAGTGGATTATGTGCTGTCAAGCCATATTTAGAATGTTGAAATTATGTCATGGCGTGACATTTTATTTCCATGGCAATTTCCAACCCACCGCTAGGGGCAAGGCCTGTTACAATCTCGTATATTTGTGACGAACTGGGCACTAGTTTTGTATAACCACTCTGAATTAATGATCAAACTTCATTTCAACCCTATCCCAACTTTGTCCCAAATCTTAACCACTCTGAATTAGTGACCAAACTTCATTTCCACCCTATCCCAACTTTGTCCCAAACCTTAACCACTCTGAAATAATGACCAAACTTCATTTCAACCCTATCCCAACTTCATCCCAAACCTTAACCACTCTGAATTATTGACAGCAAAGATATGGCAAAATAAGACACTGTAATGAAAATGGCAAGACATGCCATATATCTGTTGCCTGCACTTCTGTCAAATGTGTCCATTGTCTTTGGGGGTTGTGTTGAATATCTCAATTCTTGAGGTTTCACTTTTTTGTTGTTGATGTTTTCTCAGTGCAGAGTAATTTCGTACTAAGGAAAGTTGGTCTCAGACTAAGACTCATTCTTCTGAAGTTTGTCTGGGTACTTTTACTCCCCCGAGGGGCATTGCCAAAACTTTCTAGACAAATTGTGCTTTATCTTGCAGTTTGGCATTTCCTTAACTCGGCCATTGATTTCGATGGTACCGTTGTTACTGTTTGAAAAATGAGGGCAGGATCTGAAGATTTTTTGATTAATTCCCAACCCCACTCTATGCCTAAATGTTTGACTCTGAGGCCGCAGTGCTTTAGATCAGTGCTCAGTTCCAATGGGACCCTCATATATAAGGCCATTATAGCCAATCAAAGGGAAATATAAAAAGGTGGATTTTGGTTGGGTAAAATAATGGGCAGGAAAGCTTTCATTAACGACCTGAATGAATCTTCAGTATAGGCGACTTTCTTGCAGGCCAAGCATTCCCTGGGCGGCGTCAAATCAATCTGAATATCCATGGGTGTCATCACACAGCCAGCCTAATGGTTATGAAAGAGCCCTGTGAGAGAGAAAAGGGGGAACTTTCTCTCTCTCTCTCTCTCTCTCTCTCTCTCTCTCTCTCTCTCTCTCTCTCTCTCTCTCTCTCTCTCTCTCTCTCTCTCTCTCTCTCTCTCTCTATATGAGGGCTTTGATAGTAAACACTAGACAGACATGGTATTGAAAAGCCATAACATCTGTAGTTTGTCACTGTCAAATGTTTAAACTATGTTAGTTTTTCAGTGTCTCTTTATTCTGGAGCCGCTTTCTAAAGGACCAGAGGGTCAAATGTGAGCTTTTACCTACTCTCTGTGTACTCTCCATGGTGATATTCAGTAGGCAAAAATGACACAACAAATATATTTCCATTTTTGTAACTCCATGGCTACTTCACAGAGCGTTGCCATGTTATTGAACCAACACCCAGTATCATGGTGTCAAGCTAAGGTACAGGTTGGTTCTCCTCCGATCATAACACTAGGCTGTGGTCTATAATTGGCTTGTTTTTATGGTCCTCAGTCCACTCTACAGCAGGCTATGGATCCATGATATTCAGAGCCTCGCAGAGCCAGGCCACAGTCACACACACACACATGGTATGGAGGCTAAGGTCTTGAGGCTAAACAACATAGACTTGATGATCAGAGGGTGGACATAGTGACTTACAAGCACAGTCATCTAAGTGGAGCTTCTTCAAACAAACCCACTTTCTTCCTCCTCTGCCTCAACCAGATCTAGATGCAGATCTTCTGAAGGAGAGCATTAACAGATATAAATGAGTGAGAACAGGAATTGAAGGAGAGCATCTCTGACGTTGACAGACAGAACTGAATTGATGCCTTATTATTATACTTGACTTCCTCATTGGTAAGACATTTTAAAGCTCCCAGTCATCATCAGATCCTAATATCAGTACAGAGCAGACAGCAGAGACAACACACACCTGAACAAGGAGACAGCCTCTCTGTCCTTAATATCTCTCTCTCTCATATATATATATACAGTATATATATATATATATATATATATATATATATATATATATATATATATATATATATATATATCCACACACTACCGGACAAAAGTTTTAGAACACCTACTCATTCAAGGGTTTTCTTTATTTTTTTTACTGTTTTCTACATCGTAGAATAATAGTGAAGACATAAAAACTATTAAATGACACATGGAATCATGTAGTAAACAAAAAAGTGTTAAACAAATCAAAAAATATTTTATATTTGAGATTGTTCAAATAGCCAGCCTTTGCCTTGATGACAGCTTTTCACACTCTCAGCATTCTCTCAACCAGCTTCAGCTGGAATGCTTTTCCAACAGTCTTGAAGGAGTTCCCACATATGCTGAGCAGTTGTTGGCTGCTTTTCCTTCACTCTAAGGTCTGACTCATCCCAAACCATCTCAATTTGGTTGAGGTCTGGGGATTGTGGAGGCCAGGTCATCTGATGCAGCACTCCATCACTCTCCTTCTTGGTCAAATAGCACTTACACAGCCAGGAGGTGTGTTGGGTCATTGCCCTGTTGAAAAACAAATGATAGTCCCACTAAGCCCAAACCAGATGGGGTGGAGTATCATTGCAGAATGCTGTGGTAACCATGCCGGTTAAGTGTTCCTTAAATCACAGACCGTGTCACAAGCAAAGCACCCCCACACCATAACACCACCTCCTCCATGCTTTACGGTGAGAAATACACTTGTGGAGATAATTCGTTCACCCACGTCTCACAAAGACACGGCGGTAGGAACCAAAAATCTCACATTTGGACTGCAGACCAAAGGACACATTTCCACCGGTCTAATGTGCATTGCTTGTGTTTCTTGGCCAAAGCAATACTTTTCTTATTATTATTGGTGTCCATTAGTAGTGGTTACTTTGCAGCAATTCTACATTGAATGCCTGATTCACACAGTCTCCTCTGAACAGTTGATGTTGAGATGTGTCTGTTACTTGAGCCATTTCTGAGGCTGTTAACTCTAATGAACTTATCCTCTGCAGCAGAGATAATTCTGGGTCTTCCAATCCTGTGGCGGTCCTCATGAGAGACCGTTTCATCACAGCGCTTGATGGTTTTTGTGACCGCACTTGAAGAAACTTTCAAAGTTCTTGAAATGCTCCGTATTGACTGACCTTCATATCTTTAAGTAATGTCGAACTGTCATTTCTCTTTGATTATTTGATCTGTTCTTGTCATAATATAGACTTGATATTTTACCAAATAGGTGTAAGAACCGACGCTGGAAATGAGAAGCAGAAACAGGGAGTGAACATTTAATGAATGGACAAGTAACAGAACAGGAACAGCGTTAGAACAGGGCGAACAAAATGGCCTGACGACAATTATACTGAAGCAGGGAACAACCTAGCGAACAGACAAATATAGGGGAGGTAATCAAAGCAGGTGATTGAGTCCAGGTGAGTCCAATGAAACGCTGATGTGCGTGACGAGGGAAACAGGTGTGCGCAATGATGGTGGCAGGAGTGTGTAGTGCTGTGAAGCCTGGCGCCAGGGAGGGAGAGCGGGAGCAGGTGTGACAATAGGGCTATCTTCTTTATACCCCCCAACCTTGTCACAACACAACAGATAGGCTCAAACACATGAAGGAAAGAAATTCCACAAATTAACTTTTAAGAAGGCACACCTGTTAATTGAAATGCATTCCTGGTGACTACCTCATGACGCTGGTTGAGAGAATGCCAAGAGTGTGCAAAGCTGTCATCAAGGCAAAAGGTGACTATTTGAAGAAAATATATTTTGATTGAACACCTTTTTGGTTACCACATAATTCCATATGTATTCTTACATAGTTTTGATGTCTTCACTATTATTCTACAATGTAGAAAATAGTAAAAATAAAGAAAAACCCTTGAATGAGTAGGTGTTCTAAAACCTTTGACCGGTTGTGTGTGTGTCTCTGTCTGTCTGTCTGTCTGTCTGTCTGTCTGTCTGTCTGTCTGTCTGTCTGTCTGTCTGTCTGTCTGTCTGTCTGTCTGTCTGTCTGTCTTCTATCTGCCATGCGTGTCGATGCTCTCAGAGGGCTGGGGAAAGAAGAAAGGACATGGAGCGGAGCTTGAAAAGGCTCAGGCAGGGAGACATGGGAGGAGAGAGGAAGAGCAGGCGACCGCTAACTCTCTCTGAACATCTTATACTCCTGAATGGGTCTTTCAAGTGTTCCTCCTCTGATATCTACCAACCAACCAACCAACCAATCCTTAGCCAATCCCACTGGTTCTGCCAGGCTTCACTGAATGGTGAAAACAATTATCCCTCTCTCTCCCTCTCCCCATCTTCTGCTTTCTTTTTCATTCCTCCCTTGCTTTGTATCTTTCCTTTATTCTCCTTTCTGGAACACAAGCAAGCTATTATACAAGCACCAGCTCCTCTAGCTATTATACAAGCACCAGCTCCTCTAGCTATTATACAAGCACCAGCTCCTCTAGCTATTATACAAGCACCAGCTCCTCTAAATCCCCCAATAAGAGAGCAGCGTGTTTGTATATCTAAATGTTTCTTATTTTTTCTCCTGCTCCTCCATTTTCCCTTTTTTCGGTTGAATTGATTTTCAGGAAATCAGACTTAGAAGGGATTCATTCTGTTTGCCAGGAGTTAGGCATGGATGTGTATGTTTGCGGGTGTGTGTGTCCGTTCCTGCATGCAGATATGTGGTTGCATAAACCCAAACAGAGGGATCTACCGAGGTATTTCTCTAATTTCTCTTCTTGAGCCACCAGTAAATCAGTCTATTCTTGGCTCTTTCCATTCTCTGTATCTCAACAGGATCTTGTAAACAAATTCACAAACACCGAGTCTAACTGTAATACAATCTGTTTAAATCTCACTAATAAATATCCAAAATGCCTTGCTTTCACCCTCTGCTAAGGCCAGCTAAGGCTTCAGTGAACATCACTATGGCTCAAGTTTAATATGGAGTTTTCTGTCTGCAAGGTGGGAGGAAGGGGGTATGTAGTGTTTTGTCAGTCTACTCTTTTTCACCCCAGGGGAATGGTAGAGACCCCCAGTGAGATCAACAGTGAGGCTCCCCCACACCTACTTTCTGAGATACCCCTCTGACCCGAGGTTGATAATGATGGGGGAAGGGGGGGGTTGAGCTTAATTTACTGTGAACTGAACACTATAGGGAGGATGGCTGGAGGATGGATAATGTTAGCTGACTGACTGGCCGGCCTGGAGCAGACAGGATCTGATCATGCCATGGAGAAATAGATACACAATGACGCAAAAAGAATCCACCAGATCTGTCTGTGAAAATGTTACAAAACAAAGATTTATGAAGATGAGAAGATAATTACAGATCTCACCATTGAGTCACAGTGAGAAGAGAACATGGCAGAGGGTCAGAGAGCCCTGGCCTGGCCGTCTAGAAATACTCCCCCTTGTTTCATGGTCTTCTTCCTGATGGGGCTCAGGTCAGAGGTCAAGTGCTGTGGGAACGTCACTGTCCCCACTGGGAGTGTAGAGTAATGGAATGGGAGATCCAGGTCAAATGGGAACACAGACACGCAAGCAAACACACACACACACACACACACACACACACACACACACACACACACACACACACACACACACACACACACACACACACACACACACACACACACACACACACACACACACACACACACACACACACATACACACACACAGAATGGGAGACCAAGGTCAAATGGGAACAATTTGGGGAGCAACCTCCGCCATAGGGACAGGTTCAAGTGAGAGTGAAGGTTTGATGCTTGATTTGGGACTGGGAGGGAGAGCAGGAGCGGGAGCGTGGCTGCAATAATAGCCATTAAAATCCCATTGAGTGACAAAAGAAGTCATAAGTCCCATCAGATATCGGGTCTTTGTCTCTCCACATATGTTGGCTGTAATTTAATTTCACTGAATTGTGATGTCCCTCCTCAATTTCTTATACTCACTAAGATAATGTCTCTTCATTTTCTCTTTTCAGGGCAAATCCATTTCAAATCACAACAAAATGGATTGCGTCTCAACAGAGTTGTGCCATTAAATACAGGAAATGGCATAATCTATATTTGCACAGTCTAGTATGACAACTGTCTTCAAACATCAAATGCCTCTCTTTGTCTGTGTCTTGACGTTGCTATGACAATGACATAGAGTTACAAAGCAATCATGGAGAGTATGTTTTAAGCATGTTTTAATGTCAGCAGGCTAGGTTGATGGTTTCACTAGGTGACATGATGCGGGGGAGGAATGAGGAAGGCCTATAAGGTCTGTTTCAGGAGCGTTGTGTCTGTCTGTTACCGTCTGGGTCTCTTCACCTGTCACTGTGTCACCCTGTGTGACAGGGTTTCCCCATGACTGCGTCAAAGCCTGGCAGTTGACAAAGCTGGAGTGACAGGGCTGTGATCCCTCCCCATACACACAGAGCACGGGGTGCCTCTCGACACTCTCACTCACACACAGATCAGGGTGTGCCTCTCAATTCGTGTGTTACCGCGTCTGTCTGTCTCCCTGAGTAACAGAGTGAACTAGTAGATCCCCAGCCATGATGCTGTGTCACAGTCTCACACTACAATAGTAGGCCTTCGTAGCTAATGAGATCTGGGTCTCTGTCTGTAGCAGACACTGATACTCGACACGCAGGGATCCTATTGGCTGAATAATAACACACTTACTCAACTTCAAATCAAGCCACAAACAGTAAACACAGATGAACTAACAAGCCAACCAGTAAGCCACTAAGATTGCGATTTTTTTTAATCAGCACTATAAAACTATGAACCCACTGAGTATATGATGCTGTTGTATATTTGATTTCAAGCAGATGCTTTTCTTTTGCTTGGTTTGGGATCAATCAAGCAAAAGAAAAGACACACCACAACAGAGGACAAAGCAATGGGCCACCCTCAGTCCCTCTCTAGCTACTGAATTAGATCCTCAAAAAGTTATACAGCTGCATCATTGAGAGCATCTGGCTGCATCACCGCTTGGTATGGCAACTGCTTGGCATTCGACCTGCAAGGAGATACAGAGGGTTGTGCATACAGCCCAGTACATCACTGGGGCCGAGCTCCCTGCCATCCAGGACCTCTATACCACGCGGTGTCAGAGAAAGGCCCTAAAAATTGTCAATGACTACAGCCACCCAAGTCATAGACTGTTCTCTCTGCTACCGCACGGAAAACGGTACTGATGCACCAAGTCTGGAACCAACAGGACACTGAACAGCTTCTACCCCCCCAGGCCATAAGACTGTTAAATAGTTAGTTAAATAGTTAACCAAATAGCTACCCGGATTAGCTGCATTGCACTAACCTTTTTGACTCCTCACATACTGTACGCTGCTGCTACTGTTTAATATCTGTCACTTTATTCCCAGTAATATGTACATATCTACTTCAATGACCTCATACCCTTACACATCGACCTTGTATATAGCCAAGTTATCATTACTCATTGTGTATCTATTATTACTTTTATTATTACGTGTTTTATTTTTCTATTCTTTTTCTATTTTCTTTCTCTCTGCATTGTTGGGAAGTCCCCACCTGTTGTTTACGAAGCATGTGACGAATACCATTTTATTTGATTACATTGCCTGTTCAGTGTGTCACCTATCCACCACCCTCCATCCTCTCTCTCCACCGTCATCCTCCTGTGGTATTTCTGACCCTAAATGAAATGGAGACAGACATTGCTGCAGTGCCTCCCAGGCCAAAGCAATAAAGCCTCTACAACCAGGTTCTGGATGCTCTACATTGATATATCTCCACTATCTGCTCCCGGCTCCAGGCACTACTAAACCTAATCAGGCCCGCAATGAGGAGTGTCTCCCCTGTATGAGCTATGGCCCCCTGGAGACCACCCTCTTTCATCTTCTCTGGATTCAGGTAAAGGGGGGTCTGGAGGGGGTTCTCCATGGGGTCTACCTGCCCCTTTGGAGGGGGTCATATGAACCAGAAGCCATTAGACCCCTTATCCAATAACAGCATCAATATTTATTCTACTGACATCAAGAGGAAGCCATTATCACTCCCATCCTCAAATTGTCATTAATTCAGCCTTAAAGTTTTCTCTCTCTCTGTCTCTCTGTGTTTCAATAATTAACTCCTTTGCTTTAGAAAGCAAACAAACTAAATAATACAACATTATTTGCTTTGGCAATTGAAACCACAGTAGTAGTCCATCACATGTTCTGGGATTCTTCCGATGGCATTGAGGAGTACACCACATCAGTCACTGGCTTTATCAATAAGTGCATTGAGGACATCGACCCCACAGTGGCTGTACATACCCCAACCAGTAGCCATGGATTACAGGCAACATTCGCACTGAGCTAAAGTGTAGAGCTTCCGCTTTCAAGATGCCGGACTCTAACCCGGAAGCTTATTAGAAATCCTGCTATGCCCTCCGACGAACCATCAAACAGGCAAAGCGTCAATACAAGGCTAAGATTGAATCGTAATACACCGGCTCCGACGCTCGTCTTATGTGGCAGGGCTGTTACAGACTACAAAGGGAAGCACAGCCGCGAGCTGCCCAGTGACACGAGCCTACCTGACGAGCTAAATCACTTCTATGCTCGCTTCGAGGCAAGCAACACTGAAGCATGCATACCAACATGTTTCAAGCAGACCACCATAGTCCCTGTGCCCATGAACACTAAGGCAACCTGCCTAAATGACTACAGACCCATAGCACTCAAGTTCGTAGCCATGAAGTGCTTTGAAAGGCTGGTAAGGGCTCACATCAACACCATTATCCCATAAACCCTAGACCCACTCCAATTTGTATACCGCCCAAACAGATCCACAGATGATGCAATCTCTATTGCACTCCACACTGTCCTTTCCCACCTGGACAAAAGGAACACCTATGTGAGAATGCTATACATTGACTACGGCTCAGCATTCAACACCATAGTACTCTCAAAGCTCATCACTAAGCTAAAGATCCAGGGACTAAACACCTCCCTCTGCAACTGGATCCTGGACTTCCTGACGGGCCGCCCCCAGGTGGAGAGAGTAGGTAGCAACACATCTGTCACGCTGATCCTCAACACTGGGGCCCCTCAGGGGTGCGTGCTCAGTCCCCTCCTATACTCCCTGTTCACCCATGAAAGGCACGACTCCAAAACCATCATTAAGTTTGCAGACGACACAACAGTGGTAGGCCTGATCACCGACAACGACGAGACAGCCTATAGGGAGGAGGTCAGAGACCTGGCCATGTGGTGCCAGAATAAAAACCTATCCCTCAACGTAACCAAGACGAAGGAGATGATTGTGGACTACAGGAAAAGGAGGGCCGAGCACTCCCCCATTCTCAACGACCAAGCTGTAGGGGAGCAGGTTGAAAGCTTCAAGTTCCTTGATGTCGACATCACCAACAAACTAGAATGGTCTAACACAACAACACACCAAGACAGTCGTGATGAGGGCACAACAAAGCCTATTTCCCCCTCAGGAGACTCCACAGATCCTCAAAAGGCTCTTCAGCGGCAACAGCTTCAGCTGGTTGCATCACTGCCTGGTCCGGAAACTGCTCAGCCTCTGACCGCAAGGCACTATAGAGGGTAATGCGTGCGGCCCAGTACATCACTGGGGCTAAGCTGCCTGCCATCCAGGATCACTACAACAGACGGTGTCAGAGGAAGGTCATAAAAATGGTCAAAGACCCCAGCCACCCCAGTCATAGACTGTTCTCTCTACTACCGCATGGCAAACGGTACCGGAGTGTCTAGTCTAGGACCAAAAGGCTTCTCAACAGTTTTTTCCCCAAGCCATAAGACTCCTGAACAGGTAATCAAATGGCTACCTATTTGATTACAACTATTTGCATTGTGTTCCCCCCCAACCCCTATTTTATTCTGCTGCTACTCTCTGTTTATCATATGTGCATAGTCACTTTAACTATACATTTATGTACTGTATATACTACCTCAATTAGCCCGACCAACTGGTGCCCCCGCACATTGGCTACCCGGGCTATCTGCATTGTGTCCTGCCACCCACCACCCACCATCCCCTCTCTTACTCTACTGCTACTCTCTGTTTATCATATATGCATAGTCACTTTAACCATATCTACATGTACATACTACCGAAATCAGCCCGACTAACCGGTGCCTGTATATAGCCTCGCTACTGTATACAGCCTTGCTACTGTTATTTTTCACTGTCTTTTTTACTGTTGTTTTTTATTTCTTTACTTATCTACCTAATACCTTTTATTTATTTATTTTTACTTAGAAATTCCACTGCTGGTTAGAGCCTGTAAGTAAGCATTTCGCTGTAAGGTCTACAACTGTTGTATTCGGCGCACGTGACAAATAAACTTTGATTTCATTCATATACACGGGTAATGTTGAAATACTTAATTTTTAAAGACCCCAAACCCCTTCAACAGAATATGCAACAACGAATTAAAAGTTTTCTAATAAAAAGGATAATAAAAGTGTCTTTAAACTGATTTTAATCAAGTTTCCATTAATAGTGAATTATAATAGTTGGATTTAAAGGTCAAACGATAAGAAGATAACCTGACCAGGGCATGGAAGAGGTGTGTGGTGGGTATCGGATAGGGAATTCATAGGGTGTAATGTCTGCATCCAAAATAGTGCACTACTTTTGATGAGGGCACCAAAGATATTGTGGTCAGTTTATTAGGTACACCACTCTGTTCACAAAAATGGATCGCTCCTACAGACAGTGAGCCACGTTGCCATAAAGCAGGCAGACAAGCATTGAGGCACTCAGTTATTGTTCGATTGAACGTTAGAATGGAAAAAACGAGTGACCCAAGCAACTTTGAGCTTTGCATGATGGGCTTTTCATGGACAACAGGGGCTAGGGTTTACCGAGAATGGTGCGACAAACAAAAAATATCCAGTTAGTGGCAGTCCTGTGTGCAAAAACAGCATGGACCAACATTACCAGGGAACGTTTCCGACTCCTTGTAGAATCCATTCACTGAAGAATTCAGGCTGTTCTGGAGGCAAAGGGGGGTTCCGACCCGGTACTAGACTGGCCACTGAGTGTATATGTCACACGCTGATCTGTTTTCACCTGTCTTTGTGCTTGTCTCCACCCCCCTCCAGGTGTCGGCCTTCTTCCCCATTATCCCCAATGTATTTATACCTGTGTTCTCTGTTTGTCTCTTGCCATTTCATTTAGTTTCATCAAGCCTAGCAGCGTTCTTCCCATGCTCCTGTCTTTCTCTAGTTCCTGTTTTCTAGTTTTCCCGGTTTTGACCATTCTGCCTGCCCTGACCCTGAGCCTGCCTGCCGTTCTGTACCTTGTCACACCACCCTGGATTACCGACCGCTGTCTGCCCTGACCCTGAGCTGGCCTGCCGTTCTGTACCTTTCGGACTCTGCTCTGGATTACTGACCTCTGCCTGTCCTTGACCTGTCGTTTGCCTGCCCCCCTGTTTTTGTAATAAACTTTAGTTACTTAGAAACTGTCTGCATCTGGGTCTTCTCCCGAGCCTTGACAGTACCAACTGGCCATGACGGACCCAGCAGACTTGGACTAGATCCACAACGCTGTCTTCTCCCAAGGAGCCACCATTGGAAGGCACGAGGAGTTGCGAGGGGTTCCAGGCCTTGGCTGAATGCAAATCCCATTGCCTGAAGTTAGCTCAGCCTACCCCGGGACGTCTTTCTATGGGCTCGGAAGTTGCCCCGGACCTCTCCACCATTCCCTCCAGCACCTCTTGGAGAACCAGCTTTTTGTGAAAGCGGAGAAATGTCGGACTCTGCTCTGGATTACTGACCTCTGCCTGCCCTTTACTTGTCGTTTGTCTGCCTCCCTGTTTTTGTAATACACTTTTGTTACTTGGAAACTGCCTGTATCTGGGTCTTCTCCTGAGCCTTGACAGTATAAGGAATAAGGTGCCATGTGGGACACACACAATGTTAGAGGGTTTAGGTGTGCATGCCAATCTGTAATACCAAAGACAGTGAGGAATCTGATGGGGCCTGACAGGTGAGCCCTTCTCTAATATATTTCTCTGAGGAAATGTATTTAGGAGTGGGAGGAAACAGACAGGGAGACAGACAGGCTGATAAGCCTCTCAACCTGATCCAGATAATTAGTGTCTGTTTACTTCAGGAAGCTGGCAGTGATAGATCAGATAGGTCTCTCTGTCTGTCTGTGAGTCTCCTGTGGATCTATGACCTTAGGTGGACTCTGACACTCATCCATCTAGTCTGAACCGCATCCCTCTAGTCTGACCCTCATCCCTCTACTCTGACCCCCATCCCTCAGCAGGCCCTGAGCTCTCCCCGCCTCCTCTAAAGTCCAGTTCTAAGTCCAGTCTCAGATCTATGCCCCCCACCCCCCCATTAGTCCTCTGTACTCTGTGCTGTCTGGGCACTGAAGCAGTGTGTGTCATGTGTGTTAGGGATTCTTGGATTGCACTTGCGTGTGTGTGTGTGTGTGTGTGTGTGTGTGTGTGTGTGTGTGTGTGTGTGTGTGTGTGTGTGTGTGTGTGTGTGTGTGTGTGTGTGTGTGTGTGTGTGTGTGTGTGTGTGTGTGTGCATGGGTGCATGCGTGTGTGTGTGTGTCTGGGGCTCAGACATAAAGGGGGTCTCAGCAGCTCGCTGTTATCAGTGTAAAAAGACCCGAGCAGGAGGGTACAGCAGAAGATAACCACACCCAGGGCCATGTGACGACAGGTTCTGGGTCTGTCTAGGGGGCTGTGGGGAGGGGAAGGGGAGGGGGCAGCTTATCTCATGCCTGCATGGTCCCAGAGGTCTGTGTAAACCTACCTTCCCCTTCATTCCTCAGAACCCCCCATCCCCAGAGCAGTTTTACATAAGCGCCTCTCTTCCTTAGATTCCCCCCTCCCTACTCTCCCTCCAGCAGACAATTTGCGACGTGGCTGCCATGCTTGGATGCTGGCTATGCTGTCTCTGCTGGCTCCTTGAGGCTGCTTCACACACTGACCCCAAGATGGCTATGAGGCTACCAGCTCCCAGCAGGTTGTGGTGGGCAGTGTCTGTTTGGGAGAGAGGGAGGAAGCTATAGCTAGGCTTCAAAACTGGAGCCAGAAAAGTATTTGCAGAGTCTGTGTATCCACCTACCTCCATTTTTCTCCCCTTCTCTTCTCCTCTTGTGCTTCTCTCCATCTCCTCCTCTCCTCCTGTCCTCTCTTCCTCTCCACCTAACAGGACTCCCAAAATCTCATGAAAGGTAGTGCAGCTGAAATGCCAAGTACTGTCTGTGTGACTGCCAAAATACACTCCCTATGCTCATCACACACCAGTCATCACCGCTGTACCGGAACGGCTGAAGACCTCATACGCACACACATGATAGAGTCTTCGGAGCAAACACACACATCTTTTCTGTGGCTCCACACACAAGTCTATGTTCCAAATGTTACCCTGTGTTCCCCGTTACCCTGTGTTCCGCGTTACCCTGTGTTCCACATGTTCTCTCTGTCCCTGCATGGTACCCAGGATCAACAGAAGGAGATAAATACGAGAGAAAAATGTCAGCTTAGAATAAAATCTAGGTCAGCTCTCTGCACGATTGCATCGGTAAGTAAGTTATTTCTGCACACGGATGAATCATTTATAATAATAGGACATGGGTGCTGAAGGTAAGAGTAGGTTTTTCCTGACTAGAGAGTCATGAAGGTGCACTGATGAAAATGGAAAGTATAAAAGTGGGTCTGCCTCTTAAAAACAGATTTCACTTTATTCTCTAGCTGACGAATGTGGTGAAGTGATTATCCGCCCACTGTCCATATTCAGAAGTAGTCCGTCAAATCAAAATTAAAAGAACGGATTATTTTGAAATGAAATATCTTCTTATCTCATTTCAGGGGCTCTACATCATTGGGGTGCTGGGAGAATGATGAATTTGCCTCACAGCTTGGCTTGGCTGTGGAATTGGACATAGGTATGAAAAAATTGACAAGGTGCTGGATTGATTGTGGCTTTTGGATCCTACAAGTTGAGTGGCTATGCAGAGCTTTTTCTTATTATTGAGATATTAGTATTTTATCAGTCAAAGGACCAAGATTCTTCTAACCTTGAATTTGGCTGTATCTTAACCTACTCTGGTATGGTTCATCCATAGCTGGACCTGGCCTTTCAACTAGGGTGACCACATTTAAAATACCCAAATGCAGGACAACATGATTGTATACTATTTCACAGGTAGGCTTAGCGACCACATCCTTACGAGATACAAGTTTGTTAGGTACACCACCCGATCACGAAAATGATTCGCTCCTACAGACAGTGAGTCACGTGGCTTGCTATGTAAAGCAGGCAGACAGGCATCGAGGCATTCAGTTACTGTTCTATTGAACATTAGAATGGGCAAAACGAGTGATCCAAGCAACTTTGAGCGTGGTATAATCGTCAGTGCCAGGCGTGCCAGTTCCAGTATCTCAGAAACGGCTGGCATCCTGAGCTTTTCACGCACGACAGTGTCTAGGGTTTACTGAGAATGGTGTAATAAACAGAAAACATCCAGCCAGCAGCAGTCCTGTGTGCGAAACAGCTCGTTGATGAGAGGTAGAAGGAGAATGGCAAGAATCGTGCAAGCAGGCGGGCCACAAACAGGCAAATAACAGCGCAGTACAACACGTGTGCAGAACGGCATCTGGGAAACCACAACTCATCAGTCCTTGTAGCGGAAGGGCTATTGCAGCAGACGACCACACCGGGTTCCACTCCTATCAGCTAAAAACAAGAAGAAGCGGCTCCAGTGGGCACGCAATCACCAACACTGGACAATTGAGGAGTGTAAAAACCTTGACTGGTCTGACAAATCACAGTTCCTGTTGCGTCATGCTGATGGCAGAGTCAGGATTTGGCGTAAGCAGAAGAAGTCCATGGACCCATTCTGCCTGGTGTCAATGGTACAGGCTGGTGGCAGTGGTGTAATGGTGTGGGGAATGTTGTCCTGGCACACCTTAGGTCCCTTGATATCAATTGAACAATTTTTCCATGTCTCAAACAATTCAAGCTGTTCTGGAGGCAAAGGGGTCGGTACAAGATGGGTGTACCTAAAACACACTCAGTGGCCAGTTTATCTTTTCATAAGCACAATGCGACTGCAAGAGACAGGTTGGAATGTCTGACTGAAATACAGGACAAACCAATATTTTTTTCTAAATTAGTGGTGTTTGAATTTGTTGATAAAATGTGGTTTATGATTGTTTGTTTGCAGGACGTAGGGCAAAGGACCAAAATGCGGGACTGTCCCACACAATCCGGGACATGTGGTCACCCTACTTTCAACAGTACTGGTCAAGTTTGCTGCTGTTTCAGGTACACTCAACATCAGTCCTGCGCGTTTGGCCAAGCAGCACCCTCTCTAGTGTCAGGTCCAATTTCCTACCCAGAAGACCTAACCCCTGTCTCGGTGATCCATGGTCAGTCCCATGTGGTTGGACAGAGGTTGCCTTGCTCACATGCTGTCCAGCTACCCCTCCCCAGGGTTAAAGACAAGTTAGCCGGGTGACCTTCAGGCCAGGGGTCAGGGAAGATTTGAAGCTGAGGCCGGAGATAGCACCCATAAGTATCTTGGGTTTGTATAGTCGAACCTGGCAACCCTGCTTCTTTGACCTAACCTGGTAACCTAGTCTATGTGACCTGCACATCAGTCAAAGGCAGCCAGATGTATGGAGCTGCTTCAAAGCCTCCACTGCAGAGGGAACAGAGAGGTCAGCCCTAGGGTTTTGTGAAGGGGTGGCTGTGGGGATGAAACCTGATCCTTTCATTTATCGTTATCAGTAGCCACCCAGCTCCGGGCCATCTTTCACACAGATAAAGAGGGGAAGAAACACCACACGGATGCATACCCACATAAACACACAATCAAAGAGTTGCACAATCCACTCACACACACACACACACACACACACACACACACACACACACACACACACACACACACACACACACACACACACACACACACACACACACACACACCCTTAAACAAACACAAAACATGACGATGAGGAATGTGTCCCTGTCCACTAGCTGACCTCAGATCAGCCATCAGGTCCTGCCAGCGTCCATTGGAGCCCCCAGCCATCAGCCATGCAGTCAGTAAGTTAATCATGTGCTAAATGTCAGGCCGCACAGGCAGGGCTGTGCACAGACCTTTCAGGGGGCAGGTGTTCAAATGGAAAAAAGCATAACGTAACAAATCCCTCTGTAGCGATAATTGTATTTTTTTTAGGCCTATTTCTGCAACAAACAGTAAGCAATATAGTTACAAGGCCTCCTAACAACATACCTGACATCGAGAAAAGAGTGGGCTATCAGCTGATCATTGATGTTGATGATTGATGTAAACCTGCTAGTTAGCTAGCTCCATTTATTTTACTGATTGTGATTTACCTGTCTTTCTGTCTCTTTCTGCTGCATGTATCAGCCAACCAGACCGAATATTGAATGTGATGTAGGCCTAATCAAGTGTAATCAAGTGTTCAAATTTTATGCTGCTGTGGCAGTACTGTTGATATTTAAACTAGGTAGAAAGCTACACACACTTTTAACAAGCAATCTCCATACAGGTCAGACTGGGGAAAAGGATCACAACTGGGCTCACACAAGCTTTGTACAGGGCAAATCAACAGGCGTAACCAACGGCCGGAGTGGGGGCTGACAAACTTACAACGACTTGCTGACTGTGGGTTCCGAACTACAATGAGAAAAAATGTATAGAAAAAAATACACGTTTTTTTTTAGGAAATTACACCACCACCCAAAAGGGTACTTTGGAGACTGGAAGGGCAGAGGGCCATGTGCTCTGCACAGGTAGAGCCTGGTCCGGCCCCCACAAGCCCACTGTTGTGAAGGCATTACCTGATGAGGAGTGGCAGTAATCAGGCCTTACGTATATCCGACTCTATCCAGTCATTCCTGCTCAATTAGCCTCAGTATTGCCTGGCTTAGCTGACCCAGGCCACAGGCTCGCTCACAAACACAGCCATTGAGAAACGTGCACCACTACGGGTGGATAATATGATACCAGGGCCAGCCAGCCCTTATGTCACCCTGCCTCGGGGCTCTACAGTGGGGCAGAGAAAGGGCAGCCAAGGGGAAGTCCTTCAGAAGCTGTAACTACCTGACAAAGAAGGAGAAAATGCTACTATAGTGCATCCTGGCTTGAACTATTCCTCTAGTTTACACATGGAGTTGTATGTGTGTTGATGGAATAGGGCTGTAGTGTACAAGGTGGTAAGTCATTTGGCCTTGTTTTTTTAACCTGTTAACCCCCTAGAGTCGATGTCCGCACTCCCATGGAAATAATTAGTATGATAATGATTTTTGCATTGGATGCATCTTAATCCATCATATCCGCCAATGTCGCACATCTGCATCTGCTACAGCGGTGTTTGTCAGACCATGAGACATCCCGAAAATCTGTAGCGTCCGAACTGAAATATGAGACTCTCACGAACAGGTACATGTTGGTTGTTTTGACTCGTCTTAAGGTCCATCGGTACCAGTTGAAAAAATAAATGGAAGTATATATGGAGACTGTTCAGAGACTGTTTCCTGATCTTTCTTACACAGTATGTCTCAGATATAAGACAGACACTTGAGAACAAACTTCCTTTAGATTTTTTTTGGGGGGGGACTATCTGTTGTTCCTTTGTTGTGAATCTGTTATTCAATGCGTTTGTATAGTGTAACGCTCGTCCTCTTCTTCTGACGAGGAGTAAGAGAGATCGGACCAATTTGGAGCGTGGTAAGTGTCCATTTTAATATGTCAAACTGAACACTACAAAATACAAAATAACAAAGTGAACCAAACGAAACAGTCCCGTGTGGCACAAACACTAACATGGAAAATAATAACCCACCACTCAAAAGTGAAACCAGGCTACCTCAATCAGGGACAACGATTGACAGCTGCCTCTGATTGAGAACCATAACAGGCCAAACACAGAAATCCCAAATCATAGAAAAAGGAACATAGACAACCCACCCAACTTACGCCCTGATCATACTAAACAAAGACATAATAACAGAACTAAGGTCAGAACGTGACAAATAGGCTAATAGCAGTAAGGCCAAGTAAATAAAATGCATCAAATTATTGCTACAATATATACATAAATGATAGTAATTAATATACAGTTGAAGTCGGAAGTTTACATACACCTTTGCCAAATTCCTGACATTCAAATCCTAGTAAAAATGTTCTGTCTTAGGTCAGTTAAGATCACCACCATATTTTAAGAATGTGAAATGTCAGAATAATATTCGAGATAATTATTTAGTTCAGCTTTTATTTCTTTCATCACATTGCCAGTGGGTCAGAAGTTTATATACGCTCAATTAGTATTTGGTAGCATTGCCTTTAAATTGTTTAACTTGGGTCAAACGTTTTGGGAAGCCTTCCCGCAATAAGTTGGGTGAATTTTGTCCAATTCCTCCTGACAGAACTGGTGTAACTGAGTCAGGTTTGTAGGCCTTCTTGCTCACACATGCTTTTTCAGTTCTGCTCACAAATTTTCTATATGATTGAGGTCATGGCTTTATGATGGCCACTCCAATACCTTGACCTTGTTGTACTTAAGCCATTTTGCCACAACTTTGGAAGTATGCTTGGGGTCATTGTCCATTTGGAAGACCGATTTGCGACCAAGCTTTAACTTCCTGACTGATGTCTTGAGATGTTGCTTCAATATATCCACATAATTTTCCATCCTCATGATGCCATCTATTTTGTGAAGTGCACCAGTCCCTCCTGCAGCAAAGCACCCCCACAACATGATGCTGCCACCCCCGTGCTTCACGGTTGGGATAGTGTTCTTCAGCTTGCAAGCCTCCCCCTTTTTCCTCCAAACATAACAACGGTCATTATGGCTAAACAGTTCTATTTTTGTTTCATTAGACCAGAGGACATTTCTCCAAAAAGTACAATCTTTGTCCCCATGTGCAGTTGCAAACCGTAGTCTGGCATTTTATGGCGGTTTTGGAGCAGTGGCTTCTTCCTAGCTGAGCGGCCTTTCAGGTTATGCCGACATTGGACTTGTTTTACTGTAGATATATATTATTTTGTACCTGTTTCCTCCAGCATCTTCACAAGGTCCTTTGCTGTTGTTTTGGGATTGATTTGCACTTTCCGCACCAAAGTACGTTCATCTCTAGGAGACAGAACATGTCCCCTTGCTGAGCGGTATCAAATCAAATCAAATGTATTTATATAGCCCTTCGTACATCAGCTGATATCTCAAAGTGCTGTACAGAAACCCAGCCTAAAACCCCAAACAGCAAGCAATGCAGGTGTAGAAGCACGGTATGATGGCTGCGTCGTCCCATGGTGTTTATACTTGCGTACTATTGTTTGTACAGATGAACGTGGTACCTTCAGGCGTTTGGAAATTGCTCCCAAGGATGAACCAGACTTGTAGAGGTCTGTGTTTCTGAGTTCTTGGCTGATTTCTTTTGATTTTCCCATGATGTCAAGCAAAGTGGCACCGAGTTTGAATTGTTGGAAAAATTACTTGTGTCATGCACAAGTAGTGCATGTGTTGAGTGGTTGGAGCATGAGTTTCAAGGACTCCAACCTAAGTGTATGTAAACTTCCGACTTCAACTGTATATACTTCAAGAGGACTTAAAATTCAAAATCAGATGGGTCTTATACTGTTATGGACTAAAGGGGGTGTTCTCGTCTTGTCAATTGTGTGCCATAAGTAGGCTCTCTTATACATATGCTGACGTATGCCATACAAAACTCAGGTCTGCACGTGTCTCCGTGTGCTCTGATCCTTTGCTTCTTTGGTCATTTGTATTTTCAGCCCGTCTTTATTTCCACCCCTGCCTCCCTCCCTCCCTGCCTCCATCCATGCCTGCCTCCCTGCCTCCCTGCCTGCCTCCCTCCCTCCCCCCCCTGAATGCCTCCCTGCTTGACTGCCTCCCTCCCTGCTTCCCTCCCTGACTGCCTCCCTGTCTGCCTCCCTGACTGCCTCCCTCCCTGACTTCCTCCCTCCCTGACTGCCTCCCTCCCTCCCTGCCTCCCTCCCTGACTGCCTGGCTCCCTCCCTGCCTCCCTCCACCCATCTCCCTCCACCCCTCCCTGCCTCCCTGCATGCCTCCCTGCTTGACTGCCTCCCTGCCTCCCTCCCTGACTGCCTCTCTCCCTCACTGCCTCCCTGCCTGCCTGCCTCCCTGCCTCCCTCCCTGCCTGCCTCCCTGCCTGCCTGCCTGCCTGCCTGCCTCCCTCCCTCCCTCCCTCCCTCCCTCCCTCCCTCCCTCCCTCCCTCCCTCCCTCCCTGCCTCCTTGCTTGCCTGACTCCCTAATTGCCTCCCTCCATGCCTGGCAAACTGCCTCCCTGCCTGCTTGCCTTGTCAGTGACTTTAAAGATTTTTGGCTAATAAGTCTAATTTCACTTCATTAACTACTGGCTTGGGGGTCCCTTCAAGCTGAGATGATATATTCCCCCTGTGACACGAACACACGCACAGTCACACACACACACACACACACACTCGCACATTTCTCCGGCTCGCCTGAGGTGCAGTGGGAACCTTGCAGCGTTGAGAGAGGAGCGACACACAGGAAGAGAAAGAGAGAGGCTGGGTAATGTGCAGCAATGGTGATCACTGATACTAGTGCGTTGAGAGTTTTGTTCTGGTTCTGGCTATGATTTGCTGATTTTCTGCTTTCCTGTACTCAGACCTAAAGGCCCCACCAACACTGCTACTACTTCATTAGTACCATCATGCTCTCAGCCTAACCTTCATATCACGTTCTCACATTTCCATCAAGTTCACCTCAAGCAATTTGCCTGATTTGCCTCAGATTTGGGCCGCCTAAGAAATCATTACCACAGGCGTAATCTGTTAGGAGTTGGGAAGGTCGCCTAAAATGATCTAGGTGGTTTAGTCTATTAGCATAAATCCCGATAGGGCATGCTTAGTGCTTAGCTTTTCTTTGTGTTGTTTGTGTGTGTTTGGCACCGGTTGTTCATGTTGCCTTTTTATCAGCTTTTTGACATGGAGCATTATTTCCCCAAAAGGAAGTCATTCAGAGCAGGTCATTTGTAATCAGTTAAATAGATCTATGATTAAACTAGCTTGTTTCCTCTCTGAATGGGTTGGGAAATTGAGCTGCACTGCTGTGTTGTTTTGCCTTCAAGGGAGAGATAGGGTTTATTTGTGTATCAAGTCTGTATATTTTCTGTGGGGGATAGGCTCTAAAGGGAGACACATTGAATTCAGATGAGTATTCATGATATGTTCTTGTGAATCTGGACAACAAGTGCAATTTAGTATTACCTCTAGCCAATTAAGGGGAGAGAAGCTATCTTCAACAGAAATATTGTACATTCCTCCACATGGGAAGCTCCCTACACACCCATCACACATCGAACGGCAGAGGGATGGAGAGAAATATTATGTGGTTCCGTAATTAAAGGATAAAAAAATCAGGCCTCTGAAATGGGATCCAGAACCCTCAACGACCAAAATGAGAGGAGTTAGAGGCTGCATGGATTAGACTGTCAGATCCAGATCATCAATGCTATGAACATCATGGCAGTTCCGCCGCTCTGACTTTATTGAATTCACCCGACCATCACCATCCAACAGGCTCAGAACATTACTTTGGCATGTTCAGCAGCTCACATTCCTTCTTCGTCATGAAACGTTCTTATTTTTGGTGTTTTATGTTTTATTGACTTGGGTCTAAGTTGATCAAGTTAAGCTAGGCCAGTTAGGAGAGAAGTATGTGTTAGGGAGCTGTGTTTGTGAGAGAATGAGAGGTTGACGTCTACTGGGACTGAGCCAGCCCCTACAGGAAACCCCAGTGAGAGTCTGACCGGACTGACACACACACACACACACACACACACACACACACACACACACACACACACACACACACACACACACACACACACACACACACACACAAAGACACACACACACACTAAGACACACACAAACACATACTGGGTTTCGGATGTAGTTTCTTGAGGGATATGTGGGCATGGCCAACATACTTTGGATGCTCTAGTTGCGTTTCCCTGTGTGTGGAATATGAAATGCAAGATTTTTATACGAGACAGTTTTATGGTGACTTGGATGTAAAAATGCTTCAAAATATGAAAATGTTTTTTAGAGAATTGAACATTTTGATGAGTCTGTTGGTTAAGTCTGCATTTCTAAGGTTGGGCCTGTTCTTGTTTAAGCTAAATCAGATGTTCTCAAGCTGTAGTCCTGCCCTGATACCCAAAAAGTGAAGAAATGGCAGATTAAATACTATTTGTTTTATTTGTTAATTTAACCTGAATTTTCTTAATCAGTTCATCACTTATCAATGGTGTTTCTTTCTAGCCACATAAACACATTTTTGAAGCTCAGTGGTTAATCCACTTTCCATCAGAGCAACCTTAACAAGCATTTACTTTACTGTAGTAATTCAATTTATTTCACCGTTGTTGACAAATAAAATACCTGTTTTCCTTTTTAACAAGACTCAGGAGTGTAGTGCTGTAAGCTGGTATTCTAGGTTTAGTTATTTTACATGGTTATGCTCTGCTTGTAAATAAACAGCTCTTAATCCTGACACTGTATTTTATTTCGAGAAGGTGAAACGGTATCGGAGCGATTGTCTGTAGCCTGCTGAGTTTTACACTGCTTTGTAAATAATAAAGTGATCTTTTACGGGCTATATGGGTTTGCCAAACCTCCCATCCCCCATGTGTTGAAGAGCCTGAATGTGTTGTGTTAGCAAAGCTCTCTCCCTCTCTTTCTCTTTCTTTCTCTTCTCTTTGTCTTTCAGACATCTTTAAACCGCTTCCTTGACTGAGGAGGGCAGAGCGTGCATGATCCGTTATTTACTGTGTCTGAAAAAGCTCCTAACACAGTCATTATCAACGTCAAATGTATTCATATCTGCTTGTGTGTGTGTGTGTGTGTGTGTGTGTGTGTGTGTGTGTGTGTGTGTGTGTGTGTGTGTGTGTGTGCTCTCTCGCACTCCCAGAAAAAATAATTTTAAGTGTGAGAGGAAAATCAGTTTTTACAGGGCAAGAGTGATTGCTCTCCCTTTCCCTCCTTCTCCCCATCACTCTATCCCATCCTCAATATGTTACATTCGTGGGTGTGAGCGTTTGCTTGCTAATATGTGTTATTGAATGTCTGCAAGTATATGTGTGCACGTCACAGGTGGTTGGTGGCACCTTAATTTGGGGAGTATGGGCTCATGGTAATAGCTGGAGCGGAGTAGGTGGAATGGTATAAAATACAGAACACAGGCCATTTAATGCGTTCCATTTGCTCTGTTCCAGCCATTATTATGAGCTATCCTCCACTCAGAAGCCTCCTGTGATGGGCCTGTCATTGTGTGTGTGTGTGTGTGTGTGTGTGCGTGCGTGTGTGTGTGTGTGTGTGTGTGTCTAGAAGGATGATGAGCCTGTATGTTGATGCTGTTGCAACATTTTTTGTAGGGTGCAGCTTTGTAGCCAAAGCAGGCAGCCAGCCAGGCCTAATGTGTATATTAGCAACACAAAAAAGCCCAGGGAGGCCCCGCTCCCAGGATGAGCTTTAATTTTGTCAAGATTTATCGCCACTCATAGGAAACTCAGAGGCCCGCGCTTCAACACTCCCATGCACCATTTTCCCCATGATTTGGAGGGGGAAGAGGTGTTTGACCAGTGGTAAAGGGGTTGGAGAGGGAAGAGCTATTTGACCAGTGGTAAAGGGGTTGGAGGGGGTAGATGTGTTTGACCAGTGGTAAAGGGTGTGGAGGGGGTAGAGGTGTTTGACCAGTGGTAAAGGGGTTGGAGGGGGTAGAGGTATTTGACCAGTGGTAAAGGGGTTGGAGGGGGTAGAGGTGTTTGACCAGTGGTAAAGGGGTTGGAGGGGGTAGAGGTGTTTGACCAGTGGTAAAGGGGTTGGAGGGGGTAGAGGTATTTGACCTGTGGTAAAGGGTTTGGAGGGGGTAGAGGTATTTGACCAGTGGTAAAGGGGTTGGAGGGGGTAGAGGTAGTTGACCAGTGGTAAAGAGTTTGGAGGGGGTAGAGGTGTTTGACCAGTGGTAAAGGGGTTGGAGGGGGTAGAGGTATTTGACCAGTGGTAAAGGGGTTGGAGGGGGTAGAGGTGTTTGACCAGTGGTAAAGGGGTTGGAGGGGGTAGAGGTATTTGACCAGTGGTAAAGGGTTTGGAGGGGGTAGAGGTATTTGACCAGTGGTAAAGGGGTTGGAGGGGGTAGAGGTGTTTGACCAGTGGTAAAGGGGTTGGAGGGGGTAGAGGTATTTGACCAGTGGTAAAGGGGTTGGAGGGGTAGAGGTGTTTGACCAGTGGTAAAGGGTTTGGAGGGGGTAGAGGTATTTGACCAGTGGTAAAGGGGTTGGAGGGGGTAGAGGTGTTTGACCAGTGGTAAAGGGGTTGGAGGGTCAGAGGTATGTCAACCGTCGGTGGTGGAGGGAAATGTGGAAATATGGAAGTGTACTTCTTCAGACTGCATTGGGAAAGGAAGGGAAGGGCCATGGTGAATGGGGGTCTTAACTTGATCATGTCTGCATTCTGGACTCAGGGTATTGTGTGGGGGTCTTAACTTGATCATGTATGGATTCTGGACTCAGGGTATTGTGTGGGGGTCCGCTTCATCAATGTTGGCCACTCTGATGGAAGAGGAAGAGGATTTTCCCTTCTGATTCACATGATGAAGATGTTTCCAACATGTGAACAGGCGTTTTGTTGCGGTTTGTTAGACAGCACCCCACTGCTGACACTTTTTTCCTGCTTTTTTTTCTTGTCGGAATTACAGAATGCAGGCTTCCCTGGTTGGTTATGTCATGGCTCCACCTGTCACCAGAGGGCAGCAGAGACCATCCTTGAGACTTTAACGACACCCAGGTGTGTGTTCTATTTAGTCATTATGATTTCCCTATTAAAAGAGGTGTGTTTTGTTTATCCTTTACCCACTGATTCCTCGTCTGGTCTCTTCTCTGCACCTGGGTCCAACCTCACCACATCACAGGTTAAGACAGGTATGAGGCTGGAGAGCCTAGTGGTATGAGGAAAAATAATAAACATATAGACTGACTAATTCCACATTGACTCCCCAAACAAGAGTCAATTGTATTTATTTTAGTGGGGGCCATAGTTTTGTACTATACTATTCATTATTAACAATTATAAACTGGGTAGTTCGAGGCCTGAATGCTATTTGGCTGAAAGCCGTCGTATGCAGTGTATGCGTCGAGATTATTCAAACCCCTTGAATTTTGTTACATGATAGACTTGTTTTTTCCCCCTCAAAAAATACAGTTTTTCCCCTCATACATCTACACACAATAACCCATCGTAACAAAGCAAAAATGTTTTTGGGGGACATTTTGCACATCTATTACCCCCCTGGAAATATTATATTTACTTAAGTATTCAGACTCCTTACTAAGTATTTTGTTGAAGCACCTTTAGCAGCAATTACAGCCTCGAATATTCTACGCTACACACTTGGCACACCTGTATTTGGGGAGTTTTTCCCATTCTTCCCTGCAGATCCTCTCCAGCTCTGTCAGGTTGGATGGGGAGCGTCGCTGCACAGCTATTTTCAGGTCTCTCCAGAGATGTTTGATCGGGTTCAAGTCCGGGCTCTGGCAGGGTCACTCAAGGACATTCAGAGACTTGACCCGAATCCACTACTGCGTTGTCTTGGCTATGTGCTCTCTGACCAAGGCTTTTCTACCCTGATTTTCAGTTTGGCTGGGTGGCCAGCTCTAGGAAGAGTCTTGGTGGTTCCAAATTTCTTCCATTTAAGAATGATGGAGGCCACAACGTTCTTTGGGACCTTCAATGCTGCAGAAATGTTTTGGCACCCTTCCCCAGATCTGTGCCTCGACATAATCCAGTCTCGGAGCACTACGGACAATTCCTTCAACCTTGTAGCTTGGTTTTTCCTCTGGCATCCACGGTCAACTGTGGGACCTTATATAGACAGATGTGTGCCTTTCCAATGTATATCATATCAATTGAATTTACCACAGGTGGACTCCAATCAAGTTGTAGAAACATCTCAAGGATGATCAATGGCAACAGGATGCACCTGATCTCAATTTCGAGTCTCACAACAAATGGTCGCATTATGTAAATTGGGTATTCGTTTATGTAAATTGGTTATTCATGTTGTTTTATCATAAATGTGCAAACATTGCTAAAAACCTGTTTTTGCTTTCTCCTTATGGGAGATTTATGAGAAAAAAAATGTTTTATCCATTTCAGAATAAGGCTGTAATGAACGGGAACGGGTCTGAATACTTCCCGAATGCACTGTATCAGACGGTATACCACGGGTATGACAAAGCATGTATGTCTACTGCTCTAATTACGTTGGTAACCAGTTTATAATAGCAATAAGGCACCTCGGGGGTTTGTGGTATATTGCAAATATACCACAGCTAATGACTGCATCCAGGCACTCTGCATTGCGTCATGCATAACAACAGCCCTTAGCCGCGGTATATAGGCCATATACCACAAACACTGTGGCTTTTTTTGGTAAAATATGGCATGGCAGGTTTACGCTAATTTGGGATTATATGAGTAAGAACTGCTCCCAGTCCATTTTCAGCCGTTTCTGGAGGTGCATTTGAAGATTGATGGCATATGGTAACATTTGGTGGACTTCTAACTCCTAGGGTTAGAATAACATGGCTTCCTTAACCCTTATTCTACAGCCCACTGCATTCCACACACACACTTACCAACATTGTCAAAATCTACTGACCTTACTTATCCCCCACCTGCCATTCCACATGCAAACACACAAATCAACCTTGCACACACACACAAATTCACCAACCTGCTTCAACTTTTACCATTTTGACCCCACACGCTCACCCTCTTCCATGCACCTCCTCACCAACCTGCTGCACATTTTCTGCACTCTTGTCATAGCTGACCTCATGTGTACCCAGTGTGTGTGTCTGGCTGGTAAGGACACGTTTTCCCCAGCCCCTCCTTGTAGTAGACGCCTGGCCAATGAGATAACAGGCCAACTGGGACACAGGTGAGGCTAGGTCTGGGCTCTGAATACAAACTGGGGACCAAAGGCGAAATTGCCATGGGGGACAGGGGGACATGTCCTCCCCAATATTCAGGACAGGTCGATTCGTCTCCCTAACATTATTTAACATTACATAAAATAAAAATCCCCCCCCCCCCTATTGATAATCCAGGTATTGATAATCCAGTTATTGATAATCCAGTTATTATCAATGGAAACATTTTTGGAATTGCAGGAAATTACATTTAACCGTCGACTTCGGGCATTAAAATCGGACCAACTCTTCCTCTTTCTCAATTTTCAAACAGGAATGGGGTGTGCCTTTGCTGGTTCATTGATGTGTCGTTCTGGTCATGCACACCGTGACCGACGTAGCTAGTTCATTAGCTAATCTAGCCACCTGTAGCTAGACAGTAACTCCTCCAGTATGTGTTGATATCATTTCACAGGATATGTTTTTAGATGGAAGCTGCAGAGATCAGTGTGAAATGGCACTTCTGTTGCCAAATATCATATTCATCCATTATTTATTTTATTAATTAAATGACCTGGTAGGATGATGCATTGATCTGTGTTTTTGCCCAAAGTCAACCTTTAAAGGAACTGTCCAGTGTTTCCAGATTTCTATGAAATATGACCTATAGTTTTCCTTCCAAATGTTTTTAATTAAGTATGTTAAAAAAAGCAGGAGGTAACCTAATGGTTTGAGTGTTGGACTAGTGACCGAAAGGTTGCAAGTTCAAATCCCCGAGCTGACAAGGTCAAAGTCTGTCGTTTTGGCCCTGAAGGCAGTTGACCCACTGTCATTGAAAATAATAACTTTTTCTTAACTGACTTGCCTGGTAAAATAAAATAACATTTCTGTGTTGGAATGTTGTGAGTGTACCCCAACAACGGAATTGTGTGGGCCTTCCACTTATCCTTCCACTTATACTGTGTCATCAAAATACCAATCCACATACCCTTCAAACTACCCCTCAAGAGAGGTATAATAAGTAATGTCAAACTGTGTAGAATGACAGGAAATGCATTTTAAAATGTCCCCCCTGCAAAATTTGGTGAGCCCCACAGACCCCTGTCATCCCCCCCAAAATGTACACAACAATTCCACCCTTGCTGGGGAAAAACCAGAGCTTGACTGTATCCCAAATGGCATCATATTACCTAATGTAGTTCACTACTTTTGACCAGGGCCCATAGGGAATAGGGTGCCATTTGAGGCCCAGCCCTGTTATCTTCCTCTGTTTGCAATAAAGGATAACCTCAAAGTAGTCTGCTAATACAAACAACCCCAGAGGTTAAATGCTTTCAAAACTACGACACAGTTTTTCAAACCACTTTGTAATAGATCAGTGTAAGGATTGTCTTCATAATATTATCAAGGTTTCTCTGGGGAGTGGGGACCCCTCGCGTTGGTTGATCAGGACTGTGCCTCTCATCTGACGGAGTAAACAAACATGGTGGGAGGGGTGTGTGCAGTGTTCGTAATTGCTAATGTGGCAATTTGGCAGTACTATCATCAGTGTGGGTCAGTTTTCTCTCTCCCTTGGTATATTGCACAGCTTTGTTCTGTGTCCGGTCTGAGTGAAGCATACGTACGTCTCTTCAACACCGCTGAAAATAACTAAAAACACTTCAAAGGAAAAACCAACCGGAAGCAAATTTTCTTTCGAGACAAAACAGATTTAATTTTGTGTGTTTATGTTTGTGTACGGGAACAAACTAGAGGGTGGATGATGAGCAATGCCTCTTCTGAGAAATGTTGTCACTGTATACAAAAGAAACACATTAAAGGCTTTTGTGTTTTGTGAAAAACTTAAGATTAGTTTCTGCAGTTTGCTATATATCAGCAGTTTATACCTGTTTAGGAGAATGAGTATCCACCCCACAGTAGTATTTTCTTCATTGTTGAAGTTTTATATTGCCTCATCTATTGGAATCAGATTTAATGAAGTTGGTGACTGACAAGGTATATTAAACATTTACAACTTTAAAGGTTTTCTTCGCAGCACCTGGAATAGTGTTGGAAAACGACTAGAATATGAATGAAGGTCTCTAGTCAGCTATTTGTGAATTCTGTGTTTATTTACAATATACAGAACCAGTCAAAAGTCTGGACCCACCTACTCATTTAAGGGTTTTTCTTTATTCTTACTATTTTCTACATTGTAGAGTAATAGTGAAGACATCAGAACTATGAAATAACATATATGGAATCATGTAATAACCCAAAAAAGGTTACAAAAAATCTAAATATATTTGAGATTCTTCAAAGTAGCAGCACTTTGCCTTGGACCGATTTTTGGAAACCCTGCTGTAGATGTCCTGGAGGGCAGGCAGTATGCCCCCTGTGATGCGTTGGGCTGACCGCAGAACTCTCTGCATAGCTTGTGGTTGCGGACGGTGCAATTGCCATACTAGGCGGTGATACAGCCGGACAGGATGATCTCAATGGTGTATCTGTAGAAAGTAATATAATAAATATTCTATGATTTTGTAGAGAGCCGTCTGAATTGTATGTGTTTTTTAGCATATTTTATGCACACAACACTATTATATGCATTGTGTTTGTTGCTATGAAGTATCCTAAAATCGATTGATTTAGGGTATTTTATCTTTAAAGGTCCAATGCAGCCATTTTTATCTTAATATCAAATAATTTCTGGGTAACAATTCAGTACCTTGCTATGTTTGTATTAAATTAAATTGGTCAAAAATAAACAAAAATTGAAGGATTAAAGGTCCCCAAGAACATAGTGGCCTTTCCATTCTTAGATGGAAGACATTTGGAACCACCAAGACTCTTCCCAGAGCTGGCCGCCTGGCCAAATTGAACAATCGGGGGAGAAGGATCTTGGTCAGAGAGGTGACCAAGAACGCTCCAGAGTTCCTCTGTGAAGATGGGAGAACCTTCCAGAAGTACAACCGTCTCTGCAGCATTCCACCAATCAGGCCTTTATGGCAGAGTGGCCAGACGGAAGCCACTCCTCTGTAAAAGGCACATGACAGCCCGCTTGCAGTTTGACAAAAGGTACCTAAAGGACTCAGACCATGACAAACAAGATTCTCTGGTCTGATGAAACCAAGATTTAACACTTTGGCCTGAATGCCAAGCGTCACGTCTGGAGGAAACCTGGCAGCACCATCACTACGGTGAAACATTGTGGTGGGAGCATCATGCTGTGGGAATCTTTTTCAGCAGCAGGGACTGGGAGACTAGTCAGGTTCGACGGAAAGATGAACAGAGACAATTACAGAGATCCTTGATGAAAACTTGCTCAACAGCGCTCAGGACCTCAGACTGGGGCGAAATTTCACCTTCCAACAGGACAAAGACCCTAAGCACACAGCCAAGACAACGAAGAAGTGGCTTCGGGACAAGTCTCTGAATGTCCTTGAGTGGCCCAGCCAGAGTCTGGACTTGAACCTGATCGAACATACAGGTGTGCCAAGCTTGTAGCGTCAAACCAAAGAAGACTCGTTACTGTAATCGCTGCCAAAGGTGCTTTAACAAAATACTGAGTAAAGGGTCTGAATACTAAAGTAAATATGATCTTTCAGTTTTTTATTTTTTTTAATAAATTTGCAAACATTTCTAAAAATCATTTTTTTCTTTGTCATCAATGGGTATTGTGTGAAGATTGATGAGGGGGGAAAACAATTATTATAAATTGTAAAATAAGGCTGTAACTTAACAAAATATGGAAAAAGTCAAGGGGTCTGAATACTTTCCGAATGCACTGTATATACAGTTGAAGTCGGAACTTTACATACACCTTAGCCAAATACATTTAAACTCAGTTTCACAATTCCTGACATTTAATCCTAGTAAAAATTCCCTGTCTTTGGTCAGTTAGGATCACCACTTTATTTTAAGATTTAAGAATGTGAAATGTCAGAATAATAGTAGAGAGAATGATTTATTTCAGCTTTTATTTATTTCATCACATTCCAAGTGCGTCAGAAGTTTACCATACACTCAATTAGTATTTGGTAGCATTGCCTTTAAATTGTTTAATTTGGGTCAAAAGTTTTGGATCCTTCCACAATAACTTGGGTGAATTTTGGCCCATTCCTCCTGACAGAGCTGGTGTCAGGTTTGTCGGCCTCCTTGCTCGCACACGCTTTTTCAGTTCTGTATGCTTGGGGTCATTGTCCATTTGGAAGGCCCATTTGCGACCAAGCTTTAACTTCCTGACTGATGTCTTGAGATGTTGCTTCCCACATAATTTTCTATCCTCATGATGCCATCTATTTTGTGAAGTGCACCAGTCCCTCCTGCAGCAAAGCACCCCTACAACATGATGCTGTCACCCCTGTGCTTCACAGTTGGGATGGTGTTCTTCAGCTTGCAGCTTGTTTCCTCCAAACATTATTTTACCTTTATTTGTTTAACTAGGCAAGTCAGTTAAGAACAAATTCTTATTTTCAATGACAGCCTAGGAACAGTGGGTTAACTGCCAGTTCAGGGGCAGAACGACAGATTTGTACCTTGTCAGCTCGGGGGTTTGAACTTGCAACCTTCCGGTTACTAGTCCAACGCTCTAACCACTAGGCTACCCTGCCACCCCATTATGGCCAAACAGTTCTATTTTTGTTTCATCAGACCAGAGGACATTTCTCCAAAAAGTATGATCTTTGTCCCCATGTGCAGTTGCAAACCATAGTCTGGCTTTTTTTATGGCGGCTTTGGAGCAGTGGCTTCTTCCTTGCTGAGCGGCCTTTCAGATTATGTCAATATAGGACACTTTGTACTGTGGATATAGATACTTTTGTACCTGTTTCCTCCTTTGCTGTTGTTCTGGGATTGATTTGCACTTTTCGTACCAAAGTACGTCTCTAGGAGACAGAACACATCTCCTTCCTGAGCGGTATGAGGGCTGCGTGGTCCCATGGTGGTTATACTTGCATACTATTGTTTGTACAGATGAACGTGGTACCTTCAGGCATTTGGAAATTGCTCCCAAGGATGAACCAGACTTGTGGAGGTCTACCATTTTCTTTCTGAGGTCTTGGCTGATTTCTTTATATTTTTACATGATGTTAAGCAAAAGAGGCACCGAGTTTGAAGGTAGGCCTTGATATACATCCACATGTACACCTCCAATTGACTCAAATGATGTCAATTAGCCTATCAGAAGCTTCTAAAGCCATGACATCATTTTCTGGAATTTTCCAAGCTGTTTAAAGGCACACTCAACTTAGTGTATGTAAACTTCTGACCCAATGGAATTGTGATACAGTGAATTATAAGTGAAATAATCTGTCTGTAAACATTTGTTGGAAAAATTACGTGTGTCATGCACAAAGTAGATGTCCTAACCGACTTGCCAAAACTATAGTTTGTTAACCAGAAATTTGTGGTGGTTGCAAAGCGAGTTTTAATGACTTCAACCTAAGTGTATGTAAACTTCCGACTTCAACACACCACAACACACACACACACACACACATATATATATATATATATATATATATATATATATATATATATATATATATATATACAGGAAAATCGTATTTAAAAAAAAATCTTCAGCTGACTGATTGAGTCTGCAGCAGACCTTAAGGGTTTGGCTTATCCCCACCCCCTTCTTCGACATGCCACATTCTCAGAAATAAAGATACTGTTTCTTTTCAGTGGAAAAAGACGCAAATAAATGGAAGTCCTGAGAAGAAGCAAAAGCTGGAGAACAAAGACGTCTATCACTCACTCATTTCATTCTCTCCTTTTTCTTCCCATTTAACGGGGTTTTAGAGAGTGTATAGGATGCATTCGAATGCAAAAAGAGATGAAAAGAAGGTTCTTCCTCGCGGCAGGGGTCCTCGAAAGGATACGCACATAAACTAAAGTAGAAAGGGGAAGCCCCCCTTCACTCGCTCAGACACACATACACATACACACAAACAGGCGCACACATGCACACACACATACATGCACGGACGAACGCAAACACAGACACACAAGCGCATATACAGACGCACACAAATGCGTGAGCTCACATATACAGTACACACACACACACACACACACACACACATGCACGCACAAACGCGCGCATGCACCACGAGCACGCACACACTCACACCAGTAGAGATAGCTAATGTACACTGAGGGTGGGGGTTGGAATTAAAACCCAACGAATGAAAGAAAAGAGGAGGAATGAGGGAAAGAAAAAACAATACAAACTGGGGAAAGGAAGTGAGAATGAAAGAGGGAGAAGTATTTGAAAAGAGAGAGAACAAGGATAGGGGATAGGAAGAGCATGGAGGATGTAAAAAGAGGACAAAGAATGTGTTTTGATAATAAACAGACTGTGTGTGTATGACTGAGGGTGATATTGTGGATGTCTGTGAAGTGTGAACACACCTTTTACTTGGGCATGAATTTAATGAAGTTCTGCATATCTATATAATGCTATAAACCTACCTCATCCTTGTTTCTGGTCCGTGCATCTGGGCCTGTTTTGTAGGCTATGTGTGAAAGTGTAGCCCTGTGTGTTTTTAAGATTGCGAGGAGGTAGCTTGTTGAAAATTGAAAATGTTTGTGCCAATGCGTGTTTTGATGGGCACATTCTTGCAAGTAGCCTATTGTTGAGGTTTTCTGAGTTAGTGTGTTAGGGTATAAATAAACATGTGAATAAGTGAGTGAGGTGAGTATATAAATGTGTGAGTGAGGCCTGCTTGCCTGTGGACCCGGCTGCTTTGTGCGGCCCGTTGAAAGGCCCTGTGAAAAGAGCCGCCAGTCTGGTTCCCTTGCAGGGGAGTGAGTTTAGGGGGTCAGCACGGTCAGCCTTGGGATAAATGCACCCCATTGTCTGCATTAAGGAGATGCTCTCAGTAGGGAGTCTATAAACCTCAGTGGCTACACCAACACCCGGAGCTCTGGAGCTCCTTGGGGGAACCCAAAGGGACACCCAGCCAGAGAACAGGCTCAGGGCTGGGGGGACACCAGGAATGGAGAGTCCCTCTGGGTGGACAGATGGATGTCTGGCTCGCTGGGTGTCATCGGCTTGGGAGAGGACTCGGATAGAGCTACTGTTACATGTAGCACCCTCTGTAACCTTTCAACTGCCATCCACCCATCCCCGCCATCCTCTCTTTCCTCCCCTAAACAAGCGGCTACAGCGACAGGTCAGCCAACAACCCCCTCAGATCGTAGCAGTTCCTGAGACCCCCAGAAAAGCCCCTGAACATCCCCAGAACACAAACCACCACAGAATAAGGCCTTTGTTCCAGGAGAACTGGAACAAGCTTCTCTTTTCCTTTACCGAGCTGGGGTGTAATGAGGTGTGTGTGTGTGTGTGTGTGTGTGTGTGTGTGTGTGTGTGTGTGTGTGTGTGTGTGTGTGTGTGTGCGCGTGTGCGTGTGTGTATGTGTGCGTGTTTGTTCAGGTATGCTTGTGTGTGTCTGCTTGCGTGTGGGGGCTTTGAGCTTCGTGGAATGTCCCTGCTCTCCCCTTCTCAGAGACATGAGATGGGCAAACATGAAATCAAAGTGGAAAAGCCTCACAAAGGGGTGCCAGGGGGATGATTAGTGTGGGGGAGGATTGAGGGGTACCTTGTCCCCCCCGGCCTAGCCTCCCCTCATCTCGGGCCCCCAGAAAGCACCAGGCCCCAGAGTGGCATGAAAAGAACCCTTATGAGGGACTTGGCTGTTCCGCCTGCCTCGGATTAAGGCCCCAAACACACAGCCTGCCAGCCACGGTATATATATCTTTGTATTTTATCACTCACTCTCACCATCACAAGCTAGGGGGATGGATGCCTTTTAGCCAGCCACCTATTGTTAGATAGAAGCCATTCTCTATGGCTACCAATGTCTTTTTCACACATAGATACGAATAGAGACACACACACACACATGAACTCATTCACATGCATTTACGTGTCATACAGGTGTTCAGCACAAACAAACCATATTTGTGTTTTAAATACCAGTAAGCACTGTCCCCTTTCAAAGCAAAACCCTTTTTCTATGGCCAATATTATTATTCAGTCAGCAAAGTAAACCGCCATGCTATCTGATCTGGACAGAGCTTGATGTTGAAAGGAAACATATTTATTTATTTTTATTTTACCTTTATTTAACTAGGCAAGTCAGTTAAGAACAAATTCTTATTTTCGATGACGGCCTAGGAACAGTGGGTTAACTGACTGTTCAGGGGCAGAACGACAGATTTGTACCTTGTCAGCTCGGGGGTTTGAACTTGCAACTTTCTGGTTACTAGTCCAACGCTCTAACCACTAGGCTACCCTGCCGGGTATTGTCCTCATACAGTTTGAAATGTACTGTAAATGTGTATCGCTCCAAACATGTAGGTTTCCTGAGGGGATTTGCGTTTAGTTGGGGTGATCATACTGTGGGGGGTTGTGACAGTATGACCGTCTGTACCATTTATATGCTTATGCATATGTGCTACTGTATACTGTACATTCAGTCTATAGAAGCTTAGTCGGGGCATCTATGTCTACAGCTAAAACTCACTCCACCACACACTCACACGCTGCAGCCGTCCCTGAACGTCTGAAAATAAAGAGACGTCATGCTCCAAATAGGATTGTGTTTTTGTCCAAAGGTAATGATGTATGGTTTATAAGAAGCCAGCCTGCTGGTGCTGCATGACTTGATGTGAGGAGATTGATGCCATAGGTAATACATAGGTTATGCAGGTAATACAGACGTTATGATCAGAGAGGGGAAGGAGAATTTATGGATTGTGCAGTTAGAGAAAGTTAAATGGAAGGAGAGCCAAAACATTACCTTCACCTGGGCTTTTTTCCATGTTCTGTGAACAGAGAGAGAGCGAGGGAGAAAGAGCAATGTATGTGTGTGTGTGTGTGTGTGTGTGGTGTGTGTGTGTGTGTGTGTGTGTGTGTGTGTGTGTGTGTGAGTGTGCATGGAAAATGAGGCACTCTAGCTCTGCTCTGAGTCGCGGCTCAGCTCGCCGACGGGACCCTCTGGTCCGCTGGGGATTCTGAGGTGCAGCCGAGGTGTTGTCTGCTCCCTAGATCTTACGTCTAGTAAACTACTATGAAATAATCACGACGGCTCGCCAGGCGGGTGGGGGGGTGGGGTGGGGGGGGCAAAGCAGCCTTTGTTCACCACACAGCCTTTACTTCTGTGAGTGTGTGCGTGAGTTTGTGCGTGTGTGCATATGTGTTTGTGTTTGCACATGAGTGGGTGTCGCTGTGTACAGTACAGTAAATGTGAGCCTACACACACGTCAGCTGGCACTGTCACAGTTCCACCTGGATTCTGGCTCTGGCAGCCATTTTCCTACCGTCGGCAACATGAGGTCATTGATTTGGTCATTACACAATCCTGCCGTTTGCTGCTCCCCTCTGACCATCACCATCTAGACCCTGCCGGGCGAGGAGTTTGTGGGTGTGTCTGAGCAAGGGGGGTGCCAATTAGTGAACCCTGAGACAGATGACCTGTTTATCCTGCAGCAGTAACAACGGCGGGGCCAGGGCGATGTCGGGTTCTTGGAAAGCCCTGTGTGTTTATCCAACGTTCCTGTGATGTCACCGTCTAGAGTCAAAATGATTGTCTGAATGGTTTCCAGCTCCTTCGTCATTCACCCTGACCACACCTGACTGCACCTTGTTTTACCCTGTCGTACCACTCATCTGCTAGAAATTATCTAAGTTCCAGAAGTGCTAAAATCAGTATTATAAACTGGGTGGTACGTGCCCTGAATGCTGATTGGCTGACAGGCGTGGTATATCAGACCGTATACCACAGGTATGACAAAACATTTATTTTTACTTCTCAAATTACGTTGGTAAACAGTTTATAGCCTTATTACCAGCCTTATTGCTTCAATCTAAATCCTGTTGAGCTACATTCCCCTATTAGTACATTTTGCTTTGTCATCTCAATTTGCTTACTCCCTCGTCTGATTGTCTTCAATCAGTATGTATTGATTTTAATTTAGTGGTGGGAAAAGTACCCAATTGTCGTACTTGAGTAAAAGTAAAGATACCTTAATAGAAAATGACTCAAGTAAAAGTGAAAGTCACCAAGTAAAATCCTACTTGAATAAAAGTCTAAAGATATGTGGTTTCAAATATACTTATGTATCAAAAGTAAATGTTGTTGTTAAAATATACGTAACTATCAAAGCTAAAAGTAAAAGTATAAATCATTTCAAATTCCTTATACTGAGCAAACTAGACGGCACAATTTTTTTTACGAATAGCTGGGGCACGCTTCAACACCCAGACATCATTTACAAACGAAGTATGCGATTAGTGAGTCCGCCAGATCAGAGGCAGTAGGGATGACCAGGGATGTTCTCTGTTTAGGGAGTCCGCCAGATCAGAGGCAGTAGGGATGACCAGGGATGTTCTCTGTTTAGGGAGTCTGCCAGATCAGAGGCAGTAGGGATGACCAGGGATGTTCTCTTGATAAGTGTGTGAATTAGACCATTTTCCAGTCCTGCTAAGCATTCAAAATGTAACGAGTACTCTTGGGTGTCAGGGAAAATGCATGGAGTAAAAAGTACATCCTTTTCTTTAGGAATGTAGTGAAGTAAAAGTAAAAGCTGTCAAAAAATATAAATAGTAAAGTAAAGTACAGATACCCCCAAAAAAATAATTATGTAATACTTTACACAACTGTAATTTAGTCCAACGGATTCCTGAGCCCACTCGTTTGAATGTAAAGAATCCTGCTAAATCAACTCTGATTGGTCTCGTACTGACAAATAAACCTCCGCTCCCTCTCTCCCTCACCCCCTCCAGCTCCCTTTGCTATGGACCTCAGTGATCACTGTCCCATAGTCTGTCAGAAACGCAAAGTTTACAAAGAAAAGGAGATCCGCACACTCTAGGAGCTCAGATGCAATAATTTAACACCAACAGCCAAGCTGTCTTCATTAGGGTATAATGACAAAAATGTGGTTCACATAAGCAAAAAGGCCCGAAGGAGTGTGGTATATTGCCAATATACCCTGGCTAAGGACTGTTCTTATGCACGACACAAAGCAGAGTGCTAGGACACAGCCGTTAGCCGTGGTATATTGTCCATATATCACAAACCAAGAGGTGCCTTTTTGCTATTATAAACGGGTTACCAATGTAATTAGAGCAGTAAAAAATAAAGGTTTTGTCATACCCGTGGTATACGGTCTGATATACCACGGCTTTCAGCCAATCAGAAATCAGGGCTCGAACCACCCAGTTTATTGTAGTTCATGTAGAGTTTGAAAGGACACACAGATTCTGTAATCATGACTGTGTGTTGTGTCTGTAATCATGACTGTGTGTGTTTTGTCTGTAATCATGGCTGGTTGTGGCTTGATTTCATTGGTAGATTTATAGATGTAAATGTAACATATAAAAAAGCATTCATTTAGTAATTAAAACGTTGTTATTAAATTGTAGTGTGGCTCTCCTTTTCTTTTTCATGCGCTCTACTCCTGTCACGTTCCTTTGTTATGTTTGGTCAGGGCGTGAGTTGGGGTGGGTTGTCTATGTTCTTATTTCTATGTTATAATTTCGACGTGTTTGGCCTAGTATGGTTCTCAATCAGAGGCAGGTGTCGTTCGTTGTCTCTGATTGAGAATCATACTTAGGTAGCCTTTTCTCACCTATGTTTTTTGGGTGATTATTTTCTGTTAGTGTTTTTTCATCACCTCACAGAACTGTTTCGGTTTCGTTTCATTCTCTTTGTTATTTTGTTTAGTGTTCGGAGTTTAAATAAATATGATCATGAACACTTACCACACTGCGCTTTGGTCCTCCTCTACTTCCACCGAAGACAACATTACAGAATCACCCACCAACCAAGGACCAAGCAGCGTGGTAAGGAGCAGCGCTATCTGGAGGAGGTGACAACATGGGACGAAATAGAGAGGTGGTCGGTCGACCCAGGGAGAGTGTCGGAGCCCACCTGGGATTCTCTGGAGCAGTGCGAGGAGGGTTACAGGAGAATGGAGTTGGCAACACGAACACGGCAGCGCAACAGGGACGAGAGGCAGCCCCAAAAATGTAGAGTGTGGCTAAGTCAGGTAGGAGACCTGAGCCAACTCCCCGTGCTTACCGTGGAGAGAGGTGGACCGGGCAGGCACCGTGTTATGCCGTGATTCGCACGGTGTCCCCAGTGCACAGGCATAGCCCGGTGCGCTACATCGCAGCGCCTCGTATCGGCCGGGCTAGAGTGGGCATCGAGCCAGGTGCTATGAAGCCGGCTCAGCACAACTGGTCTCGAGTGCATCTCCTCAGCCCAGGGTATATGGCACCAGCCCTACGCATGGTGTTCCCAGTTCACCAGCAGAGCCCAGTGCGGTCTGTTCCACCACGCCGCACTGGCCGGGCTACGGGGAGTATCCAGCCAGGACAGGTTGTGCAGGCTCGGTGCTCGAGTCCTCCAGTGCGCCTCCACGGTCCGGTCCATCCGGTGCCTTCTCCACGCACCAAGGCCTCCGGTGGCAGCCCCACGCACCAGGCTGTCTCTCCGTCTCCTCCCTCCAGGTGCTCCCGCCTGTCCAGCGCTGCCAGAGTCTTCCTCCTCTCCAGCGCTGCCAGAGTCTCCCTCCTGTCCAGCGCTGCCAGAGTCTCCCTCCTGTCCAGCGCTGCCAGAGTCTCCCTCCTGTCCAGCGCTGCCAGAGCCGCCCGTCTGTCCAGCGCTGCCAGAGCCGCCCGTCAGTCAGGAGCCGCCAGAGCCGCCCGTCAGTCAGGAGCCGCCAGAGCTGCCCGTCAGTCAGGAGCCGCCAGAGCCGCCCGTCAGTCAGGAGCCGCCAGAGCCGCCCGTCAGTCAGGAGCCGCCAGAGCCGCCCGTCAGTCAGGAGCCGCCATAGACGCCCTTCACTCCGGTGCTGCCGGAATCGCCCTTCACTCCGGAGCTACCGGAATTGCCCTTCACTCCTGCGCTGCCGGAATCGCCCTTTCACTCCCGCCTGTCTGGTGTCCCCGGAATCTCCCGTCCATTCGGGACCCGCGGCAAGGTTCCCCAGTCCGTGGGCCGAGACTATGGTGGAGTGGGGTCCACGTCCCGCGCCAGAGCCGCCACTGCGGACAGACGCCCACCCAGACCCTCCCCTATAGGTTCAGGTTTTGCGGCCGGAGTCCGCACCTTTGGGGGGGGGGGGGGGTACTGTCACGTTCTGACCTTAGTTCCTTTGTTATGTCTTTGTTTTAGTTTGGTTGGGGTGGGTTGCCTATGTTCTTATTTCTATGTTATATTTTCTACGTGTTTGGCCTAGTGTGGTTCTCAATCAGAGGCAGGTGTCGTTCGTTGTCTCTGATTGAGAATCATACTTAGGTAGCCTTTTCCCACCTGTGTTTTGTGGGTGATTATTTTCTGTTAGTGTTTTTTCATCACCTTACAGAACTGTTTCGGTTTCGTTTCATTCTCTTTGTTATTTTGTTTAGTGTTCGGAGTTTAAATAAATATGATCATGAACACTTACCACACTGCGCTTTGGTCCTCCTCTCCTTCCACCGAAGACAATGTTACAACTCCGCTAGCCAGCACCAGGCCTATATAATAGGTGTGTGTTTCTTCCCCGCCAGAAACACAAAGTTGCCTAAAACTATACAACGCCATATCACTGAGAGATACTTTAAACACTTCCACAAGCAAGGGTTCTTACATGACATTTACCATTAAGGCTTACTTATTGTTAATGACACTCCGGAAGCGGAGCTTGTCCTTGAACAGTTCTTTAGTACGTTCATCTCTGTATCTGATAAACATGCTCCTATGAAGAGATGAAGAATTAAAGATAGAGCCAACCCATGGTTCAGGCCTGAACTTGCTGAGTTAATTCAGCTAAGGAACAAAGCTTGGTCTGAAGCCAGACACTCTGGTAGTTCTGCTAACTGGCTCACCTTCAGACAACTTAGAAACACATTTACTGCTTCCATAAAAAGGACTAAATCAAATTTCATTAATTCCATTTCTGACCCTCTTGGCGCTAAGTTAGGAAGGCTATTAAATCCCCAAAAAGAAGCAGCCACACAGTCGGGTTCGCAACTTACTGTTGAGAGTGAGAACAATGGCATACACAAGGTGCAATTTAGAAATTTGTTTGTGCATCAGCAATCACTCAATTAGCTCGTCAGCTTTTGTTTTTAGTAAGCATTACAGACTGGGTTGGGGCCCATTGTTCAGCAGTAATAATACAACATTTGCAAACATTCGCCTCCACCCCATGGCAAAAGTACCTGTAAAATGGATGTGGGTACACAACCCACTCAATTCAAGAATCGCTCACCAATATTTAAAAAAGTGCTAAAAGTTGATAAAAACCAATTGTATGTTTTTCTCCATGTCAATTGCTGGACATTCCTGCTGACTGCAGGAATGTCCACCAGAGCTGTTGCCAGAGAATTGAATATTAATTTCGAGAATTTGGAGGTACGTCCAACCGGCCTCACAAACACAGACCGCGTGTAACCAGGCCAGCCCAAGACCTCCACATCCGGCTTCTTTACCTGCAGGATCGTCTGAGACCAGCCACCCGGACAGCTGATGAAATTGTGGGTTTTCACAACCAAAGAATTTCTGTGCAAACTGTCAGAAACTCGTCTCAAGGAAGCTCATCTGCGTGCTCATCATCCTCACCAGGGTCTTGACCTGACTGCAGTTTGGCATCGTAACAGACTTCGATGGGCAAATGCTCACCTTCGATGGCTACTGGCACGCTGGAGAAGTGTGGATGAATCCTGGTTTCAAATGTACTGGGCAGCTGCCAGACCGCGTGTATGGCGTTGTGTGGGCGAGCAGTTTGCCGATGTCAACATTGTGAACAGAGTGCCCCATGGTGGCATTTGGGTTATGGTATACGGGCAGGCATAATCTACGGACACTGAACACAATTTAAATTTTATCGATGGCAATTTGAATGCAGAGATACCGTGACGAGATCCTGAGGCACGTTGTCATACCATTCATCTGCCACCCTCACCTCATGTTTCAGCATGATAATGCAGGCCTCATGTCGCAAGGATCTGTACACAATTCCCGGAAGCTGAAAATGTCCCAGTTCTTCCATGGTCTGTATACTCACCAGACATGTCATCCACTGAGCTGTTTGGGATGCTCTGTATCAAAGTGTACGACAGTGTGTTCCAGTTCCAGCCAATATCCAGAAACTTCGCACAGCCCTTAAAGAGGAGTGGGACAACATTCCACAGGCCACAATCAACAGCCTTGATCTATGAGAAGGAGACGTGTCGCTCTGCATGAGTCAAACGATGGTCACACCAGATGCTGACTGGTTTTCAGATCCACGCCCTTTTTCAAAAAGGTGTCTTTCACCAACAGATGCATATCTGTATTCCCATTCATGTGACATCCATAGATTAGGGCCTAGTGAATTTATATGAACTGTATCTCAATAAAATCAAATAAATTGTTGCATGATGCATTTATATTTTCGTTGAATGTATATAAAGCACTTCTCCAGAAACTTCCATACTAGCTCACCTCACTTCTAATGTGGAAATCTAGTAACCATAATACGCCCTCTCAAGTCTGGTTGGTATTAGAGGTTTCCCAGGTCACCTCAAGGTTGGGGAAGACTGCTTTCAGTTACTATGCCCCTCAGACCTGGAATGACCTACAGGTCACTCTAAAACGTGATTCTTTGTTCCCAAAAGGTGAATTTAGGGCTCTGATATTTTTTTATTTCACTTTATTTAACCAGGTAGGCCAGTTGAGAACAAGTTCTCATTTACAACTGCGACCTGGCCAAGATAAAGCACAGCAGCGAGACAAAAATAACAACACAGAGTTACACATGGGATAAACAAACGTACAGTCAATAACACAATAATAATAACAATAATAACACTTACCAATGAAAACTGCACTTGTTTTGATTGATTGTATATATTTGTTTCTACTGCACTTTAAATGTAATGTAATTGATTTCTTTGAAATGTTGTAACTGTAATATGTACTGATCATGCATGAATAGTTATTCACATTGCTTGAACTATTGTTTTCAGGGCACCATTGGAAATGGACCCTGGTCTCAATCGGTTCCCCTGGTTAAATAAAGGTTAATACGTGTGGGTGTGTTGACGTGTTAGTGACTTGGTATTAATGAACTCTCCAGCTATAGACCTCACTCACTTCTTTGGCACAGGAGACAACCTTCTTTGTCTCTCTCTCTCTCTCTCTCTCTCTCTCGCTCTTTTTTTTTTCACCTTCCTTCCTTCCTTCCTCTCTCTCTCTCTCTCTCTCTCTCTCTCTCTCTCTCTCTCTCTCTCTCTCTCTCTCTTTCTCTCTCCTCTTTTTTTCTCTTTCTTTCCATTCTCTCTCTTTCTCTTTCCTCTAAGATTAATCCATGGCCTACTCTAGAGAGGTTCATTTTGACGATTGCTGAAGGATTTCCAAGGCTCTTAAAGGGTGAGATAGTCATGCTTAGGCCTCATTATAGTGTCTGGGGAGAGAGAGAAAAGACAGGAAATAGTTTTGTTCTGCTAAGAGAGCAGTAGCAGTCGGGCTAAGTGAACATGCTGTCAAAGAGAGAAAGTGAGAGAGACATTTGTTCTGTGATTAGCACAGTGAGCGCTCTCAGCTCCTCCACTGTTCTCTACTTAACTAGCAATTATTATCTAGAGGAGTGGAGGCCTTAGATGAGCAGACAGGCTTTAATCTTGTTCTTCCTCTGGCTGGATCCAACATGTACAGTACCTTATGTGCTACTCTGGGGATCTTGAATTGTAGAGAAATAACTTTACCACAATTGGCCGTGTTCAACATCAATCTCAGTGGCTGTTGGACTTTTTCAGCCATATAGACATGGAATTGACTTGCAATTGCTCTCTTTTTTAGTTTCTCTCTCTCTCTCTCTCTCTCTCTCTCTCTCTCTCTCTCTCTCTCTCTCTCTCTCTCTCTCTCGCTCTCTATACACTACCGTTCAAAAGTTTGGGGTCACTTAAAAATGTCCTTGTTTTTGAAAGAAAATATAATTTTTTGTCCATTAAAATAACATCAAATTGATCAGAAATACAGTGTAGACATTGTTCATGTTGTAAATGACTTTGATTTTTAATGGAATATCTATATAGGCGTACAGAGACCCATTATCAGCAACCATCACTCAATTAGCCTTTTAAAATGATAAACTTGGATTAGCTAACACAACGTGACATTGGAACACAGGAGTGATGGTTGCCGATAACGGGCCTCTGTACGCCTATATATATATAAATATATTTTCCTCTCTCCTCTCCATTGCCTGACATAATATAGAGAGAGCATTCTGATTGTGTCTTCTCGCTGCTCCAAGACATCTCAGCCATACCAAATCTCTTAGAAGCGCGAGGCGAAAGGGGAAGAATTCGGCTTAGTCCTGGAATGGCTTGGATAGCGGGCCCCTTCTGAGTTTCCTTCAACTTTTCATTTTGCGGAGTGCCGTGGTAGATTTACTGTAATCTGGCAGATCAAAGGCAATGAGTTCAGTCCTATTCCCATAATCCTGTTTGATGGTGACTGTTGTGAAAGTAATAACAATGAAAAAAGATAATTCAGTTTAAGCTGGTGGGGTGTTTTTTCCCCCTCTCATTACATACGGTATGTTGACGCATTAATAACAGATTCATCATTTTCTATTTTGGTTCTGTTTGCACGGTTTCTAATTTTTCTCTCTTCAGTTTACATTTGAGTAATTTAGCAGACGTGCTTATCCAGAGCGACTTACAATAGTGAGTGCATACATCCTCATAATGGTCCTCCTCAAATCAAACCCACAACCCGGGCATTGCAAGCACCATGTTCTACCAACTGAGCCACACAGGACCACAGTTCACAGAGAGGATGTTGTTGATGCTGTTGATGAATTCATATCAGCTCCGATTTTAGTTGATGATAATGAACTAAATCATCATTTCCAATCATGGATCTGCTTGGGTTCTATCCAAACTACAGTAAAATACTTCTTACATTGTTAATCAAGTGTGATTTTCACGGCAGACTGTTTGAGAGAGAGGGGGGGGGGGGGGGGGGGGGAGCAAGAGAAACAGTTATTGATCCATCTCTCTGATCTAAACCGTAGGTTAATGGATTAGCTTCCACTTTTTGCATCAACGCATCTGAAAAGGCCTGAACTGGATCTCAGTGCTATGCTAACCCAACAGAAAGGAAATCTAATTTTTACCCAGCGACAGGCTCTCTTGCTGAGGGCTCAGTCATCTAGTAAGCATTCCAGGAGTGATAATTATGAGATTTCATCTGACAGCCAAATAATATTCCAACTGGGGGCCTTTGATTGACTTAAGTGGGAAACAATTAGTGACAGTGAATGTCCCTCCCGGACATGGTGGAACCCCTGTACGATGCCCCCCGGAAAGCCTGTTCCCCTACTCCATACGGTGACCCCCCTCCCATACATTGCCCCCAGAAAGCCATTTCTCCAGCCTAATATGTGCCCCCCCTGATACAGTGCCCCCCAAAGGCCTACCCCCTCCCTGCGTAATGCGTACCTCCCTGCTCTACCCTAGCGCTCCACTTAGGGGCATGATACTAATGGCAGATGTTGTCTCTAAGTGGAGGGCAGCCATCAGAGCTCTGGAGACAGTTGCCTATTTTAACCTTTTTTTTTACCTTCATCTCACTCCAAATCACAATGAACAAGACCATCTCTGTCTATTTTTCTCTCTTCTTCAAACCCAACCGGCAACTGCAGTAAATGACCCTCGGGGCTCACACTGACAGGAGACTGCTTTGCTGGGCAAACCAATTATTAAAAACAAAAAGCGTCTGTTCACTGTGTTTCTGCTGCCCGTGTCAGCTCAGTATCCCAGGAATTTGACAACAAACCAGGGGAATAAAGGAGGGGGGTGTGGCGATGTTGAAGGTCTCTGTGCTCAAAGTACTGTATTGCAGATGTACTGTTTCCTGAAAGGAGGAGATATCCCGATTCTCTCTCTCTCTCTCTCTCTCTCTCTCTCTCTCTCTCTCTCTCTCTCTCTCTCTCTCTCGCAGACATCAGACGAGCAAATCAAATGGAATAGATTCCCTTTGCCTTTCTTATTTGTTTGTTTACTTCTGCTTGCTTCACACAGACACAGCTCTGCATCTTTCATGTGGATAGTACTTCTCTCCTGTTCTCACTATCTCTTGTTCAGAGATCGCCATCTCCTTCTCTCCTTCTGACTTCCTCTTTATCTCATTGTTCTCTCCCCTTCTCTTTCCCCCTCTCTTTCCCCTTCACATGTATCTCTCCCCTTACCCTCCTTTCTTATTCGGAGCTCCCTCCCTCCCTTGCTCACAAAGACAATGTGTGACATTGATCTCGAGATCATGGAGGATGTGGCCTCATCTTCAGAAAGGCACAGTGCCATGCCTCTGTGTGATGATAAACTCTTGATAGTGCAACAAAAAAAAGTTGGCAAAGAATCTGCAAAGAACAACCCGGTAACTTCAAATGTTGATGACAGCATCCTGAGTCTGCAATGTTTTGCTTACATAGATCTCTACAACTGACGCATATCTCAAAAACAACACAATGCAAAGAAACTTCTGGAATCATACTAGAAGAGACGCTGTAAAATGCATCTTACCTACGCCATCTTTTTAGTCAGTCCAGTTGCATGAAACAGCTACATGTATGGTAGCCTACATTTTGTTAATTGTGTCTTGTCTTTTCGGAAGACAATTTTGTACAGTAATCATCTTCTTCTCTTTGAGAGTAGAAAAAAAGAAGACAAGCCCTCTTCTCACACATAATGAGAACCAGCCCAATGGCACATGTCTGATTGATGTCGGGAACTGTGGTTGCTCTGCCTTGACTTTAAGACGTTTTCTCTCTCTCTCTCTCTCTCTCTCTCTCTCTCTCTCTCTCTCTCTCTCCCTTTTCCTTTCTTTTGTCACCTTGTCAAGACCTGAGTGATCTATCATTAGAATACCGTAGGAATAATACACTCATTCTAATACGGTTCATGATTTAATCCTTTCTATTTGGGCTCTGGGTAGAATGCCCTGACTGTTCATACTGTGAAGGAAGAGGTCTTATTGGTGCAAGAGAAGGAACCTGTGGAGTAGAGACCCCCTAGTGGTAGCTTTGGAAACAGTAGTACCCTCCAGGATTATACAGCTCATACAGCCTCATTGTTTCCTTTTCATTTGTCCTCTGGGTATCTCACCTCTCTGAAAAATGGCACCATTTAATTTCCATGGAAATAGGTCTTTGAGTTGTTCACGAATACAGTGTATTCTATAGTGGTGACAGTGTTGAGACTGAGTACAAGAGGGGGGGTTTAGTGAGGCTGAGCAAGATCATAGTCTGGAATCAGGCTGGAATGAGTAGATGTTCACCACATACTATGCTATGATCATCCCTTTGTCTCTGCAGGGCTGTGAGGGCTGAGCTGGGTTGGGGTGCGGCTGGGGTGGGCTGACCTAGCCCTGTACCTATCTAGGAACCCATACTGCTTCAGTAGCCTTGGTCGGCTCCATAGAATCCAGAGCCTCCACAGTATTTCTTATTAGGGCTTTATCTAATAATAATAATATATGTCATTTGTATAGCTAAAATCTAAAATACGCTTTTAAAACAACAAAAAATAACATTTCAGTCACCCTGAAATTGACAGTTCTGGGTGGAAGATATTCCACTGTCATCCACAGAGGCAGGTGCAAGTCCAACAGGTCACATCCTGTGTCCACTGTCATGCGCACCTTCCTCACCTGGATATTTAACAAATCTGGATGTGGTCATTCATCAAATCAATCATGATTTATATATTATAACATGCCCTCAATGTGGTAATAAAATCCGATTGAATATGTTTGGCAATTTTCACTGCATAACATTTAGAAGTAGCCCCCTTTCAGGCTTAGAATAAGTAACTCCTAAATGTTAACTCCCATTCGTATAAGCTGGCAGCATACAGTGCCTTGCGAAAGTATTCGGCCCCCTTGAACTTTGCAACCTTTTGCCACATTTCAGGCTTCAAACATAAAGATATAAAACTGTATTCTTTTGTGAAGAATCAACAACAAGTGGGACACAATCATGAAGTGGAACGACATTTATTGCATATTTCAAACTTTTTTAACAAATCAAAAACTGAAAAATTGGGCGTGCAAAATTATTCAGCCCCTTTAAGTTAATACTTTGTAGCGCTACCTTTTGCTGCGATTACAGCTGTAAGTCGCTTGGGGTATGTCTCTATCAGTTTTGAACATCGAGAGACTGAAATGTTTTCCTATTCCTACTTGCAAAACAGCTCGAGCTCAGTGAGGTTGGATGGAGAGCATTTGTGAACAGCAGTTTTCAGTTCTTTCCACAGATTCTCGATTGGATTCAGGTCTGGACTTTGACTTGGCCATTCTAACACCTGGATATGTTTATTTTTGAACCATTCCATTGTAGATTTTGCTTTATGTTTTGGATCATTGTCTAGTTGGAAGACAAATCTCCGTCCCAGTCTCAGGTCTTTTGCAGACTCCATCAGGTTTTCTTCCAGAATGGTCCTGTATTTGGCTCCATCCATCTTCCCATCAATTTTAACCATCTTCCCTGTCCCTGCTGAAGAAAAGCAGGCCCAAACCATGATGCTGCCACCACCATGTTTGACAGTGGGGATGGTGTGTTCAGAGTGATGTGCTGTGTTGCTTTTACGCCAAACATAACGTTTTGCATTGTTGCCAAAAAGTTCAATTTTGGTTTCATCTGACCAGAGCACCTTCTTCCACATGTTTGGTGTGTCTCCCAGGTGGCTTGTGGCAAACTTTAAACAACACTTTTTATGGATATCTTTAAGAAATGGCTTTCTTCTTGCCACTCTTCCATAAAGGCCAGATTTATGCAATATACGACTGATTGTTGTCCTATGGACAGAGTCTCCCACCTCAGCTGTAGATCTCTGCAGTTCATCCAGAGTGATCATGGGCCTCTTGGCTGCATCTCTGATCAGTCTTCTCCTTGTATGAGCTGAAAGTTTAGAGGGACGGCCAGGTCTTGGTAGATTTGCAGTGGTCTGATACTCCTTCCATTTCAATATTATCGCTTGCACAGTGCTCCTTGGGATGTTTAAAGCTTGGGAAATCTTTTTGTATCCAACTCCGGCTTTAAACTTCTTCACAACAGTATCTCGGACCTGCCTGGTGTGTTCCTTGTTCTTCATGATGCTCTCTGCGCTTTTAACGGACCTCTGAGACTATCACAGTGCAGGTGCATTTATACGGAGACTTGATTACACACAGGTGGATTGTATTTATCATCATTAGTCATTTAGGTCAACATTGGATCATTCAGAGATCCTCACTGAACTTCTGGAGAGAGTTTGCTGCACTGAAAGTAAAGGGGCTGAATAATTTTGCACGCCCAATTTTTCAGTTTTTGATTTGTTAAAAAAAGTTTGAAATATCCAATAAATGTCGTTCCACTTCATGATTGTGTCCCACTTGTTGTTGATTCTTCACAAAAAAAGTTTCATATCTTTATGTTTGAAGCCTGAAATGTGGCAAAAGGTCGCAAAGTTCAAGGGGGCCGAATACATTCGCAAGGCACTGTATATATATATACACACAATCAAAACTTAATTAGCTAACAAAATATTTACAGAGCTCTCTGTTTAGGTGACCTCACAGCACCATGGCAACCTCGGACGTCCAGGGACCTAGCTGGGCCAGCGGATCTCATCACTACAAATGTGCTGGGATAGAGATGTACAGGATCAGAGAGAGAGAGATAAAAGAGGGATGGAGGGGGGAGAGAGAGAGAGAGAGAGTGAGTCCCTGTCAATGCTGATATCGATCATCTCCTCAAGTAGTGTTTTATAAAGAGAAGTGAGGAGGAGAGCCTATCTTTACTTACAGACACAGACTGTCGTCTGTGAAAGAGTGGCATGCCTGCTGTCCTCACCTAACCTCTCATAAGGCAGAGCAGTCAGTTTTTTTGGGGGGGCGGGGTCGATCAGCTTTAATATTGCAGATATAGTTGAAGTCAGAAGTTTACAGACACTTAGGTTGGAGTCATTAAAACTAATTTTTCAACCACTCCACAAATTTCTTGTTAACAAACTATAGTTTTGGCAAGTTGGTTAGGACATCTACTTTGTGCACGACACAAGTAATTTTTCCAACAATTGTTCACAGACAGATTATTTCACTTATGCTTGTCATGACTTCTGCCGAAGTTGGTACCTCTCCTTGTTCAGGCGGCGTTTGGCGGTCGTCGTCACCTGCTTTCTAGCTGCCACCGATCCACCTTTCTGTTTCCATTTGTTATGTCTTGATTGTACACACCTGGTTCCCATTATGTTATTATTATTTCCCTATTTAACCCTCTGATTCTCATTATGTTTTGTACGTGATTGTTCCTGGTTTTGTGTTAGTCTTTTGTGTTAGGGTTTGTTATCCCTGTGTGGATTTATTGGCTGTATATTCTTCAGAGTAAAGTATGTTATTTTACCCAGTTCTGTGTCCTGCGCCTGACTCCGTCCTCACCTCTGCACAACTGACACTTGACAGAATCAGAAGCACCACTTTAATGGAGTCAGCAGGTGCACCCAGTCCTCCGGTAGCAGTGGAGGAACGTGTCCAGCAGCACGTGACGATGCTCCAACATCTTGGCACAGCCATGGATCGCGTGCTGCTCACCATGGAGCGATGGGAAAGAGGGGGTTTACCCACAACCCCATCAACTTCACTCCAATCAACACCACCACCAACACTACAACCCACGCCGCTGTTCACCCCTTCGTCACCTGGACCCAGTGGGATTCGGCTCTCGCTCCCGAGTGCATATGATGGGATGGCTGCCGGGTGCCAGGGTGTTCCTGCTCCAGTTGGAGCTCTACCTGGCGAACATCCACACGGCTCCCTCGGGATATGAGAGCGTGTCCGCCCTCATCTCCTGCCTGTCGTGGAAGGCACTTGAGTGGGCCATGCTGAATTGGGAAGTATATACGTTGGTCCACTATGAGGATTTCACCCGCCGCTTCCGGGCGGTCTTCGATCATCCACCTGAGGGGAGAGCAGTGGGGGAACATTTGTTCCATCTCAGACAGGGGATGAGGAGCGCAAAATAATTCGCACTGGACTTCAAGACCCTGGCTGCCAGCGCGGGATGGAATGAGAGGGCCCTGACCGACCATTACCAATGTAGTCTACGTGAGGACATTCGTCGGGAGTTGGCCTGCAGGGACACCACCCTTACCGTCGACCAGCTGGTGGATTTAACCTGTTGACCACCGGTGGACATCCGGATCGGGGTCCGTCCATTCCATCCCCCATCCGATCCCACACCTATGGAGCTTGGAGGTGCTGCTCATAGGGTGACCGGAGGGGTGGGGCGTTTCCTGCACTACCTGTGGCCGCAGAGGACACACTGCTGGTCGTGCTGGAGAGGTTCCCCAGGAAGTCGAGGCAGCAGGCAGGGATCATCCCAGGTATGCACCCAACTCACCCAGAGCTTCCTGTTGCGCACATGTATATGTCTATAGAATTTCCTGAGTTTACCCCGCATTCCCAGCATAAGGCGCTAGTAGATTCAGGCGCAGCTGGGAACTTTATTGACTGTTAGTTTGCTCTTAGATTAGGGATCCCTATTGTTTCCGTTGATGTGCCCTTCCCTGTACATTCCTTAGATAGTCGTCCTTTAGGGTTGGGTCTGATTAGGGAGGTCACAGCTCCACTATGTATGATAACGCAGGAGGGTCATGTGGAGAGAATTAGTCTCTTCTTGATTGATTCTCCTGCGTTTCCTGTGGTATTGGGGTTTCCTTGGTTGGCCCATCATGACCCCAATATTTTGTGGCAACAGAGGGCTCTCAAGGGATGGTCACGTCAGTGTTCAGGGAGGTGTATAGGTGTTTCCATAGGCGCAACTATGGTGGAGAGTCCAAACCAGGTTTCCACCATGCACATGCCCCCTGAATATGCCGATTTGGCTCTCACCTTCTGTTAAAATAAGGCGACTCAACTACCACCCCATCGATGGGGGGATTGTGTGATAAATCTCCTGGTAGATGCAGCACTTCCCAAGAGTCATGTGTATCCTCTGTCACAGGAGGAGACGGCGGCTATGGAAACATATGTCACTGAATCTCTGGGACAGGGCTACATTCGGCCTTCCACTTCACCTGCCTCCTCGAGCTAATTTTTTGTGAAGAGGAAGGATGGAGGTTTACGCCCGTGCATTGACTATAGAGGTATAAATCAGATCACAGTGAAGTATAGTTAGCCTCTGCCTCTCATAGCCAGTGACCGAGTCATTGCATGGGGTCGCGCTTCTTCACCAAACTGGATCTCAGGAGTGCTTACAACCTGGTGCGTATCTGGGAGGAGGATGAGTGTAAGCCGGCATTTAGTACCACCTCTGGGCACTATGAGTACCTCCTCATGCCGTACAGGTTTACGAATGCTCCATCCGTCTTCCGATCCTTTGTAGACAAGATTTTCAGGGACCTGCACGGGCAGTGTGTAGTGGTGTATATAGATGACATTCTAATATACTCCACTACACGCACCGAGCATGTGTCTCTGGTGCGCAAGGTGCTTGGTCGACTGTTGGAGCATGACCTGTTCTTTCAACAGTCCGTCTCCTTCCTAGGGTACCGCCTGTCTGAGTCAGGGGTGGAGATGGAAAGGGACCGCATTTCAGTCGTGCATTATTGGCCGACTCCAACCACGGTAAAGGAGGTGCAGCGGTTCTTAGCGTTTGCCAACTACTACCGGAGGTTTATCCAGGGCTTTGGTCAGGTAGCGGCTCCCATTACCTTTTTGCTGAAGGGGGGGACCGGTGCGACTGCAGTGGTCAGCTGGGGAGGACAGGGCTTTCGGTCACCTGAAGGCTATGTTTACCTCGGCTCTTGTGCTGGCTCATCCTGATCCCCCCTTGGCATTCATAGTACAGGTGGACGCGTCAGCGGCTGGGATAGGAGCTGTGCTGTCTCAGGTGTCTCAGGACAACTCTCTGCAGCACTCCACCAATCAGTTCTTTATGGTAGGGTGGCCAGATGCAAGCTCTGGTCTGATGAAACCGAGATTGAACTCTTGGCCTGAATGCCAAGTGTCAGATCTGGAGGAAACCAGGCACCTGGCTCATCACCTGGCCAATACCATCCCTACTGTGAAGTATGGTGGTGGCAGCATCATGCTGTTGGGATGTTTTTCAGCAGCAGGGACTGGGAGACTATTCAGGATCGAGGGAAAGATGTACGGAGCAAAGTACAGAGCGATTCTTGATGAAATCCTGCTCCAGAGCGCTCAGGACCTCAGACTGGGGTGAAGGTTCACCTTCCTACAAGACAACGACCCTAAGTACGCATCCAAGACAATTCAGGCGTGGCTTCGGGTTTTTGAATGTCCTTGAGTGGCCCAGCCAGAGCCTGGACTTGAACCCAATTGAACATCTCTGGAGAGACCTGAAAATAGCTGTGCAGCAACAGTCCCCATGCAACTTTACAGAGCTTAGAGGATCTGCAGAGAATAATGGGAGAAACCCCCTGCATACATGTAGCGTCATACCCAAGAAGACACGATGCTGTAATCACTGTCAAAGGTGCTTCAACAAAGTAAAGGGTCTGAATGTAAATGAATGTAAATGTGATATTCCATTATTATTTGTTTTATAAATTAGGAAATATTTCTAAAAACCTGTTTTTGCTTTGTCATTCTTGGGTATTGTGTGTAGATTTATGAGAATAAAAAAACAATTTAAACAATTTTAGAACAAGGCTGTAACAAAATGTACTTAACAAAATGTAGAAAAAGTCAAGCGGTCTGAATACTTCCCGAAGGCACCGTATATTCGACAGTACCTATTCAATTCGCTGCGCATTTTGCTACCTAAGTACCAGCCTGGATGATCAAACAGAAACCTCAGATCCAAAAACAAAATCCTTCTCAGCTCATACACACCACCGTCAGGTTATCACAGAGTTTCCACTCTCCTCTCTCTGTCACCCATTGAGGTGAACAGGGTACTCCGTCATGGAACAATGTGTTTGTAGACAAATCAGGCTTGTTTCTTCTGAGATTCCTCCATTCTGTCTCGCCATTACATTTCACAGTTTATTTATAATTTTCTACTGTTTGTTTTGCCTGTGTAATTTGTTGTTCTGGCCACTCCCGATCTGCAGCAGAAAGAATAACAGAAGAAGCTACTTTGATTGCTGCTTGTCAGAAACTGGCAAGCCTTATCACAGGATGGGTGGATGGATAGATGATGGGTGAGTGGGTAGATGGGTGTGATTGTGAAGCGTGTTGGGATTGATTCAGGGCAACGTGTGTGTGCATGCATGCTTTTATGCACGGACGGGCGTGTGTGTGTATGCTCATGTTTGTGTGTGTGTGTGTGTGTTTGGGGGGGGGGGGGGGGGGGGGGGGCAGTCTGTGGATGGGAATGATTAATGGGCTCCTCCAGCATGAAGGAGCCACATCCTGGGCCCCATAGCCTGAACAGGAACATAGGGACACGCTACCCCTCCCTCCATCCTTTCCCTTCTCTTCCTCCCTCCCTCACTCCCTCCAAACCTTACTTGTTTTCACACCTGCTTGCGGCCTTGACCACAGTGCACTGTGCTGAGAAGTTTCTTTCTCACTCTCACTCTTACTTTCTTTCTTTCTCTATCTCTCCCTCTCTGATACGTGCATCTGTACTGTGATAAAATGGGGCAGCACCGCAGAGAATGGTCCGTATTGAAAGCGGAAAAGAAAAGGGGGCTTGAGGGGGCGAGTGCAATGAAGCAAAAGTGTACAAATGTTTATGTTTGACTTGACAAATCAAGATGTGAGGTAATTGATGATTGATGAGGATTATCCCAAGGCGTTGACGCCCTGAGTTGTCTGGGTGAGGCGGGGCGGAGGGTGGTGTGTGTGTGTGTGTGTGTGTGTGTGTGTGTGTGTGTGTGTGTGTGTGTGTGTGTGTGTTTGTGTGATCAGAAGGCCCTTCTAGTGTGCGAGGGGAGAGAGAGGCGGAGATGGAGAGCAGCTATGGTGTTCAAGGTTTTAATGGTGGTTTTCTCTAAGGACTCAGTGAGCTCAGAGCTCCAGGTGTCCTGTCGGATTGACTGTAGTTCCTGGACTGGGTGACTGAGGGGGGTTGAAAGTGTGGGGGTTTTGGGTGACTGGCGGTGGGTGTAAGGGTGGTTATGAGTGGAAGGTTTTGGATGACTGAGGGGACTGTAAGGGCAGAGGAGTGGTGGGTTTTGGGTGACTGGAGCCTGGTGTGTAAGAGGATTGGTTTCAGTAACTCTGACTGATCGACAGACCCGTTGTGGCAGGTGTCACATGTGTTGTAGGAGGGGACAGGGACTGCGGCTGGCCTGAGTGGCTGGTCTTCTGTCACGTATGGGCAGTCCTTCTGGCATGCTGCCACAGGTAGAAGCATACGCTTGTTTGTTCGTTTGTTTGTGTGTGTGTGTGTGTGTGTGGAAACTGAGGCAGTGTGATTAATGAGTGCTCCAACTTCAGGGGACAGCCATGGCAGGGTGTGACGAATAAACACTGTAGACCTGCATCCTTTCTCTCAACACAACACAACACACACACACACACACACACACACACACACACACACACACACACATACACACACACACACACACACACACACACACACACACACACACACTGTTCCATTAAACCGGTCCTGACAGTGAAACACCTGTCTTCTGTGCCAACAACAGCATTGGCTGGCATCCATTTATCTATCAGACTAATCATGAAGCATTGAAACAGCACTTCCCTTTTCATCTGGGCTTGATCCTAATCAGGGCCAACTGTCTGAGTCACGTGAACAGTTACACACACACACACACACACACACACACACACACACACACACACACACACACACACACACACACACACACACACACACACACACACACACACACACAAACACTCATTCATATACAACCACAGACACACAGAGAGAGAGAAAGACAGACATACACACACCTACAGACACACACACAAAGTGTGCATGCTGCTATGTGCATGTGTGGGTAAAGACTCTTTTACTCAAAAGTGTTGAGCCCCAGCTTTGTGAGTTCTGCTGATAACAGCAGTAAGACGGGGGAGACAGTTCAAAGACGTTCAGCACCATGTGTGGCTCTCCTTCATTCCACTTTATAGTTTCTCCAGAAGAATTATCCCCACTGTGATAGCTATTATTAGTGGTGTAAAACCTAGCCTATGCAAACGAACTCTGACAGGACAAATGAAAGTCATCAAAAGTGCATTCTCGCTTTCACTCTCTCTCACTCTCTTTTCCACTCTCTCTCGTTCTCTCTCTCTCTCTCTCAGTTTGTAAAAGGAAGAAGGGGATTTAAAGTTCCCGAAACGCTCTGAAGAGAACATTGGGAAGCAGAGAATTAAAGAGGGGGAGAATAAAAAGAGTGCTATATGTAGTTGAAATGAGCTCAGAGCTCTGCTCTACAGTGTCCATTCACCGCAGAAATACTTGGTAACAGAACTTTTCCTTTAGACAAAGAGAACCAGCTTTGTCCATGTCCATTCCTACACAAATGAATCATCATATTCTCCGCTAGAGTTAGGAGTGTTTAAATCGCATGTCTTGACCTTTAGCTACAGAAGTGCAATAGTTGACATTCTAATACAAACAACCATTTACCCTAGCAAACTTTTGTCTTTAATGTTCTCCTTGGAAAGGGCAAGTCTAACTGTTAATGACGTGGTGTGTAATTATGACACAATAATATATCACACACCATGTAAACCAACCCCAGGGTCGTAAATATAATGCATGCTCTCATCTTTAAGTATGGAGGCCATGTTGCATTTGCACACACAAACACACACACACTTGCACACACACACATATAGAAGTGAGCGCATGCATGGATTCCTGCTCTGCTGTACTGGTACAGTCCACATGCCATTCCAATGCGATGAGGGGGGGATTGATATCTGGGGGGCACATAATCATCAGACTCGAGGGCCTCGGCTGTCCCACTTTCTTTCCCCTCTGCCAGTGCCACGAGGCCTGGACACTGCCTGCCTGACATCACTGGAAAGATGAGAGAAGGAGAGAGAAGGCGGGAGAGAGAGAATGGGGAAGGGGCTAAGAGTGAATGAAGGGAGGAGAGCGATGGAGATTGAGAGAGTGAAAGAAAAGGGAGAAGCACTGGAGGTAGAGAGAGAGAGGGAGGGGAGACAGATATAGAGACTGGGGACTAGCACTAGTTTAATGTGGTTATTCCTGGGGTCTGACAAGTGTTTTGGCAGCTCTGCAGTCTGCTCTTATCTCCATTCAGTCCCTGCTCAGACCTCTGCACTCCTCAGCGATAATGGCCTCGTATTAGGACTGAGCCCTGGGCACAGGGAGGCAGCCAGGCAGGGCTGGGAAAGGTTAGCAACTACAGGAGGGATAGCAGCACGGATGGCCACATTCGGAAGGAATATCCCCTGTTGCTCAGGAGCAGAGGGTGGAAAGGAAGAGAAGATGACACACCCCATCACACACTCACAGACAAGAGTAAATATAGATGCACACAAAGATACACACACACATTTTATAAACATGCCATCTACAGTTGGATGGAGCCTGTGAGCCTACATTGAGAGCAGCAGCAGTAACAGCTGTGTGTCCAGTGGGCCTGCAGCCACTGTCTCTCCACTGGTACTAGCACATTAGCAGACAGACAGACAAACTTGCAGGCTGACAGATAGTGCCCCCTGCCTCCCACCTAATCTGGCCTAATGCCTTCACTGTACTGAAAGAGGATGTGTTCTCAATGGCACCCTATTCTGTATATAGCAAACTACTTTCCAACTTGTCCCCCATGCTGTTGACCCATTCATTCGGTATCAAATCCTTATTATAAGTAGCATAGACAAAGAGTGACACACACACACAGCTCTGCCCAGAGTAGGAATTGGTCACATGCAACTCATGGAGTGCAGACCCCTTGTACCTCCCACCCACGAGCACCTGTTCAATCTAACACCCAAGAGACTCTCTCTCTGTCTCTCTGTGTCTCTGTCTCCCTCTCACACACACACATGCACACACACCCCACCGCAGCACCAAGCTGTCCCACTGTGATAAGCTCAGTGGCATTTTCATCAGCGGACCGCTTCTCCGCTCTGATTGGACCATTATCATAAGAAAGACTTTCTGGATCCAGGAAGCCTCTGGACGCTGATTCATGTTCAAAATTGGGATTAGTTAATCTGTCCCCTCAAATCCCCTCAAACACACGAGGAACAAACATTCAACAGATAGATAACCACCACAGCTTTGGTAGAGAGGAGAAGGGGAGGAGGAGGGGGGAAGGGAAGGAGGTGCGGAGATATTTCGAAATTTCTCCCATGTCCATTTCTTTCTCTTTCTCTCTGCCTTTTTAATGTCTCTGTCTGTGTGCGCTTCTTTCAGTCTCACTTAACCTCTCCTTTCTCTCTGCATCTATGTAAGCTGACCGTTGTCACCTCCCCTGTAGGCCCCAGTTAGCTAGCCAAAAACAGTGGGGTACTCCCCTTGTGAAATGATATGTTGAGAGAGAGCACTGTGAGTTTCTGAAGGAAAAGTAGACAGTAGACAGACAAACCCTGTTGTTTTGTCATTGCTTGACATCTGAAATGTTATCTTTCTCCACAAACCGGGGAGTGTTTGATGTAGCACAGAGAAGTAGAGGGGCTCCATACGAGCAACAAAAGCCAAAAAGAGAAAAAGGATTTAACACCCAGATGAAAAGAAGAATAGCATCTCTGAAAACGCTCTTGATCTGTTCTGTTGTTGGTTTAAAATTCTCTGCTATGAGGCTGACCACTTTGTTTTCAGAAGGAGAAACGGGTTGTAATGCAAAGCTAACAGACCCAAAGGAAGCCAAACACCACCAACATCCTTGAGTCAGAAGAAAGAAGAGAAGAGAGAAAGAAGAGAAATAAGGAATGGGACTGAAGATGAAAGGGACTTCTACAATCAACGTACACCTCCATTTCTCCCTCCCTCCCTCCACCCACCCATCCCTTCCTTATACGCTCACTGACATGAAATGGCCTGTCTCACGTCAATTGAGCACAAATCAGTCCAATTTCCAGGTAGGTAAATGAGAGATTATTTAAATGCTGACCCTAAACTCTGCCTGCGTCCCAAATGTCACCATTTCCCTATTTACCCCATAGGGCTCTGGTCAAAAGTAGTGTGCTATATAGCGAACAGGGTGCCATTTTGGACACATAGCCTGTCACATGGCCCTGGCTGAGGAGATCTCAGAGGGTTTTAATTTCCCTCATGCTGAGGGAGCTTTAGCTAATCAGTTTTCTCCTCGTTTCTCCTCTCCACAACTTCAAAGTTCAACGTGATTTAGCTAGAGATGATCTTCAGCTCTGCAGAGCCAATTTGATTTGTGCTTTAGCTACTTTCCTTTCTAGACAGGCTGGGTAGATAAATGAACAAAGCGTTTTGAATCCCTAGACTGAATGACATGTCTGTCTATTGTACTGTACACGTGTGGTATTAAAGTTGAGTTAGTTTGGCTAAGCAGCACAGTGGAAAATTATAATTGAGTTGTAGGAAGAAAGATCCGGATTTAATGCAATAGACCCACTTGGTTTAACAAGTTGCAATTCACACTCAATCTTCTTTTATATGAAAGTCACTTTGTGACAACATGCTATCAGTATGGTGAGAACCTGATTTGATAAAATAATTTATGCAATTTAGCAGATGCTTTTATCCAAATTGGCTTACAGTCAGGTGTTCATACATTTTTACATAGGGGTGGCCCCTGTAATTGAACCCACAATTGTTGCATTGCAAGTGCCATGTTCTACCAACTGAGCCACAAATAAAGTGTAATTAATGTCCTGTATGACTATTAGTGCTAAGCATAATGTACTCTGACTCTGCTATCTCTTCCCTATAGTGTAATAAATAGTGCTTCACTCCTGCCCATAAGAACAGCTGTAATTGTTACACTCAAAATTATTAGACCATCCTATAAGACCATTAAGCATAATATATTTCCACTAAGAACTATCTTCCCATAGTGTAGTGGTGCTTCACACCTTCCAATAACCACCCTCTCCATTCCCATAACCACCCTCTCCCTGGAGTGAGTGGAGGGAGAGAAACGAGCTTCCCTCCACTCTTTATTGATTCCAGAGGTTATTAACACATAGTCAAGAAAGTAATCACCTTATTAGGAGCAGATTGCAGCGCCAGCGCCTTCCTGCCTGACTGCCAAGATGCATCCCAAATGACACCCTATTTCCTATACAGTGCACTACTTTTGACCAGGACCCATAGGACTCTGGACAAAATAGTGCACTACGTAGGGGATAGGGTACCTATTGGGACGACACACGCTCTACTCACTCTACACTCAACCTCATGTTCTTACAGTAAATGAGAAAATCCGCATATTACTCTGAGGAAAGATAATCGGTTACATTAACGAATGCAGCAAGAGGCCTTGTTACACCAATGTAATTAAAGTAGGAGAGAACAGGGAATCATGATTATCAGTTGATTCATGAAAATTACCCTTTAATTATTCCTACCAGTGTTTACTTCATTAAAACGATGTAATCCGAGGGTGATATTAATGTCGAGTTAAATTGGGAATGCAAATTAATGGAATTATGGATTCTTAATCACATGTAACTTAAAATGGAATTATTCATTATTAGTAAAACTATTCGGCCTATGCTTACTTCACATATTGTAATTTAAGAATTCATTTCTACGATGGTGGGATCCATTAGAGGACTTATGGAGAATGATGAAGAACCTTGATTTACTGTAAATGTCCAACATGTCTCCTCGGGTCCTAGCATTGTAATGTGTCAAATCCTATTCATACCCGCCCCACAGACACACACCCCAGTGCACATGAAAAACGTGAACATTCCCTGTCTCTCCTAATAATCTCCCTTCGTATGTCTCTGCACTTTGAAACAATGGCAACAAAGAGAGCCCCATCTCCACATTTACTGCAGCCTAAGAAAAAGGGCCAGACCAGGCACTCAACCCACCATTAACCCCTCAGCTGGGCTCTGAGATATACAGTTGAAGTCGGAAGTTTGCATACATTTAGGTTGGAGTCATTAAAACTCGTTTTTCAACCACTCCACAAATTTCTTGTTAACAAACTATAGTTTTGGCAAGTCGGTTAGGACATCTACTTTGTGCATGACACAAGTACATTTTCAAACAATTGTTTACAGACAGATTATTTCACTTATAATTCACTGTATCACAATTCCAGTGGGTCAGAAGTTTGCATACATTAAGTTGACTGTGCTTATAAACAGCTTGGAAAATTCCAGAAAATGATGTCATGGCTTTAGAAGCTTCTGATTGGCTAATTAACATAATTCGAGTCAATTGGAGGTGTACCTGTGGATGTATATCAAGGCCTACCTTCAAACTCAGTGCCTCTTTGCTTGACATCATGTGAAAATCAAAAGAAATCAGCCAGGACCTCAGAAAAAAATTGTAGACCTCCACAAGTCTGGTTCATCCTTGGGAGCAATTTCCAAACACCTGAAGGTACCACGTTTATCTGTACAAACAATAGTACACAAGTATAAACACCATGGGACCACCCAGCCGTCATACTGCTCAGGAAGGAGACGCGTTCGTTCTCCTAGAGATGAGCGTACTTTTGTGCGAAAAGTGCAAATCAATCCCAGAACCACAGCAAAGGATCTTGTGAAGATGGAGGAAACAGGTACAAAAGTATCTACAGTGGGGAGAACAAGTATTTGATACACTGCCGATTTTGCAGGTTTTCCTACTTACAAAGCATGTAGAGGTCTGTAATGTTTATCATAGGTACACTTCAACTGTGAGAGACGGAATCTAAAAAATCCAGAAAATCACATTGTATGATTTTTAAGTAATTCATTTGCATTTTATTATATGACATAAGTATTTGATCACCAACCAACCAGTAAGAATTCCGGCTCTCACAGACCTGTTACTTTTTCTTTAAGAAGCCCTCCTGTTCTCCACTCATTACCCGTATTAACTGTACCTGTTTGAACTTGTTACCTGCATAAAAGACACCTGTCCACACACTCAATCAAACAGACTCCAACCTCTCCACAATGGCCAAGACCAGAGAGCTGTGTAAGGACATCAGGGTTAAATTGTAGACCTGCACAAGGCTGGGATGGGCTACAGGACAATAGGCAAGCAGCTTGGTGAGAAGGCAACAACTGTTGGCGCAATTATTAGAAACTGGAAGAAGTTCAAGATGACGGTCAGTCACCCTCAGTCTGGGGCTCCATGCAAGATCTCATCTCGTGGGGCATCAATGATCATGAGGAAGGTGAGGGATCAGCCCAGAACTACACGCCAGGACCTGGTCAATGACCTGAAGAGAGCTACAAAGGGGACAGGACGACTGCACCGTATTGAGGGGAGGATGGATGGGGCCATGTATCGCGAGATCTTGGCCAACAACCTCCTTCCCTCAGTAAGAGCATTGAAGATGGGTCGTGGCTGGGTCTTCCAGCATGACAACGACCCGAAACACACAGCTAGGGCAACTAAGGAGTGGCTCCGTAAGAAGCATCTCAAGGTCCTGGAGTGGCCTAGCCAGTCTCCAGACCTGAACCCAATAGAACATCTTTGGAGGGAGCTGAAAGTCCGTATTGCCCAGCGACAGCCCCGGAACCTGAAGGATCTGGAGAAGGTCTGTATGGAGGAGTGGGCCAAAATCCCTGCTGCAGTGTGTGCAAACCTGGTCAAGAACTACAGGAAACGTATGATCTCTGTAATTGCAAACAAAGGTTTCTGTACAAAATATTAAGTTCTGCTTTTCTGATGTATCAAATACTTATGTCATGCAATAAAGTGCAAATGAATTACTTAAACATCTCACAGTTTAAGTGTATCTATGATAAAAATTACAGACCTCTACATGCTTTGTAAGTAGGAAACACTGCCGATTTTGCAGGTTATCAAATACTTGTTCTCCCCACTGTATATTCACAGTAAAACGAGTCCAATATCGACATAACGTGAAAGGCCACTCAGAAAGGAAGAAGCCACTGCTCCAAAACCGCCATAGGAAAGCCAGACTATGGTTTGCAACTGCACATGGGGACAAAGATTGTACTTTTTGCAGAAATGTCCTCTGGTCTGATGAAACAAAAATAGAACCGTTTGGCCATAATGGGCATCGTTATGTTTGGGGGAAAAAGGGGAAGGCTTGCAAGCCGAAGAACACCATACCAACCGTGAATTACGGGGGTGGCAGCATCATGTTGTCCGGGTGCTCTGCTGCAGGAGGGACTGGTGCACTTCACAATATAGATGGCATCATGAGGATGAAAATTATGTGGATATATTGAAGCAATATCTCAAGCCATCAGTCAGGAAGTTAAAGCTTGGTCGCAAATGGGTCTTCCGAATGGATATTGACCACAAGCATACTTCCAAAGTTGTGGCAAAATGGCTTAAAGACAACAAAGTCAAGGTATTGGAGTGGCCATCACAAAGCCCTGATCTCAATCCTATAGAACATTTGTTGGCAGAACTGAGAAAGCGTGTGCGAGCAAGGAGGCCTACAAACCTGACTCAGTTACACAAGCTCTGTCAGGAGGAATGGGCCAAAATTCAGCCAAATTACTGTGCGGTCCTTGTGGAAGGCTTCCCAAAACATTTGACCCAAGTTAAACAATTTTAAGGCAATGCTACCAAATGCTAATTGAGCATATGTAAACTTCAGACTCACTGGGAATGTGATGAAAGAAATAAAAGCTGAAATAAATCATTCTCTCTAATTTTATTCTGACATTTCACATTCTTAAAATTAACTGGTGATCCTAACTGACATAAGACAGAGAATTGTTATTATGATTAAATGTAAGGAATTGTGAAAAACTGAGTTTAAATGTATTTGGCTGAGGTGTAAGTAAACTTCCCGACTTCAACTGTAGGACAGACACTTAAAAAAATAAATTTGGTGGGACTATCTGTTGTTCCATGTAGTGCATCTGTTATTCAATGCATTTGGATGGGCTAATAGCAGTAAGGCCAAAGCATTTTTTTCATCAAATAATTATTTTTAATATATATTTTAAATGTTTATTCTTAATGAAATCGCTAAATGATCCTTGGTTTGACCTTCTCAATTAACACAATTCCATATAGCTTTGTAGAACCCCCCTCTCCCGCCTTAGACAGGGCTTAGAGTCTTATGGGTTAATGAAAATGAATGGAATTGAGTATTCTTAATCACATGTAACTAAATATGGAATGATTAATTGTTCCTAAAACTATTAGGTAAATGCTTAGTTCACATATTGTCATTTACAGAATTAATATTTACGATAGTGGGATCTAATAGAGGACACACACCCCAGTGCACATGAAAAATCTGACCATTCCCTGTCTCTCCTTATAGAGGTAAGCCCAGAGCTTTATTTAATCTCCCTTTGTATGTCTCTGCACTTTGACACAATGGCCACAAAGAGAGCCCCATCTCCACCTTTACTGCAGCCTCAGAAAAAGGTCCGGACCAGGTATTCAACCCACCATTAACCCCTCAGCTGGGCTTTGAGAGGGCAGAGAATGGAGGGGTTACACCATTAGCTCCCTATAGTACATCCATCCACCCATCCCTCCACATCCCTCTACCCAACGCCACCCCTTCAACAGACCAGCACCCTTTTGTTCCATTGTCCTCAGAGTGACGGATTCTGGTAACAAACAGAGGGCAAGAGGGAAAAATTAAGGGTCCAGGGTTGGGTGTTTGATTGGCAACTCAGCTCTCCAACCTGTCAACACAGGGAATGAATGAATAAGAAGGCAACTTCTTAAAAAGACCAGGCCTGGCCTGAAAAGAAGGGGACAAGACTGAGCACTGTTATAATCAGAATAATTAAGAATGAAGTCCTGAGTACTGATTCGTCTTCTCTCTGGTGGTTCATCCTGATCTTGGACTGTAATAAATTAAAGCAGAGAGAGGAGAGGTGAGGAGGAGAGTAGGTAGAAGGCCAGGGTTAGTTAACCCAGGGTTTCCCAAACTCATTCCTAAAGGCTAGAGCTGCCGCTTTCAAGGACCGGTACACTCATCCCACTACGACCTCCGACAAGCAATCAAACAGGCAAAGCATCAGGACTAGGATCGAATCTTACTACACCAGCTCTGACGCTCGTTGGATGTGGCAGGGCTTGCAAACTAACACAGATTACAAAGGCAAACCTTTCCGCGAGCTTCCCAGTGATACAAGCCTACCAGAAGAGCTAAATGCCTTCTATGCTCAAGCTCTTCTATGCTCGCTTCGAGGCAAGCAACACTGAACCATGCATGAGAGCACCAGTAGTTCCGGATGACTGTGTGATCTCCCTCTTCATAGTCGATGTGAGTAGGACCTTTAAACATTTACAAGCCAGGGGCCAGATAGATTACCAGGACACGTACTCAGAGCATGCGCTGAACAGCTTGAGGGTGTCTTTCCTGACATTTTCCACCTGTCCCTGACCCAGTCTGTAATACCTACATGTTTCAAGGAGACCACCACAGTCCCTGTGCCCAAGAACGCCAAGGTAAACTGACTAAATTACTATCGCCCTGTAGCACTCACATCTGTAGCCATGAAATGCTTTGTAAGGCCGGTCATGGCTCACATCAACACCATCATCCCAGACACACTGGACCCACTCTAATTTACATATTGCCCCAACAGATCCACAGATCACGCAATCTCCATTGCACTCCACACTGCCATCTCCCACCTGGATAAGAGGAACACCTATGTGAGAATGTTGTTCATATACTACAGCTCAGCGTTCAACACCATAGTGCCCTCCAAGCTCATCACTAAGAGCAGGACACCTCCCTCTGAAACTGGATCCTGGACTTGCTGATGGGCCGCACCCAGGTAGTGAGGTAGGCAACAACACATCCGCCACGCTGACCCTCAACACGGGGCCCTTTAGGGGTGCATTCTTAGTCCCCTCCTATATTCACTGTTCACCGATAACTGCATGGCCGCGCACAACTCCAACACCATCATTACGTTTTCTGACGACACGACTGTGGTAGGCCTGATCACCGACGATGATGAGACCGCTTATAGAGAGGAGGTCAGTGACAATAACCTCTCCCTCAGTATCAGCAAGACAAAGAAGCTGATCGTGTACTACAGGAAACGAAGAACCAAGCACGCCCACATCCACATTTACAGGAGCTCTAGTGGAGTTTGTCGAGAGCTTAAGTTTCTCAGTGTCCAAATCACTAAGGAATTAACATGGTCCACACAGTCGTGAAGAAGGCACGACAATGCCTCTTCGTCTCAGGAGATGGGCCCTCAGATCCTCAAAAAGTTATACAGTGCAATGTGCTACAGAGAGTAGTGTGCGTACGGCCCAGTACATTCCTGGGGCCAAGCTCTCTGCCATCCAGGACCTCTATACCAGGTTGTGTCATAGGAAGGCCCTAAAAATGGTCAAATATTCCAGACACCCAAGTCAGACTTTTCTCTCTGCTACGGCACAGCAAGCTGTACCGATGCACCAAGTCTGGTCTCAACAGGACCCTGAACAGTTTCTACCCACAAGCCATACGACTACTAAGTAGCTTTCCAAATTTCTACCCGGAATATGCATTGACCCTCTTTGCACTAACTCTTTTGATTCAACACATATGCTGCTGCTACTGATTATGACATATCCTGTTGCCTAGTCACTTTACCCCTACCTATACAGTGCCTTTGGAAAGTATTCAGACAACTAGACTTTTTTAACATTTTGTTACGTTACAGCATTTTTTTTCATCGGCAATCTACACACAATACCCCAGAATTGCAAATGTATTAAAAATAAAAAAGTATTCAGACCCTTTGTTATGTTGTGGCTTTACTTTCATTAATCTGATGACTGTTATTTATTTAATCCACTAACTATGTTTAATTGTTACCTGATTAAAATAATTGTGTAACAATTAAATCATTAGGATTTGGGTCACCACAGAAGAGGTTGATTAAAGAGTTACCATCTCCCTCTCTACAAGGTTTGTATCGATTTCATCAATTAACAGTCATCTTATTAATAATTACCTCTTATCATACCATCATTCTGAACAGTCGTAACCTCATGCATCTGCAAAGAACCCAGTCTTACTCATGATTCAGTGCAACACTAATTGGTTTAATTATTTATTTACTAGCTAACTAAAATGAGAAAACAGGATAACATACACACTTAATACATGAGACAAAGGTCCCTAGCTGACTTTTACAATATGGTGGCTTTCCCTACCACGACATGGAGAGGGAGAGAGAGAGAGTGAAAAAGACACTTATCACCAATACATTTCAGAACTATTCACTAATTAATCATATAGTTTGCACACGAACCGCTGCCCGGTTGGAATAAGAAATCATTAACTTATTTACGTGTGGGTGCCTTTGTCCGGTCGGAACCAGTCCTCTTTAGGAAGGTTGTTGTCCTTCCAGTGGCAAGCTGTATGGCGCTGATTGTCTGAAAGGGGTCACCCCTTTCCCATCTCTTACACTGTTGTTCACTCTGGAAGACAGCCAGCTATATCAACAATTCCCATTGGAGATGATAGTCGGAGAATACGGTGATTTGAGACTCGTAGTAGGATGGGATGGTTTGAAGCATAGTAGGATGGTCACTGTTAGAGTCACTTTCCTCGATATCTGACTCAAGACAGCTAATGGGCAGTCTCAGTGATTGTCTGGGAGGTGAGCTTCTCGCCTACACATTGTGTTGACTATTCAGGATTCAGGCCCACGATGGACATGAGCTGCAGCTCGCCGTCTCTCTTGTCTAAACGAAGGTGAGTTTATTTCTTCACCTCGTGTTGAGGTTCAAAGTTCTGTCCCATTTCAAATATGTAGCTACTGACACACGTTTCCTGGTCTGATGTTAATTTAGTTGGCAATGCCTTTTATGCACTCTTGTCAAAGGGGGATTGTTCCATCAGTCTAACACACTCTCTGACCTAATTTGGGCATTGCTACTTACTATGAACAGTTTATAGCAGATAGATTATTTTACCCTCCTAAAATCCCATTCCAATCTTAACAAAAATGCTTTCATCATTTTTCATATCATATTCACAACGCATTGGATGGAAACTTGACAGATATACTTTCCAAGTTACAGGACTTGCACAATTGGTGGCTGACTAAATACTTTTTTCCCCCACTGTATAACTTTGCTAGTGTAGAATGTAGGCTAACGCAACGTTAAATCATTGAGTCTCCACACAGTCAGTCAGTGCAGGAACATGATTGCACCAAAAATTGAGCTACAACTGGCTAGGCAGTTGGTAGCCTAAATCCTGCCTGATGTTACTGTTACTGTTACTTCCTAAAACCATGGACATACAGTGGGGCAAAAAGGTATTTTGTCAGCCACCAATTGTGCAAGTTCTCCCTCTTAAAAAGATGAGAGAGGCCTGTAATTTACATCATAGGTACACATCAACTCTGACAGAGAATATGAGAAAAAAATCCAGAAAATCACATTGTAGGATTTTTTTGTAGGATCACCTACACCAAGCAAGATTTCTGTCTCTCACAGACCTGTAACTTCTTTAAGAGGCTCCTCTGTCCTCTGCTCGTTACCTGTATTAATGGCACCTGTTTGAACTTGTTATCAGTATAAAAGACAACTGTCCACAACCTCAAACAGTCACACTCCAAACTCCACTATGGCCAAGACCAAAGAGCTGTCAAAGGACACCAGAAACAAAATTGTAGACCTGCACCAGGCTGGGAAGATTGAATCTGCAATAGGTAAGCAGCTTGGTTTGAAGAAATCAACTGTGGGAGAAATTATTAAGAAATGGAAGACATACAAGACCACTGATAATCTCCCTCGATCTGGGACTCCACGCAAGATCTCACCCCGTGGGGTCAAAATTATCACAAGAACGGTGAGCAAAAATCCCAGAACCACACGGGGGGACCTAGTGAATGACCTGCAGAGAGCTGGGACCAAAGTAACAAAGCCTACCATCAGTAACACACTACGCCGCCAGGGACTCAAATCCTGCAGTGCCAGACGTGTCGCCCTGCTTAAGCCAGTACATGTCCAGGCCCGTCTGAAGTTTGCTAGAGAGCATTTGGATGATCCAGAAGAAGATTGGGAGAATGTCATATGGTCAGATGAAACCAAAATATAACTTTTTGGTAAAAACTCAACTCGACGTATTTAGAGGACAAATAATGCTGAGTTGCATCCAAAGAACACCATACCTACTGTGAAGCATGGGGGTGGAAACATCATGCTTTGGGGCTGTTTTCCGCAAAGGGACCAGGACGACTGATCCGTGTAAAGGAAAGAATGAATGGGGCCATGTATCGTGAGATTTTGAGTGAAAACCTCCTTCCATCAGCAAGGGCATTGAAAATAAAATGTGGCTGGGTCTTTCAGCATGACAATGATCCCAAACACACCGCCCGGGCAACGAAGGAGTGGCTTCGTAAGAAACATTTCAAGGTCCTGGAGTGGCCTAGCCAGTCTCCAGATCTCAACCCCATAGAAAATCTTTGGAGGGAGTTGACAGTCCGTGTTGCCCAGCAACAGCCCCAAAACATCACTGCTCTAGAGGAGATCTGCATGGAGGAATGGGCCAAAATACCAGCAACAGTGTGTGAAAACCTTGTGAAGACTTACAGAAAACGTTTGACCTCTGTCATTGCCAAGAAAGGGTATATAACAAAGTATTGAGATAAACTTTTGTTGTTGACCAAATACTTATTTTCCACCACAATTTGCAAATAAATTCATTCATTCATCATTTTGTCTGTCATAGTTGAAGTGTACCTATGATGAAAATTACAGGCCTCTGTCATCTTTTTAAGTGGGAGAACTTGCACAATTGGTGGCTGACTAAATACTTTTTTGCCCCACTGTATATTAGCCTACTGTAACCACACAAAAAGAGGGTGTGTGTGTGTGTCTGTGTTAAGGTTGGGCAATTGTGTACAAGCCTACATTGCCCGATTGCGCCCCATCGCGGTGCTGTGCTACTGCCGCTACTCAATTATTTCCTCCCCCTTTTACAGTTTAATATGCTTACCTCTTACAGATTTTAACAATACCAGATGAACAAAAGTGTCACAAGTGAACCATAACTGTCTCCAATCTCACAGTTCATGGACACCCATGTAGGGCAGTACAGCATGAATCATCCACAGCAGAAAGCTATCAACAACGCAATACTGTCCGACCTGGTTATCGATTGCAACTTGTCTCTGTCTATTGTGGAAAACAAGAGTTTTCATCACTTTCTGTCAGTGGTTGACAGTAAGTACAGCCCAGTGTGTCACAGAACATTGACATCAAAAGTAGAGAACCTCGCTACGAGAGACGTTCAAAACTGAAACTCAGTTGAGCAACACAGACCATGTTTCAGTCACAGTGGACATTTGGTCTGACCGAAAGATGAGGGGGTTCCTTGGTGTCACTGTGCACTGTATGGAGAAAGATGGGGCGAGAATACAGCTCATGTCCAATCTCCTGGCTTGTGACCACTTCAAAGTCCCACACACGGCCGAAAGAATCTGTGAGCAATTTGAGGCCAAATGTGATGAGTACAGCATCAAAGATAAATTGGACTATATCATTAGTGACAATGCTGCCAACATGAGAAAAGCATTCACGGCGTGCTTCCCCATTGAACAAGAAGATGAAGTACATGATGCAGAACACCTTGATGACCCAGAGCTCTGGAATGACCTAACCCTGGAAGACCAGCAAACAGTGGATGCTGCTATTGCAAAGAAAACAGCGCTTTCAGTGTTTTGCCCACACTCTCCAGCCGGTGGTGGGAGATGGCTTGAAAGAAACAAAGTGATGACTCCTTCTCTTTCAAAGTTATCAAAAATCAGCTCACTACTGCATACAAGCACAACATTCAAAGAGGTGTTTGAGGCTGAATTCAGGGAAAGAGGCATCCCTGCTGCTGTCAACACAAGATGGAACTCAACACTGCGACAAGTGAAGGCAGTTATCCAATGTGACCATCTAAAGCTCTGGAATGTTCTAGAAAAGGCTGGGCACAAGGAGTTGTTGTTCACAGTACGGGAGTGGAGTAAGTTGAAGGAGTTGGTGGACATCCTGAAGCAATTTGGAGAAGCAACAGATTAGGAACAGGGTGAGAAGATGATCACAATCAGTTCTGTTGTTCCCTCTGTCCTGTCCCTGAATCACCACCTGGAGCAGCAGAAGCCTCAAGTCCATTTCCTGAGCGGCCTGGTCAGAAGTCTCCAGGAATCCCTGAACAAAAGATTTATTGGAATCTTCATCAATGTGAAAACAGCCAGGACACAATATGGAATCACTGCCCCCTTTTCAGATCCAGTCTGCCCCCTTTTCAGATACCTCAAAGCAGCTGCCTTGGATCCGTCCTTTCCTCTGATGTGGGTGGAGCACCATGTGCTGGTCAAGGAGGAGGTCAAGGAGGAGGTGGCACAAAGAGTGGAAGGTAAATATTATTGAGTTTAATGTAACTTTATCGCATTTAATCCAATTGACTGCAACAATAATACTTTTTCAGTTTAACCCACTGCATCACCAATACTCTAATACCAGCCTGTTTGGTTCTGCTATGCTTTTACATGTTTTGCCAGAACTGATTCTGCAAGATGCTGCAGGGACAGAGCAAGCTGTGCCTCTTGTTGATGAGGAAGAGCGAGAGGACCATAGACTTGGACAAGAAGAAGGGCTGTTTGCAGCATACTGTAAGAAGCAAAATGCCCTCTTGTTCTGGGCAATGAACAGGAAGGCTCTTCCTTCACTGTCTCGAGTGGCAATCAGGGTCTTGGCAGTGCCTGCCTCCAGTGTTCCGGTGGAGATTGTCTTCAGCCATGGTGGCCTCATCGTGCACAAATGACTGACAGACTTTTATCGAATTTGGTCTTTTGCAAATGCAATGCATCATAGGGGCCTGAGATAAGAGGAAAAATGAAACCGTTAATGCATTACACACACACACACACACACACACACACACACACACACACACACACACACACACACACACACACACACACACACACACACACACACACACACACACACACACACACACACACACACACACACACACACACACAGTCCATGTTCAGGTTATGGGATCTGTATTTGTTTCTCAGACATTCAGGTCAGTGTTCAAATTGTAGGTCTACTTGAAGTTCAGTAGCAGTTGTTTTGATGTGCCTTTTAATAAATTATTGTAACTTTATGGCAGGATTGTTTTAGGTGTCTAGAGTATACCTGGAGAGAGAGAGAGAGAGAGAGAGAGAGAGAGAGAGAGAGAGAGAGAGAGAGAGAGAGAGAGCAAAATATTTTGTTTTTGTTGTCATATTGATGTCTTTCTCATGGCTACCCATGTATTTCCATGGAAATATAAAGTTTATTTGGAAAGTAATAAATATACACATTTTTAAAAGCATTCATGATTTGCGTACATTTAATATGCTAACTATTACTCTTGTTAAAAATATGAACTGGTGTTACATTTGATGAAGAGCACATCATGACTTGTTTAGGACTCGAAACTCAAAGTTTAGGACTTGAGACTTGACTTGGAACTTGTCGGTATTGACTTGAGACTTGACTCGGACTTGCCTGTCTTGACGTGGGACTTGAGTGCTAAGATATGAGACTTACTTGTGACTTGTAAAACAATGACTTGGTCCACCTTTGCTGAATACTTTCCGGTGTGCACTGTTTGTCCATATCTACATACCTTGTACCCCTGCATATCGACTTGGTACTGGTACCCCGTGTATATAGCCATGTTATTGTTACTCATTGGGTATTTATTCCTTGTGTTATAATTGTTCTATCATGTATCTTTCTGCATTGTTGGGAAAGGCCCGTAAGTTAGCATTTCTCTGTTAGTCTACACCTGTTGTTTACGAAGCATGAGACTAATAACATTTGGTTTGATTTAGATTTTTAGTCAATGGAGAGTTCACTTTAAAATGTTCATGTTTTAAGTTTTATTGGTACAGGATACACATGGTATACACCGTCCAATGAATTGCTTGCTTGAAGGTTCCTTCTGGACAATGCAACAACAATAAGAAATAATAAAAGATAAGAATAAGAACAAAAGTAAATTGTTCAGTATAATAAAATAAACATTTTAGCATATGTATAATACAGGAAGGCACAATTTCTAGTCCAATATTTACACATGTTTTGGGGAGTGTTTAGCAATCATAATAAGAGTCTGGTAGCAGCAGTTGTGATGTGTATGTAGCATGTCTGTGTGGGGGTGTGCATGAGTGAGTGCATGTTTGCTAAGGTGTGGAGAATCAGAGCAGGTGGTCAGTCCAGTTCAAGTTTTCAGCAGTCTGATGGCTTGTAGATAGAAACGGTGTCTGAACCTGTTGGTATCAGACCTCGTGTTCCAATACCATCTGCCCCATGGTAAAGTAGTAAACAGCTCATGGCTGGGTGTGTGGGGTCCTTGATGATACTCTGGGCCTTCCTCAGGCACCGTTTCGAGTAGATGTCCTGGATTGGTGGGAGCAGGGTCCCAGTGATCTACTAGGCCGTCTTCACCACCACCCTGCAGGTCCTTGCAGTTGTCGACGGATGGTGCAGCGGTAGTTTTGGAGAGGAACCGTGGTGGCATGCTGAATTTCTTCAGCCGCCTTAGGATGTAGAGACACTGTTGCTCCCTCTTGACAAGAGTGGTGGTGTTGTTGATCCATGCCAAGTCCACGGGGATGTGGACGCCGAGGAACATAAAGCTGCTGACTCGCTCTACTGCAGTTCCGTTGATGTGGATCGGAGCATTTCCCCTCCTTAGCTTCCTGAAGTCAACAATCAACTGCTTTGTTTTGCTGACGTTGAAGGAGAGGTTGTCTTGGCACCACAATGCCAGTTCAGTTATCTGCTCCCTATAGACTGTCTCATCATTACTCACTGTAATGTCGCCAGCAAACTTGATGATGGAGTTGGTGTGGTGCAAAACAACAGTAGTATCCCTCTTTCTCTCCGTATTTCACAAGCACACGTGGGTACACACACCACAGACATACACACACGTGGGTGCACACACCACAGACTTACACACACGAGTGTACACACACCACAGACATACACACACGTGGGTACACACACCACAGACATACACACACGTGGGTGCACACACCACAGACATACACACACGTGGGTGCACACACCACAGACTTACACACACGTGGGTACACACACCACAGACATACACACACGTGGGTGCACACACCACAGACTTACACACACCTGTGTACACACACCACAGACATACACACACACGTGTGTACACACACCACAGACTTACACACACGTGTGTACACACACCACAGACATACACACACATGGGTGTGCATGGATGTTTCATGGTAGGTTGGGGTATGCAAAATTGGTAATCTTTGAGCACTTTCTGACCACTTCTACCATGGAAAAACATACAGCCTCAGGAAGTAGTTTGGGGGAGGGAGCGCTTGTAACTTGAGTCTGATAATTATCTGCACAAAACAGTTAATCTGATAATACCTGTGGGATACACAAATACTTGCTTGATATAAGTTTTCCAGTTTCTTGAAATACTAGCAAATGCAATTTATTTCATGGTGAAAACTGAAATTGTATATTCATTCCTTTTATGCAGCAGAACTTACTTGAGTGCATCCATTTTTTAAACTTTTTCATTCTGCTCCCCCGTGGGAATCAAACCCATAGCCCTAGCTTTGCAAGCACCATGCACTACCAGCTTATCACTGCAGCAACATAAACCACTTCATGTCTCAATGTACATAACTACTTTATTGTGTATTGTTTTTCTTTGTGGTGATAGAAAGTCTACAGGTACAAACCTAGATGACCAGCCTATGTAATGTACATTTACATTAAGTGGTTTGTAAGGAACAAGCTTCCTTTAGATTTTTTTGGGGGGAAATGTGTTGTTCCATGTAGACTTATAGCAGTGACAGAACATTTTTTAATCAAATCATTTGTTTAGATATTTTTGGTGTACTTCAAGGGGTCTTAATGATCCTCTCTCTTTCTCTACCCTTCCTCACCCACCTTCTCTATTTCCCTTCCCTTTCTCTCCACCCCTCTCTCTTTCTTACTTTTTTTAGGACACAATGAAAACCATTTCAACAGTCACATGGTACATAATGTATAATTATGTCTATTTGTCTATTTTCAGGCCATGTTTTCACCAGCTGGTTTCTCCATGTCTAACGTAGACCAGGTTAAGCCTCCTCTCTTTCCGTTTCCTTCCTCGCCAACTGTCTCTCGTTATCTTCCCTTCCTTTCCACTCCTGTCTTTCCCTTCCTCTTCTCTCTACCCCTCTCCCTTTATCCTCCTTTCCTCTCTACCCCTCTCTCTTATCCTCTCTTCCTCTCCACCCCTCTCTTATCCTCTCCACCCCTCTCTCTTTATCCTCTCTTCCTCTCCACCTCTCTCTCTTTATCCTCTCTTCCTCTCCACCCCTCTCTCTTAATCCTCTCTTCCTCTCCACCCCTCTGTCTTTATCCTCTCTTCCTCTCCACCCTCTCTCTTTATCCTCCTTTCCTCTCTACCCCTCTCTCTTTATCCTCTCTTCCTCTCCACCCCTCTCTCTTAATCCTCTCTTCCTCTCCACCCCTCTGTCTTTATCCTCTCTTCCTCTCCACCCTCTCTCTTTATCCTCCTTTCCTCTCTACCCCTCTCTCTTTATCCTCTCTTCCTCTCCACCCCTCTCTCTTTATCCTCCTTTCCTCTACACCCCTCTCTCTTTATCCTCTCTTCCTCTCCACCCCTCTCTCTTTATCCTCTCTTCCTCTCCACCCCTCTCTCTTTATCCTCCTTTCCTCTCCACCCCTCTCTTATCCTCTCTTCCTCTCCACCCCTCTCTCTTAATCCTCTCTTCCTCTCCACCCCTCTCTCTTTATCCTCTCTTCCTCTCTACCCCTCTCTCTTAATCCTCTCTTCATCTCCACCCCTCTCTCTTTATCCTCCTTTCCTCTCTACCCCTCTCTCTTTATCCTCTCTTCCTCTCCACCCCTCTCTCTTTATCCTCTCTTCCTCTCCACCCCTCTCTCTTTATCCTCTCTTCCTCTCCACCCCTCTCTCTTTATCCTCCTTTCCTCTCCACCCCTCTCTCTTTATCCTCCTTTCCTCTCCACCCCTCTCTCTTTATCCTCTCTTCCTCTCCACCCCTCTCTCTTTATCCTCTCTTCCTCTCCACCCCTCTCTCTTTATCCTCCTTTCCTCTCTACCCCTCTCTCTCTTTATCCTCTCTTCCTCTCCACCCCTCTCTCTTTATCCTCTCTTCCTCTCCACCCCTCTCTCTTTATCCTCCTTTCCTCTCTACCCCTCTCTCTTTATCCTCTCTTCCTCTCCACCCCTCTCTCTTTATCCTCCTTTCCTCTCTACCCCTCTCTCTTATCCTCCTTTCCTCTCCACCCCTCTCTCTTTATCCTCTCTTCCTCTCCACCCCTCTCTCTTTATCCTCCTTTCCTCTCTACCCCTCTCTCTTTATCCTCTCTTCCTCTCCACCCCTCTCTCTTTATCCTCCTTTCCTCTCTACCCCTCTCTCTTTATCCTCTCTTCCTCTCCACCCCTCTCTCTTTATCCTCTCTTCCTCTCCACCCCTCTCTCTTTATCCTCCTTTCCTCTCCACCCCTCTCTCTTTATCCTCTCTTCCTCTCCACCCCTCTCTCTTTATCCTCTCTTCCTCTCCACCCTCTCTCTTTATCCTCCTTTCCTCTCTACCTCTCTCTCTTTATCCTCTCTTTCTCTCCACCCCTCTCTCTTTATCCTCCTTTCCTCTCTACCCCTCTCTCTTATCCTCTCTTCCTCTCCACTCTCTCTTTGTCTTCCCCTCCTCTCCTCATTCCTCTCTTTCTCTTCCCTGCCTTTCCACTCCTCTCTCGTTCCCTTTCCTTCCTCTCCACCCGTCTCTTTTTATCTTCCCTCCCTCTCCCCCTCTCTCTTTCTTATTTTTTTTTTTATGCAGCTTTGAAGGGCACAATAAAAACCATTTCAACAGACACATGGTACACAGTGTTTAAACGGTCTATGTTCAGGTTGGGTTCTCCATGTCTAATGTAGACCAGGTAGGGGTTAATAAGCCTGCAGTTAACACTAATCTGTACCCATTGCATTTGCTCTTATGTGCTGTACTATAATGCAAACATCATGTCCAGGCTTGTACCACAGCACTGCTTACTGTTATTGTGGTATTTAACCAGCGGTGGAAAAAGTACTTAAACGTCATACTTGAGAAAAAGTAAAGATACCTTGATAGAAAATGAATCACCCAATAAAATACTTAAAATACTTATGGAGTAAATGTCTAAAAGTCTCTGGTTTTAAATGTATGATGGCTCTCTGATGCCGCAAATAAGTCTAGTGATCTGATGTGGAGATGCACTGAATCCTTTTACATCTCTTTATCATTCTACACCTCTCCTCTCTGTTTCTCATCCTTTCCTCTCCATTCCTCTCTCTTTCTCTTCCCTTCCTCTCTCTTTCTCTTCCCTTCCTCTCCACACCTCCACTTCCCTTCCTCTCCACCCCTCTCTATTTTCCTTCCCTTCTTCTCCACCTCTCTCTATTTCCCTTCCTCTCCATTCCTCTCTCTTTCTCTTCATCTCTCTCTTTCTCTTCCCTTCCTCTCCACCCCTCTCTATTTTCCGTCCCTTCTTCTCCACCTCTCTCTATTTCCCTTCCTCTCTACTCTTCTTTCTTCCCTTCCTCTCCACCCCTCTCTATTTACCTTCCTCGCCACTCCACTCTCCTCCACTCCTCTCTCTCTTTCCATTGCTTTCCTTTCCACCCCTCTCTATTTCCCTTCCTCTCCAATCTCCCCTCTCTTTCCATTGCTTTCCTCTCCACCCCTCTCTATTTCCCTTCCTCTCCACTCCTCTCTCTTTCCCTTGCTTTCCTCTCCACCCCTCTCTAGTTCCCTTCCTCTCCAACCTCCTCTCTCTTTCCCTTGCCTTCCTCTCCACCCCTCTCTATTTCCCTTCCTCTCCAGCCTCCTCTCTCTTTCCCTTGCCTTCCTCTCCACCCTGTCTATTTCCCTTCCTCTCCAACCTCCTCTCTCTTTCCCTTGCCTTCCTCTCCACTCCTCTATATTTCCCTTCCTCTCCAACCTCCTCTCTCTTTCCCTTGCCTTCCTCTCCACCCTCTCTATTTCCCTTCTTCTCCAACCTCCTCTCTCTTTCCCTTGCCTTCCTCTCCACCCTCTCTATTTCCCTTCCTCTCCACTCCTCTCTCTTTTGAAAACAAGTTCTGTAACTTTTTAGGACACAACGAAAACCATTTCAACAGACACATGGTACACAGCATTTCATTTTATTTATTTATTTGCAGGCCATGTGATCTGGTTTGTCCATGTCTAATGACCAGGTAGGGGTTAAGCTGGCGAGCTAAATTCCACTCCATGGTGAAGGGTGTGTTTGATAAACTTCACCAACGGCGTGGAGTCGAGACCAGGCTTTGTGGAATCTAGCTCTGACTACATCGATTTGTCCAAGGTCAATAATAATTTATAGATTAGATTAGATTCAACTTTATTGTCATTGAACAAGTACAGCACACCAAAATGCAGTTAGTATCAGACCAGAAGTGCAAATAAAAGAGTGCAAACAAATGTATAAACAAAACAATTAAGTACAATGTATGTTATTAAGTGGGATGTATAAATGTGCAATGAAGGCAAATGGCAAGTCTTAATGTGAGATGAATGCAAATTGAAAGTGCAAGGAGGTACGCAGCTGAAATGCAGAGATAGCAGCAATGAGGTTACCGAGGTAGACATGTACATGGACAACTGAATAATGTCTAGGCCCCTGTTTTTCCACTTCCTGTCTGACTGACGTGCCCAAAGTAAATGGCCTGTTACTCAGGCACAGAAGACAGGATATGCATATAATTGGTAGCATTGGATAGAAAACACTTTGAAGTTTGTAGAAATGTTACAAATAATGCACAAGACTATAACACAATTGATATGGTAGGAGAAAATCCAAAGAAAACCCAACTGGATTGCAAACAGAGGAAGTTTTTCAAAAAGTAAGTGATTATTTAATCGCTATTTGTGATTTTATGAAGCCTGTGCTGGTTGAAAAATGTGTTGATGTGGGGCGCCGTCCTCAAACAATCGCATGGTATGCTTTCGCTTTAAAGCCTATTGTAAATCGGACAATGCATTCGATTAATAAGAATTTAAGCTTTTAACCGATATAAGGTCTGTTCCAAAATATTTAATATCCATCATTTGTGTGATTATTTTTTTAATTGCGCGCCCTCCAATTTCACCGGAAGTTGTCGACAGGTGTCCCGCTAGCGGCTATCCCAGAGAGGTTTTAATCTGACTTTGCAAAGCAATGTCAGAGTTCAGTAGTGCCATGAAGAGTGCAAAGAGAGTAGTACAACAAGGTCCCTGAGAGGCAGTACTAAGTGGTGGGCGGGTGGATATGGCTAATGCTGTGAGTTCAGCAGGGTTACAGTAGCTGGAAAGAAACTGTTCTTGAGCCTGCCTATGCGGGAACGTAGAGACCTGTACCGCCTGCCTGATGGTAGGGGGGAAACCATTTGTGGCATGGATGTGAAGGGTCCCTGATGATGCCTCAGATACCGCTTGCGCTGCAGGTCTATGATGGCAGGGAGCTGGGCCCCAGTGACGTACTGGGCAGTTTTCACCACCTGTTGCAGGGCATTCCGGTCAGCCACAGAGCATCCCCCAAACCACACTGTGGCACAGTTAGTTAGAATGCTCTCGACCGTGCAGCGGTAAAAGTTCACCAGGATCTTGGGAGACAGGTGGGCCTTTTTCAGCCTGCTCAAAAGGTACAGGCGCTGCTGACCCTTTTTGACCAGGGTTGAGGTGTTGATGGTCCAGGAGACGTCATCAGAGATGTAGGCACCCAGGAATTTGAAACTGGGCATCTGCTCCACCTCAGTGCCATCATTGAGAACTGGGGCATGGCTGCAGCTTTTAGACTTCCTGTAATCCACAATGACATCCTTGGTTTTCTTTGTATTGAGGGCCAGGTTGTTGTCAGCGCACCATGCAGCCAGGTGTTTGACCTCCTCCCTGTAGGCTGACCCGTCATTGTCACTGATCAGCCCTACCACCATGGTGTTGTCTGCGAACTTTACGATGGTGTTGGAACCGTGTACAGGATCGCAGTCGTGGGTGAAGACAGAGTACAGGAGGGGGCTCAGCATGCAGCACTGTGGCACACCAGTGTTCAGGTTCAGGGTTGAGCAGGTGAAGTTGTCTAACCTGACAGACTGGGGCCTGTTGGTTAGGAAGTACAAAGTCCAGTTACAGAGAGAGGGGCTGGTCCCTAGCTCATGGAGTTTGGTGACCAGCCTAGAGGGAATGACCGTATTGAATGCTGAGCTAAAGTCTATGAACAGCATTCTCACATAGGTGTTGGTTTTGTCCAGGTGGGTCAAGGCAGAGTGTAAAGCTGTGAAACACCCACCTTGTACTTACTGTGTGTTTGTCCTCCGTAGTTGTGTGCCTTTCTTTGTTTGCTGAAATCCATACTTTTTCTTTAAACGTTCGTCAAACACAAACATTGGCTGTTTGCTCATTGCTGTTGCTCTAAGATGGCAACTCAGTGCAAGTGCGCAGGTGCCAATTGAATCTCAACAAGAAAACAGTCAGCTGTGATATTTGATTAACGTTTATTAAAAAAGTATGGACTTCAGCAAACAAAGAAAGGCACGCAACTACAGAGGACAAACATAGGTACAAGGTGGGCATTGCATAATTATTATAATTTTTTAAGTATTGACTATGGGCAAATCGATGTAGTCTGAGCTAGATTCCGCAAAGCCTGCTCTCGGCCCCACTCCATTGGTGAAGTTTGTTAGAAACTTCCTTCCACTAAGGTTAAGCCTGCAGTTAACACTAATCTTTACAAATTGGCACTTGGTATTTTATTAGCATGCCTATTAGCTGTTGCAAAAGCAGCAGCTACTCTTCCTGGGGTCTACACAAAACATGAAACACAATACAGAATGACATAATACAGAACGTCAATAGATAAGAACAGCTCAGGGACAGAACTACATTCATTTTTTCAAAAGGCACACGTAGCCTACATATCAATGCATACACATAAACTGTCTAGGTCAAATAGGGGAGAGGCGTTGTATATCAGGCCTCTGATTACAATGAAGAGCAAAACGTGCCGGTCTGTTCTGGGCCAGCAGCAGCTTAACTAGGTCTTTCCTTGCAGCGCTGGACCACACGACTGGACAATAATCAAGATTAGACAAAACTAGACCCTGCAGAACTTGGAGTGTGGTGTCACAAAAGCAGAGCATCTCTTTATGACGGCCAGACCTCTCCCCATCTGTACAAGTAAAACTCCATATATTAAGCAACTAGATAATTTTCTGTGTTTTTGTCATTTACGGCCAGACAGGGGCACAGTCCACTTAAAGAACAGCTGTAATGGTTACAACAATACTCATCTGAGAGGATTAAAAGGAAAATAGCATTTGTGTGTGCATGTATGTGTGCATGTGTGTGTGCATGTGTGTGTGCATGTGTGTGAGCGACACCATACATAGCTGAACATTGACAGAGGATCAACCACTACTCACCTTTTAAGTAGGCAGCCTTGGCTTGTGCAATCTGGAACACACAAGCACCAAATCATTTATCTCTATTTTCCACACTTTTAATACGTATTACACAATTTCTACACAACCGTTTGTGCAACACTAAAAAAGGCAATAAAGTAGGTGGCAGGTAGCCTAGCGGTTAAGAGCATTGGGCCAGTAACCAAAAAGTTGCAAAAAAAAAAAGTTGTGAAAAATCTGTGAACATACCATTGCGCACGGCTCCTGTAAATTGCTCTGGATGAGAGTGTCTGCAAAATAAACTTCTCCACCTGTAAAAATACTACAGTTTACTATAGAATACTATACTTCACACTGTAGTATCCCTCAGTCATGTGTATTATTCACGTAGAATACTATAGTAAATACGGCACTTTTTTAACTATAGTAAATACTATATAATTACATCTATCTACGGGTTATGGAAACTGTACTCTTTTAGTATTTCTCCAGCAGGTTTCCTCAAGGAGAAAGCCTCCTTCTATGTCAAAGATAGTAAAACAAAAACACTATAGTAAATTCTACAGTTACACCAGCAAAAACTACAGTACTGTATATTACAGTCTGCAGAAACACTGCAGTTTACACAACAGTATACTACAATCTGCAAAAACACAACATTAATTACTACAGTATGTACTACACATTTCTTTACTACAGTATTTATACTATAGTTAATTAACTGTAAATGCTACAGTCTGCAAAAAAAAACTACAGTGAATAATACAGTATATAAATATATTAATACTACAGTATTTAGACCATAGTATAATCTAGTATTTTTTATGTTGGTTACACTGGCTGATTACTAAAGGTTTCTGTTGTGTGTAGAAACTGTGAACAACCATCAGAGCTAGGCTATACCCTCTGACAGAACAATCAGAGTAAAAATCTTGTTGGTGCTTAATCAAATCCTGATGGTAATAAATGTTACACTGCAAGGCCCATTGCGTCTAATTGGCTCTTAATTTGACATCTACAAATCATGAGTGGCATGGGGTGGTTGGGTTTGCGCCAGGTAGGGGGAGGTTTAGGCAGAGGTGAGGTGAGACTGAGTAATTGAGGACCCCTCGGTCTATGCGTCATAGTCCTCTCAAACAAGCCTACATGTTTAGGACCTGATTTGACTCAGTCTGGAGTAATAACTCACACACACTATGGAACGAGCCAGAAAGAAGTGCCTCCTTTGTATGGCATGTACCTGCCTGTGTAGCTTTTATTTTCGTTTAATGATGCTCATTTCATTTTCTTTCATTCCTACATCTATCACCACAGAGCACTTCAATCCCATGACGTTTAACATTTAACTACTGCTCCCTTTCATTTCTCATAAGTGCAAATTGTTTGCTGCTTTTTATGATAGTTTTATGATGGTGCCAACTTTCCAGTGTTTGGACTGACTCGTCACAACAAGCCATGGCAAGGAGGATTGATTGATGAGGCTCTAGAACCACTGGAACACCACAGCATTATAAGTGGGGTCCCTAGACGGCTGTTACATTCTGTGGTTTGGGGTAAAGATGACGAACATTCTGAATACAGAATCTATCAAATGCATTACAGTATACAGAGGACCTCGCTTATATTTAGGGACATCTGTGGCTTGTCCCTGGGGTTAAGAAGGAGATTTTGCATTTGACCATCAATGTATTGTTTTGTTGTAACGGGGATTCCAACATTTCAGTAGAGTTTCTCTGAAACAAAAGTAAATTGTGAACCCTGTATCCTTGTGAGAGACAGAGAGACTCTCAAATAGCCAGTGTTCTCCGCAATGTTTGAATTATAGCATGTGAAAGTACTTGTCCTCCTATCGAGAACGCAGGGAAAATACGAAAGAGAAAAAATGGTAGGTGAATAATATTAGCTATAGAATAAGTCTGTTAGACCAAAATCAATCTCCCATTATCTCCTCTTTACTGGTAATTTATCAGACGAAAAGGCTCTCTAGGACTTAGACCCACTGTCTCTCTTCCACCCCTTTTTTCCCACCCTCTATATCCCAAATGGCACCCTAATCCCTATATAGTGCATTACTTTTGACCAGGGCCTATAGGGCTTCAAGGACCAGAGGATGAAATAGAGAATAGCCCTTTCATCTGTTAATAGGGACCGGACCAATTGTTCCCCGCTCTCAGCCCAATTGCCCCTCACCCCCTCCTCTCTCTCCGTTATACATGTAATTGAGGCCCAGGTTTGCGGTGGAAGTGTAGGCCTGGGGAAAGGCGGAAGGAGAATTCCTATATCCTTTCTGGCCATGTGAAGGTAATTCACTACACCCTGAAACTTTCTATTGAGATGAATTCTCCCACCCACCCTTCCCCCCTCCCACCATTCTCTCTTCCCCCAACCCTGCTGCTCCCACTTCCCTTTATCCCTTTTCTTAAAGACAATGTGTTTTTACAACAAGTAATTACAGGGTTAATGACTGATTTGATGGGCCTGTGAAAAGAGGTGTAAACGTCATTGTCAGGCCTTGGTGGAAAAAGAGTAGTGAGTTCAGTTGGTTGAGCTGTCAAGAGGTCGGTAGGGATTAGGGTACTTGTGGCCTCTCATGAGCAAAGGCGGAAAGAGGATCCCCTCTTTTATTCTGCTTTTCTCAAATTCTCATTCAAATGTTTCTTAGTTATTTAACTCAGTTGTCTTATAGAAGGATGTGTTATTTGCATTTGCATTGATTGTTGTTTTTCTTTTCTTTTGTTTTTACATTCAACACTTTTTACCAAAATGAATATGTGTACTGGAGAATTTTGAAATGAAGGCACACAACTACAGTACAGATTTATACAGTTTTCTGTGTTCGTAAACTGTTGTCATGTTGTAACATGTTACACAGCTATTAGGTTGCTTTATATAGCTACAGATGAATAGCATACATTATAACAATATTATTAATTGTTTTTTTTTTACTCACCATCACAATTTAAATTATATCACCACCAAAGATTTGGTTGGTGGCCCAACATTGTTTATCTCCATTGATCAATACGTGAAGAGTAATTTAAGAAGTTGAATTAGGAACCCCTTTGGCCACCCTTTAGACTAGATATCATAGCCATGCATTTCAGGAATAGTGTCAGGCATTACATGCATTTGATCAAAGATACAAATGTACAGTGCCTTCAGGAAGTATTCAGACCCACATTCTGTTACGTTACAGGCTTATTCTAAAATGGATAAAAAATGAATACATTTCAGCAATCTACACACAATACCCAAAAATGACAAAGCAAAAATAGGTTTTAAGAAATATTTGCTCATTTATAATAAAAAAAACTGAAATATCACATTTACATAAGTATTCAGTACCTTTACTCAGTACTTTGTTGAAGCACCTTTTGCAAGTGACTACAGCCTCGAGTCATCTTGGGTATGACGCTACAAGCTTGCCACGCCTGTATTTGGGGAGTTTCTCCCATTGTTCTATGCAGATCCTCTCTAGCTCTGTCAGGTTGGATGAGAAGTGTTGCTGCACAACTACTTTCAGGACTCTCCAAATATGTTCGATTGGAGCATGTTTTCATCAAGGATCTCTCTATATTTTGCTCCGTTCATCTTTCCCTCGGACCCGACTAGTCTCCCAGTCCCTGCCACTGAAAAACATCCCCCCAGCATGATGCTGCCACCACCATGCTTCATTGGACGGATGGTGCCAGGTTTCCTCCAGATGTGACACTTGGCATTCAGGCCAAAGTGTTCAATCTTGGTTTCAGCAGATCAGAGATTTTTGCTTGCCATGGTCTGAGAGTTTTTAGGTGCCTTTCGGCAAACTCCAAGCGAGCTGTCATGTGCCTTTTACTGAGGAGTGGTTTCTGTCTGGCCACTCTACTACCATAAAGGCCTGATTGGTGGAGTGCTGCAGAGATGGTTGTCCTTCTGGAAGGTTCTCCCATCTCCACAGGGGAACTCTAGAGCTCTTTCAGACTGACCATCGGGTTCTTGGTCATCTCCCTGACCAAGGCTATTTCCCCAATTTGCTCAGTTTGGCCAGGAGGCCAGCTCTAGGAAGAGTCTTGGAGGTTCCACACTTCTTCCATTTAAGATTGATGGAGGCCACTGTGTTCTTGGGGGATCTTCAATGCTGAAAAATGTTTTAGGTACCCGTTTTAGGTACCCTTCCCCAGATCTGTGCCTCGACACAATCCTGTCTCGGAACTCTACGGACAATTCCTTCGACCTCATTCCTTCGACCTCATGTCTTGGTCTTTGCTGTGACATGCACTGTCAATTGTGGGACCTTTAATAGACAGTTGTGTGCCTTTCCAAATCATGTCCATTCAATTGAGTTTACCACAGGATGGACTCCAATCAAGTTGTAGAAACATCTCAAGGACGATCAATGGAAACAGGATGCACCTGAGCTCAATTTCGAGTCTCATAGCAAAGGGTCTGAATGCTTATGTAAATAAGTTATTTCTGTAGGGGTTTGTAATACATTTGCTAACATTTCCAAAAATCTGTTTTCACTTGTGTGGGGTATTGTGTGTTGATTGCTGCATTTTTAAATTGTTTATTTAATCCATTTTGGAATAGGGCTGTAATGTAACAAAATGTGGAAAAAGGCACTGTACATAATGTTTTTCATTTTCTTACTTAACCTTTATTTAACTAGGCACCTACATGTATGTCTGAAATACATTTAAGGAATTACATGCATTTTAGCAATGATGCAAATGTATTTACGTAACGGTAAATAGACTGAAATGTTATTTTTTTTGTATCCGTGGGGCAAAACAATTTACTTATTTACTTACTCACTTTTCTATGCTAGAAATGAAGGCTGTCTCCAAATGAGTAAGGTGAACGCACGTGCAGTGACCTCTCTGAGGCGGTTACAACTTTTGCTTGGTGGGGCACAGCCAGTAGCTCCACATGGTTTAGGAGGAAGGAAAGAGAAGAACACATGACAGACACAAACCAAAACGACCCTGCCTCTGCCATCTCTCCATCCACCTGCCACCTCTAGAACCCACCTCCTCTAGAACCACCCTAATACCAGAGACTTCCTGCTGTGAAACACCATGACAACCAAATAACCTCCTATTGATTGGCCAAGCTGTTACAAATTAGACATTAGACAGCTTCATAAACACAGTCATTAGCATATAAAGAGATGAGCGGAGGGCACAGAGGGGAGAAGGGACATCATTTGGGGACATCCTAAAGTTCCCTTAGGCCTTTTGTAACGATTGCTGAGGGCCCACCAGGGTCCCTGAACACACACAGGCAGCCACAAGGTGCCCAGACCAGACTCTGTCCTCACAGTCGTTTATCAGTCTACCTGCAGGCTATTGGAAGAAGGGTGAGTAGTGAGGCAATGACAGGGGCCACAGCTGGGAGACACTGCCCTAGGCCAGATAGGGTGCAGCTCAGGTCAACCCTAACCCCAGCCATAGCAATACCCTTAGATTAATGTCCACATCACTGTTCAACAGTGAGCCTAGCCAAAACCCTAAACCTAACCATAAGAATAACCCTAGCTTGGAAGATAGAAGATGGTGCCTCAGTGGATAGGTGGACAGGTCTTATGGGCTGCTGACCAATTATGCTATTTTATGTTGTCTTTACTCTGATCTTTTTTTTACATAATATTTCCGCCCTCATTTCCTATGACAGAAAACAGCTTCCGGACAGTATAACATTGATCATTAACCTTGATTTGGATGAAGATTTCTACTTCAAAAGGTCGGCAGCTATGGACGTACTGCTCTTTTTGAACCAGGTCCTAATCCTCGGGATTTGAAAGAGAAAGAGACGGCTAAAGAGGGGCAAATGAGTGGTCTCCTTGACGAGACTACGTTGCCGTGTTAAGAACCCGCCTCTATCGTCCTTTCTATTGGTGAAAGTACAATCACTGGAGAACAAGCTGGATGAGCTCTGTTGGAGACTATCCTATCAATGGGACCTGAAGATCTGCAATATCCTATATTACTCTATATACATCTATCTGGTATTTCTGGTGCGCAATCTATGATGTTTAGGAAGTCTCAAGGTCTCAAGGTTGTGCTTGCCTGAGTTAGAATACCTCATGATAAGCTGCAGACCATACTATTTACTAAGATAGTTTTATATATTTTTTGTACTAAGACTGCACTCAACGAGGTGTATAAGGCCATTAGCAAAGAAGAAAATGTACATCCAGAGGAGGAGCACCTAGTGGCCTTTGATTTTAATGAAACTGAAATACGTCTGAAATACGTCTTACCTCATTTTTACTAGCATGTCACCAGGGCAACTAGAAGGGATAAAACTCTAGATCACCTTTACTCCACACACAAACACATACAAAACTCTCCTTCACCCTCCATTTGACAAATCTGACCATAACTCTATTCTCCTGATTCCTCCTTACAAGAAGAACTAAAACAGGAAGTACCAGTGACGCACTTAGCAGATGCTAAGCTACAGTACAGCTTCGCTAGCACAGACTGGAATATGTTCATTGATTCATCCGATAACATTGAGGAGTTGACCACATCAGTAAAGGGCTTCATTGGAAAATGCATCGATGATGTAATCCCCACAGTGACCGTGCATACATATTCCAACCAGAAAACATGGATTACATACATCCTTTTCAAGGAGCGGGACACTTATCCAGACGCTTATTAGAAATCCCACTATGACCTCAGATGAGCCATCAAGCATTCAAAACGTCAATACAGGACTAAGATTGAATCCTACCACGCAGGCTCTTATGCTCGTCAGATGTGGCAGGGCTTGCTAACGATCATGTATTGCAAAGGCAAACCCATCCGTGAGCTGCCCAGTGACGCGAGCCTACCAGACGAGCTAAACTCCTTCTATGCTCGCTTCAAGGCAAGCAACACTGAACCACGCATGAGACCACCAGCTGTTCTGGACGACTGTGTGATCTCGCTCTTTGAAGCTGATGTGACTAAGATCTTTAAACAGATTAACATTCACAAGGCCACAGGGCCAGACAGATTACCAGGACTTGTACTCAGAGCATGCACTGGAGAGCTTGAGAGTGTCTTCACTGACATTTTCAAACTCTCCCTGACCCAGTCTGTAATACCTCAGGTTTCAAGCAGACGACCATAGCACCTGTGCCCAATAATGTTAAGGTAACCTGTCTAAATGACTATCGCCCCAAAGCACTCACATCCCACATTGAAAGGCTTGTCATATCAAATCAAATGTTATTGGTCACATACACATATTTAGCTGTTGTGCCTTCTTCATCACACTATCTGTGTGGGGGGACCATTTCAGATCGTCAGTGACATGTACGCCGAGGAACTTGAAGCTTTCCACACTCTCCACTGCAGTCCCGTCAATGTGGATAGGGGAGTGCTCTCTATGCTTTTTCCTGAAATGCACAATTTGCTCCTTCAGTGAAGTGGAGGTGCTGCTTTCCCTTCACCACCTGGAGACAGCCCGACAGGAAGTCCAGGACCCAGTTGCAAGGGGCGTGATTCAGACCCAGGGCCCAAGCTTGATGATGAGCTTGGAGGGTACTATAGTGTTGAAGGCTGAGCTATAGTCAATGAACAGCATTCTTACATAGGTATTCCTCTTGTCCAGGTGGGATAGGGCAGATCTATTGGGCTGTAAGCAAATTGAAGTGGGTCTAGGGTGCCAGGTAAGGTAGAGGTTATATGGTCTAGCTTCTCGAAGAACTTCATTATGACAGAAATGAGTGCTACGGGGCGCGATAGTCATTTAGTTAAGTTACCTTTGCTTTCTTGGGTACAAGTGTTTAGCTTGTCTGGGAGCTAGACGTCAGTGTCCGCAACGTGGCTGGTTTTCCCTTTGTAATCTGTGATTATCTGGAGACCCTGCGACATATGTCTCGTGTTTGAGCTGTTGAATTGCGAAACCACTTTGTATCTGTACTGACATTATACCTGTTTGATTGTCGTGGCTCATATCAATCCTATTATCATCCCTACTATCATCCCAGACACCCTGGACCCACTCCAAGTCACATATCTTCCCAACAGATCCACCGGTGGAATTTCTATTGCACGCCACACTGGCCTCTCCCACCTGGAGAAGAGGAAAACCTACTTGAGAATGCATTTTATTGACTACAATATAGCTAAGCGTTCAAGTTCACTACTACCAAATCAAAATTAAATCAAATGATATTTGTCACATGCGCAGAATACAACAGGTGTCGACCTTACAGTGAAATGCTTACTTACAAGCCCTTAACAAACAATGCTTTAATTAAGAAGTTTTAAGGGAAAAAAAGTGTTAAGGAAAAAATAGATAAGTAAAAAATAGAAAATAAAAGTAAGAAATAATTAAACAGCAGCAGTAAAATAACAAGCAAGGCTATATACAAGGGGTACCGGTACAGAGTCAATGTGCAGAGTCAATGTGCAGCCTCACCGGTGAGTCGAGGTAATTGAGGTAATATGTACATGTAGGTAGAGTTAAAGTGAATTTGCATAGATTGTAAACAGAGAGTAGCAGTAGCGTAAAAGAGGGTAGCCCTTTAATTATCTGTTCAGGAGTCTTATGGCTTGGGGGTAGAAGTTGTTAAGAAGCCTTTTGGACCTAGACTTGGCGCTCCGGTAACGCTTGTCATGCAGGACAACAAACTCTCACTCAACATAATCAAGACATACTGTTGGAGCTGATCGTAGCTACAGGAAATGGAGGGCCGATCAAGTGTAGTGATCCACTTTGCTGTAGTGGAGCGGGTCAAGTGCTTCAAGATATCATTGTCCAAACACACCAACACAGTCATGAAAAAGTAAGGCTGAAAAGATTTTTCATGGGCCCTCAGATCCTCAAAAAGTTATACAGCTGCCCCATTGAGAGCATCTTGACTGGCTGCAACACCGCTTGGTATGGCAACTTCCTGGCATCCAAACGCAAGGCACTATAAGAGTGTACTGCGTATGGCCCAGTAATCACTGGGTCTGAACTCCTGGTCACCCAGGACCTCTATACCAGTCGGTGTCAAAGGAAGGCCCTAAAAATTGTGAAAGACTCCAGCTACCAAAATCATACTGTTCTCTCTGCTACCACGCGGCCAGTGCCGGCTCCAGGCATAAGTGGCATAGGCAGTCTTTAGGGCTCCAGTCCTCTAGGCCTCCCCCAAAATGAACATATATATATTTTTTTAGGTACTCAGTCGGGGTCTCAGATTTGTAAATTAGAGTTAGATTAGTAGAATACACAATGCGCAAGTTCAAAATATTGGTTGTGCACAAGCAATTTTTCTCATGTTATTTTTAATAAATTAGTCTAGCCGGTTATCCCTAACCCTATTGATTTTGTTAGTCACTCTCACTCAGATATCATGAGATGGCAAAATGTGTATAATTGCAAGAAATTAGCTTTAAAACAATAACATTTATAAAAACCTATTTTCGCTTTGTCATTATGGGGTATTTTGTGTAGATTGATTAGGGAAAAAACGGTTTAATCCATTGAAAATTAAGTTTGCAAAATTGAGTCCCTGAGCTGACAAGGTACAAAATCTGTTGTTCTGCCCCTGAACAAGGCATTTAACCCACTGTTCCTAGGCCATCGTTATACAGTAATTAAGAATTTGTTCTTAATTAACTGACTTCCCTAACTAAGTAAAAAATGATTGGGTATGATACAACAAGCTTGGCACACCTGTATTTAGCAAGTTTATCCCATTCCTCTCTGCAAATCCTCTCAAACTCTGTCAGTTTGGATGGGGAGAGTCGCTGCACAGCTATTTTTAGGTCTCTCCAGAGATGTTCGATCGGGTTCAAGTCCGGGCTCTTGCTGGGCCACTCAACGACATTCAGAGACTTGACCCGAAGCCACTCCTGCGTTGTCTTGGTTGTGTGCTTAGGGTCATTGTCCTGTTGGAATGTGACCATTCGCCCAAATCTGAGGTACTGAGTGCTCTGGAGCAGGTTTTCATCAAAGATCTGTCTGTATTTTGCTCCATTCATCTTTCCATTGATCCTGTCTAGTCTCCCAGTCCTTACCGCTGAAAAACATCCCACAGCATGATGCTGCCACCACCATGCTTCACCTTAGGGATGATACAAGGTTTCCTCCAGACATGACGATTGGCATTCAGCCCAAAGTGTTCAATTGTGGTTTCAGACCAGAGAATCTTGTTTCTCACGGCCTGATAGTCCTTTTTTCGCCTTTTGGCAAACTTCCTTGCGGTCCTTCATCTGCCTTTTACTGGGGACTGGCTTCCGTCTGGCCACTACCATAAAGGCATGATTGGTGGAGTGCTGCAGAGATGGTTGTCCTTCTGGAAGGTTCTCCCATCTCCTCAGAGGAACTCTGGAGCTCTGTCAGAGTGACCATTCCCCGATTACTCAGTTTGACTGGGCGGCCAGCGGCCAGCTCTAGGACGATTCTTGGTGGTTCCAAACTTCCATTTAAGAACGATGGAGGGCACTGTGTTCTTGGGAACCTGCAATGCAGAAAAGTTTTTCTACCATTCCTCATATCTGTGCCTCGACACAATCCAGTCTTGGAGCTCTACGGACAATTCCTTCAACCTCATTGCTTGGTTTTTGCTCTGACATGCACTGCCAACTGTGGGACCTTAAATATGTCCATGTCATGTCCAATCAATTTAATTTACCACAGGTGGACTCCAAGCAAGTTGTAGAAACATCTCAAGGATGATCAATGGAAACGCCTATTGGGCGGCGCACAATTGGCCCAGCATCGTCCGGGTTAGGGGAGGGATTGTAAGGGGGGGCTTTACAAGTAGGCAGTCATTCAACATTTGAATTTGTTCTCATCTGACTTGCCTAGTTTTATAAAAGTAAAATAAAAAATGTATAAAATAAATAAAAACAGGATGCACCTTAGCTCAATGTTGAGTCTCATAGCAAATGGTCTGAATACTTATGTAAATAAGGGATTTCTTTTTTTTATACATTTGCCAACATTTCTTAACCTGTTTTCACTTTGCCATGATGTGGTGTTTTGTTTAAATCGATGAGGATTTTTAAAATGTAATCCATTTTAGAATATTACTGTAACGTAACAAAATGCGGGAAGGGGTTTGAATACTTTCCGAATGCACTGTAAATGTACATTTTGTGTCACTGGCCGACATGTGATACCCCATAATGTCAAGAAGGAAATCTGCTTTTCGATTTTTAAAAATAAAAAATAAAAAGATGAAATGTCTTGAGTCATTAAGAATTCAACCCCTTTGTTATGGCAAGCCTAAAGTTCAGGAGTATAATTTTGCTTGTCAAGTTACATAATAAGTTGCATGAACTCACTGTGTGCAATAATATTTTTTAACATGATTTATGAATGACTACCTCATCTCTGTGCCACACACATACAATTATCTATAAGGTCCCTCAGTCGAGCAGTGAATTTCAAACACATATTCAACCACAAAGACCAGAGAGGTTTTCCAATGTCTCGCAAAGAAAGGCACCTACTGGTAGATGGATAAAAAGGGAAAAAGCAGACATTGAATATGCCTTTGAGCATGGTGAATGTATTAATTAAACTTTGGATGGTGTATCAACACACCCAGTCACTACAAAGATACAAGCGTCCTTCCTAACTCAGTTGCGGGAGAGGACAGAAATCTCTCATGGCATTCACTATGAGGCTGATTGTCAATTTAAAACAGTTCCAGATTTTAAAGTTGTCAAAGGTTGTGTAGTTACAGTACTTCACAATAATACAATAATAACCTAAATGGCAGAGTAAAAAGAAGGAAGCCTGTACAAAATACAAATATTCTACAATATGCCTCCTGTTTGTAATAAGGCTCTATCGTAACCGGCCGCAACCGGGAGGGCGCAGTGCGTGCTAACCAAGGTTGCCAGGTGCACGGTGTTTCCTCCGACACATTGGTGCGGTTGGCTTCCGGGTTGGATGCGCACTGTGTTAAGAAGCAGTGCTGCTTGGTTGGGTTATGTATCGGAGGACGCATGACTTTCAACCTTCGAGCTGTAGCGATGAGACAAGATAGTAGCTACTAAACAATTGGATACCACGAAATTGGGGAGAAAACGGGGAAAAAATTAAAATAAAATAAAAATAATAATAATAATAATGTCTGCTTTATCCTAACCCTATCTTCATCATCCCGTAGCACGCGTTCCAGCAGGTATATCTCACTTGTCACCCCCAAAGCCAATTCCTTCTTTGGCTGCCTCTCCTTCCAGTTCTCTGCTGCCAATGACTGTAACGAACTACAAAAATCTCTGAAACTGGAAACACTTATCTCCCTCACTAGCTTTAAGCACCAGCTGTCAGAGCAGCTCACAGATCACTGCACCTGTACATAGCCCATCTATAAATAGCCCAAACAACTACCTCTTCCCCTACTGTATTTATTTATTTATTTATTTTGCTCCTTTGCACCCCAGGATTTCTACTTTGCATACTAATCTACTGTCAAATCTACAATCCAGTGTTTTAATTGCTATATTGTATTTACTTCGCCAACATGGCCTATTTATTGCCTTTACCTCCCTTATCTCACCTCATTTGCTCACATTGTATGTATACTTATTTTTCTACTGTATTATTGAATGCATGTTTGTTTTATTCCATGTGTAACTCTGTGTTGTTGTCTGTGTCGAACTGCTCTGCTTTATCTTGGCCAGGTCGCAGTTGTCAATGAGAACTTGTTCTCAACTTGCCTATCTGGTTAAATAAAGGTGAAATAAAAATAAATAAAAATCCTCATCATCATCGTCACCACCATCCTTATACGGTAGCTAATATCCTGACAATATATCTAAGGTCATTAGCCACATGTAAGGCATGTAAGGCAAGCTTACAGTTTAACCACTGTAACTGAGCAACCTGAGGTTAAACAACATTCAATCGATACATTCCCCTGTACATCCACTAGATCAATTCTTATAATGAGTTTCAATGAGAACAGACATTGTTAAAAGGCTGTTTGTGTTAACGAGATGTACATCCCAAGGTCCCAGTACGTTTAAAGCCAGCTCAATACATCTGCTCTATGTGAATCTGATGGCCAATTATTATTGATCCAGAGGGTTCGGACATGGGTGGATTCACCACCTGGCAATTCTGGCAAAAGCCAGATGGACCGGACCATATTTTATTGGCTGGCTGAAATGGACAAATATTACATGTAAAAATAGAATGGACATAGCCAGATGCCCATGAGACAGTTTTTTTGTGTGACTTTTGCACTATTTCGCTGTTGTCATGATCGTCTATATTGATAATTTGGCTGACCAATGGGCAACAGCCCCCCCACCACCACCACCATCAAGATGGGCCCGGACTCATTTTCTGATTGGCTGAGCTGAGGTGGCGCAAATGTCACATTCAAAGTCAAACGTGCATCATCAAAAAGAGTAAGACCCGCTCTGACTCTGTCAGCCACTCAGTAAAAACAGATAAGTGGAACGGTAATGCCGAAAAAGTTAGTGAGACCAAAAAAGGCCTCTTTAGGTCGATGCTGTTAAATGTGTGAAATTAACCGACATATTTGCTAAAAGTTCAGGTTCTGCTGGTCCGAGCTCTGTGTCTGTGTCTGTGAGAAATGACAGATTGTCTGTTGTGGTGCAGTCGAGGTAGGAATAAAACTGAGAAAGAGGATCACGCACACTGACACCGATCATGTAGCCTACTGCTGCCAGTTAGGCCTAATATTTTGGCTGTATATTGAATGAAAAATATGTCATACCTACTATAGTAGGCTATTTAGGGAAGGGAGATTTGGGGGATAATTTAAACACTAGGCTTCTTGCAATATAGCCTCACAAGTTGTTAGATTGGCTTTTATAGCACCTACCCATTGGGCAAAATCTGGTTGAAAAGCCGTCAGTATGAGTGTCCACGTTTAGGGTTCCAAGTTCTACTAATATGGAACCAGAAACTGTTCTTCAAAGGGTTCTCCAATAGGGAAAGCCAACTAACCTTTTCAGGTTCTAGATAACACCTTTTTTTCTAAGAGTGTAAGATCGTGTAATCATGGGAAGCTGAATAGCATGACTCTTTGGAAATCCAGTGTCAAATAAATCTGACTCATTTACACCAGCTCTGTCAGGAGGAATGGGCCAAAATTCACCCAACTTATTGTGGGAAGCTTGTGGAAGGCTGTCCGAAACGTTTGACCCAAGTTAAACAATTTAAAGGCAATACTACCAAATGCTAATTTAGTGTAAACTTCTGACCCACTGGGAATGTGATGAAAGAAATAAAAGCTGAAATAAATAATTCTCTCTACTATTATTCTGACATTTCACATTGTTAAAATAAAGTGGTGATTCTAACTGACCTAAAACAGGAATATTTTTAGGATTAAATGTCAGGAATTGTGAAAAACTGAATTTAAATGTATTTGGCTAATGTGTATGTAAACTTCCGACTTCAATTGTACAATAGGTACCATCGACTTGCGTTGATTGCCCTTCCTACTTTATTAAAAACTGATACTATTTTGATATCTAACCAAGTGGATTATTTATCTTTAGGTTCCCTACTGGTATATATAAAAATGTTCAGCGCTTCATTAGATTATTACTTCATTAGATTATATATTTAACTTTCTCTAAATGACAACATTTTAGATGAATGGGTTTCAAAATCTTTTTGTTGTAGTGACTCAAAACTTTGAGATTAGACAGATTACATTTTTAGTTTAGCAAGATTAATGAATCATTTACTAATCATTAGCAAGTATTTTTGCAGTCCCTAATCTAAAGTGAGTGATATTTATACTTTATAAATACTTTGTAAATGTTTTGAGTGACGAGTGTAATTTCTCACAAAAGGATGGGCCCGCCATTAGTAGACATTCCCGATGTACCTGGTAAAAGAACAAGCACACAGCACGGGATTTTTAAAGGGAATACTGCATATATAGCTTAAATAACACTTACAAATGTGGGATTAATGATGAATACATGGTGAGCAAACGGTTTGTATATGCCTTCTAAATGGTTTGTTATGGGCCGTTCAAATAAAGGTTCACCCTAGGAGGTTGCCGGGCCCAGCACAGGCAGTGTGGTGCCTGGTCTTCAGGTACCAGTGATGCCAGGGTTAGCTGCACAGACTCCTTAGCTGCTGCTGCAGCAGTTAAGTGTAGTGGACGTAGGGTGAAAACACACACAGAGAGAGAGAAAGAGACACACACACTGACACATGTACTATCAGTTTATTGATATTTTGGCTCTATATTATATATGTAATAGTTATTAACCCTTAGGATAAGGGGGTTTGACAGCCAGGCACTTATATTTGCAATATAAGTAATTACACTTTCATAAGGTATTATGAGCCAATGGTTATCTATTAGGCATTTATTCAGTAATCTTTCTTCTTTATCTAATACATGTGTTTATTCATTCACATCTAGGATGTTGCCGGGCCCAGGACAGGCAGTGTGTTCCCCTGGTTTTCTGATACCAGTGCTGTGGGAAAGGATGCTAGGCTTAGCAGAGACAGCTCAGAGGTGAGTGCAATGAGACAGAGTGACAACAGAGGAGAACAAGGAGAATTAGAAACATACAGACAGTGAATGACATACCAACGGACAGACAGACAGTCAGACAGAGAGTGAGAGAGAGAGAGACAGCAGATGTAGAGGCATACTCCACAACAGGGAGGCAATAACATAGGCAACTATAGCATGGCACTACAGTACCAACTCGGTGGCCTTGTGTCCACCCTGAGATTGGAAGGTTATGAGTTCAATCCCTGTCTGAGTCATACCAAAGAATGTAAAAATGGGACCTAATGCCTTTCCACTTGGCACTCAGCATTAAGGAGATAGATTGTGGGTATGGCCCAGCGGTATACTAGCATCCTGTCCAGGGGGTGTACTTGCACACTACAGAAACAGGAGATAAGCTCCTGCTCCTATTAGCCATTCCGACTTGCACAAGCCAAGGCTACTTACTTACTTTTAGTACATTATACTGCAACAGTCCTCCTTTTTTTAGACTAATCAGAAAACAAGTGCCTTTGAGATGACAGGCCTTTGGGTGAACGGTGTCCGGCAAACGAAAACAGAGAGAAAACATCCCAGGGACACAAGAGAAGAGAGAGAAGGGAGAGGAGAGAGAAAGCTCTCTGAGGGGGAGAGAGCACGGTGCCCCAAAGTGCTTTAGACACTTGAAAGGCTTTGTCTGGTGGAGCCCTGGGGTAACCAATCCCCACTCAGGATGAGGGCCATTGGTCCAGGAAGTAAACAAGGCCATGGAAACAGAAGGAAGTGTTTAAGTCAGTGGAGGATGGATGGGATGGATGGATGGATGGATAAAAGAGGTGGGTTGTGGGAGATGAGGGGCGTTAATCAAATGATGAAGAAGTTTGGCGGAGCAATGTGGAGGAAGAACGAGGGGGAGGAGGGGGAGGAAGTGGGGAGGAAGAACGAGGGGTGGAGAGGATGTGAAAGCTGAAGGACAGATAATTGATAACAGATTACATAGTCATTAGTCTCAGGTGCAAGCTGAGCTACTCACCAGGATGTTGAAATCCTGAGCTAATTGCACAATGGGTAACATTTGTTACTCCACGTCTGCATCCCAAATGGTACCCTATGCCCTATATAGTACACTACTTTTGAACAGGGCACATAGGGTTCTGGTCAAAAGTAGTGCACAACTGTATGTAAATAAATAGGATACCATTTCGGGACAATAGCCAGGGTTCCATCTCCAGACAGCCTGGCCATTAGACAAGTCATTATAATCCAATTGTCGGGACTGGGAGACAAAGACAGGCAGCATCTGAGAATGGGCTTTGGTCATTTGTCAAAGTCCAGTGCGTAGATGAATATGAATAGAAATATTGAATATGTAAATATTTAGCTCGAACATTAGGGTGAAAGTCTTTGATTTGTAGATGTTTTGAAGCTGGATTCTTCTGGAATACACATGCACAAACACACACACCGTTCTTAGAGAGAGAGAGAGAGAGAGAGAGAGAGAGAGAGAGAGAGAGAGAGAGAGAGAGAGAATGTTTTTCAAGTGACAGTGGGTGCCTAATGGTTAGAGCTAATAATTTCCCTGTTAGCAGCTGCATGTTGCAGTCTGAGGTAGAGCAAGGGAGCCAACCCATATGTGAAAGGCTGCGTTGAGTACAGAATATTATGTTGTCAAGCAAAACAAATGTGTATATGGTGAATTGATGACAGAATTAATACACTATATTTGTTATTGTCGCTTTTCACATTTATGTATTTCCCGATAATGTTCTACACCGATCATAAATCCCCTCTATCCCTCCATCCTTCTCTCCTCTCTGTCCAATCCAGGGATAGCAGGAAGTCTCCAGATGGTTTAACACTTGTCAGCGTGACCCTGTGACCCCAGATGCTGTCCAGATGCAGGTCAGTTGTGGGGTGTGGGCCTCTGTCCAACTGACTTATGGCCCATCGTAAAAACTCTCAACGGAAAGAAAGGAGAGAGCCGAACTCTAGACACCACCTAGCAGAATGAGCCGCATGAAATCGCCAAAAGATTGAATTCCAGAGTTCCGAAGTTCAGCTTTTGCTTCGTAGGTTGTGCTTGGTCTGTTTTTAATGGTGTCACCAGTGGTAAACTCAACACGTTAGTCTGAGACAAGCCACGTCACAAGGTGTTCTTACTCAATGTATGGTTAAGAAGTGAGGGGCAGGTTAGAGTTTCCTAAAGGTTCCAAAGAGAACAAGAAAACACTGCACTTTTGTATGGAATGAGTGTTAATAACAATTGCCATGTTCTAGCGCATCTCTTGGAAAAAACAACAGATTACAAACCATTGACTAGTGGAGATTGGATTGGATTTATGCAGCCATCAAAAAGGACCTCAGTGTCACCTTTATCCTGCATAACATAACAAGAGCAGACTCTATCCAGTTATTGTGAATCCATACAGATATACTGTTGACTATCCCAATGGACACACTCCCCTCCATGAATTGGCCTACGTAGCAGAAGCGACCGTACCATCTGTCAAGTGAACAAGTGCTGCTGTATAAATGTATAAGGTGCAGCATCGAGTCGAGACAGACTGCTCGGTTAAAGACATCTAACGTGGTTCTGTTTTTCTTTTGTAATTAACCACCGTGGTTTCAATGGTCCCTGAGCGGAGGATGACTGGGCTAATAGAAATAAAGTGTGTGTAATGGCCAACAGTGACAGGCTATACTATTTACCTCTTCAGACCCCTGCCGGAACACCCCTTCACCGCCAGTGCCCATTTTCTAAGCAACAGCTATAAAAGCCAATGAACCAGAGGAATATGTTTGCCATATGGCCTTTGATTGTTAAGCGGAGAAATAGAAGGAGTGACGGAGAGAGAAGGTATTAAGGGGTCTGGAGGTAGGGGGGTTGGGGTGGCCGAATTCCCCTGTTGCCGGGGCCATGCCGGGATCCTGTAAATGGCAGCGGTGTGAACATTATCCAGATGGACGGACGGAGTGTATGTGTGTGTATGTGTGTGTGTATGTGTGTGTGTGTCTGTGTGTGTGTGTGTGTGTGTGTGTGTGAACTGCAGCTGCAACAGTTCCTGTGAAGAAGAGGAGATCTCTTTATGGAGACTCTGAGGGCTCAGCAAACCAATAGCTCAGTACCATAGAAAAACAATCCACCCATTATGGTATTATTGAATCCAAATTCCAGTTCCAGTGATTCTATTTCTATGCTCTGTACAACACTATTGTTTAAACAAATCAGACTGATCACACATCTGACAGCTGCCTATCAACATCTGTGATTTTGAGTTATGGTCTACATTTAACCATTGAGTACGTGAGGCTATGTATGTGGGTGTCCGTTCACATATACCCATGTTTGTAAATACATGTAAGAATTGTGTGTGTGTGTTCTTTTGGTTTTACTATACTTGTGAGGACCAGAAGTAAAAAACAAGGAACATTCTGACAAGTGGGGACATCCCAGCTAACAACAACTTTAGAGAACGTTCCCTTAAGAGTCTCATTAGATCATTCATGAGAATGTTCCGGTGATGTGCAAGGGATGTTTCCAAGAGACCATTCCCTTAATGTCAAATAGAACTTACCGCGAACATGGTTACTAGACCAGGTTATGTTATGTTATGTTAGATGGGTAACACTTTATACTCAACATAGCAGGGGGTGTAAAGCCTTAACACATACATTTATCCAGCAGCAGACTATGATCGATAGTGTCAAAATCCGCACTGAAGTCTAACAAAACAGCCCCACAATCTTTTTATCATCAATTTATTTTGTCATTTGTGTCATCAGTCATTTTTGTAAGTGCTGTGCTTGTTGAATGTCCTTCCCTGTAAGCTTGCTTCACTATTCTTAGGTAGCAAAATTACTTTTGCTTCCCTCCAAGCCTGAGGGCACACACTTTCGAGTAAGCTTAGATTGAAGTTTTGGCAAATAGGAGTGGCAATATCATCCACTATTATCTTCAGTAATTTTCCATCCAAGTTGTCAGACCCCGGTGGCTTGTCATCGTTGATAGACAACAATAATTTTTTCACTTCATCCACACTCACTTTACAGATTTCAAAATTACAGTGCTTGTCTTTCATAATTTGATCAGTTACACTTGGGTGTGTAGTGTCAGCGTTTGTTGCTGGCATGTCATGCCTAAGTTAAGCATGTTCAATTATACAATAATTATTATTCAACATGTCCTCAGCTGGGATTTGGGCTTGTTTCAGGGTACGTCAATCTTCAATGTTCGTATCAGCTATCAGTTAATCTGACTATTCTCTTATCGTTGCTTTGATTTACTTATTGCAGCAATTTAAGGGATTTATTTTGTGGTGTAATGTTGTTGGGGTATATTAACCTGATTTAATGATACTTCTGAATTACTATGACAAAGAAATTATTTTTTGGAGTGTACTTTTAACAGAGCAGAGATTTACTTCCACGTGCATTCACCATATTGCTTACACCTATCAAGTTGTTTCAGATCTACACAATTTTTGTTAAAAAACCCAACGATTAAAGCCTTGCGTTCCTATTTTGTTGGCAGTAGGTGCACTTGATTCAGCATCCCTAGTGCCGAGAAGACAAAGTGTTCACATCTGTAATTATTTCATGTGTCTGAAGGTAAAACTCTGCCTACCCGGCAGGCCCAGAGAGCAAATCAAGTGCACCTATAGGCCACATCTGGCCAATCAGATGGCTCAGATCACCATGTCTGCAAATCAAATCAAAGTTTATTTATCACTTGCACCAAACACAACCTTACAGTGAAATGCTTACTTACAGGCTCTAACCAACAGTGCAATTTCTAAGTTAAAAATAAATAAATAAAAAGGTATTAGGTGAACAATAGGTAGGTAAAGAAAGAAATACAACAGTAAAAAGACGGTGAAAAATGACAGTAGCGAGGCTATACACAGAAGTGAGGCTATATACAGTAGCGAGACTATAGACAAGCACCGGTTGTCAGGCTGATTGAGGTAGTATGTACATGCAGATATGGTTAAAGTGACTATGCATATATGATAAACAGAGAGTATCAGTAGCATAAGAGAGGGGTTGGTGGGTGGTGGGCGGCGGGACACAATGCAGATAGCCCGGGTAACCAATGTGCGGGGGAACCGGTTGGTTGGGCTAATTGAGGTAGTATGTACAGGAATGTATAGTTAAAGTGACTATGCATATACAGTATGATAAACGGAGAGTAGCAGCAGTGTAAAAGCGGGGTTGGGGGGGGGGGGGGGGAACACAATGCAGATAGTCTGGGTAGCCATTTGAATATCGGTTCAGGAGCTTCATGCAACTCTCTGCACAGATTCCTTATAATAATCAAGGCCACCTAATCATGCCAGATTCAAATTTGCTCATTCATCCCCCTCCTCTCCCATGTAACTATTCTCCAGGTCGTTGCTGTAAATGAGAATGTTTTCTCAGTCAACTTGCCTGGTAAAATAAGAGTAAAGAATTTGATAAAAATCCTCGAGCCATAGTCAGTGAAAAGAAACGTTGAGTGCACAGAAAATTTGATACTGTGAGAATTAAAAACGTTAAAAACCATGAATAGGAGAGAGACTCAACAAATATAGCAGAGTTGCTGTTTTTATGAGTAAGTTCATGTTTAAGCTGTCATTAAGCACTGTCAAGACTTTGATCAACACCTTTATAAGCCATAAAATGAACGTTCTCCCTACTTCCACTCATGCTACAATATTAACGAATATTTCACTTTCTCTGGTCATAGGAGTAACATACTGAAGAGTATTAGGGTCAGGTGAAGATAAAGCGGCAATATTTTGAGAATAAAGTGCCAATGTAACAAGTACTTTTGGATGTAATGGAAAATGTATGGAGTAAAATGTACAATATTTTCTTTAGGAATGTAGTGGATTAAAAGTAAACACTGTCAAAAATATGAAGTACAGACTAAAGTACAGATACCCCAAGCAACTACTTAAGTAGTACTTTACAACACTGATTTACGTTTTTTAAGTCATGTTAAAAAAAAAATCTGAGTGGTAGTTCTCGGCTTCCATTTTGAGAAAGTGATCTTCGTTGGTGACCACTGCCCTAGAGATATCCCATATGTGGTTAGGGCATTCATCATTGGTACTGGTGGCTTGGGTTTGAGACAAGCTTGGGGAGTCACCCTACTATTACATTATTAGCAATATACAGTACCAGTCCAAAATTTGGACACACCTATTCATTCAAGGGTTTTTCTTTATTTTTACTAGTTTCCACATTGTAGAATAATAGTGAAGACTACAAATCTATGAAATAACACACACGGAATCATGTAGTAATGGAAAAGGTTTTAAATAAATCTAAGTATATTTTAGATATGAAATTCTTCAAAGTAGCCACCCTTTTCCTTGATGACAGTTTTGCACACTCTTGGCATTCTCTCAACCAGCTTCACCTGGAATGCTTTTCCAACAATCTTGAAGGATATGCTGAGCACTTGTTAGCTGCTTTTGGGTTAGGGATTTGGGGTTAAAGTTAGGGTTAGGTTAAGAGTTAGGGGTTAAGGTTACTACAAGCTTCACTCTGATGATCTACTGTATGTGCGTGTACTTAGGTGGAGTGTGAGTAGCGGACACCTTTTGGTAACATGATATCATAGCCAGTCCCACTACCATTGACAAGGGAGCGATAGCAGACATTTTTATTTTGGTCTTTTCTTTTTGTGAAAACAAGGACAAGTAGCCTTCCCTTGCTAGTAATAGCTCTTAAAAAATAATAGCACTTAAAAAATATATTTGGTATAATATATTTAGCTGGCAGCCTGGCTAGTTGGCTTTAGCCTTTCTAAAATCATAGCAAGCTAGCTAGCCTTTTTAGCTTCCCACATCTCCATGTGAAATAATCAGATGTATAATTATAAAACATGCCCTGGCAAATACTATTATACTTGCCGGTGTAACCTAAAACATTACTCCAGTTTGTTAGGCTGCTTGTGTGTTCATTGCCAAATCAGCTAAATATATAATGTCATCATGTTTTGTTCATAATGAAAAAAGCACATGGCTAGCTAGTTTGCTACAGCAGATTCTACAATTTCACAATAGTCTGTACTCCTAAACAAAATAACTTTTTGGGTGGATTCTTGTTATTGGTTTACTGTTTGAACAGTCCCTGAAATTATATTTGGTTATCAATGCCAAATAGGCAACTTTGATGAATAGCCTATATAGCCTATAGATCAGATCAAGGAACCAAAGGACAACACTGCCCCCACGGCTGCAGAAGGAATGATAAGGCGTGTCTTAATTTTCAGGAAGTGAAAAAAGTCATTTGAATGCTGGAGCGCATTACAAGGAGCTGCCCCTTTTGTGATGAAAAACGACATTGCAACATTTTACATTTTGTGTCTACGTAGACCTTGTAGTAAGCTTTAGGGAAAATAGCATTTTGAATGGGAATCAATTGTTTGGTCCCCACAACTATAGTAAAATAAACATGTGTGTTTGTGTGTCCATACATACAGGGACTTGAAATGTTTGGATCCTTTTTTAATGTAAATTTAATTGATGGATTCAAAAAAGTACTTAAAATGTATGTGTGTGTGTGTCTCGTGCTTTGTGTCAGATATGTTTAGTATGTCTGCATGCATGTGTGCCCTCTCCCTCTCTAACCCCTCTGCCATTCTGGGCTCATGGTCCAGGGAGGGATTCCACAGCATGCCAGCTATGTGGGCTCTGAAGGGTAGTGTACTAGTGGGAAGGCTGACTACCCTTGTCATACTAACCATTAGAGCCAAAGCTATCCTACCATCAGCCCAGGTTGTGTCCTAAATAGCACCCTTTTCCCTAGTGGACTACTTTTGACCGAGACCCATAGGGCTCTTGTCAAATGTAGTGCACTATGTAGGGAATAGGGTGCCATTTGAGATGTAGTCCCAGCCTGCCTACCAACTCCTGATGGCCTTGAGAGAGAATAAGAGAAAATCATTGAGAGGATATTACAGCATTTGTCTTTGTTCCACTAATCACTCTCTACGCCATGTAGATTAATGGTGATTGGCTTTTCTAATTTTTTTTTCAGTCAGAGGCATCCACCATCCAATCCAAAAGGCTTTTGAATGAAGATACTGGAGATAATTAGGTTTACTAATCAGTGTTCCATTAGCATTTAGGGTTGAATCCAAATAGCACCCTATTCCATATATAGTGCAGAGCCCTATGGGCCTTGGTCAAAAGTGGTTCACTACATAGGGAGCCATCTGGGACACAAGCCTAGGTCCAGCTTCTTTCTGTATCTGACTTTGTGTATGGCTGTAATGGCACCTGTTTGTCATTTCTCTTATCGAGTTGATTTACTGTAGCTCTGTTGTTCAAAGGAGAATGATCTGGTAATTATGAGTTCTGTATGGGAATTTTAGCACTGTAAATACATCACAGGGATACTCATCTGAGTGTGTATATCCTACAGTACCCTCTCCAGAGGTCTAGGACATTTGCCTCTTTTGTTTCCAATCAATCAATCAACTTTATTTATAAAGCCCTTTTTACATCAGCCGATGTCACAAAGTGCTGTACAGAAACCCAGACTAAAATCCCAAACAGCAAGCAATGCAGATGTAGAAGCACGGTGGTTAGGAAAATATCCCTAGAAAGGCCAAAACCTAGGAAGAAACCTAGAAAGGAACCAGGCTATGAGGGGTGGCCAGTCCTCTTCTGGCTGTGCCGGGTGGAGATTATAACAGTACATGGCCAAGATGTTCAAACGTTCATAGATGACCAGCAGGGTCAGATAATAATAATCACAGTGGTTGTAGAGGGTGCAACAGGTCTGCACCTCAGGAGTAAATGTCAGTTGGCTTTTCATAGAGACAGCAGGTACGGTAGAGAGAGAGTCCAAAACAGCAGGTCCGGAACAAGGTAGCACGTCCGGTGAACAGGTCAGGGTTCCATAGCCGCAGGCAGAACAATTGAAACTGGAGCAGCAGCACGACAAGGTGGACTGGGGACAGCAAGGAGTCATCAGGCCAGGTAGGCATGGTCCTAGGGCTCAGGTCCTCCGGGAGAAAGAGAGAGAGAAAGAGAGAGAAAATGAGAAAGAGAGAGATTTAGGGGGAGCATACTTAAATTCACACAGGACACCGGATAAGACAGGAGAAATACTCCAGATATAACAGACTGACCCTAGCCCCCCAACACATAAACTATTGCAACATTAATACTGGAGGCTGAGACAGGAGGGGTCGGGAGACACTGTGACCCCGTCCGACGATACCCCTGGACAGGGCTAAACAGGCAGGATATAACCCTACCCACAGCGCCCACACCACAGCCCCCACACCACTAGAGGGATATCTTCAACCACCAACTTACGACCCTGAGACAAGGCCGAGTATAGCCCACGAAGATCTCCCCCACGGCACAAACCCGAGGGGGGCGCCAACCCGGACAGGAAGATCACGTCAGTGACTCAACCCACTCAAGTGACACTACCCTCCTAGGGATGGCATGGAAGAGCACCAGTAAGCCAGTGACTCAGCCCCCATAATAGGGTTAGAGGCAGAGAATCCCAGTGGAGAGAAGGGAACCGGCCAGGCAGAGACAGCAAGGGCGGTTCGTCGCTCCGGTGCCTCTCCGTTCACCTTCACACCCCTGGGCCAGAATACACTCAATCATAGGTCCTACTGAAGAGATTAGTCTTCAATATAGACTTGAAGGTCGAGAACGAGTCTGCCTCTCTCACATGGATAGGCAGACCATTCCATGAAAATTGAGCTCTATAGGAGAAAGCCCTATATGTTTTACCTCTTGGTGATGTCATTCGGAAACATAAAGTTTGCTTAGAAAGTTTCTGTTTTTTGCAATGTTACAAAGATGGAGAAAAGCTGTTCTTGAAATATTGTTGATATGTTCGTCAAAAGAGAGATCAGGGTCCTTAACAGTTTTTTTTTAGACTACTGTACAACCGTCAAGATTAATTGTCAGATCCAACAGAAGATCTCTGTGTTTCTTGGGACCTAGAACTAGCATCTCTGTTTTGTCTGAGTTTAAAAGTTAAACATTTGCCGCCATCCACTTACTTATGTCTGAAACACAGGCATCCAGGGAGGGCAATTTTGCGGCTTCACCGTGTTTCATCGAAATGTACAGCTGTGTATCGTCCGCGTAGCAGTTAAAGTTAACATTATGTTTCCGAATGACATCACCAAGAGGTAAAACATATAGTGAAAACAATAGTGGTCCTAAAACAGAACCTTGAGGAACACCGAAATGTACAGTTGATTGTCAGAGGACAAACAATCCACAAAGACAAACTGATATCTTTCCGGCAGATAAGATCTAAACGAGGCAAGAACTTGGATTTCCAAACTCCCCAAAAGAATGTGGTGATCGATGGTATCAAAAACAGCACTAAGGTCTCGGAGCACAAGGACAGATTCAAAGCCTTGGTCTGACGCCATTAAAATGTAATTTACCACCTTCACAGGTGCAGTCTCAGTGCTATGATGAGATCTAAAACCAGACTGAAGCATTTCATATACATTGTTTGTCTTCAGATAGGCAGAGAGTTGCTGCGCAATAGCTTTCTTTTGAGTTTTTGAGAGGAATGGGAGATTTGATATAAGCCGATATAGGGTTTTCTGTTTTAGGGTTTTAGGTTTTGCTTTTTCAAGAGAGGCTTTATTACTGCCACTTTTAGTGAGGTTTGTACACATCCGGTGGATAGGGAGTCGTGCATTATGTTCAACATAGGAGGGCCAAGCACAGGAAGCAGCTCTTTCAGTAGTTTTGTTGGAAAAGAGTCCTGTATGCAGCTTGAAGGTTTAGAGGCCAATACTATTTTAATCAATTTGTCATATTAAGCCCTCTTAGGCTTCACTCCCCCCTATCTGAGATATCTCCTGCAGCCCTCATTCTCCACATACAACACCCGTTCTGACAGTCACATTCTGTTAAAGGTCCCCAAAGCACACACATCCCTGGGTCGCTCCTCTTTTCAGTTCGCTGCAGCTAGCGACTGGAACGAGCTGCAGCAAACACTCAAACTGGACAGTTTTATCTCAATCTCTTCATTCAAAGACTCAATCATGGACACGCTTCCTGACAGTTGTGGCTGCTTTGTGTGATGTATTGTTGTCTCTACCTTCTTGACCTTTGTGCTGTTGACTGTGCCCAATAATGTTTGTAGCATGTTTTGTTCTGCTACCATGTTGTGTTGCTACCATGTTGTTATGTTGTGTTGCTACCATGCTGTGTTGTCATGTGTTGCTGCCTTGCTATGTTGTTGTCTTAGGTCTCTCTTTATGTTGTGTTGTGTTGTTTCTCTTGTCGTGATGTGTGTTTTGTCCTATATTTACATTGTATTTATATGTTAATTGATTTAAATTCCAGACCCCCGTCCCCACAGGAGGCCTTTTGCCTTTTGGTAGGCCGTCATTGTAAATAAGAATTTGTTCTTAACTGACTTGCCTAGTTAAATAAAAAATAAATACAAATAAAGAGATATAGTATTTAAAAACTTCAGTGTCTCCCTTGATCCTAGGTCCTGGCAGTGTTGTCCAGACTCTGAGCTTTGGAGAAATACCCAGATTTAAAGAGGAGTCTGTAATTTGCTTTCTGGGGAATGCTGCTTTTTAGTTAGCTTTGCGACAGTTTCAAAAATACATTTGGGATTGTTCTTATACTTCTTAGTTAAGTTGGAAAAATGGGATGATCGAACAGTAGTGAGGACTCTTCGATACTGCACGGTACTGTCTTTCCAAGCTAGTCGGAAGACCTCCAGTTTGGTGTAGCAGCAGTAAGGGCTCTTCGATACTGCACGGTACTGTCTTTCCAAGCTAGTCGGAAGACCTCCAGTTTGGTGTAGCAGCAGTAAGGGCTCTTCGATACTGCACGGTACTGTCTTTCCAAGCTAGCCGGAAGACCTCCAGTTTGGTGTAGCAGCAGTAAAGGCTCTTTGATACTGCATGGTACTGTCTTTCCAGGCTAGCCGGAAGACTTCCAGTTTGGTGTTGCGCAATTTCCGTTCCAATGTTCTGAAAGCTTGCTTCAGGGCTCGGGTATTTTCTGTATACCAGGGAGCTAGTTTCTAATGACAAATGTATTTTTTGTTTTTAGGGGTGCGACTGCATCTAGGATATTAAGCAAGGTTACATTTAGTTCCTTAGTTAGGTGGTTAACCGATTTTTGTACTCTGATGTCCTTGGGTAGGTGGAGGGAATCTGGAAGGGCATCTAGGAATCTTTGGGTAGTCCGAGAATTTACAGCACCGCTTTTGATGATCCTTGGTTGGGGTCTGAGCAGATTATTAGTTGCGATTGCAAACGTAATAAAATGGTGGTCCGATAGTCCAGGATTATGAGGAAAAACATTAAGATCGACAATATTTATTTCAAGGGACAAAACTAGGCCCAGAGTATGACCGTGGCAGAGTAGATCCGGAGACATGTTGGACAAAACCCACTGAGTCGATGATGGCTCCGAAAGCCTTTTGGAGTGGGTCTGTGGACTTTTCCATGTGAATATTAAAGTCACCAAAAATGTGAATATTTTCTGCCATGACTACAAGGTCCAATAGGAATTCAGGGAACTCAGTGTGGAACGCTGTATACGGCCCAGGAGGCCTGTAAACAATAGCTATAAAAAAGGATTGAGTAGGCTGCATAGATTTTATGACAAGAAGCTCAAAAGACGAAAACAGCCTTTTTTTTTTGGTAAATTGAAATATGTTATCGGAAATGTTAGCAACACTTCTGCCTTTGCGGGATGCGCAGGGGATGTGGTCACCGGTGTAACCAGGAGGTGAGGCTTCATTTAACACAGTAAATTCATCAGGCTTAAGCCATGTTTCAGTCAGGCCAATCACATCAAGATTAAGATCAGTGATTAGTTCATTGACTATAACAGCCTTGGAGGGAGGGATCTAACATTAAGTAGCCCTGTTTTGAGATGCGAGATCACAATCTCTTTCAATAATGACAGGAATAGAGGCGGTCTTTAGTCCAGTGAGATTGCTAAGGCGAACACCGCCATGTTTAGTTTTGCCCAACCTAGATCGAGGCACAGACACTGTCTCCACTAAGCTGACAGGCTGGCTAACAGCCTGCTGCCTGGCCTGCACCCTATCTCATTGTGAAACTAGAGGAGCCTTGTCTAGCCCTGTCTATGTTCATAGATAAGATGATAGCACCCCTCCAGCTAGGATGGAGTCCGTCACTCCTCAGCAGGCCAGGAGTGGGTGAGTCCCAGAAAGACGGATAATTATCTACAAATTCTATCTTTTGGAAGGGGCAGAAAACACTTTTCAACCAGCGTTGAGTTGTGAGACTGCTGTAGAGCTCATCACTCCTCCTAATTGGGAGGGGGCCAGAGACAATTACTCAATGCCGACACATCTTTCTAGCTGATTTACAATATTTACACGCTATGTTGCGCTTGGTGATGCTGACGTGGATAACAATATCCCTATACTCTCTACACTCGCCAGTTTCAGCCTTAGCCAGCACCATCTTCAGATTAGCCTTAATGTTGGGAGTCCTGCCCCCTGGTAAACAGTGTATGATCGCTGGATGATTTTTTTTAAGTCTACGGGTAATGGAGTCGCCAATGACTAGCGTGTTCAATTTGTCAGAGCTAATGGTGGGAGGCTTCGGCGTCTCAGACCCCGTAACGGGTGGAGGAGAGACCAGAGAAGACTCGGCCTCTGACTCCGACTCGTGGCTTATTGGGGAAAACCTGTTTAAAGTTTCTGTTGACTGAATGAGCGACACCAGTTGAGCATTCCTACAACATTTCCTTCCAGAAGCCATGAGAAAATTGTTCGGCTGCGGGGACTGTGCGAGGGGATTTATACTACCATCTGTACTTATTGGTGACACATACGCTGTTTCATCCTTTCCTACACTGAAATTACCCTTGCCTAACGATTGCGTCTGAAGCTGGGCTTGCAGCACAGCTATCTTCGCCATAAGGCAATCGTTCTCCTGTATATTATGAGTACAGCGACTGCAATTAGGAGGCATAATGTTAACGCTACTACTTAGCTTCGGCTGGTGGAGGTCGTGTAAAACCATGTCCAGATAAACCGTCCGGGGTGAAAAAGTTTAATGAAAAAAGTTGAGCGAGGGAAAAATAAAAATATAAAACGGTAAAGTTGCCAGGTAGCAAATAAACGTTAGCAACAAACCTCACAGCAGCACATAACAAGTTTACAAGTTGTGACCGGAAATGACGGTAGAATGCCTTCGCCAGCCGCCCAAAAAAAACTACAACTAGAACATACAGATGTTACACATTAGTTGTGGTTTCACCAACTGGCCAGATAGTATCAGTATAACCCATATGATCATTTGGCTTTGGAATGGGGTACTTGCAATGCTGTCTTTACTGTGTACTGTATACAATTTCCCCCGGTATTCTCCACTTGGCTTTAGCTCAGCGGACTGACACTATTGTGGCACACTGACAAATTTCCGCTGACAAATTTCCACCTTTATTGTCCTCCAGGCTTTAGCTCAGCGGTCTAACAGTCTTGTGGCACGCTGACAAATTTCCCCCTTTATTCTCCTCTAGGCTTTCCCCACATGGCAGCTTATTGTCATTGTTGTTATCTAAAAATCCAAGATGGCGTTTTGTCCCGTCCCGTGTAAATATTGTTTTCTTCGGAAATGTTTAACATTTTTTTATCTCAATTTCCATCTACGGACTGAAAATACTCTCCTGCAACCCGCAACACCTAATGTGGTACGGATCTGCTATTGTTTATACTTTAGAACCGGACCCCCCCCCCTCAGATGCTAGCCAGCTATCTAGCTACTAGCTAGTAGTCAGTTATCCACTACTAGCGGTCATCACCATTAACTCGGACATCTGCCAGACTCAGCCTGGTCAATTCCTGAAAGTCTGCACAGCGCGATTCCAAACCAGAGCATATCGGACTGCATTTCTCTATCACATCTCCGGGTTTCCTACCGCAAGCTCTGAACCTTTACTCTGGATCATCGCAGCTAGCTAGATGCTATCCGAGTGGCTACTCCTGGCTAACGTCTCTGTCCCGAAGCAAGCACCAGTTAGCCTGGAGCTAGCCTCGAGCTAGGCCCATCTCCCGGCTAGCTGAAGAGATCCATCAGACAATTCCTGGGCTTCAATTACCTATTTTGTCAATTGGCCTGGACCCTTTGCTGCCAACACGGAGCCCCGCCGATCCATCACGACTGGTCTGCAGATATAACCATCCAAGGGGGTTTCAACAGGCTCTCCCATTGCGACGTCCCCCTGAGACCCATCTGCTAGCCTGCTAGCCCCGGCCTGCTAGCTGTCTGAATCGCTGTGCCTCCAGCTCACCTAGCTACACACTGGACCCTATGATCACTCGGCTACACATGCATCTCCCTAATGTTAATATGCCTTGTCTATTGCTGTTTTGGTTAGTGTTGTTTGTCTTATTTCACTGTAGAGCCTCCAGCCCTGCTCAATATGCCTTAGCTAGCCCTTTTGTTCCACCCACATACATGCGGTGACCTCACCTGGCTTAAATGGTGCCTCTTGAGACAAAACCTCTCTCATCGTCACTCGATGCCTAGGTTTACCTCCACTGTACTCACATCCTATCATACCCTTGTCTGTACATTATGCCTTGAATCTATTCTTCCGCGCCCAGAAATCTGCTCCTGTTACTCTCTGTTCCGAACACACCAGACGACCAGTTCTTATAGCCTTTAGCTGTACTCTTATCCTACTCCTCCTCGGTTCCTCTGGTGATGTAAAGGCCTTGCAGCCTTCAGCACCACTCCCATTTCCCAGGCGCTCTTATTTGTTGACTTTTGTAACCGTAAAAGCATTGGTTTCATGCATGTTAACATTATAAGCCTCCACGCTAAGTTTGTTTTATTCACTGCTTTAGCACATTCCGCCAACCTGGATGTCCTAGCCTAACTTTAACATTTTCTGACTAGATAGAACTGCCAAAGGGGCCGGAGTCACAATCTACTGCAGAGAGTTCTGTCATACTATCCAGGTCTGTGCCCAAACAATTCAAGCTTCTACTTTAAAAAATCCACGTTTCCAGAAAGTCTCCCACCATTGCCGCTTGTTATAGACCCCTTCAGCCCCCAGCTGCGCCCTGGAAACCATATGTGAATTGATCGCCCCCCCCATCTATCTTCATCTTCATACTGTTAGGTGACCTAAACTGGGACATGCTTAACAACCCTGCCGTCCTACAATCTAAACTAGATGTTCTCAATCTCACACAAATTATCAAGGAACATACCAGGTACAACCCTAAATCCGTAACCATGGGCACCCTCTTAGATATCATCCTGACCAACTTGCCCTCTAAATACACCTCTGCTGTCTTCAACCAGGATCTCAGCGATCACTGCCTCATTGCCTGCATCCGTAATGGGTCTGTTGTCAAACGACCACCCCTCATCACTGTCAAACGCTCCCTAAAGCACTTCAGCGAGCAGGCCTTTCTAATCGACCTGGCCCGGGAATCCTGGAAGGATATTGACTTCATCCTGTCAGTAGAGGATGCCTGGTTTCTCTTGAAAAGTGCTTTCCTCTCTGTCTTAAATAAGCATGCCCCATTCAAGAAAAGTAAAACTAAGAACAGATATAGACCTTGGTTCACCCCAGACTTGACTGCCCTTGACCAGCACAAATATACTCTGTTAGGAAAGCTAAGGCTATCTTTTTCAAACAGAAATGTGCTTCCTGTAGCACTGATTCCAAAAAGTTTTGGGACACTGTAATGTCCATGGAGAATAATAAGAGCACCTTTTCCCAGCTGCCAACTGCACTCAGAATAGGAAACACTGTCACCAACGATAAATCTACGATAATCAATAAATTCAAGAAGCATTTATCTACGACTAGCCATGCTTTCCACCTGGCTACCCCTACCCCGGCCAACATCTCAGCACCCCCTGCAGCAAAGCCAAGTTAATAAACAGATCACCGACCATTTCAAATCCCACCTTACCTTCTCCACTATACAATCTGGTTTCCAAGCTGGTCATGGGTGCACCTCAGCCATACTCAAGGTCCTAATCATAACAGCCATCGATAAAAGATGGCTAAGGCATCTACCTGGCCAAGGCTTTCGACTCTGTCAATCACAGCATTCTTATCGGCAGACTTAATAGCCTTGGCGTCTCAAATGACTGCCTCGCCTGGTTCACCAACTACTTCTCAGATAGAGTTCAGTGTGTCAAATCGGAGGGCCTGTTGTCCGGACCTCTGGCAGTCTCTATGGGTGTGCCACAGGGTTCAATTCTCGGCCGACTCTTTTCTCTGTACATATGAATGATGTTGCTCTTGCTGCTGGTGATTCTCTGATCCACCCCTACGCAGACGACACCATTCTGTATACATTTGGCCCTTGTTTGGACACTATGCTAACAAACCTCCAAACAACACTCCTTCCGTGGCCTCCAAATGCTTTTAAATGCTAGTAAAACTAAGTGCATGCCCTGCAACCAATTGCTGCCTGCACCCTCCCGCCCGACTAGCATCACTACTCTAGACGGTCCTGACCTAGAATATGTGGACAACTACAAATACCTAGGTGTCTGGTTAGACTGTAAACTCTCCTTCCAGACTACATTATCAAGCATCTCCAATCCAAATTAAATCTAGAATTGGCTTCCTATTTCGCAACAAAGCCTCCTTCACTCATGCTGCCAAACATAACCTTGTAAAACTGACTATGCTACTGATCCTTGACTTCGGCGATGTCATTTACAAAATAGCCCCCAACACTCTATTCAGCAAACTGGATGTTTCACAATGGGGTGGCAGATGGCCTAGTGGTTAGAGCGTTGGACTAGTAACCAGAAGGTTGCAAGACGAGCTGACAAGGTAAAAATACCCCTGAACAACACAGTTAACCCAATGTTCATAGGCCATCATTGAAAATGAGAATTTGTTCTTAACTGACTTGCCCAAGTATTTTTTTTTTAAACAGTGCCCTCCGTTTTGTCACCAAAGCCCCATATACTACCCACCACTGCGACCTGTATGCTCTCGTTGGCTGACCCTCACTACATATCCGTCGCCAAACCCACTGGCACCAGGTCATCTATAAGTCTTTGCTAGGTAAAGCCCCACCTTATCTCAGCTCACTGGTCACCATAGCAACACCCACCCATAGCACGTGCTCCAGCAGGTATATTGCACTGGTCCTTTGGCCGCCTTTCCTTCCAGTTCTCTGCTGCCAATGACTGGAACGAATTGCAAAAATCTCTGACGCTGGAGTCTTATATCTCCCTCTCTAACTTTAAGCATCAGCTGTCAGAGCAGTTTACCGATCACTGCACCTGTACACAGCCAGTCTGTAAATAGCACACCCAACTACCTGATCCCCATATTATTATTTACCCTCTTGCTCTTTTGCACCCCAGTATCTCTACTTGCACATCATCATCTGCACATCTATCGCTCCAAGATTAGTGCTAAATTGTAATTATTTCACCTCTATGGCCTATTTATTGCCTTACCTCCCTTATCTTACCTCATTTGCACACACTGTATATAAACTTTTTTTCTCTATTGTGTTATCGATTGTATGTTTGTTTATTCCCATGTGAAACTCTGTGTTGTTGTTGCTTGTATTGCAAATGCTTTGCTTTATCTTGGCCAGGTCGCAGTTGTAAATGGAAACTTGTTCTCAACTGGCCTACCAGGTTAAAAAAAGGTTTACATTTTTTTGGGTAGTATTTGCAATAATTTTGCATTTTTATTTTTAATTGTTATATTAAGTTATTTTTAAAGCTGAATAAAAACAACATAATAAAACAAAACGTTTTTAAAGTTATAAAAATAGAATATGAATGGCCGGTTTCCTGGACTTAAAACAAGCTCATGGGAGAATCTCCACTGAATTTTTTTTTTTAGTTCAGGACTAGGCTTAATATTCCGGAAACCACCCTAAAATGAATAGTGGAATAGTCAGTCAGTCCGTAGATTATTGCTGAATTGTCACACCCTGACCTTCCAGAGCCTTTTTATTTCTCTATTCGGTTAGGTCAGGGTGTGATTTGGGTGGGCATTCTATGTTTTCTGTTTCTTTGTTTTTGGCCGCACCTTGGTCCGGTCATTTATCATCTGACGACAAGCGTAACATGAATGTTTTCTCATCGTCAGTAACACGGTTCAGAGCATAAAGACCTGACATATCCTTCTTCATCATGGGAAGGTCATCTGCTGGCCAACAGATCGCCCCGAGGCGCTGGAGAAGCAAAGCGGTATCAATATAAGTATGATCAATTTGCAGTGAACGTATTCTTCAAAATGTATCTCAGAATAGTTTTAAAAATATGAGACAGGCCCAGATGAAATGTCCCAGCATTATTGATCGGAATATCATACTTTATTTTATTTAGCAGCAATAAGAATTATCTTTCAAGTGCTAAATATTCAAGAGAAAAACTAAAATGCCATTGCCAGAAATGTCCCATTGCCTCGGTACAGTTTGTAGACCATAGTAATGGGGATGAGAGATTGAGGACATAGCCAGGATCCAGCTCACCCCTTAGGCCCACCACGTGTACACATAGGTGTTGTTGAACTTCAGAGGGTTGTACTTCAGCAGCGAGAACACAAAGGTTCCCTGTCCAAAATATGTTGTTTCGTTCTTATCTCGTCTCATTTTATATTAATAGCATATGGTATTGTAAGCAACTGCAATTGTGAAATTATATCCATAAATGTAAGCAAAATAATGATAAAAATGGACTTGACCTAAAGTCACTGTGCACGTAGTAGGGGTGATGTATAGCCAACAGTACTTCACCAGAAACTTGGGTCTGTAACCAATCATATCCTCAATGTTGACACAGAAACGTTCAGCACCTTGGACAGAGACAGACAGGTGTACTCATGAACAGTTTCCTTGTTTTTAAAGGGATAGTTAAAGCAACTATAACTATGAACTATAACAAAATACTTGAGAATGAGAATACATATGGTGATGAAGCTAGTTCTAATATGGTGTATTACCATATATCCATCCAATACTGAGTGACAGCGTATGGAGAGGAGTAGCAGTGTGGCACCACTGCATAGTGATCAAACAGCTGTATGATGTAGAGGCCACACTGCAGCGAAATAGACATTAATTACAACTCATTTGAGATATTTAGTTTGACAAAAAGCCTTGCTTAGACACCCTTTCATCGTTGATTGTTTTAAAGTTATTTTTACCTCTACTTACCTCAAATCAAAGTTTATTGTTCACGTGCACAGTTTAGCAGATGTTGTTGCAGGTGCAGCAAAATGCTAGTATTACTAGCTCATAACAGTACAGTAAAAATGTAAAATCAAGTACACAAATAGTAATTAAAAACTAGAAACACGAATAGTAAAAAAGTTTTAAAAAATAACACACAAAAATGCGAATTACTGTGAAGTTGGCTAGGAGCTAGAAACAGGTCGCCATCTCATTTGTTCTTCTATCCTAGAACCACTTCTACCTGTCATCACACAACAACAATGGTTTGAGAGCTTTTTTTGCAGCGGTGACCTGTGTCTGTGACCTCTTACCTCTGTGACCACGATGAGTCCGACCAGGCAGCAGCTCCCTCCGGTAGCCCTTTATGAGGACGTTGAGGTAGATGTCCGTTACTGAGGTCATAAGGCTCTCAAGGCCGACAAACTGGAGAACTTGAGAAAGAGGGTAATGTACATGGGAAGGGAGAGGGAGGGACACAGTAGGGACAGGACACCTAGGTGGAGGGCGTGGTGGGTGTTGAGCTCTTACCTGGCAGTCCAATCCTAACAATCCTGATCATGGTGAAGAAACACACAGCCCAGAAGTGACGGCAGGGGAGCAGGGACACTGCCTGGGAGTACACTATTAACACCAGGCCAGGACCTGCAGTAGGGCAACAACAAGACAAACTGTTACAGTATATCTGTACCTCTGTACCAAATGTAATTCAATTGAACTAATTAAATGAAATATTCTGTTACGTGTGATAGTATGTCAGTAACGTTGATGATTCCACGAGGCAGGACTATGCTTCCACCAGACAAGGTGAAGGTGCATTGAAAACAATGTCAGTTGAGGGAAGTGTGAGCTGTGACTACTTTACCCAGCTAAAGCAGATGGGCCATTGCTGATGGTTAAAGTGGAGGCTGAGGATAACATAGAAAACCAGATACTGTGTGTCTTAAATATTATTTTTCTCTCTCAGCTTTCCGCTCTCTCAGTTTAGGTAAATCAATGAGCTAGTTCAGGGCTACAACAAAATAGTGAAATGTCTGGGTGTCCCAGAAGAGAGGTTTGGATACCACTGATTTAGAGTGTCACCTGACTCAGCAACTAACGAAGATGTCCATACCCTGTTCTCCAGCCAAATAACCCAGTATGGAGAAGATGGTAAAACCAGACACAAAGCTGGTACCACTGTTCAACAAGCACAGACAGAAGGAGTTTCTGCAAGGCACAAAATCGCAGAACAAGTTTTCAACATATTAGGTCACCATCCTCTTTCACACACATTATTGCCATTGACAAGGGTCTAATAAGATTTAAATACAGTTGCTTAACGTTTAGGGCAATTGAGGTAATATAACATGCCATGTCATGCCATGCCACACTCTAATATTGAAGACTCACTTATAACAGTTGTTGTTGTATTTGTTGTAGCTTCTGAGAGAAATCAGGTATCCCAAGCATATGGTGTACAAAAAGAATACCCAGGTTCCTGCATCCATTGAAGACATTGAAGACAAATGAGAGTTTAACTCAAGTCATAAACTGAACATTCAATTATCACAACAGAAATGTATACCGCGAAGATGTGGTGAGACTGTATGCCGGAATTAATAGTACAGGGTTAGTATAGTACAGAACAGCACAATAAAGACATGCTTACCTGTATTACCATACCAACTACGGACCCATATATCTCACCAAATAGGGTACAGCTACAGCAAACATATCACCTCTGTTTTCTTCTTCTTTTTACCTTTCATTTAAAGATTGATTGAGATTGGAATGATTCTTGGATAATTATGCAAATACTACCATATAGAGTACCAGTCAAAAGTTTGGACACACCTACCCATTTTCTACATTGTAGAATAATAGTGCACACATCAAAGCTATGAAATAACACATATGGAATAATGTAGTAACCAAAAAAGTGTTAACTTTTTTATGGCTGCAGGGGCAGTATTGAGTAGCTTGGATGAAAAGGTGCCCAAACGGCCAGCTCCTCAGTCTCAGTTGCTAATATATGCATATTATTATTAGTATTGGATAGAAAACACTCTGAAGTTTCTAAAACTGTTAGAATAATGTCTGTGAGTATAACAGAATTGCAGGCAGAAACCTGAGAAATCCCACTTCCTGTTTGTATTTTTTCTGGGGGTGGTAGATTTTCAACCAAGCTCTCATTGAAATTACAGCGAGATATGGATGAGTTTTCACTTCCACTAGATGTCAACAGTCAATAGAACTTTGTCTGATGACTCTAATGTGAAGGTGGGGTCGAATGAGACAGGAAATAGTCACCACTGCCACGAGTTAACCATGCTTTCACCATGCGTGTTCACAGGGGAAGGACCTGCGTTCCACCGGTCATCTGAAGTCATTCGAATTCTCCAGTTGGAACGTTATTCAAGATATATGTAAAGAACATTCTAAGATTGATTCAGTACATCGTTTGACATGTTTCTACTGACTGCTACGGAACGTTTGGACATTTCGTCACGTTATAGTGGACGCACTTTGTGACTTTGGAATTGTTTACCAAACGCGCTAACCAAAGTAGCTAATTGGACATAAATAACGGACATTTTCGAACATTTATTGTGGACCTGGGATTCCTAGGACTGCATTCTGATGAAGTTCATCAAAGGTAAGGAAACATTTGTCATGTATTTTCTTGTTTCTGTTGACTTCAACATGGCGGCTAATTTGGCTACTGTTCTGAGCTCCGTCTCAGATTATTGCATGGGTTGCTTTTTCCGTAAACTTTTTTTGAAATCTGATACAGCGGTTGAATTAAGAAGAGGTATATCTATAATTCCATGTGTATAACTTGTATTATCATCTACATGTATGATGAGTATTTCTGTTGAAACGATGTGGCTATGCAAAATCACTTGATGTTTTTGGAACTAGTGAATCTAATACGCCAATGTAAACTCTGATTTTTTTATATAAATATGAACTTTATCAAACAAAACATGCATGTATTGTGTAACATGAAGTCCTATGAGTGTCATCTGATGAAGATAATTCAAGGTTATTGATTAATTTTATCTCTATTTCTGCGTTTTGTGAATGCTACATTTTGCTGGAAAATGGCTGTGCTTATTGTGGTTTGGTGGAGACCTAACATAATCGTTTGTAGTGCTTTCGCTGAAAAGCCTATTTGAAATCGGACACTTTGGTGGGATTAACAACAAGATTAACTTAAAAATTATATAAAACACATGTATGTTTTAGGAATTGTAATTATGAGATTTCTGTGGTTTGAATTTGGCGCCCTCTATTTTCACTGGTAGTTAAACAAATCAAAATGTATTTTATATTTGAGATTCTTCAAATTGTCACCCTTTGCCTTGATGACTGCTTTGCACATGCTTCGAATTCTCTCAACCAGCACCACCTGGAATGCTTTTCCAACAGTCTTGAAGGAGTTCCCACATATGCTGAGCACTTGTTGGCTGCTTTCCTTCACTCTGCGCTCCAACTCATCCCAAACCATCTGTATTTTGGTTGAGGTTGGGGGATTGTTGGAGGCCAGGTCATCTGATTCAGCACTCCATCACTCTCCTTCTTGGTAAAAGAGCCCTTACACAGCCTGGACGTGTATTGGGTTATTTTCCTGTTGAAAAACAAATGATAGTCCCACTAAGCCCAAACCAGATGGAATGGCGTATCGCTGCAGAATGCTGTTGCAGCCATGCTGGTTAAGTAGGCCTTGAAATCTAAATGAATCACAGACAGTGTCACCAGGAAAGCACCTCCACACCCCCATGCTTTACAGTGGGAAATACACATGCAGAGATCATCCATTCACCCACACCGCATCTCACAAAGACACGGCGGTTGGAACAAAAAATCTCCAATTTGGACTCATCAGACCAAAAGACACATTTCAACCGGTCTAATGTCCATTGCTCGTGTTTCTTGGCCCAAGCAAGTCTCTTCTTATTATTGGTGTCCTTTAGTAGTTTCTTTGCAGCAATGCAACCATGAAGGCCTGATTCACACAGTCTCCTCTGAAAAGTTGATGTTGAGAAGTGTCTGTTACTTGAACTATGTGAAACATTTGTTTGGGGTGCATTTTCTGAGGCTGGTAACTCTAATGAACTTATCCTCTGCAACTCTGGGTCTTGTGGTGGTCCTCATGAGAGCCCGTTTCATCATAGTGCTTGATGGTTTTTGCGACTGCACTTGAAGAAAAGTTATTGAAAAGTTCCCGATTGACTGACCTTCATGTCTTAAAGTAATGATGGACTGTCATTTATCTTTGCATATTTGAGCTGTTCTTGCCATAATATGGACTTGGTATTTTACCAAATAGGGCTATCTTCTGTATACCAACCCTACCTTGTCACAACACAACTGATTGGCTCAAACGCATTAAAACGGAAAGAAATTCAGCAAATGAACTTTTAACAATGCATTCCAGGTGACTACCTCATGAAGCTTGTTGAGAGAATGCCAAGAGTGTGTGCAAAGCCGTCATCAAGGCAAAGATTTTCTATTTGAGGAATGTCAAATATTTAATACATTTAGATTTTGACACTTTTCATGTTTTCATGTGTTTTTTCATGGTTTTGATGTCTTCACTATTGTTCTACAATGTAAATCAAAGTTTATTTGTCACGTTGCGCCAAATACAACAGGTGTAGACCCTACAGTGAAATGCTTACTTACAGGCTCCAACCAATAGTGCAAAAAAGGTGTTAGGTGAACAATAGGTAGGTAAAAAAAAAAAACAGTAAAAAGAGAAGCTATATACAGTAGCGAGGCTACATACAGACACCGGTTAGTCAGGCTGATTGAGGTAGTATGTACACGTAGATATGGTTAAAGTGACTATGCATATATTATAAACAGAGAGTAGCAGTAGCGTAAAAGAGGGGTTGGTGGGTGGTGGGACACAATGCAGATATTCTGGTTAGACAATGTGTGGGAGCACTGGTTGGTCGGCCCAATTGAGGTAGTATGTACATGAATGTATAATTAAAGTGACTGTGCATATATGATAAAGAGAGAGTAGCAGCAGCGTAAAAAGAGGGGTTGGGGGGTTGGGGGAGACACACAATGCAAATAGTCCGGGTTATCCGGATCGAGAATGTAGAAAATAAAAAAATAAAGACTCGGGAGAGAGACATGCGTCCTCCGAAACACGACCCTGCTCGGAAGCCAGCCGCACCAATGTGTCAGAGGAAACACCGTCCAACTGGAAACTTGTGTAAATGTCACATGTGAAATCAAAAAAATCATTTTCTTTTCTGTAATGGATGCACTGCTGCAATCTGGGTTTGGTACATCCAATTTTTTTTTTTACTTTTAAGTTAACGATATATTGATTGATTCTTGAAGAATATAACTTGTTGTGCCTCATGAGCTTGCCTCTTTAAAATCCCATCAAAGCGAGTGTGACCGTCTGGGTTTTAACCTAGGTTGTCAGCATGCCACAAGACTGTTGGTGCGCTGAGCCAAAGCCCAGGGGAGAATAAAGAGGGAAATTGTGAACACAACACATTAAAGACAGCATTGCAATCATGTGGGTTATACTGCCACTATCTGGCCAGTTGGTGAAACCTCAACACATCTATGTTGTTGTTGTGATTTCAAACACTCGCTTAGCTTCAAAACAAAGAGCCCGATGTTCAAAATCAATGGGGAGTAAAAGACAGACACACTCATCTGAGTATCAATTTGATTTATCTACAGTGTGTGTGCGTGCGTGCATGTGCGTGCATGCATGCTTGCGTGTCTCAGCTGTGTGTGTATCTTCCGAGTGAGGGGATGGTATAGGCCTATATCATAAAAGCTGCTTCGTATCTATTTCCTATCATAGGCTGTATGTATTACTGCCCAGGGAGTGTATGAGGCTTCATTGGCTTTCAGTGGGTTTTACTGCCGAGCGTCCGTCTGTCCGGCGGTGGTGGTGGGGGGGTGGGGGGGGGGGGGGGGGGGGTCAGGCTTTTACTGGGCCCAGAGAGGACTAGGGATGTGTCTCAAATGGCACCCAATTCCCTATATAGTACCTTTGATCAGAGCCCTATGGATCCTGATCAATAGTAGTACACTATATAGGGAATAGGGTGCCATTTGAGACACAAGCCTAGTCTGATACTTCATGCCTGGCCTAGAGAGATGAGGAACAACACTGTTCGATTCGCACAGTTCAATGCCAGCCCTGTGAAGGAGTTAAGACTCTTTTTATTCATCTATTCACTCTCTCTCACTGTGTCCATCTCAACCCTCTCTCTCTGTCTGTGCTTGTCTGTCTATTCCCGCGAGGCATCATATAAACGTCTGCTATTAATTAATTCATATTTTCCCCAGACGTGTTCATCTCAAGAATGCAACTCTCCAAATGGTCAAATCTATCATGTGTATGAGTGCTCGTGCGCATGTTTACGTGTGTGTGTGTATCGCAGGCATGCATGCATGTGTGTGTTTCTGTCTATAATTACATTGGCACAATGCCAGCATTATTTGCTTCATTTGGACCCGGACAGATTCCTACCAGTCCTTGCTCAACACCGGTCTCCATTGAAATCTAAATATGGGTGTTCACTGGCATGCGCTTGCCTCTGCGTTCCTCTTCTAATAGGATTTGTCATCGTTTACACGACAACACGTACAGTATGTAAGATCACTCAGACAGCACTACAGATGTTCTGGTGTCAAAGGGAGGGGTTTCAGCTTCAGAAGCATTCATCTTTTTAATGACCCCGATGGTAAGTATGTGCTTGGCCCTGCTGCCTGTCAATACTAGTGGTACAAGGGTCTGCTTTATTTTTCACTAGAAGGACTGTACCCATTTGTTAGATATCATGTAAACACTGATGTTCCCCATCTGTTTTGAGGTATGTTGAAGCCATGTTGAAGTCATAGAGTTGACCGTATATTTAGATTAAGTATTGAGAGCCTATATTTCTGCACCACTACACACAATCAAAATCAGGCTAAAAGCTGCTCTCCGTCTATCTTTCCAATTGTGTTGTAAACCATTCAGTCCCTTGTCTTCCTCTTTCACTGCCAATAAAAGTATTAGAACTTCAGAGTGAATGTGTGTTTGCATAAGTGAAGTTGATGGATGAAGGAGGAGAAGGGGTTAGAGTTGGTTTAGTTCGAAGGATTGCATCAGCCCTGAGTTTCCTTTATTCCTTTATATGATGAACGCCCTAAAGGGTAGAGTTCAGATATGTGTGACGATGATGGGCTCAGTCTTGACCTTGGGGAACCTTGGGGACGGTCTGGAGAGCCTGAGGGGTTCAATGTCCAGGGGTGATCAATAAGGCGTGGGCCACTGGGCCTTTCCCCCTCATGATGAATGAATGTCTCTGCCACTGGGGAGAGGGGGAAAAACGCAGCTTGTCCACTTTGACCTCTTAGAACAGCGCTCAGGGGAGAAGCAGGCAGGGAGAGTTCTATCAGGGCCCAGGCTAGTAACCTGTTTTCTCAGTTACAGGTTATGACTAGAGCCACAGCGGACACGGATCATGTTTTTAAACAACCATCGCCCTCAGACGCCCGCCCTTAGGGATTTATAGACCCTTTAGGAAAGAGGTGCACCTTGAGCCAGAGTCACCTTTGAAGAGGACGGTGATGTGAAAGCACAAAAACTGTGTACAGTTGAAATTGGAAGTTCACATACACTTAGGTTGGAGTCATTAAAACTCATTTTTCAACCACTCCGCACATTTCTTGTTAACAAACTATAGTTTTGGCAAGTCGGTTAGGGCATCTACTTTGTGCATGTCTGTCACCTTAGAGAGCATTTTTATTTCTCTATTTGGTTAGGTCAGGGTGTGATTTGGGTGGGCATTCTAGTTTGTCTGTTTCTTTGTTGGCCGGGTATGGTTCCCAATCAGAGGCAGCTGTCTATTGTTGTCTCTGAATGGGAATCATACTTAGGCAGCCTTTTTCCCCACATGTGTTTGTGGGTAATTATTTATTTTCTGTGTGTGTTTGTGTGCGCCACTGTTGTGTCACGTTTGGTTTCTGTTTACCTGTTTTTTTGTGAGGTTTCACTTTCACGATAAAATATGTGGAATTACATGCAAGCTGCGCCTTGGCTCATTTATGACAAGGAGTTTGAAGACAGCGATCGTGACAAAGTCATTTTTCCAACAATCGTTTACAGACAGGTTATTTCACTTCAAATTCACTGTGTCACAATTCCAGTGGGTCAGAAGTTTACATACACTAAGTTGACTGTGCCTTTAAACAGCTTGGAAAATCCCAGAAAATTATGTCATGGCTTTAGATGCTTCTGATTGGCGAATTGACATAATTTGAGTCAATTGGAGGTGTAGCTGTGGATGTATTTCAAGGCCTACCTTCAAACTCAGGGCCTCTTTGCTTGACATCATGGGAAAATCAAAAGAAATCAGCCAAGACCTCAGAAAAACAATTGTAGACCTCCACAAGTCTGGTTCATCCTTGGGAGCAATTTCCAAATTCCTGAAGGTACCACGTTCATCTGCACAAACAACAGTACGCAAGTATAAACACCATGGGACCACGCAGCTGTCATACCGCTCAGGAAGGAGATGCATTCGGTCTCCTAGAGATTAACAAACTTTGGTGCAAAAAAGGTATTCCTCTTGTCCAGATGGGTTAGGGCAGTGTGCAGTGTGGTTGCGATTGCATCGTCTGTGGACCTATTTGGACGGTAAGCAAATTGGAGTGGGTCTAGGGTGTCAGGTAGCGTGGAGGTGATATGGTCCTTGACTTGTCTCTCAAAGCACTTCATGATGACGGAGGTGAGTGCTACGGGGCGGTAGTACCTTAGTAACTGAGCCAGCTGGTCTGCGCATGCTCTGAGGACGCGGCTGGGGATGCCGTCTGGCCTGCAGCCTTGCGAGGGTTAACACGTTTAAATGTTTTACTCACGTCGGCTGCAGTGAAGGAGAGCCAGCAGGTTTTGGTTGTCTGCCGTGTCAGTGGCACTGTATTGTAATCAAAGCGGGCAAAAAAGTCTGGAAACAAGACATCCTGGTCCGCGACGGGGCTGGTTTTCTTTTTTGTAATGCTTGATTGACTGGAGACCCTGCCACATACGTCTTGTGTCTGAGCTGTTGAATTGCGACTCTACTTTGTCTCTATACTGACGCTTAGCTTGTTTGATTGCCTTGCGGAGGGAATAGCTACACTGTTTGTATTCGGTCATGTTTCCGGTCACCTTGCCCTGGTTAAAAGCAGTGGTTTGCGCTTTCAGTTTCACGAGAATGCTGCCATCAATCCACGGTTTTTGGTTTGGGAATGTTTTAATCGATGCTATGGGTACGACATCGTCAATGCACTTTCTAATGAACTCGCTCACCGAATCAGCGTATTCGTTAATGTTGTTGTTGGACGCAATGCGGAACATATCCCAATCCACGTGATCGAAGCAGTCTTGATGCGTGGAATCAGATTGGTCGGACCAGCGTTGAAAAGACCTGAGAGCGGGAGCTTCTTGTTTTAGTTTCTGTCAATAAAATCCGTTCAGGGCCATCGATGTGTCTGCTTGGGGGGGAATATATACGGTTGTGATTATAATCGAAGAGAATTCCCTTGGTAGATAATGCGGTCGACATTTGATTGTGAGGAATTCTAAGTCAGGTGAACAGAAGGACTTGAGTTCCTCTATATTGTTATGATCACTCCACATCTTGTTAATCATAAGGCATCCCCCTCCGCCCCTCTTCTTACCAGAAAGATGGTTGTTTCTGTCGGCGCGATGCGCGAAGAAACCAGCTGGCTGCACCGACTCCGATAGAGTCTCTCGAGTGAGCCATGTTTCCGTGAAGCAAAGAATGTTACAGTCTCTGATGTCTCTCTGGAGTGCTACCCTTGCTCAGATCAAGAGACTGGACATTGGCGAGTAGTATACTAGGGAGTGGTGCGCGATGTGCCCGTCTCCGGAGCCTAAACAGAAGACCGCTTCGTTTGCCTCTTTTACGACATCGTTGTTTTGGGTCGCCGGCTGGGATCCGATCCATTGTCCTGGGTGGAAGGCAGAACACAGGATCCGCTTCGGGAAAGTCATATTCCTGGTTGTAATGATGGTGAGTTGACGTTGCTCTTATATTCAGTAGTTCCTCCCGACTGTATGTAATGAAACCTAAGATTACCTGGGGTACCAATGTAAGAAATAACACGTAAAAAAAACTAATACTGCATAGTTACCTAGGAATGCGAAGCGAGGCGGCCATCTCTGTCGGCGCTCGCATGTGTTGATTTTGTCCACCCACACCAGACGCGATCAGGACACACAGGTTGAAAAATCAAATTAACTCTGAACCAACTATATAATTTGGAGACGAAAAGCCTAAAAAATGTATGCCAAGTTAGCTAGGTATCTTGCTGTTGTTAGCTAATTTGTCATGGGATATATACATTGGGTTGTCATTTTACCTAAAATTCACAAGCTTCTCTTCTCCGACAATTAATCCACAGATAAAAGGGTAAACAGAGTTTGTTTCTAGTAATCTCTCCTTCAGGCTTCTTCTTCTTCTTTGGACGTTATATGGCGGTTGGCAACCAATTTTAAGGTGCATTACCACCACCAACTGGAATGGAGTGTGGACCTCAGTTCATCTTTCAATCACCCACATGGGTACATGCTCCAAAAAAAACGATGAGAAGATGGGAGAGGCAGGACTTGCAGCGAGTCAAGCATCACAAATAGAACCAAGTTCTAATTTAGCAGACGCTCGTTGACACACGCGTGTGGGTGCAATGATTGAATAAAATGTGTGTACATTTATTTTGTAACGGGCTGTGTCGTCAGCATGTTAGTAGGGCACTGTGGATGAAGATAGAGGAAATCATTGTACCGTGCACTCCAGTGCCAAGGGTTGCAGGTTCAATCCCAGTGTTAAGCACTTGTTTTAAACCTATCCCAAACCTTAACCCTTACCTTTACCAGTCATTATTATTGCCACAACTTTACCTTTTAAATTGTAAGTGTATCCCCTCCCACCGGACAAATGTTGAGTACTGAAGTGAGACCGTGAGACCTGGTTGGCACGTCTATGACCTCTTCTCCCCTTCAGCCCTCTCGTTCCCATTTTTTTTAATTAAGAGAGAAAATGATTAAAGCTGCAAATTACCCCTGTTCCGAGAAGCCTTTACTGTGGCGATAGCAGTAGCAGATGGTGACAGGGCCAGATGACCCCCCCCTCCCACACGTGATATAAAACTCAATTTGCATTTCATGAGCATTAATTGCGTCTGTTGTCCTCCACCCCACCCGACCCACCGGCCCGCCGATTTTGAGCCTGTCACACACACACACACAGCACACACACACACGATGAGATGCCTGTCACTCTGCACCCAGGCATCCTCTGAAGGAGTGTTGATAGATTAAGGTGGACCTTCTGCTTGCATCTAGTCTCATTGTGTTTCAAAAATTAAAAAATATGATCTCCCCATAGACCCTAAGCTAAAGGGGGCGGCAGGGCAATAATGATATTGGACAGGGTAGCATGGAAAGGGGGTAGGTTAGGGAGGTTTGGGGAGGTTTGTGGACAATGAATGGAAAAAAGTGATTATTTCAGTCTTGTCCTTGAACCCATGAATGAGACAACCAGACTAATTGAGGTCCAAAAGGGAGTGTTGTTGAACACTCCAGTTTAGCACAAGTGTTGAAAAAGTATTCTCAATCAATAACATGAGTATCAATGACCTCAGTGTAATGATTTGATTTTACAAATCAATGTGTTAATGTTCAGAAATAACGGCTGTTCAAGAGTAGGATATTAGAAAGATAAACAAGTGTATAGACGTTATCGAGGGGACTGGGAGAAGGTCATTTAAAAAAAAAAAAAATGAGGCTATTGAACCAGCATAGTGTTGGAAAGAGGATAAATATAATGATTTCAACTGAACCATAAGCTTCATGTGAAGGCCATGTATTTGATTTGGGCGACCCCCAACAAAGTATTAGTTTATTATGAAATGATAAATCTGTCTAATCTCTGTCTCATCTGTCCTCATACACATCTGTAGTAATCTGTATCCTGGGGCTTGATGTGTGCATGTAAATGTGTGAGTGGGTGTTGGGGTGGGAGGTTCACTCAATAAAATCACCCCCAGATTGTGGAGGGGGGTAGGGGTTAAGGAGGTGGAAGGGGAGAGGCGTAGCAGATCAGATTACAGTGACAGGAGTGAAATTTGGGGGTCACCCCTGCACCCCTGCTACTGGCGTCAACCCCCCCCCCCCCCCCCAGAGTGAGGAAGACATGGGGATACTTATTTTGGGGGTCCCCGTGTTGCTTCAATTCACCAGATCCCTCTTTTACCTATTTTGTCCTCATGTTGTCCTCCATGCTTATCCTACAGAATCCTTCACAACTGATCGGCTAGGCCAAAGGTTTCATAATATAGGTCCGAAATATCCTAACATTACATCACAGAGGGCACCCTAAGGAACCTCCCAACAAAGGAAGGCAATATTAAATGTCCCAAATGTTGCCAAAATTGCATCCCATTTGTCTTGTCACGATGGGCCCTCCTATTCCTGACTAGTCAATGATAATCTGCTGTGCCATAAAACCTCCATCAAGCTTTATAATGGGACAATAGAGGAGGATCATTCATTACTTTGATTGAAGGGTAATGGAGAGCAGAAACACAGACAAAACACTGGACACATTAATGTTCTTTAGCACGGCAAGCAACCCAGCTACACACACACACACAAGTAACACACACACACAATGCATGTAACTTACTGTGGGGTTTCTTTCCGTTCTCGCAAACAAGCTGTGATAGAAATAAAGCCTAATGATTGTATGGCACACAGACAGTTAATGACCCCTCACATAGTTCAATAAGACAAAGTGATCACTCAGTGAAGGTCTGGGGAGAGATTTATTTTTATATTTAGACCCTCCAGCCCTCCCACCACACACTTCCTAATTTTGGGATCAAAATTAATTTGACTGAGATGGATTTCTGAGGCAGCATGCATCAAGAATCTTAGAGTATGAGTGCTGATCTACGATCAAAACAGATCATAGGTCAGGCTGACTATTCTGAGCGGCTTTATGAATACAGGCCCTGATAGACAAGCATTCACCTGTCATACTCAGATCTGACCACATGGCTGCAGTGTTAGCTGGTGAATTTTTAGCTATAACGCCAAGGTACTTGAGCATAATTTTGTATTGTATTTACAATATATCACCACAAGATGGGAGTATAATAACTGTGTGCTACTAGCAGATACCTAGAGTGTAATGTACATTTTTCTGCATTGAATCAAATTATACCCCCCCCCCCCCCCGTACTCCCTGTTTACTCATGACTGCACAACTCCGACACCATCATTAAGTTTGCCGATGAGACAACAGTGGTAGGCCTGATCATCAACAACGACGAGACAGCATATAGGGAGGAGGTCAGAGACCTGGCTGTGTGGTGCCGGGACAATAACCTCTCCCTCAACGTGATCAAGGCTAAGGAGATGATTGTGGACTACAGGAAAAGGAGGACCGAGCACGCCCCCATTCTCATCGACAGGGCTGTAGTGGAGCAGGATGAGAGCTTAAAGAGCTCCAAGTTCCTTGGTGTCCAAATCACTAACAAACTAACTTGGTCCAAGCACACCAACACAGTCGTGAAGAGGGCATGACAAAACCTATTCCCCCCTCAGGAGATTTGGCATTGGTCCTCAGATCCCAAAAAGTTCTACAGCTGCACCATCGAGAGCATCCCGACTAGTTGCATCACTGCCTGGTATGGCATCTGTTCGGCCTCCGACCGCAAGGCACTATAGAGGGCAGTTCGTACGGCACAGTACATCACTGGGGCCAAGCTTCCTGCCATCCAGGACCTCTATACCAGGCGGTGTCAGAAGAAGGCCCTACAAATTGTCAAAGACTCCAGCCACCCCAGACATAGACTGTTCTCTCTGCTACTGAACGATAAGCGGTACCGGAGCGCAAAGTCTAGGCCCAAAACGCTTCTAAACAGCTTCTACCCCCAAGCCATAAGACTCCTGAACATCTAATCAAAGGGCTACTTGCATTGCCCCCCCCCCCCCCCCCCCCTCTTTTACGCTGCTGCTGCTCTCTGTTATGGTCTATGCATAGTCACTTTAATAGCTCTACCCATATATATATATATATATATATATATATATATATATATATTACCTAAATTACCTCGACTAACCGGTGCCCCCGCACATTGACTCTGTACCGGTACCCCCTGTATATAGCCTCTTCTATTGTTATTTTACTGCTGCTCTTTAATTATTTGATAGGGCTTGTAAGAAAGCATTTCACTGTTGTATTCGGCGCATGTGACAAAGAAAATGTGATTTTGATTTACTCAGTAATGTACGTTGCACTTACCAGAGCTGGGCAAAGATATATTCAAAAGCTATCTTGTTACAAATAAAGGATATTTTGAAGATCAATGTATGCTACAAAAACATTCCCAGTAACAGTTACAGAAACGTTATACTTGCTATGACTTTGATACGTGTTTTTTATCAAACTTAGACACTGACTAAGTCGTTCTGGACAAGAGCGTCTGCTAAATGACCTAAACGTAAATGTTAAAAGGACGTAGCCGGGAGTCTCATAGGACAGCGCACAATTGGCCTAGTGTCGTCCAGGTTAGGGGAGGGTTTGGCCAGGCTTTACTTGGCTCATCGCGCTCTAGCAACTCCTTGTGGCAGACCGGGTGCCTGCAGGCTGACTTCCAGGTTAAGGAAAGCGGTTAGGCGGGCCATGTTTCGGAGGACACATTACGTTCCATCACCCGAGCCTGTTGCAGCGATGAGACAACATCGAAAAATGCGGAGAAAAATGGGGGTAAAATTCAACAACAATTTTTTTTCTCCATATTTTGTTTAGTTACTGCTTTATTCTAAAATGTATTAAATCATTTTTTTTTATCATCAATCTATATACAATACCCCATAATAATAAAGCAAAACCAGGTTTTTATAAGTGTTTGCTAATTTATTAAACATGCAACACTTAAATATCACAGTTACATTAGTACTCAGACACTTTACTACTCAGTCCTTTGTTGAAGCACCTTTTGCAGCGATTACAGCATCGAGTCTTCTTGAGTATGACATTACAAGCTTGGCACACCTGTATTTGGGAAGTTGCTCCCATTCTTCTCTGCAGAACCTCTCAAGCTTTGTCAGGTTAGATGTGGAGTGTTGCTGCATAGCTATTTAAGGTCTCTCCAGAGATGTTCGATCGGTTTCAAGTCCTGGCTCTGGCCAGGCCACTCAAGGACATTCAGAGACTTGTCCCGAAGCCACTCCTGCATTGTCTTGGCTGTGTGCTTAGGGTCATTGTCCTGCTGGAAGGTGAACCTTTGCCCCGGTCTGAAGTCCTGAGCGCTCTGGAGCAGGTTTCCATCATCTCTGTACTTTGCTCCATTCATCTTTGCCTCGATTCTGACTAGTCTCCCGGTCCTTGCCGCTGAAAAACATTCCCACAGCATAATGCTGGAACCACCGTGCTTCACCGCAGGGATGGTACCAGGTTTCCTCCAGACGTGACGATTGGCATTCAGGCCAAAGAGTTCCATCTTGGTTTCATCAGAACAGAGAATCTTGTTTCTCATGGTTTGAGAGTCTTTAGGTGCCATTTGACAAATCCAAGTGGGCTGTCATGTGTCTTTTACTGAGGAGTGGCTTCCGTCTGGCCACTCTACCATAAAGGCCTGATTGGTGGAGTGCTGCAGGGATGGTTGTCCTTCTAGAAGGTTCTCCCATCTCCACAGAATAACTCTGGAGCTCTGTCAAAGTGACCATCGGGTTCTTGGCCAGCTCTAAAAGACTTGGTGGTTCTTAACTTTTTCCATTTAAGAACGATGGAGGCCACTGTGTTTTTTGTGACCTTCAATGCTGTACGCTTCTCCAAATCTGTGCCTCGACACAATCATGTCTCTATGGACAATTAATTCAACCTCATGGCTTGGTTTTTGCTCTGACATGCACTGTCAACTGTGGGACCTTATATACACAGGTGTGTGCCTTTCCAAATCATGTCCAATCAATTGAATTCACCACACAAACATTTCAAGGATGATCAATGGAAATCGTTTTGAGTCTCCTATACAAAACATGTATTTCTGTTTTTTATTCTTTATAAATTTGCTAAGATTTTTGAAACCTGTTTTCACATTGTCATTATGGGGTCTTGTGTGTAGATTGATGAGGAACTTTTTTTTTATTTAAGCCATTTTTGTTACTTTAAGGCTGTAAAGTCTGAATACTTTCCAAATGCACTGTACTGTATATAAACTTCTCCTATTTGGCATACCTCTTATGATGCGGTTTACAGCAGCACTGACAGACGTGTTGAATTGACAACTGCGTTGGAGTTTTGAACAACCTTAAATAGCGTGCCCAATTTCAACTTCCTGCTACTCATGCCAGGAATATAAGATATTATTAGTGGATATAATTATTATTTGGACGGAAAACACTCTGAAGTTTCTAAAACTGTTTGAATCATGTCTGTGAGTATAACAGAACTTATGTAGCAGGCAAAACCCCGAGGACTAACCGTTCAGAATAGTTGTTTTTTTTTGGTCTCTGTCTGTTCACTGGCAAATTATATTTCTTAGGAACCTGTTTTCAGTTCCTACCGCTTCCACTGGATGTCACCAGTCTTTGGAATTTGGTCGAGGTTCTTCATTTGTGCAATGAAGAAGTAGGCATTCTAGGAACTGGGTAACACTGTTGAGAGTCCGCAAGATGTGAAAAGTAGCGTTGGTTTGTTGTCTTCCTGTATTGAACACAGATAGAACCGTCTACAATTTGATCGATTATTAACGTTTAAAAATACCTAAAGTTGTATTACAAAAGTAGTTTGAAATATTTTGGCAAAGTTTATAGGCAACTTTTGAAATATTTTGTAGTGACGTTGCGTGTTTTGGAAGCTGTTTTCTTCTGGATCAAACGCGTCAAATAAATGGACATTTGGATATATATGGACGGAATTAATCGAACAAAAGGACCAATTGTGATGTTTTTATGGGACATATTGGAGTGCCAACAAAAGAAGCTTGTCAAAGGTAATGCATGTTTAAATATTTTATTTATGTGTTTTGTGTAGCGCCTGCAGGGTTGAAATATGCTACCTCTTTGTTTACTGTTGTGCTATCATCAGATAATAGCTTCTTATGCTTTCGCCGAAAAGCCTTTTTAAAATCTGACACGTTGGCTGGATCCACAACGAGTGTAGCTTTAATTGAGTATCTTACATGTCTGATTTATTGAAAGTTTGATTTTTATATATATATTTTTTTTTATTTGACGTGCTGCATTTTCCCTGTTTTTTTGCCTAAGTGGGACGCAACCGTCCCCTATACCATAAGAAGTTTTTAGAAGCAGTGCGGCTTGGTTGGGTTGTGTATCGGAGGATGCATGACTTTCAACCTTCGTCTCTCCCGAGCCCGTACGGGCGTTGTAGCGATGAGACAAGATAGTAGCTACTAACAATTGGATACCACGAAATTGGGGCGAAAAAGGGGTAAAATGTCATTTAAAAAAATATTTAAAAAATAAAATAACATACCTATATCAAATACATGTAACAGAAATATTGTCTGTCATTGGCACTAGCTACTTGCACTGTTAATCTGACCACTGTGCTTCCAGTAATGCACTGCACATTCCAGAAATACAGTATGTTACTGTAGTCAGGTGTTCCAGTAATATGCTGTAAATTTGTGTTACAGTAAAGGTCCTGTAAATCTACAGTAATTTACTTGCTTCCTCGCTGACAGTAATTTACAGTACATTTACAGGAACCTACTGGCTACTGTGCTGCCAGTAATCTACTGTACGAATGACAGGAAATGTTTTACGGTGTGTTGTTAGAAACCAAGTTGTTAATCAACACAACAGAGAGACCGTGTGGACAGAATATGACATGCTTGTTTTGAGGAAAGCAGCGAGCACTGAGCCCCTGGCATGGCCAAGCATCCGGTACAACACTCTTGACACTACAAATCCTGTCAGTTGCCATGGAGAAGCAGACCCACCATTCCCTTCATTTGACCTCCCTGGCTTTCCTGCTGTCAGTGGATGGGTTCAGTCCGGGTGCAAGGCACCCTCTCCTCACCCCACCCCCCTAAAGTTTTGGCCCCAGCAGAGTAGAGGGGGTTAGCTTCCTTCCCTGTTTACGGAGCAGTGGCAGGATGGAAGGATGGAGGGAAGGGGTACGTTGTTGTCCTGGGAGCTATCGCAGTCTGGGGATGGTGGTGGTGTTGTAGTAGGGACCACACATTGTTTACAGAAAACAAAGGCGTGTCCACTGGCCCAGACCTGGCCTGCACATTCCGTCCTTCTGAGAGGAGGGGTGGGGTGGAGATAGATTGTAAAACAAAAAACACAGAGCAAGAGGAGGAAATGGACAGATACCTTGCCACTCCAACATCTGCTCCTCCCTTTCCTCTAATGTGTTTATTTCCTCTCTCTGTGTGTGTGTGTGTGTGTGTGTGTGTGTGTGTGTGTGTGTGTGTGTGTGTGTGTGTGTGTGTGTGTGTGTGTGTGTGTGCGTGTGTGTGTGTGTGTGTGTGAGAGAGAGAGTGTGTAACTTTCCTAAGTAAGTGCCATGGATTTGGCTGAGGCTTCAGGCCACAAAGACTGGGGACCTTTAGTTCTCTCCCCAGGCCAGCAGAGGCAGTTAGGTCCCATTCTATCAATCAGTCTAGCCTGCTCTATGGTCCACATCCCATTTTCCCAATACTGGAAAATTATACCAAAAGACAGACAGGCATACACACACGGACACCCACACAAGCACAAACACAAACACACACCCCGATGCCTTAGTCCTCCTGGTTAATCGAGCCCGTGTGACCTGCCTCCAACATTCCAGAATGAAGCCTGGGCTTCGGGTCCTCATCTCTCTGCATACAGAGTTTCCGTGAGATGCAGCGTTCTAGAGGGGCTGTAGTGTTTGGGTTAGCTCCAACAGTCATTCCATCTAAGGGGTGGATTGTCATCAAGTGTGGTTGACAAGGCCCATGTTTAATTTCCTGTGTTTTCTTTATCTCCCCACCAATTCGATATGTGTTAACTTTTTCAGTATGTCTGCATTGGAGAAGTGGTTGTGTCAGCTTTACTTCAATATGAGGAGTACAGAGTACAACATCACATAGTGAATCGTTCAATCTATCAAATGTATTTCTAAAGCCCACAAAGTGCTGTACAGAAACCCAGCCTAAAATCCCAAACAGCAAGCAATGCAGGTGTAGAAGCACGGTGGCTAGGAAAAACTCCCTAGAAAGGCCAGAACCTAGGAAGAAAACTAGAGAGGAACCAGGCTATGAGGTGTGGCCCAGTCCTCTTCTGGCTGTGCTGGGTGGAGATTATAACAGAACATGGCCAAGATGTTCTAATGTTCACAGATGACCAGCAGGGTCAAACAATAATCACAGTGGTTGTTGAGGGTGCAACAGGTCAGCACCTCAGGAGTAAATGTCAGTTGGCTTTTCATAGCCGATCATCCAGAGTATCTCTGAACCCAATGTTGAAACTCTTAAAAGGGATAATCGACACCAAACCACTAATTCCTATGATTAACAGTGTTAAAAGGTGTTAAATAACACTAATATGTGGAAAAAAATTGTGAACAATGTTTCATTTTGTCGATGTAACAAGAATGGTATAAACGTGAAAATAATTTGGGGAAGTCTGTTGCAGCTCAAATCTACAAAAAAAACAGTGCAATACTCTCTCTATCTGGGCTGGTTGGCTGGCTAGCTACATATCTAGCTAGAAAGCATAGCTACACAAAATAATACCAAAGTCACTATCAACATGTAAAGTAGCTAGCTAGCTGTAAAATTGTTTAAACAAACTGCACTACCAATTTAGGGGTCTTACTGCCAGAACAAAAGCAGAGTGACGTTGATTTCCCACAGAGATACTTTTGAGGATATGGGAAATTCTTCACGCCCATTGTGTACATCGTCCTTAAGTCGTCAATGGGCAGTTTAGTACATTCTAGGTGATTCTGGGACAGGGAGAGCTTTCCTTCAAGGAGTGAATGGGAGTCAATTTGGCACAAGCTCAAAAACCGAACATTAGCATTTATTTTGTGAACGAGAAGTACAACATTGTAAATATTTTCCAAGATGTGAGATAATGTAAGTAACGTGTTCTCTGTTATATTGTATAGCTTTGGAATTGTGACATTACGTACATTTGAGAAAAATAGGCAGGTTTCCCGACTCATACCATGACTTTCAGAAGGGATTGCATGACGATTAGCTTAGCAACCACGTGACGGAGCATGACAATGTGAATGGGATTAGTCGACAGTCAGTTGAGTGGGTCGTTTCTCTATTCATTGCCCAATGGGATTCCTATCTCCTCTTTTCTGTAATATCTCTGTTTCCTACAGACACAGGGCCCATTGCGACATGGTACTTGAAGGAGAAACAGAGTTGAATAATTTGGTACACTGTTTAGATTGAGCACATCTAAACTAAATATATATACTGAACAAGAATATAAACGCAACATGCAAAAATTTCAACATTTTTACTGAGTTACAATTCATATAAGGAAATCAGTCAATTGATTGTCAATACTATAAATTCATTAGGCCCTAGTCTATGGATTTCACGTGACTGGGCAGGGGCGCAGCCATGGGTAGACCTGGGAGGGCATAATGTCACGTTCTGACCTTAGTTCTTTTGTTATGTCTTTGTTTTAGTATGGTCAGGGTGTGAGTTGGGTGGGTTGTCTATGTTCCTTTGATTTTTTTTGTATTTTTTTGTACCATCTTTGAAATACAAGAGAAAGGCCATAATGTATTATTCCAGCCCAGGCGTAATTTAGACTTTGGCCACTAGATGGAGGCAGTGTATGTGCAAAGCTTTAGACTAATCCAATGAACCATTGCATATCTGTTCAAAATGTTGTATCAAGACTGCCCAAATGTGTCTAATTGGTTTATTTTGGTTTATTTTCAAGTTCATAACTGTGCACTCTCCTCAAACAATAGCATGGTATTCTTTCACCGTAATAGCTAATGTAAATTGGACAGTTCAGTTAGATGAACAAGATTTTAAGTTTTCTGCCTATATCAGATATGTCTATGACCTGGGATTTTTGTTTTGTTTCTTACAACCTCATTGTAATCACATTAGCCTACGTTAGCTCAACCTCCCCATGGGAAAACACCGATCCTGTAGAGGTTAATAATGAATCCATGTGTTTGACATGGGGTAGCGACAGTCTTCACACTCTCAGTGTTAATTTAGTACTCTCAGTGTTGATTTAACTTTCTGTGTAGTAAGTTACAGTATGTTTACCTTCAAGAAAACCAGGTCAAAGTATGATGAACAAAGTATGAAAAATGACAGCGTTGGTTCATTAGCTTTTGTAACCATTTGTTGGTTTAATCCTTAACCACTAACGTTTAGTCTGCCAAGCAGCAGGCCCCAGGCGACTGACAGCGGTCACAGCCACTGGGGGATTAATGAGCCATTTAGCCAGCCATTCACAAACACTGGAACACAAGGCTGACCAACGGTGGTGCTGAGATGAGGTGGGACTATTTGTTTGGTACAATCACCATGGCAACAGAGAATTGAACAGGGGAGCTTAATGAAATCGAAGGCTTGCGCTTGGCTAGAAGTTTGACCAGGAGAAAAGGCATTGTCAGGACATGGATGTCTGTCTGTAAGGAGAGAATAATTTGAATTAATATACTTTATTGACATTTCATGTGAAGGGTATGAAGCCTTTCCTGAAGGAGCTGCTGGACCCAACAGGACGCCATGTCTTTGACTGCCTAACCAGATCAGAGGCGGGGCTAACCCAGACCCACACACACTATCTCAGGAAAGGTGAGAGCTTAACTGTTGCCTCAGTTTATGTCTGTGAGAGATACATTCCTATAAAAATCTGTTGCATGATTCATTGACAAACCTTTGTAACATTTATGTTATTGTTGCTGTTATGAAGGTATTGGTAGCACAGGAGATTGGTGGCATATTAAATTGATGACAGGCCAATCTTGTAAAAGTGCAGTTATATCTCTGGAACGAGAGAGAGACATTTAGAGAGGGAGAGAGGAGTGTTGCAGGACGACCACACACAGACCAACCTTACACCTCCACTTTATGGTGAGGGGTTTATTTATGCAGCTGGGACATATAGTGTATTATACCCTTCAATTCGACACGGAATGTCTCTGAAAAGCATTATTTTAATGTTCCAGTTGATGACTCTAGTTTTCATAGTTGTTACAAAGTGGGAAAGTTTCTAATCATGCGTTAATACTTCTAATACTGAAAGAGCTGCATTGCTAGAGGAAAGTGAAAAACAAACCCTTAATGATGAAACTGCAGCAAGGGCCAAATGAAGGTCCTTTACTAAGGGGACTGACGGCTGTTGACTCAAAACCGTTGGAAAATATCTACCAAAATATTTACCAAAATATTTCCACTTGCTTCTAACTAACAAGGGCGGACTTCATTCCAGAGCTGTCAGGCATGAGTAGGGTGAAGACCGCAGAGAAAAACCTGAGTTTTTCTTCACCCTGTCTACACTTCACCCATTCAATCACAATAGAGCACGCAAGCACACGTAAACACACACACACACACACACACACACACACACACACACTACCACTCTTTATATGAAGCCGCCATCACAACTAAAGCAACATCACTTGAGCAATGCGATTAAAATGTTATAGCCTAGCCTGGAATTTGAAACTGATCTTTTTCCATTAAACACAAGTAAAAAAATATATACATATATTAATAATAGTTTCCTGATCTTTCTTATATCCTCTCAGTTAGAGGAAAGACACTTCAGAACAAACTTTATTATCTGTTGTTCCATGTAGTGAATCTGTTAATCAATGTGTTTGTATGGGATAATAAAAATATATATTTTTTTAATATAGCATTTTTAAACAAATCCAAATAAATTTTATATTTGAGATTCTTCAAAGTAGCCACCCTTTGCCTTGATGACAGCTTTGCACACTCTTGGCATTCTCTCAAACAGCTTCATGACCATCACCTGTAATGTATTTAAAATAACAGGTGTGCCTTGTTAAAAGTTCATTTGTGGAATTTCTTTCCTTCTTAATGCGTTTGAACCAATCAGTTGTGTTGTGACAAGGTAGGGGTTGTTTGCAGAAAATAGCCCTATTTGGTAAAATAACAAGTACATATTATGGAATGAACAGCTCAAACAAGCAAAGATAAACGATAGTCCATCATTACTTTAAGAAATGAAGGTCACTCAATCCGGAACATTTCAAGAACTTTGAAAGTTTCCTGAAATGCAGTCACAAAAACCATCAAGCCCTATGGTGAAACTGGCTCTCATGAGGACCACCACAGGAAAGGAAGACCCAGAGTTACCTCTGCTGCAGAGGATAAGTTCATTAGAGTTACAGCCTCAGAAAGAAATGCTTCACAGAGTTCAAGTAGCAGACACATTTCAACATCAACTATTCAGAGGAGACTGCATGAATCAGGCCTTCATGGTCAAATTGCTGCAAAGAAACCCCTACTAACGGACACAAATAATAAGAAGAGACGTGCTTGGGCCCAGAAACATGAGCAATGGACGTTAGACTGGTGGAAATATGTCCTTTGGTCTGATGAGTCCAAATTTGAGCTTTTTTGTTCCAATAGCAGTGTCTTTGTGAGATGCAGAGTAGGTGAACAGATGATCTCCGGATGTGTGGTTCCCACCGTGAAGCATGGAGGAGGAGGTGTGATGGTTTTGGGGTGCTTTGCTGGTGACACTGTCAGTGATTTATTTAGAATTCAAGGAACACTTAACCAGCATGGCTACCACAGCATTCTGCAGCGGTACACCATCCCATCTGGTTTGCGCTTAGTGGGACTGTAATTTGTTTTTCAACAGGACAATGACCCAAAACACACCTCCAGGCTGTGTAAGGGCTATTTGACCAAGAAGGAGAGTGATGGATTGCTACATCAGATGACCTGGCCTCCACAATTACCTGACCTCAACCCAATTGAGATGGGTTGGGATGAGTTTGACCGCAGAGTGAATGAAGAGCAGCCAACAAATTCACAGCATATGTGTGAAATCATTCATGGCTGTTGAAAAAGCATACCAGGTGAAGCTGGTTGAGAGAATGCCAAGAGTGTGCAAAGTTGTCATCAAGGCAAAGTGTGGATACTTTGAAGAATCTCAAATATAAAATACATTTTGATTTATTTAACAATATTTTGGTTACTATGTTATTCCATATGTGTTTTTTGATGTTTTCACAATTATTCTACAATTTAGAAAATAGTTAAAATAAAGAAAAACCCTTGAATAAGTAGGTGTGTCCTCACTTTTGACTGGTACTGTACATGATACTGACATGTTCTACTCTGCGCTGCGGTTTGAATGTCCGTCTGTAATCTTTGTCTGGGATGGAGGGGTTGTGTAAAACACCAGGCCTGTTAGAAGGGGGTGTCCCATGACCACCTGCAGAGCTCAGAATTGGTCCCCGATTAGACCAATGACCTTGGCACTGAAATGGGTTGCAGCTGCGGCTCCCAGGTCCATGTATCTGTTGCTAATGCACTCCCCCTACCAGCCCCATCCTGCCTGCTGGCCTGCCAGCAACCCTCTATCCCCCCAACTCTCATTTCACCCAACCTCAAATTCCTTACAGATGTCTACCTGGGAGTAATCTGCTGTCACAGTCAGACAAAGGGGTGTCCCGTGCCTGGCTCAAAGTACAAGAAAATGTTATGCAGCTCTTTCAATACACAGACTTGACAAAAATAATGTCTATGAACTGTGTAAGATGTATATGAAAAGGACGACAGCTCCTGCTTTGACTGCCATGATTGAGTTCTGCTTACTAAATTGTGTGTATCACATACTGTACATATACGATGGAGGGAGATGAAGAGATGTGTCTACTTGTGTCGTGAACCATATTAGCCTCTCGTGTCAGTTTAAGTTGTAGAGCTGCATGACGTCCATGCTAGGGGTAGCGTTCCTCACTGGCCATAAATACACATGCATGGAGCGCCGTAGATCACGATGGCACATACTCTAGTTGTGACCCCTCAGATATTTTACACAGATATCTTGTTGACTGCTTACACACATACAGATGTAGCATCTACATTTGATCCAGTTTGCTACAGCAGGGGAAAATATCCTGCAGCAACAGGAAATGTGAATTGTTATGTGGATTATAATTAATGGATATTTGTGCATGGTTTGATACGTTTTTCATGAGGGAAAATTAGGTCTGAAATTTCAAACTGGAAATGACAATATTCAGAAGCCTTTTTAAACCTAAAATAAACGACACGTTTAAAATGTCCTGCATTGCAGGAACTTTCTCCTGGTACGGGGTGATCAAATGAAGATCCTACATCTGTACACACACACACCTAGTACCACTTATTACTCTGCGCTCATTAAAACAAGCCTCAGTGAATTTCTCTCATGTCTAGAGGGGTGTATTTATAAGTAGCTAGTCTGCCTAGCCTAGCATGCCACAGATTACTGGGCTGTTACCAGACCTGCCACCAAAGGCCAAACTACATTCCTGAAACCCTCTATTAGATGCATGGTTATAACATAACATAGAGAAGCACGGTCAGCTCCTCTCCCATCCACATCGCTATACATTAGTCCTCATCTTGTTGATGTCCATGTGGTATATCTTCATCTGAAATAACAAGTCGTAGTGATATTCCTCCAAAAAGATGCCAAGGCTACGTTAATAAGGTTTATTTTGGAGGCAGGGTTCCTAGCATGCAAAGTGATGGGTGTGTCTGCTATAGTATTTTTGTTTAACCTTTATTTAACTAGGCAAGTCAGTTAAGAACAAATGCCTATTTTAGAATGACGGTCTGCCCCGGACAAACCCTCCCCTAACCCGGATGACACTGGGACTACCAGTCACAGCCGGATGTGATGCAGTTTCTCCCCCCCCCCCCCCCCCCCCCCCCCCCCCCGGGACTCAGCTCCTTCTCAAAAGACATGGTTAAAACCTATATCTTCTCTCCCTCTCCCACTCTGTCTCACTCTTACTGAAGGATATTAAACCTATTTGGATGCAGCCTGCCTCGTGTTCAGTTTCCATTCCACCATTCCTCCATCCCCTGTTTAAAATAAAACCAACAATCCAGCCTGCTTATTTTTAGCCTCAGAATCTGCACTATAATATCAGTCTAATGGCATGGTTCTGGAGATACTGAGATACTGTTCTCAAACTGTAAAAGGCAAAAAAGTGTGATGAATTGGGATTTGAACCAAGGTTTCCTGCAGGCCACAAGACTGCGATAACCCCGTTGAGCTAAAGACTAGTCATAAACACAAGTCTCACAAGGGTTCTGGCAAGGCTCTTAATCATGCGAGGGTGGTTAAGAAGCAGGTTCAAACCAGGACCATCATGTTCTCCTGCTCTTCAGTGAACCACATTACCTGGCCAGATAGTCCAACTCATGCCAGTACTGAAGAGACCAGGAATAGCACCACGCTCCTGGTCTCTGAATCCCAGCTCACAGCCTTTCCTGCTTCTCAGTAGAGGAATGAGAAGCAAATCGTTGGCAGGGGCTTGGATGGGGATGGTGTAGTGGGGAAGTGGGAGTTGGGTTGCCAACTAAGGGATGCACATGCTGCGATTAATGGCCAATTTGAAGGCTACCAGATGCCTGCTTTTAATGGACCTGGTCCCTCATAAAGATACTATAGGCTTACAGCTGAACTGAGGGCAATAATGACCAAAAAATGAAATGCTGGATTAAAAATCAACCCAATTTTGGTTATTTGGTGAATATTAGACAAAACACACCCTGGGTTATTTGGATGTTTACATACTGCAAATTAAATTTAGCCTTAAAATGTTTAACATTTTGCACATTCTGCTAGACCAGGGTTTCCCAAACACGGTCCTGCCCCCCACCCCACTACATGGCTTGATGATAAGTTGGTTACTTGAATCAGCTGTGTAGCGCTAGGGCAAAAACCAAAGTATGCACCCAGGGGGCAGGAACGAGCTTGTGAAACTCTGTTCTAGACAAATAAGATTGCTTATTACATACAGTATTATAAAAAGGTGGTATCTATCCCAACTTTGGGATTAGCATAGTTTCTTAGCAAAATCATACACTTCTGTAAGCCTCATTGAAGCCACAAAAATGTCAATATTCAACCTTTACGCACAATAACTACACAACAGAATAGATTAACAGGAATGATATTTACTCTCACGGGTGGCTAAAAAGAACAACCTGAAAGCCATGCCCCAACAAATTATGCCTCTAGTCTTCTGATCAATAACCCAGCACCAATAACACACAGCATCAACAACCCAAACGTGCTCTTTTAAAGAAAACAACCCAACTATGTGACCCAACACCTGCAACCCAGCATTTGGGTCAACCACACAACCCAGCATTTGGGTCAACCACACAACCCAGCATTTGGGTAAACCACACAACCCAGCATTTGGGTCAACCACACAACCCAGCATTTGGGTCAACCACACAACCCAGCATTTGGGTCAACCACACAATCCAGCATTTGGGTCAACCACACAACCCAGCATTTGGGTCAACCACACAACCCAGCATTTGGGACAACCACACAACCCAGCATTTGGGTCAACCACACAACCCATAATTTTTTAGAGTGTAGGTGATTGTTTCAGGGGCCTATGGGGTCTATGTAGGAGTGGACTGGATGCTAGAGAAAGAGATGCTAAACAAGAACAAGCCCTGGCTGTTTCCAATTAGTTTGGTAAAAAAAAACACCCTGCCAAAGCAACCTCTACCAAATCAAAAGACGACATCTGTACTCTTTTCTTCGTAATTTTGATGCAGCAAGTAAGAATAGATGATTGACAGACACAGAGGGGTTAAAATCCCCTCCTCAGGCTCTGTCCCATTCACTGGAGCACATCCCTACAGTCAGCAGATATTTTACAAGTGGACTGTGTGACCAGGCAAGAAGTACTTCCAGATAAAAGGCCCAGGGGACATCCACCGTGCCAAGAGAGAGAAACAGAAGAACAATCCTCCCCTCCCCTTCCTGTTCGCATCTAAAGCAGACCACAGAGACTCATAACAAGAGACAGTAGTGTAGAGGACGAGAGAGAAAGTGCAGGACAGAGAAGGGACATCATGGATAGAAACAAGGGGCAGGAAGTCAACATAATGAATAACACATTAATAGTGTAGGCCTATTTGCCTCTTTGCCATAACTTTGAATTAGATTTTCCGTTGGCTCTGCTACCAGCCTAACAAGGCAGACGGATGTGTGTGTATGTTAATGCAGGCCAGGGGTGTGGGAGTCCTACTTCCGGGCCAGTTGTCAAGCTCACACTGTGGGCACTGGACAGCAGCAGGACTTCCCCCCCAATAAACAAGGTGTTGTCCTCAAACTCAAGGAAAGCAGAGTGAAAACACGCTGGAACCAGCCTGGTGTTCAATAGGCAATAAACTGTAGAAAAACGCTCTGAAATTGAGTAAACCGGATACTATTTGAATTTGTTTTCGTTTTATGTTGCACAACATTTTGCTACAGTGTGTCCTAATGAACATGACCTTGGAATCTCAGTTTCACCAACCAAATGGGGAGGAAATAATTCCTACGGGTTGAAGTGCTGTTTATGACCAAAACGTTCCTTGTATCCATGTGTGGAGATATATGTTTTGGGGTATTTTTGAAGTGGAATAGGTTTTGTGTTTCAGTGTGTGTATGAGTGTGTGCATGTGTGTGTCTGTGTAGTTCAGGATGTCCATTGACTTCCTATATCTGACAGAATGCTTTATGAGCACAGTTGAAGAATTTGTTGGAATGGGCCTTGGAGTCAGGAAATTAGAAAACACAAAAAAATAAAAGTGGCCCTTTAGGACTCTTTTGGTTGATACAGGAAGGAAAGGGCCTCTTGTGAAAACCAAAATACAAGCAATTTTACAGTACTCTGCTGCATAGCTAGAGTACTAAAAATCAAGGATAAGGAATGTACAATCATACAACTAAGTCATACAATCTAAGATATTTGGTAAGCACTTATTTGCTCTACCTGCTGTAGAACACTGATCAACAGCATTCAATCTCAGCACCTTTACTGTACAATACACGTCATACTGAGCTGAATACATGTGCTACTCCACACTTACATAATGCATACAGTTCAATGTGTTTTTAAAATGTAAACAGTCTGAAAAACTAACACTAAATCCCAAAGCAACTCTTCCCTCTTTCTGCAACTGCAGTCCAGGAGCAGGATGGCCAGGCTTGTAACAGGGTTCATAATGACCATGAGCTTGTGTTTAAAATATAAAGGTCACCTCCAGACAGTCCCTGATTGGTCAGCAATTGTGAACAGCCAACCACGTCCCTGGAAGCCTCTCCTTTAACCAGAATTGAAAGACACTAACGAGCAGAACACATTCAGCTCTTAACTCTTGCCCTCCACTCATGGTAAAACATGATGAATAAAAGCTGTAGTTAAAAACAATCCTAGCTCTGATTACCGACGACTGCTGAGTTTATTGCCAGACCCAGATTACTCACATACACTAATACCACTCAGTGCACTGCAAGTGCCAACAGGTTGATAGGTATTATGCACAAATGTTACATACTCAGATAGAAAATTAAATTAATATGTTGCATAGAATACCCACAGTATTTATGGATAACTTTAGAGAGAGTTGCTGGTTTATCTAAGCCTGTGAGGTGAAAACCACCACTTACTACATCTTCCATGTGGTGACTCTGCTCTGTCTCCCAGGGTCTTGCAGCACCGGTCTAGGTCTGCACCCTGACTGTCTGCCTGTTCTCCAGAGCTGGCCTGCCTGCATCACCTACAGTGCCTTGCGAAAGTAGTCGGCCCCTTGAACTTTGCGACCTTTTGCCACATTTCAGGCTTCAAACATAAAGATATAAAACTGTATTTTTTTGTGAAGAATCAACAACAAGTGGGACACAATCATGAAGTGGAACGACATTTATTGGATATTTCAAACTTTTTTAACAAATCAAAAACTGAAAAATTGGGCGTGCAAAATTATTCAGCCCCTTTACTTTCAGTGCAGCAAACTCTCTCCAGAAGTTCAGTGAGGATCTCTGAATGATCCAATGTTGACCTAAATGACTAATGATGATAAATACAATCCACCTGTGTGTAATCAAGTCTCCGTATAAATGCACCTGCACTGTGATAGTCTCAGAGGTCCGTCAAAAGCGCAGAGAGCATCATGAAGAACAAGGAACACACCAGCCAGGTCCGAGATACTGTTGTGAAGAAGTTTAAAGCCAGATTTGGATACAAAAAGATTTCCCAAGCTTTAAACATCCCAAGGAGCACTGTGCAAGCGATAATATTGAAATGGAAGGAGTATCAGACCACTGCAAATCTACCAAGACCTGGCCGTCCCTCTAAACTTTCAGCTCATACAAGGAGAAGACTGATCAGAGATGCAGCCAAGAGGCCCATGATCACTCTGGATGAACTGCAGAGATCTACAGCTGAAGTGGGAGACTCTGTCCATAGGACAACAATCAGTCGTATATTGCACAAATCTGGCCTTTATGGAAGAGTGGCAAGAAGAAAGACATTTCTTAAAGATATCCATAAAAAGTGTCGTTTAAAGTTTGCCACAAGACACCTGGGAGACACACCAAACATGTGGAAGAAGGTGCTCTGGTCAGATGAAACCAAAATTGAACTTTTTGGCAACAATGCAAAACGTTATGTTTGGCGTAAAAGCAACAGCTCATCACCCTGAACACCATCCCCACTGTCAAACATGGTGGTGGCAGCATCATGGTTTGGGCCTGCTTTTCTTCAGCAGGGACAGGGAAGATGGTTAAAATTGATGGGAAGATGGATGGAGCCAAATACAGGACCATCCTGGAAGAAAACCTGATGGAGTCTGCAAAAGACCTGAGACTGGGACGGAGATTTGTCTTCCAACAAGACAATGATCCAAAACATAAAGCAAAATCTACAATGGAATGGTTCAAAAATAAACATATCCAGGTGTTAGAATGGCCAAGTCAAAGTCCAGACCTGAATCCAATCGAGAATCTGTGGAAAGAACTGAAAACTGCTGTTCACAAATGCTCTCCATCCAACCTCACTGAGCTCGAGCTGTTTTGCAAGGAGGAATGGGAAAAAAATTCAGTCTCTCGATGTGCAAAACTGATAGAGACATACCCCAAGCAACTTACAGCTGTAATCGCAGCAAAAGGTGGCGCTACAAAGTATTAACTTAAGGGGGCTGAATAATTTTGCACGCCCAATTTTTCAGCTTTTGATTTGTTAAAAAAGTTTGAAATATCCAATAAATGTCGTTCCACTTCATGATTGTGTCCCACTTGTTGTTGATTCTTCACAAAAAAATACAGTTTTATATCTTTATGTTTGAAGCCTGAAATGTGGTAAAAGGCCGCAAAGTTCAAGGGGGCCGAGTACTTTCGCAAGGCACTGTATTTGTGTTAGACCACCACCAAATAAAATGTTAAAAACACAGCCATTTTTCCCAGCCAAAGATAGAGTCACAAAAGCAGAATTAGAGATAAAATGAATCACTAACCTTTTGATAATCTTCATCAGATGACACTCATATGACATGTTACACAATACATTTATGTTTTGTTCGATAATATGCATATTTATATCCACAAATCTCGGTTTACATTGACGCCATGTTCAGAAATGCCTCCAAAATATCCGGAGGAATTACAGAAAGCTATGCCAGACAACATACAGTGCCTTGCGAAAGTATTCGGCCCCCTTGAACTTTGCGACCTTTTGCCACATTTCAGGCTTCAAACATAAAGATCTAAAACTGTATTTTTTTGTGAAGAATCAACAACAAGTGGGACACAATCATGAAGTGGAACGACATTTATTGGATATTTCAAACTTTTTTAACAAATCAAAAACTGAAAAATTGGGCGTGCAAAATTATTCAGAGTGTTTTCTATCCAATAGTAATCATAATATGCATATATTAGCAATCTAGGACAGAGTAGGATGCAGTTCACTATGGGCACGCAATTCATCCAAAGTGAAAATACTGCCCCCTATCCCCAACAAGTTTTATTTATAATGATGGCCTACCTCAGCCAAACCCGGACGACGCTGGGCCAATTGTGCGCCGCCCTATGGGACTCCCAATCACGGCCGGATGTGATACAGGCTGGTTTCGAACAAAGGACTTTAGTGACGCTTCTTGCACTGAGATGCAGTGCCTTAGACCGCTGCGCCACTCGGGAGCACTTAAAAATAAATAAATACGTAATATAGTGTCTAATCAAAAACTCATCTTTTGATCAATGGGTAAAATAATTGTGCATATATTGTTTGTGTGTGAATACTCCTCTAAGAGAACCAATAGTCCAAACCTCATGTCTCTATCACAATCCGTTCAAAACTTATTGGCGTTCTTACCCTTGTAGGACGGCCAAAATTAGGGTGACTAAATCAATGGAGGCCAGAGAAAGAAAGGAAAATAGCATTGCATCAGCGAGAATTATCTAACTGACAGGCTCACTGTTGAATCATCTTTCTTCTGGAATTCGGAGGACATAAAACAATATAAAGGTAAGACATACATTTTGAGACATGACGTGGTATTTTCATATTTTAGTATATGCTTTTCATAATATTTTTCAGATTTTTCACAAAAACAAGCGTATCTCTGTGAAATGTCAACGGGGCACTGAGCAAACCGCAAGCTTTTCATTTTCAAAGCCTTTTACATTTAATTCAGTTCGTGTCAATTTGGATTTTTGCGACCCACGGAAACAACTTTGCAGACAACCACCACAAAAGTATATATGAAAAAACTCAACAGAGCTGGGTGCTTATTGCCAGATGTTTATTGTTACAAAATTGGACTTTTTGGAAATAATGTTAATATGTTTGAGAAAGACCCCACCGAATAATTCAGAACATGAAGAATCATATTTGTCTTGGTAAAATGTATTTTATAACATAAGGAAGTGAAATTTCATCACCAAAGTGTGTTTTCACTCAGTCTGGGCAGACTAGAGTGGATGGACACCCTACAAAATAGCTTGAGGTGGACCTTTCCCACTTTTTTGTTTTGTGTCTCTCTCTCTCACACACACACACACACACACACACACACACACACACACACACACACACACACACACACACACACACACACACACACACACACACACACACACACACACACACACACACACACAACTTACTGACAATTGTGGGATGCTGGTATGATGTCAATGCTGGAGGTGGGAGGACGGCAGGCAGGATAATAATACAGCACAAACAAAGAGATGGGGGTGTTGAAGAGACTGGATCTGTGTGTGTCACAGAGCAGCTCTTTTTGCATCTCTACAGACCGGGGGCATTGGTCTCTCATCCTCACTCCTCCTCTGCCCTTCCCCAGACACACAGCCAAGGATTGGAGGAGAGAAAAGGGCTGTGTGGCTTTTCCAGAACACATCCAGACGATATGTGTGAGAAACTCCCTGAGTGACACTTAATATGTTGTCCAGTTGACAATTGATTTATTTCCTATCATCGTACAGTAATCATGTTGATTCTATGAATGAGGAGGAGTTCTCACACCAATCTTCTGCATTCGTCCTCGTCTGGAGCTAAAAAGAGGTATAGAACTAGGGTGTGCGTGCGAGTGAGCGACAGAGAGAAGGTTTGAGCATGGTAATCTCAGCAATGTACCATACAGGCGAACAACGCTCTTCTCTGACATACAGGAACATCTGTTTCTTTAATGTCCAATCAGAGTGGCCCAGGCAGAAACATTACTCTATGACCTCACCCATGGGACATGCAGAGAACACCATATACGGAGAATGGTTCTGTAAAGAATCTCAAAGGTTCTTTGTTGAACCATACAAGGTTTTTTATATTCTGGTTCAATAGCCATATTATATTGTTAAAATTCCATAGGTTTTATTATTAATGTGATTATTAAAGGTCAGGAACAATGAAAATGTCACGACTTCTTCCAAAGTCGGTTCCTCTTCTTGTTCGGGCAGTGTTCAGCTTCTAGCCATCGCCGATCCATTTTTCATTTTCCATTTGTTTTGTCTTGTTTTCCCACACACCTGGTTTTCATTCCCTCATTACGTGTTGTGTATTTAACCCTCTGTTCCCCCCATGTCTTTGTGTGGTATTGTTTATTGTAAGTGCACATGTTGACTGGTGAGTGACGGGTTTTGTACCCATGTCATGTTATTCTTGATGCTGATAGTTTTGCTATTAAACTGCTCCGGCTATTACCTAGTTTTGCTCTCCTGGGTCTGACTTCCCTGCCACCGGTTACGCACCCCTTACAGAAATTATTATTTTTCTTGAAATGTGATATTTGGATGAGACCAGATCCAAGTATGAAAAATGACTGTTGCTTCTACATTGATGAAGTTTGATCATAAAGTTACTAGTCCCCTCCCCCATGTCAAACACTTGGATTCAGGAGGCTGGATTATTAAGGGGATAGGGTGACATCCCCCTCACTCTCATTTTAATACTCCAATGGTAAAGTGATATTCTCTTACCTAATTTAAAGAATGTGAAATGTCAGAATAATAGCAGAGAGAACGATTTATTTCAGCTTTTATTTCTTCCATCACGTTCCCAGTGGGTCAGAAGTTTACATACACTCTGTAAGTTGGGTGAATTTTGGCCCATTCCTCCTGACAGAGCTGGTGTAACTGAGTCAGGTTTGTAGGCCTCCTTGCTCGCACATGCTGTTTCAGATCTGCCCACACATTTTCTATAGGACTGCGGTCAGGGCTTTGTGATGGCCTCTCCAATACCTTGACTTTGTTGTCCTTTAGCCATTTTCCCACAACTTTGTAAGTATGCTTGGGATCATTGTCCATTCGGAAGACCCATTTGGAACCAAGCTTTAACTTCCTGACTGATGTCTTGAGATGTTGCTTCAAAATATGCACATATTTTCCTTCCTCATGGTGCCATATATTTTGTGAAGTGCACCAGTCCCTCCTGCAGCAAAGCATCCCCACAACATGATGCTGCCACCCCTGTGCTTCACGGTTGGGATGGTGTTCTTCGGCTTGAAAGCCTCCCCCTTTTTCCTCCAAACATAATGATGGTCATCATGGCCAAACAGTTATATTTTTGTTTCAGCAGACCAGAGGACATTTCTCCAAAAAGTATAATCTTTGTCCCCATGTGCAGTTGCAAACCGTAGTCTGGCTTTTTTATGGCGGTTTTGGAGCAGTGGCATCTTTCTTGCTGAGTGGCCTTTCAGGTTATGTTGATATAGGACTTGTTTTACTGTGGATATAGATACTTTTGTATCTGTTTCCTCCAGCATCTTCACAAGGTCCTTTGCTGTTGTTCTGGGATTGATTTGCACTTTTCGCACCAAAGTACATTGATCTCTAGGAGACAGAACGCGTCTCCTTCCTGAGCGGTATGACGGCTGTGTGGTCCCATGGTGTTTATACTTGTATACTATTGTTTGTACAGATAAACATGGTACCTTCAGGTGTTTGGAAATTGCTCCCAAGGATGAACCAGACTTGTGGAGGTCTACCATTTTTTTCTGAGGTCTTGGATGATTTCTTTAGATTTTCCCATGATGTCAAGCAAAGAGGCCCTGAGTTTGAAGGTAGGCCTTGAAATACATCCACAGGTACACCTCCAATTGACTCAAATGATGTCAATTAGCCTATCAGAAGCCGTGACATTATTTTCTGGAATTTTCCAAGCTGTATAAAGGCACAGTCAACTTTGTGTATGTAAACTTCTGACCCACTGCAACTGTGAATCTGTGAATTAAAAGTGAAATAATCTGTCTGTTAACAATTGTTGGAAAAATTGCTTGTGTCATGCATAAAGTAGATGTCCTAACCGACTTGCCAAAACTATAGTTAGTTAACTATAACTTTGTGGAGTGGTTGAAGAACGAGTTTTAATGACTCCAACCTAAGTGTATGTAAACTTCTGACTTCAACTTTACATCTATTGCTTACATATACATGTGTCCTACATGTTGTGTGTATGTATTGACGTGAGGGAGAGGCGTTGTGCCGTGAGGTGTTGCTTTTTTTGTTTGCTTAAGTGTAACTCCTTGAAGCCTCACCCCTACTAAACCAAGCCTCCAGTCTTCTAATCTGACCCGTTGGATCATAAATCAATAACCAAGCATCAACAAACTAACCTTGCAATTTTTTTAAACAATCCAATTAAGTGACCTAATACTTGCAACCCAGCAGTTGGGTCACTCAAACAACCCAGTATTATTTTGAGAGTAATCCCTCAAAATAAGGCCTTATGAAATACATATTTTATTGTGTTAAATAATCAAGTTTGAACAAAAACATTTTCATTTAGGATCTCACTTGCTGAATGTATCTAACCAATACAGTCATGGGTGGTAACTCTACAATTTACTCGTAAAACAAAGCATTCTGGGAAATATGCAAATAAAGCTTTACACTAAGCAGTGTGTTAATTCATCACTGTTTGTCTATACGGGTCCACACTTTCAGTGTTATTTTAACACTGGTGAATTTGCTGTGCATGCCAGTGGAATATCATCTGTGTTTGGCAAATTTCAAACACACCATTCATAACGGTGTGAGCAATATTGCAGAGTACGGCCAAAATAAGCAAAGGGAGATTTTTACTCTGATAAAGTTAAGGCGAATAATCATAAATCAAGTGTGTGTCATCTTGCATCTGTTCAGATAATAGAGAAATGGGAGAAAATGGGGCGTGCTTTTTGCATTGCCAACTATTACAAAGGCCATGTGGCCTTGGTTCAGCAGCTCTAGCCCTGTATGAGTTACTGTACAGTAGCAGCATCAATCTTCTACTCATAAATGTCACTTTCTATGAACAGCTGTCTGTATGTGGTGAAATGCCACAGTAGACCAATATAAGCAGAAATGGAACAGATTTCATTGGTGTTCTTGCAGTCAGAAAGCTACCATGCATGTTGTGAGGTCAAAGGTGCTAAATGGCATATGTTATCATATTATTATAGATGTGGATTGACATGGATCTGACAGTATATCTTGCAGCGCACCACTGACTAAGACCAAACTCACCATGCCCATGTCATACTTAACCATACAGAAAGCACCCAGCACAGCAGCATCTCAACCTAACAATGGAGTGGAACGCCTTACATTGATATTCCTAGGCTATAGGAAGAGGGTGCTGCAGCTGTCCTGTGTAGGCTGGGATATGAGAGGTAAACGGTTGGTTCTTCAGTTCCAAAGTCATGAGTCAGAAAAGTGAAACCCAGTCCGAGGTGCAGCTGCACCCTGCTCCCCCTGGCAGCTGTGGCACGCTGTACTGTGGGCACACGTAATGCCCGGGGTGCTGCCTGCACTGGGAGAGAGGCGGGAAGGGAAGGGCCTCCTCAGGTTCCCATGTGTTGCCTGGACTCGGAGAGCGAGTGAGATAGAGCGAGAGAGGCAGAGAGAAAAAGGTTGGAAAAGGCCAGCTCTCTGGATCCCGCTCTGTCTGCTGGGAAGCAGCCATGCTGTGGGGTGTGGTGTGGTGGAAGGCCCTGGGGGGTCGGTTGGTCCTGCCCTACCCTGCCCTATACGAGCACTGCACGGAAAAAGCTACTTTCAACAACTGGATTCTCTGCAGAGAACCCAGAGAAAGAAAGTCAGCAGCATACACCCACACATACACAGAGAGAGAGGAGACATAAAAGGGTGCTTAGTGAAAGATGGGGACTATACATTGCAGTATGCTTGCTCACTTACTATGAACAATATGCAGTGAATTCCTTCCACAAAACAGAACCAAAAAACAATATGAACAGTTTTTTTGTATTTTGCCGTTTTGGGATCTTTGCTCCCAGTTTTTAAATTATAGTGACTGGCTACCCTCATAATACCCCACAACGTGCTTCTGTGAAAAATGTGTCTACCCGTAGTGTACCCCTGGTAGGGCCACCACCCCTGGGCAGTGTGATCAACACATTGGCCTCCCTGTATGGCTGTCTGTCTCCTAAGTAGTGACTTTGCCTCCTCCTATTGAGGTCAGTCAGTTTTAGGGTGCATTCCCAGCTGCTGCAGCCCGTCCTGTCCACACACCACGGGGCCTTGCCATGGGGCCACCAGGGGACCCCAGGGGCCATTAACTAACACACAAAGGCATGTCATTATTACTCACGTGTCCCAGGCACTTGACATATGTATGCACACCACAGGGGGGAAAGAGAGGCAGAGAGTGGCACCTTAATTGGGGAGAAAGGACTCTTGGTAATGGCTGGAGCGGAATAAGTAGAATGGTTTCCATATGTTTGATGCCATTACATTTGCTTCGAACCAGCCATTATTATGAGCCTTCCTCCCCTCAGCAGCCTCCACTGATATACACACCATCACTTTGATCAGCAATACTATCTTAGGGAGGGAGGCTTTAGGGTGGGTTGAATGAAAAATAAAGTTGGTGTTATGGCTTATCACTTGGGATTCCAACTATCCGTTCAATGTCCAATTAAGGGGCCACATACCTCCGCCCTTACATCCTGGCACCTCTGATCGGCATACCAATGATACCAACGATCAGCTCAACCTACAATGTCAGTTAGCATCCAAAAGAAAGAGGGACGGTCAATCAAATTATGGCATTCGCAAAATGGCTGACCATCCTACTCTATGTCTCTCTGTTGGGTGTGAGGCTGTGCAGTTGACAACTTTTCAGTGCCACTCTGCCCTTCCTTCATTAAAGGGAAGAATAGCCCTATTCTACTTCAGTCAAATTTGGGTGAGTTGCAGAGAACAATTTGAAAGCTTGTGAGGAGCTTTCCTCAACCAGACACCATCGGCATTTGGGACAGAGATAGAGGGGGCAGGGGTCGGAAAATGTCAGCAAACAAAAAAGGAATGCTTTTGCATTCCTCTTTTTCCGCCTCATTGTTTATAACTGGATGTTGGGTTGGCATTTGGTTTGGGTACAGAGTGAGCTATGAGAGAGGGATGCAGAGAGGAAAAGTCCCAAAATGTTATACGCTTCACACGGGAACAGACTTTTTACAGACAATTACACATTGTATACTGATACTTGAAAAGTACAATGTTAAATTGAACTATATCCCCTAGAGTCGATTGATGCACTAATAAAAAAAATGCCAATCAAGATCCCTCAGTTTAAGCTAAACATGTCTGTTTTTTTTACATGGGATGCATCTCAATACACAGCATGTGCCGATTTCGCACTTCCACATCTATGGTGAAAGCTGGCAGAGCTAGAGCAGTGTTTGTCAGACCATGAGAGATTCTGAAAATCGGTCTTTGCACGAAAACGTCTGTAGCATCCGGCCTACAAACTATGATGATCATTCTATGGAAAGGGGAGACTCTTACGAACACGATGGTCATCTCCGTTTTGCTCTACAACAAGTGGCACAGGACTCGTCTGAAGGTAACCGGTACCTGTTTAAAAGAAATGATGGAAATGTAAAAGTATGCTGAACAAAAATATAAACGCAACATGCAACAATTTCTACGATTTTACTGAGTTACAGTTCATATCAGTCAATTGAAATTAATTCATTAGGCTCTAATCTATTGATTTCACATGACTGGGAATATAGATATGCATCTGTTTGTCACAGATAGCTTTAAAAAAATAGGTAGCGGCGTGGATTAGAAAACCAGTCAGTGTGTGACCAAATTTGCCTCATGCAATGCTACACATCTCCTTTGCATAGAGTTGATCAGGCTGTTGATTGTGGTCTGTTGAATGTTGTCCCACTCCTCTTCAATGGCTGTGGCGAAGTTGCTGGATATTGGCAGGACCTGGAACACGCTGTCGTACACTTCGATTCTGAGCATCCCAAACATGCTCAATGGGTGACATGTCTGGTGAGTATGAATGGCACGACAATTGGCCTCGGGAACTCGTCACGGTATCTCTGTGCATTCAAAGTGCCATCAATAAAATGCAATTGTGTTCGTTGTCCATAACTTATGCCTGCCCATACCTTAACCCACTGCCACCATGTGGCACTCGGTTCACAACTTTGACATCAGCAAAGCGCTCGCACAACACGACGGCATACTTGTGGTCTACGGTTGTGAGGCCGGTTGGACGTACTGCAAAATTCTCTAAAACAACGTTGGAGGCGGCTTATGGTAGAGAAATTAGCATACAATTATCTGGCAACAGCTCTGGTGGACATTACTGTAGTCAGCATGCCAATTTTACGCTACCTCAAAACTTGAGACATCTGTGGCATTGTGTTGTGTGACAAAACTTCACATTTTAGAGAGGCCTTTTAATTGTCCTCAGCACAAGGTACACCTGTGTAATGATCATACTGTTCAATCAGCTTCTTGATGTGCTACACCTGTCGGGTGGAAGGATTTTATTGGCAAAGCCACTTTGATAACTTGAAAAGCGCTATGTGAGTACCATGTATTGTTATTATTATTAAAGGAGAAATACTCACTAACAGGGATGTTAACACATTTTTGAGAGACATTTTCTGGGATCTTATATTTTCTGGGATCTTTGCATTCACTGTAGATTTGTGAATTCCCAAAAAAGCGATTAAATATGTGTAACACATACACTACTGTCAAAACTACTCATTCAAGGGTTTGTCTTTATTTGTATTATTTTCTACATTGTAGAATAATAGTGAAGACATCAAAACTATGAAATATCACATATGGAATCATGTAGTAACCAAAAAAGTGTTCAACAAATCAAATATTTAAAATAGTTAATTCTTCAAAGTATCCACCCTTTGCCTTGATGCCACCCTTGTCCAAGTACCCCCACACCATCACATCTCCTCCTCCATGCTTCACGGTGGGAACCACACATGCGGAGATCATCCGTTCACCTACTCTGCGTCTCACAAAGACACAGCGGTTGGAACCAAAACTCTCAAATTTGGACAGACTTCCACCGGTCTAATGTCCATTGCTAGTGTTTCTTGGACCAAGCAAGTCTTATTATTATTGGTGTCCTTTAGTAGTGGTTTCTTTGCAGCATTTCAACCATGAAGGCCTGATTCACGCAGTCTCCTCTGAACAGTTGATGTTGAGATGTGTCTGTTACTTGAACTCTGTGAAGCATTTATTTATTCTGCAATTCCTGATGCTGGTAACGCTAATGAGGTAACTCTGGGTCTTCAGCAGAGGTAACTCTGGGTCTTTCTTTCCTGTGGCAGTCCTCATGACAGCTTGTTTCATCATAGCACTTGATGGTTTTTGCGACTGCACCTTCATGTCTTAAAGTAATGATGGACTGTCGTTTCTCTTTCCTTATTTGAGCTGTTCTTGTCACAATATGGAGATGGTGTTTTACCAAATAGGGCTATTTTCTGTATACCCCCCCCCCCCCACACACCTTGTCACAACACAACTGATTGGCTCAAACACATTAAGAAGGAAATAAAAAAACTACACAAATTGCCTTTTAACAAGGCACACCTGTTAAGTGAAATGCATTCCAGGTGACTACGTCATGAAGCTGGGTGAGAGATTACCAAGAGTGTGCAAAGCTGACAAGACATAGTGTGGCTACTTTGAAGAATCTCAAATATAAAATATAACACTTTCTTAGTTACTACATGATTCCATGTGTTATTATATAGTTTTGTTGTCTTCACTATTATTCTACAATGTAAAAAATAGGGAAAATAAAGAAAAACTCTGGAAAGAGTAGGTGTGTCCAAACGTTTGACTGGCACTGTATTGATGAAATTGTCACTTTTAAACAGTGGTATTCAAACTTTTCCAGCAGGGACACAATGTTTTTCGCCAGAATTTCTCTAACCTTTAATTCAAGTGTGCAGGCCAATTAAAACTATTGTTTGATAAGTGGTGTTTCTGTAGTACATGAGATGGAGTTTGCAAAAGATATGGCCACTGGATTGACGCAAATAATCATAATATCATTCTGACAGGTACGTCTCCCAGAAGACTGTTAGGCCTATCATTATCATATTTTTTATTTTTTATTTGACTGTGTCTTAATTGTTTGAAACCTGGACGTTTTACTTCATATTATGAGGCATGTCTCACCTTGCTTCAAAGTAGCCTATAGCCAAAATCCCACCATAAAAAAAACATGGAGGTAATTTCTTTTTTTAAACATACTCATTATGTTTTCCTGTTTTTTTCCAACTTCATTTCATTGTCTAGCAGCTAAATACATTATTATCCTAATCATATTAGCAATCCATGATAGTTGTTGCATCTTTAAATCACCCATCTTTCTAACGGATATCTCAATCTCTGTCCATGAAACTGCTTGCATGTGTGGAGCGCATTTTAGAACAGTGTTTTCCCTGCAAATTGCATTTTCAAACATTCACGCATAGGCCTACTGTCGTGTGTACATTGCTGCGCCTAAAATGTGAAATAATAGTTTAGCAAAATTTGAAGCTAAACAATCCAATCTGTTCCATCATCCCTATTAATAAATATGGTTTACACCTCCACTACACTACTTTGATACGTATCAGTGGGGATTAAGAAGTTGGTATACGCAATGCCCACTAAACTAAATGTATTTGTATTGAGTGTATACCAACATTTGTCCCCTTGAGTGTCCCCTTGAATGTTGACTGAGGACCGTGTGGCAGTGTGTGCAGAGTGAAGGAGTCTTGTTAAATACTGACTGCCACTCTGACTGAGTCCATCTGGACAGAGAGAACCAGCAGCAGCCCAAGTTTCAGACCAGCCCAGCCCCAGTTAAACATTGTGAGGACACTGTCTGTTACTCTGGCTGAGTCCCTCTGGTGTCGACACAGAGCCTCAGCCCCAGTAGACATAAAGCCCTAGGCTCAGCCCAACCCCGACAGCAGCAGCCTCAGCCCAGCTGTGCAGTCTTCTATTAACTTCTAACAGACACCTCGTTGTGTCGACGGACATGGGCTGACTCTCTCTGACTTACCAAGCGATTGAAAACAAGGAGAGGAAGGAGAGCTAGAGAGAGACCGAGAGAGAGAGGAGAGAGAGAGCAATAGAGTGAGAGAAAGAGAGAGAGAAAGCAAAAGTGACGGGGAAGAGACAAAGACAGAGAGAGAAAGAGATAGATACAGACTTTCCTCATTACTTCCTCTCTTTATTTGTCTTTTTGTGCAGAGACTGTCCCTGCGGTCCACACATCAGACCAACACATGTTAAACCGGCCACTCATCCTTCCAGTGAGAAAAAAAGGGTGTAAGATGGAAACTGTGTAGTCGTTCCTCGTGACAAAATCTCGTGACGAAGTCTAAAGATATTCTTCTGACTGACAATGACTTTGTTACTATGAGTCACAAAATAAACAAACCAGATCAGGGGATTCTCTAGCCCTGACTCATTCTTTATTCCCTATTTAGTGCACTATTTTTGACCAGGGCCCATAGTTTCATAGTTTTCTCAATAACTTAAGACCCCAAAAAAAGGGGTGTTGGAGGGGGGTTCAAAGGGAAGGTTTCTGAGTGGGGTAAGACCAATGTGTGGGTTTCCATGTGGCTCCTGCATTTTGTTTCATATCCAAGGGCATATTAACACTAACGAAAAGTTATTCATGATTATTATTAATAACACGTTTTTATTTTTTTTACAATGGCAAAGCTAGCTAATCTTTCTTGGAATTTGAAAGGCCTAAACTGTCCTATTAAAATGTTCCAGCTGTCTTGATGTCCTAGCAAGAAACCATGTTGATGTAGCAATGCTTCCAAAGGACTCACATAGAATAGAGAACCATTTGTACAAACTGGCTGCTTTTTTCCCAAACAGTCCCAAACAAAACTAAAGGTATAATCATAATGATGCTTAAGAAACTCGGAATTACCGTCTTGGGGTAAAGGTGAAGAAGAAGAAGGCAGAATCACTTTCCTTAAATGTATCCATATTGGAAAGAAAATTGCCTTTATTAATGTATATGCTCTGAAATTTATATAATCCCCCAAAAATATTCTCTGAACAGCATATTGTTAGAATTAACTGAATTCCATCTGTTTATTGGGACAGACATGAATGCCATTTTGGACATGCGGGACAAATCTAATAAGATCAACTACAATCCCCACGGAACCAAGGCTCTCCAGCATATACTCTCTGATTGCAACCTCATTGATACCTGGCGAGCACATAATACTTAAGTAAAAGGGTAGACTTTCTACTCAAACAGGCATAAATCATTCTCACAAATCGATTTCATAAATCATTCTCACAAATCGATTTCATACTATTATCTACACCTCTATTTTCTTTAAGAAAATAGAAATTGGACATATTAGCTTGTCTGACCACCACGCTTACTACTGCCAACTTTAAATTTCAGAATCTCAACAAAATGTTTTTTTTTTTAAATAAAGCAACCGCATTTGCATCTTGGTTGTATAAATCACAATTAAAGAAGACATCCGATTTGGAAATGTTGTTAATTGTGTTAGAGTTTTCTCAACAAACACTCTTCAGACCAGGCACATATTACTCTTTCCAAAGTCACAACAGAACTTCATTTATTGATAAGACAGAGCAGAATTTGCCATCCCTCCAGTAAGACTCAACCATGACTCAACCACTACTCCCATTGTAATCATCCTAGTCATTTACTGGCCAACAAGCTATGCAGTAATGATCAATTTCCTGATAGCAACTATTGAATCTGAAACAGGGGAATTACTATCAGAACCCAAATTATTTCATGAAAGATTTTTCAGCTTCTACAGTACCAGTCAAACGTTTGGACACATCTACACATTCAAGGGTTTTCCTTTATTTTTACTAGTTTCTACAATGTAGAATAATAGTGAAGACATCAAAACTATGAAATAGAAAATACGGAATCACGTAGTAACCAAAACGTGTTTAACAAATCAAAATCTATTTCATATTTGAGATTCTTCAAAGTAGCTACCCTTTGCCTTGTCAGCTTTGCACACTCTTGGCATTCTCTCAACCAGCTTCATGAGCTAGGCACCTGGAATGTCTTTCCATTAAAACAGGTGTGCCTTGTTAAAAGGCAGTTTGTGTAGTTTCTTTACTTCTTAATGTGTTTGAGCCAATCAGTTGTGTTGTGACAAGGTAGGGGTGGTATACAGAAAATTGCCCTATTTGGAAAAAGACCAAGTCCATATAGTGACAAGAACAGCTCAAAAAGCAAAGAGAAACGACAGTCCATCATTACTTTAAGACATGAAGGTCAGTCAATACGGAACATTTCAAGAACTTTCGAAAGTTTCTTCAAGTGCAGCCACAAAAACCATCAATCACTATGATGAAACTGCCTCTCATGAGGACCGCCACAGGAAAGGAAGACCCAGAGTTACCTCTGCTGCAAAGGATAAGTTCATTAGAGTTACCAGCCTCAGAAATTGCAGAACAAAAAAATGCTTCACAGAGTTCAAGTAACAGACATATCTCAACATCAACTGTTCAGAGGAGACTACATTAATCAGGCCTTCATCAGGCATTCACCAATAAGAAGAGACTTGCTTGGAACAACAACAAAAAAGCAGTGGACATTAGACCGGTGGAAATCTGTCCTTTCCTCTGGGGAGTCCAAATTTGAGATTTTGGTTTCCAACCGCCATGTCTTTGTGAGACGCAGAGTAGGTGAACGGATGATCTCTGCATGTGTGGTTCCCACAGTGAAGCATGTAGGAGGTGTGGGGGTGCTTTGCTGGTGACACTATCAGTGATTTATATGGAATTCAAGGCACACTTAACCAGCATGGCTAACACAGCATTCTGCAGCAATACGCCATCCCATATGGTTTGCACTTAGTGAGACTATCATTTTTTTTTCAATAGGACAATGATCAAACACACCTCCAGGCTGTTTGACCAAGAAGGAGAGTCATGGAGTGCTGCATCAGATGACCTGGCCTCTACAATCACCATCCCTCAACCCAACTAAGATGGTTTGGGATGACTTGGACTGCAGAGTGAAGGAAAAGCAGCCAACAAGTGCTCAGCATATTTGGGAACTCCTTCAAGACTGTTGGAAAAGCATTCCACGTGAAGCTGGTTGAGAGAATGCCAAGAATGTGCAATGCTGTCATCAAGGCAAATGTTGGCTACTTTGAAGAATATTCGATTTTTTTAAAAACATGAGCTGGAGCACACCCAGAATAATAGTTTGTGTGGAGGTGCTTACTAACGGTGAATCAATTTAATGGGTATTTACCAACATTTCATTAAATACCCATTAAATTGCTGGGAGATTACACATGGAGTGTGCGACTTTCTTTATTTTGATCGTTTATACTTTGAAGAATATAAAATATTCAATATATTTTGATTTGATTTGTTGAACACTTTTTTGGTTAGTACATTATTCCATATGATGTAGAAAATAGGTAGGTGTTTCCAAACACTTGACTGGTGTTGAATAAAGAACTATACACCTCTGATTGTAAATCCACACGATGCAAGACTAAGTCCTATCTAAAAGAATTAAGAACTCTTCTCTCAACAGAGGAAGACACCTCGCTGGGAGCCCAAATCTCTCTCAGTGAACTCAAAAGGGCATTGAATAGCATGAATAAAGGCAAATTACCTGGATGTGAAGACTGTGGCAAGCGCTGAAAGAATCAAGGTGAATGGCGTTTTTCTTCAACTTCTACTCTGCTAACCTTGACTTTAGTGAGGTGGTCAGCTTTGCCTTTTTAAACTCTCTGTAAAATTCAATGTACCAAACCAACGACTCCGCAGTGGAGCAATTGATATGGAGGAGGATAGGGAGGATGAAATGGATGATTACATTGAGAGATAGGCCTAGATGATCAAGGCCCTTGGTCATCCCCACCTCTCGTTATGTTCAGAAAAAGACCTGTGTTTGTTCAAAAAAAGAAACCCAAAAGAGCACTTTGTCTCTAATTGTTTTTATGGACGATGAACTTGAGATATAATATGTCTTAATTGCAGATTGGACCCCAGGTGTTTCTTTTGTCCAAGTTTAATAATTCTGTACTTAAAGATTATGTCGATTTTTATGTTGGAACTCTGAGCTAGCTTCCACCCCTTATTTGTTAAAAAAAGTTATTTCTTCAGGAAAATAAACAAAATTGAACACTTTAAATGTTTCTAATTGTATTCTGCTTAAAATCGTCCTAAACGTGAGCACATATTGCTTTATATGAAATTAACGTGAAAAGTATCGCAGAATTTCAGAAAAGCTGCTGCAAAATCAGGCATTTTTGGCTGCAGAAATCACAAAGAAAAATTACTTATGGAATCCAATTCTTTCCCCATTTTAAATATTTGGGAGTACATATGCCTTACCAGAACGTTCAAATCAGGCCTCCTGAGTGGCGCAGTGGTCTAAGACACTGCATCACAGTGTTGCGGCGTCATTACCGGCCATGACCGGGTGTCCCATAGGGCGGCGCACAATTGACCCAGCTTTGTCCGGGTTAGGGGAGGGTTTGGCCGGGGGGGCTTTACTTGGCTCATCATGCTTTAGCAACTCCTTGTGGTGGGCTGGGCATCTGCAGGCTGACTTTGGTCGTCAGTTAAACGGTGTTTCCTCCGACCCATTGGTGCAGCTGGCTTCCGGGTTCAGCGGGTGTTAAGAGCGTTTGGCGGGTCATGTTTCGGAGGACGCATGACTTGACCTTTGCCTCTCCCGAGCCCGTTGGGGAATTGCAGCGATGATTCATTTTAAAAAAGAACACTCAAATCAATTCAAACTGACCTCAGTAGATGGACTACTATCCCAGTTCCTTTAACATGCAGAATATCTATTGTCAAAACGTATATATTGCCAAGGCTGAATTTCTGTAGTATAATGGATCCCATGACTGCCCCATGACTGCCCCTTTGCCTCCCGCCAATGGTCCAAATGTGGAATTTGTACCCTTACATATATCACGGACAGTAATGGTTTGAGAACATGCCAAGATTTGAAAGATACATACACATTAAAAGGCACCTGATTTTCTTTTCTATATTTACAATTTAGGTCAACTATGCTGGCTTATGGAGTCCCTTGGGAAATCCAACTACCAAACCATCCAATGTTGGGATGTATAAATAAATTATTTGGGCTCCCGAAAAGACTTCTCTATCATATATAAAGAACTTTTAGAAAGCTCATATTCTGAGCTAACCATTAGAAAAGTATGGTCCACAGATCTATTTGAATCTGAACAACAATTTAACTGGAACAGAACATGACTGTGGCAACCCATAATTTGTTTATTTTGTCCCCTATATCAGGTAGGGGACACTATATCTTTCATATGATGTTGGAGTGCCCTGCAGTGAAATACTTCTGGGCAAAGATATAAAATACATTTTGAAGTGAATGAATTTAAATATTCAATGCATTGCTTCTATAGTGTTACTTAATGATGGTAGCCCTTTGAATCGCTCAATCAATCAGAGAAGATTACTGCTGGCAGGCAGTGGGGTGGGATGGAAAAGGGTAAGATACATGCTTTCTTTGGGTCAGGGTAATCTTTGTGTGCGTTCCTTTGATCATTCTTTTGTAACTGTAAAAAAAAAGAAGACAAAACTAAAAACGACTAAACTAAATGTGGAGGTGTCTGTAAAAGAAAACATATCAATAAAAGTTGATTATAGGGACAGTATGTATTCACAGTTATCTAAGAGATAAAGCAAACGGAAGTCGACCACTGAATCACTCTTCTGTACTGAATTCCATTCTTCTATGTACAGTAGCTACTGTTGAAGTCGGAAGTTTCCATACACCTTAGTCAACTACATTTCAACTCAGTTTTTCACAATTCCTTACATTTAATCCTAGTAAAAATTCCCTGTCTTAAGTCAGCTAGGATCACCAGTTTATTTTAAGAATGTGAAATGTCAGAATAATAGTAGAGATAATATTTATTTCAGCTTTTATTTCTTTCATCACATTTCCAGTGGGTCAGAAGTTTACATACACTCAATTAGTATTTGGTAGAATTGCCTGAAAATTGTTTAACTTGAGTCAAACGTTTTGGGTAGCCTTCCACAAGCTTCCCACAAAAAGTTGGGTGAATTTTGGCCCACTCCTCCTGACAGAGCTGGTGTAAAACTGAGTCAGGTTTGTTGGACTCCTTGCTCGTACATGCTTTTTCAGTTATGCCCACAAATTTTCTATAGGACTGAGGTCAGGGCTTTGTGATGGTCACTCCAATACCTTTACTTTGTTGTCCTTAAGCCATTTTGCCACAACTTTGGAAGTATGCTTGGGGTCATCGTCAATTTGGAAGAACCATTTGCGACCAAGCTTTAACTTCCTGACTGATGTCTTGAGATGTTGCTTCAATATGTCAACCAAATTTTCCTCCCTCAGTTGGGATGGTGTTCTTCGGCTTGCAAGCCTCCCACTGGAATTGTGATACAGTGAATTATAAGTGAAATAATCTGTCTGTAAACAATTGTTGGAAAATTTACTTGTGTCATCCAGTAGATGTCCTAATTGACTTGTCAAAACTATAGTTTGGTTACAAGAAATGTGTGGAGTCGTTGAAAAACGAGTTTTAATGACTCCAAACTAAGTGTATGTAAGCTTCCGACTTCAACTGTACATTAGAAGCCCTGCAGACAGAGCGGGAGACATTCCTCTGTCTGTGTAGCACTCTCTGCTCTTTTACGCACTGTTCTGCCATATCAATGACTCATCCCTTCCATAGCTGGCCAATACCCAGGCTACGATTAAAACATGAAGCACTCTATTACTCCACACGGTATCTCTCCACACCACACATAATTCAGCAGCACCACAATGTACTACCACAGACTGTCTTATGGGGGCACTGTCCTATACTGAATCACATTCACTGTGAGCTCTTCAGATCCAAGGAGGTAAGCAGGGTTTAGGTTTCTCCCCTGGCTTGCTGTAAATACCAACAGTAATGCATTAGGTCATTTAACTCCAATATTGCTGAAACTGAGTGTGGCCAAAACTTTGCCAAAGTGCAAAATATACTGCTGGTTTGAGTGAAATATTTCCCAACCAAGAGATGTTTCCAAACCAGACATTGTCAGCTATGACATTGCTGTGTATGTATGTGTTTTGGGGACAGTGGTATCCTACGTGGCTTTCCCCCTATCCCTGGTGCTACATTGTGGCTCTGTGCTCAGCTGGCTAGCCAGTCCTCCACCAGCCCTCTCTTCTCCCCCGCTCTGCTGTGCTCTGAGTCCACACACACAGTGGCTCCAGTGGAATGTGATGACCATGTGCTGGACAAAGCCCTGCATTCATGTCCTCGCGTCCCACTCCACTTTGGGAGCCTGATTATTGCCGGGCAGACAGCTAGGCAGGGGGGACACAGTCCACTATGTGTCTGGTCCTTGACCCTGCTGGTTTGCATATATCCTACACACCCGTGCACCAGATCCAGGTCCAGGCACTCTGTTTCCCTACCTCCCCTCTCATAGAGCCCCACAGTGGAGGTGTCATAATATCCATAAAACCGGGAGCAAGGAAATGGTTCCTATCATTTTTTTCCATAGAGGATTTTAGAAACATTTATAATAAGGACTGTGTTTTGTATAGGTTTACCCTAGTGTGACATTTTGATAAGCATGTATTTTTATCAATATATTCAGCTCTATATACTCTCAGATTCGAATTCTAATTCTAATTAGCAGAAAAGTAGACATCATGCAAAACTACAATTCCCTGCAAGCTCTTGCACGTCATATCCGGTTGACACTTTGGTAACAAGTATTGGGCCAATTTAAAACTTGCACAAGACAGTTCACAGAATTGTCCATTTTCAGAAATGTAGCCCATTTATTAATTAGTACATTTAGCTAACGTTAAATAGTTAATCCAGAGGCTCTTACCTTTGTCTCGATTCGGCAGTCTCGTCCAGATCATAATTGCACTTGTAGTTCTTTATCCTCTACAGGATCGGTTATCCCCCCTGCGGGACGGTTGAGCTAACGAAGGCTAATGTGATTAGCATGAGGTTGAACATTTCCCAGGACACAGACAAACAGTGGGGAGAACAAGTATTTGATACACTGCCGATTTTGCAGGTTTTCCTACTTACAAAGCATGTAGAGGTCTGTAATTTTTATCATAGGTACACTTCAACTGTGAGAGACGGAATCTAAAACAAAAATACAGAAAATCACATTGTATGATTTTTAAGTAATTAATTTGCATTTTATTGCATGACATAAGTATTTGATCACCTACCAACCAGTAAGAATTCCGGCTCTCACAGACCTGTTGGTTTTTCTTTAAGAAGCCCTCCTGTTCTCCACTTATTACCTGTATTAACTGCACCTGTTTGAACTCGTTACCTGTATAAAAGACACCTGTCCACACACTCAATCAAGCAGACTCCAACCTCTCCACAATGGCCAAGACCAGAGAGCTGTGTAAGGACATCAGAGTTAAATTGTAGACCTGCACAAGGCTGGGATGGACTACAGGACAACAGGCAAGCAGCATGGTGAGAAGGCAACAACTGTTGGCGCAATTATTAGAAAATGGAAGAAGTTCAAGATGCCGATCAATCACCCTCAGTCTGGGGCTCCATGCAAGATCTCACCTCGTGGGGCATCAATGATAATGAGGAAGGTGAGGGATCAGCCCAGAACTACACAGCAGGACCTGGTCAATGACCTGAAGAGAGCTGGAACCACAGTCTAAACTCCACTCGCCGTGTTTGGAGGAAGAAGGACGTTAAGTACAACCCCAAGAATACCATCCCAACCGTAAAGAATGGAGGTAGAAACATCATTCTTTGGGGATGCTTTTCTGCAAAGGGGACAGGACGACTGCACCGTATTGAGGGGAGGATGGATGGGACCATGTATCGCGAGATCTTGGCCAACAACCTCCTTCCCTCAGTAAGAGCATTGAAGATGGGTCGTGGCTGAGTCTTCCAGCATGACAACGACCCGAAACATACAGCCAGGGCAACTAAGGAGTGGCTCTGTAAGAAGCATCTCAAGGTCCTGGAGTGGCCTAGCCAGTCTCCAGACCTGAACCCAATAGAACATCTTTGGAGGGAGCTGAAAGTCCGTATTGCCCAGCGACAGCCCCGAAACCTGAAGGATCTGGAGAAGGTCTGTATGGAGGAGTGGGCCAAAATCCCTGCTGCAGTGTGTGCAAACCTGGTCAAGAACTACAGGAAACATATGATCTCTGTAATTGCAAACAAATGTTTCTGTACCAAATATTAAGTTCTGCTTTTCTGATCAAATACCTATGTCATGCAATAAAATGCTAGTTAATTACTTAAAAATCATACAATGTGATTTTCTGGATTTTTGTTTTAGATTCCGTCTCTCACAGTTGAAGTGTACCTATGATAAAAATTACAGACCTCTATATGCTTTGTAAGTAGGAAAACCTGTAAAATCGGCAGTGTATCAAATAATTGTTCTCCCCACTGTATCTGATATGGGCAGAAAGCTTCAATTATTGTTAATCTAACTGCACTGTCCAATTTACAGTAGCTATTACAGTGAAATAATACCATGCTATTGTTTGAGGAGAGTGCACAGTTATAAACTTGAAATTGTATTAATAAACCAATTTGGCACATTTGGACAGTCTTGATACAACATTTTGAACAGAAATGCAATGGTTCATTGCATCAGTCTAAAGCGTCGCACACACACTGCTACCATCTAGTGGCCCAAATCTAAATTGTGCCTAGATTCCTAAGTCATGTATTGGCCTTTCTCTTGCATTTCAAAGATGATGAAAAAAAATGTATATAAGCACGTTTTTTTAATGTATTATCTTTTACCAGATCTAATGTGTTGGGGGAGGGAAGGGGAGGAATAGAGTGCCACAGTGTGACTCATAATACCCATAAAACCTAGCTGTTCCAATCGTTTTTCCACCATTCAGTTTTCCCATAGGGGATTTTAGAAACACTTAAAATAAGGGCTGTTATGTTTAGGCTTACCCTGGCGTGATGTTTTGATAACTGTGTAAATCTTTCTAGGACCATGTGACTTTAACCAATATCTTCACCTGCATTAACCCTCAAAAATGACATTTTAATTAGCTGCTAATGTGGCTATCTTATACAAAGTTGAGGTGCAATGACATAACTTTGCGACCCTTGTTTTAATTCAGGCGGCCAAATGGACACAAAGCTGTTTGGCTCATGAAATGTAGGCTGAAAATAATTTGTATGTAATATACATTCACACAGATTTGCACGAAGCGGTAGTTCGGATTTGTCACTCCAAGCCAAAATAAACTCATCAAACAAATACACGTTCTCTCACTGTCAACTGCATTTATTTTCAGCAAACTTAACATGTGTAAATATTTGTATGAACATAACAAGATTCAACAACTGAGACGTGAACTGAACAAGTTCCGACAAACATGTGACTAACAGAAATTGAATAAGATGTCTCTGAACAAGGTGGGGTCAAACTAAAGTAACAGTCATTATCTGGTGTGGCCACTAGCTGCATTAAGTACTGCAGTGCATCTCCTCCTCATGGACTGCAACAGATTTGCCAGTTCTTGCTGTGAGATGTTACCCCACTCTTCCACCAAGGCACTTGCAAGTTCCCGGCCATTTGTGGGGGGAATGGCCCTAGCCCTCATCCTCCGATCCAACAGGTCCCAGACGTGCTCAATGGGATTGAGATCCTGTCTTGCAGGAAATCATTCACAGAACGAGCAGTATGGCTGGTGGCATTGTCATACTGGAGGGTCATGTGAGGATGAGCCTGCAGGAAGGGTGCCACATGAGGAAGGAGGATTTCTTCCCTGTAAAGCACAGCATTGAGATTGCCTGCAATGACAACAAGCTCAGTCTGATGATGCTGTGACACACCGCCCCAGACCATGACGGACCCTCCACCTCCAAATCGATCCCGCTCCAGAGTACAGGCCTCGGTGTAACGCTCATTCCTTCGACGATAAACGCGAATCCGGTTATCATCTCTGGTGAGACAAAACTGCGACTCGTCAGTGAATAGCACTTTTTGCCTGTCTGGTCCAGCGACGGTGGGTTTGTGCCCAATGGCAACATTGTTGCCAGTGATGTGTGGTTAGGACCTGCCTTACAACAGGCCTACAAGCCCTCAGTCCAGCCTCTCTCAGCCTATTGCAGACAGTCTGATCACTGATGGAGGGATTGTGCGTTGCTGGTGTAACTCGGGCACTTGTTGTTGCCATCCTGTACCTGTCCCGCAGGTGTGATGTTCGTATGTACCGATCCTGTGCAGGCGTTGCTACACGTGGTCTGCCACTGCGAGGACGATCAGCTGTCCGTCCTGTCTCTCTGTAGCGCTGTCTCTCAGTACGGACATTGCAATTTATTGCCCTGGCCACATCTGCAGTCCTCATGCCTCCTTGCAGCATGCTTAAGGCCCGTTAACGCAGATGAACAGGGACCCTGGGCATCTTTCTTTTGGTGTTTTTCAGAGTCAGTAGAAAGACCTCTTTAGTGTCCTAAGTTTTCATAACTGTGACCTTAATTGCCTACCGTCTGTGAGCTGTTAGTGTCTTAACAATCATTCCACAGGTGCATGTTCTTAATTGTTTATGGTTCATTGAACAAGCATGGGAAACAGTGTTTAATCACTTTATAATGACGATCTTTGAAGTTATTTGGAATTTACAAATTATCTTTGAAAGACTGGGTCCTGAAAAAGGGATGTTTCTTTTTTTGCTGAGTTTATATCATACTTTGACTTAAACGATGACTTATTGACTTAAATTGTTGTGCCATCATCAGATATTTGTCAACAGTACTACTCCTAGAAGGAGTGGGAACTATGGACCGGATTCTTCAATGAAGTGTTTGTTGTCATTTAATGAGAGGCGACTAGTTTTCATGCAAATTTTCACTTGAGAAACACTGCACCAAACATCTGTAATAGTCTGTATAAAAAAACATCTGACCATTTTATAAATGACATGACATGATATCATTTTGCAGACCTGCTCCCCCCATCGCACCAAGATTAATGGTTTTAAACACTAAACTTTTGCTTTACTACTGGCTCCACTGCTTTGATTGGTGTTAACGTTGGCTAGAAACTGAAGAAAATTAAATGGCACCTCCGAAAGAAAATTCAAGGAACTGATATGTCATTCAGGGCCATAACACAGGTTTGAGTTTAAGTGAGGTCATTTATTTTCTTTATTGTGTACAAAATGATTATTGTGATTTTTTTTCAAATTAGAAAACATTTACGAGGGCCAGACCTTGTTTTCCTCATACGTAGTTAGGGCCCTGATATAATTTGCGCCGTGAATGATCATGAGCAAAATAACTGTAGTCTATCATTTCACTTCCCCTGTGAAAATCATGAGGAGGGCTGACATGGCTTTGCTGTCCTGCAGCTGAAGCCGGCCAGGAGCCTACCTACCAAAGGTTACACCATGTCCATTGCAATGTAGAAAAGCTTTTATGTGTCTCGTTTCAGGAAACTAGACTTATGTCACACGTCACTACTTCACAGGAGAGGCATTTGAAAATAAACATACATTTTTTTTATCAAAATGCGTTTTTGGACAGAAATGCCTTCTGGAACATGTGAATTTTCATGTGCCTTAATACCAAACGTGTATTCCATCCATAAATACGCTTAAAATTGTTAACAATTTTATTAGCGGCCATCACTGTTTTCTCCTGCAATTCTATAGCCTATAGACATGTTGCGCTACATGAGCTCATGGGCTCTCATGAAGTGTTTGATTAGATTTTCGAAACATTTGCATTGATATAAAAGTGATTAGAGAGACAATGGAGTGCTGCGTACCAGGCAGTTAGCAAGTATGGTATGCTACTAATGACCAGCAGCATCAGAGCTTGGAGAAGCTTAATTACCGTGACTAAACGGTCATGTGGAATTGTGGCGGTAATACGGTCACCACAACAGCCCTATGCGTGTGTGTGTCACCAGATCTCAATCCAATAGAACATTTATGGGAGATTCTGGAGACAGTGTTTTCCACCACCATCAACAAAACACCAAATGATGGAATTTCTCATGGAAGAATGGTGTCGCATCCCTCCAATAGAGTTCCAGACACTTTTTGAATCTGTGCCAAGGTGCATTGAAGCTGTTCTTGTGGATTGTGGTGGCCCAACACCCTTAAGACACTTTATGTTGGTGCATCCTTTCTTTTGGCAGTTACATGTATCTCAGTGTCTGGTTGTCTGACTCCAGGGATGGATCGGGGAATGTTAGGGTGTGAGTGATGTCATCTTCCTGAGAAGGAAGGAAGTAGGAGGATAATGATTTGCACACCTGAGAGACCAGGCATGTAACAAGACCTGTAGTTGATTAACAGTTTTCCTCAGGCCGGGCCACCACCCATTAACACTTACCATTACTGTCATGTTAAAGAGGTAATGAAAGATTTAACAGTGGAGTTATGGGTCTACTAAGGTCTACTAAGGCCAGCACCAAACACACAATACATGGAAGTAAGGACATCTTTAAGGTAGTTATAGAATCAAATCAAATGTATCACTTTAGTCTAACATCTTAAGTCAAAGTACTATTACTCTTTCAAGTAAGACGTGAACAATGGTGTGACTGATATGAAGCTGGAGTGCTGACTCGGGACCTTACAGTATAAAAAAAGCACTAGAGAATGTCTTTCTGCTCTGCTTTGTACTTCCTCTGATCTGATGTAGAACTGAGCGCCCATTTGGTTCCGCTCTTTATATAATAGAACCACATACTTTGAGCCTCCAAGGCTTTTTCCCTCAGACAACAACCTCACAGGGAGACAGACACACTAACATAACATGCAACCACACATTAAACACCATAAAGTCACGCAGACACACACCTACCATAGTGTCTCACACAATACTCATGTCTCTATTTTGTGTTAAAAAAATGTTTTTAATTCAAAGTGTATTAGTCTAGTACATTGCCTTGCGAAAGTATTCGGCCCCCTTGAACTTTGCGACCTTTTGCCACATTTCAGGCTTCAAACATAAAGATATAAAACTGTATTTTTTTGTGAAGAATCAACAACAAGTGGGACACAATCATGAAGTGGAACGACATTTATTGGATATTTCAAACTTTTTTAACAAATCAAAAACTGAAAAATTGGGCGTGCAAAATTATTCAGCCCCTTTACTTTCAGTGCAGCAAACTCTCTCCAGAAGTTCAGTGAGGATCTCTGAATGATCCAATGTTGAACTAAATGACTAATGATGATAAATACAATCCACCTGTGTGTAATCAAGTCACCGTATAAATGCACCTGCACTGTGATAGTCTCAGAGGTCCGTTAAAAGCGCAGAGAGCATCATGAAGAACAAGGAACACACCAGGCAGGTCCGAGATACTGTTGTGAAGAAGTTTAAAGCTGGATTTGGATACAAAAAGATTTCCCAAGCTTTAAACATCCCAAGGAGCACTGTGCAAGTGATAATATTGAAATGGAAGGAGTATCAGACCACAAATCTACCAAGACCTGGCCGTCCCTCTAAACTTTCAGCTCATACAAGGAGAAGACTGATCAGAGATGCAGCCAAGAGGCCCATGATCACTCTTGATGAACTGCAGAAATCTACAGCTGAGGTGGGAGACTCTGTCCATAGGACAACAATCAGTCATATATTGCACAAATCTGGCCTTTATGGAAGAGTGGCAAGAAGAAAGCCATTTCTTAAAGATATCCATAAAAAGTGTCGTTTAAAGTTTGCCACAAGCCACCTGGGAGACACACCAAACATGTGGAAGAAGGTGCTCTGGTCAGATGAAACCAAAATTTAACTTTTTGGCAACAATGCAAAACGATATGTTTGGCGTAAAAGCAACACAGCTGAACACCCCATCCGCACTGTCAAACATGATGGTGGCAGCATCATGGTTTGGGCCTGCTTTTCTTCAGCAGGGACAGGGAAGATGGTTAAAATTGATGGGAAGATGGATGGAGCCAAATACAGGACCATTCTGGAAGAAAACCTGATGGAGTCTGCAAAAGACCTGAGACTGGGACGGAGATTTGTCTTCCAACAAGACATTGATCCAAAACATAAAGCAAAATCTACAATGGAATGGTTCAAAAATAAACATATCCAGGTGTTAGAATGGCCAAGTCAAAGTCCAGACCTGAATCCAATCGAGAATCTGTGGAAAGAACTGAAAACTGCTGTTCACAAATGCTCTCCATCCAACCTCACTGAGCTCGAGCTGTTTTGCAAGGAGGAATGGGAAAAAATGTCAGTCTCTCGATGTGCAAAACTGATAGAGACATACCTCAAGCGACTTACAGCTGTAATCGCAGCAAAAGGTGGCGCTACAAAGTATTAACTTAAGGGGGCTGAATAATTTTGCACGCCCAATTTTTCAGTTTTTGATTTGTTAAAAAAGTTTGAAATATCCAATAAATGTCGTTCCACTTCATGATTGTGTCCCACTTGTTGTTGATTCTTCACAAAAAAATACAGTTTCATATATTTATGTTTGAAGCCTGAAATGTGGCAAAAGTTCGCAAAGTTCAAGGGGGCCGAATACTTTCGCAAGGCACTGTACACAGATTTGCAGATGATACATACATACATACATACATACATACATACATACATATACACTACCGTTAAAAAGTTTGGGGTCACTAAGAAATGCCCTTGTTTCTAAAGAAAAGCACAAAAAAGCCCATTAAAATAACATCAAATTGATCAGAAATACAGTGTAGACATTGTTAATAATATAAATGACTATTGTACTATTGTAGCTGGAAACGGCAGATTTTTGATGGATAATCTACATAGGCGTACAGAGGCCCACTATCAGCAACCATCACTCCTGTGTTCCAATGGCACATTGTGTTAGCTAATCCAATTTTATAATTTTATAAGGCTAATTGATCATTAGAAAACCATTTTGCAATTACTGTATGTTAGCACAGCTGAAAACTGTTGTTTGATTAAAGAAGCAATAAAATTGGCCTTCTTTAGACTAGTTGAGTATCTGGAGCATCAACCTTTGTGGGTTTGATTACAGGCTCAAAATGGCCAGAAACAAAGACTTTCTTCTGAAACCTGTCAGTCTATTCTTGTTCTGAGAAATGAAGGCTATCCATGCTGTTTCCAGCTACTATAGTCAGCTACAAGACATCAAAATGATGAAATAACACGTATGGAATCATGTGGTAACCAAAAAAGTATTCAAATAATCAAAAGCTGTCATCAAGGCAAAGGGTGGCTACTTTGAAGAATCTCAAATATAAAATATATTTTGATTTATTAAACACTATTTTGGTTAGTACATGATTCCATATGTTATTTCATCATTGTGATGACTTCGCTATTATTCAACAATGTAGAAAATAATAAAAATAAAGAAAAAACCTTGGAATGAGTAAGTGTGTCCAAACTTTTGACTGGTACTGTAGGTATTCCTCTTGTCCAGGTAGGATAGGGAGGTGTACAGTGCAGTGGTTATTGAGTCATCTGTGGATCTGTTGGGCCTGTATGCAAATTGTAGTTGGTCGAGGGTGTCTGGTAAGGTGGAGCTGATATGGTCCTTGATTAGCCTCTCAAAGCACGTCATTGTAACAGAAGTGAGTGCTACCGGGCGATAGTCATTTAGCTCACTTTCCTTCGCTTGCTTGGGTTCTGGAACAATGGAGAATATCTTGAAGCAAGTGGGGACAACAGACTGGTTTAATGATAGATTAAATACGTCCATAAACACTCCAGCCAGCTGGTCTGTGCATGCTCTGAGGACGCGGCTTGGAATGCCGTCTTGGCCACCCTCCTTCCGAGGGTTGACTCGCATGAAAGGCTTACTCACATCGATCATGGAGATCGAGAACCCACAGTCCTCGTGAGAAGCGGGGGATGCGTCAGTGGCTCAGTGTCATTCTCCTCAAAGCGGGCAAAGAAGGTGTTCAGCTTAGCTGAGCATGACATGGCTGGTTTTCCCTTCATGAACTATGATTGACTGAAGTCCCTGCTACATTGTGTCCCGTGTTGAATTGTGACTCCACTTTATCCCCGTACTGTTGTTTAGCCTCTTTGATTGCCTTACAGAGGTCATAGCTGGTCTGTTTAGCATCATGAAGAAACATAGAACTTATGGATACTGTACTTATATGAAACCGACCTGACTTAGGAGACCACTTAACAATGACTTAACAATGGAGACCACAGAAACCCGAGGACAAGATTTAGAACATTCCTCATATGTCTCTCAATAAGGGTTCTCACAAAACCTTGCAGTAGAACAGCAGATAAAAACAGCACACAACCGTGCCAGAGGACTGTGGTCACCAAATAACATCACCCACTTATCCAATCAAAGTCATTTCACAATGTAGCCGAGCTGTTGCTAACGGGCAGACCAACCACTAATAGTTACAGCTTAATGAGAAAACAAACCACTGGGAAATGTTGGTCTCTCTGTTTACAGAACAAAGTCAAGCTCTTATAGTATCTTGCTTTATATGAGTGAGTTGTTTCTGATGCCAATATGTAAGTGCTGTTACATGGATAATACTGATGCAAGACACAACCTGTCAAGTTTAATGTAAAACAATTCGCTAATCAAGGCAAATACTGCATGTAAAAATGTGTAAACTGTCTCTCAGTGTAGACTACTAAACATAATCCTAAAAGACCACCTACCGGGTCAAAAGTAGTGCACTGCATAAGGAATAGGGTGCCATTTGGGATGCACACTATGACATCAGAAGAGCCTGGAGCGGTCCTCTGATTTTCCCTGCAGGGCCACCCCATCTGCTCGGCAGGGGAGCTCTGACAGTGTCATCAGTTTTACCAGCTCACTTCCTCTCCTGTTCTCCTTCCAGGTGTGACAGCCCTCCTCAATGGCAGACCCATCCACAATTCATGAGAGTAGATTGAGTTCCCTACAATGTGTGTGTGTGTGTGTGTGTGTGTGTGTGTGTGTGTGTGTGCGTGTGTGTGTGTGTGTGCGTGTGTGCGTGTGCGTGTGCGAGTGTGAGTGTGTGTGTGAGTGGTAGGCAAGAAAGCAGCGCGGGGGGGGGGGGTTAGTTTGATAGTCATTCTGTCATATAGCCAAACAGGAAACACCAGTCTGAAGCTACGGCACGGAGAGAGAGGAATAAAAGCATAGCAGCCGGAGAGGCAACAGACATGAGTGTGTTTTCACTGGAGCTTAACAGTGTTTAGAGAATAAGTCGGACATCTTGGTTCTGCTCCTGTCTATTCTTACCTGACAAGCGTGTGACATGTTTTGGGGTGGAGGGGTGAAGGGTGTGGCAAGGCTTAGTCTAAGGCAGTGTGTGGTGTGTGTTTGTGTGTATGCATGTGTGCGTGCGTGTGAGACTGTCCAACTCCTTTCCCCAATGTGTGTGTGTAGTCCCAGTCACCCCAGGTTGCTGTCACACTGTCACACACACTGACTGATGGATGGAACGCTGAAATCCAAGCCCCTGCGTGCCGTGACTGCCGTCACCCGAGAGCACTGGTTTTAGGTTCTGTGCCGGCGTCCATCTCTCCTCTCTCTCTCCAAATGTAACACGGTATCAGGTCTCAGGTCTCAGGTCTCAGACCCACGCAGGTACTGGCATGCCCCAATCAAACAAATCCAGTAAGGCCTCAAATGCCTCCCTGGCTCTCTCCACAGCACCCTGCTCAGGGCTGGCAACACTGACTTAATATCAGACCACATGACTCAGCTTACCGGTCAGATGATGCTTTGATACCTGCCCTGCCCGGCTCACTTTTCATCAGGGATCTCAACTGGGTTGGGCAGCATCTCTCTAAACCGAGTGCTGTCACCGTTTCAAGATACCCTCAGATTTAAATGCATTTGGATGGAATTTCATGGATAACATTCTGGTTGTCGGGATTCATCTGAATACCAAATATTTTATGTGTCTAGTTTAATTCTTATAATCCCTGTACTGCATAAACTGGCTTTGAATCAAAGAGATAGAGAGAGACTATTTCTAATATGGTCCCCATGTGAATACAGTGTGTTGATGTTGAGCAAAACAATGTGGATTAATTTTTAATTTGAACTAATGTACTAATGACCTCATATGTTCCCACTGGAAGACCAGTAAAAAAAATGTAATCCTCTAAGTGATTGGGATAGTGAGTCTGTTTGCTCCCTCAGACATATAGTATGTAGTGGTTCAGAACAGACCCTTGTGATGTGGTGCACAGGGCTGGAGTAAATATAGGCCCCTATAACGTTCCACTCACGTTCTAGGCTGAGGCCTACTGGGAGTGCTCAGAGGGACGGCAAGGGAGCACTTTTCCAAAGGACGTTTAGAACAGAACTATTATCGGGAGGACTTTCATAAGGGGGCTGAAACCTGTTCGTGTTTTTCTGGGTTTGTATTTTTAGTGTGTGAGATCAGGGCGTCAGCGCAGGAGGCTGAACCATACGGATGGCCTTTTTAAACTTAGCTGCATGTTAAGTGATGCTGTTGAGGAAAGCAACCAGCACTCACAGTCTCACTGCACAATTAGACGTTTATCCACGTTTTCCCATCGTCAAATATCAAAGTTACTCCAAACGTTCAATTTAAAGTGGTTTTGACACCCTGGGTTGACTCCTGGCTCAGTATTGTTCTGTTTCTCCAAACATCAACTGTATAAGGTAAAGGTTTTGGATAGGGTTAAACATCAAGTTTGGGCACTCATTCCGAAAGGTTTGGGATAGGGTTTAAACAAAACAAAAAAAACAAGTGTCCACCACTGGGCTCAAACATGCAACCTTCAGATCCAGAGTCATGGGATTATACTCATCTGCCACCCCAGTCTAGAGAGCGCTAGCAAAACCCAAGCTTACTTGATGGGAATAGCACTTACTATTGCCCTTAGTGGCCAGTTTTGAAGGCATTTCCCGACATCCTCAGGACGTGGATAGACATCCATTTTTAAAGACCCTCTTGAGCAATCTGCCTGGAAGGGAGGCCACCAATGGGTCAGCGGTGGGGGTGGAGCAATGAAATGACATTCCTTCCATTCTAAATCTAAACCTCCCTGGGACAATAGTAACCCTGGCTTGGTTGCACCAAATTGAATGCATCACTCACCAGTATGATAAGGCCGGGCAGCGTTCAGTCCCAGTATAACCAGGGCTGTGTTCAGTATGTTTTTACGTTATGGAATGTTCAATTGAACGGAAACGGTGCTGTAATGAACATGGACCGTGTGGACCATAAGGCCCCGCCTCCCTAGAACCACTGGAGTTAAACTACAGTAGATAGTGAGAAACAGAAGCCTGCAGCCCGTTGGACATCCTTCATTAATAGAGGACTGAAAGTGTAGTAAGTGTAGCCAAGAGCAGGTCAGGAAAGAGTATAAGAGACGCACAGTAGCAAACTACCTTGATCCTAGAAACGTATAGTATAATCTCTATAGTGCACACTCTGGACCCGGTATGTCTATGAGGTTAGCTTGTCTATTGCAAATGTCTAATGCAAATGCCTAGTATCTCTGATGCAAATTGTGAGATTCACAGGTAGGGCAGCATGATTTATCTGGTAATTCCAGTCACAACAGACCTGTGAAACACTGCCTCTTTAATAACGAACACCCAAATGTTCTTATTTGCTATACAGTTCAAGTCTCCAAATGAATGTTGTGCCAAACAATGATATAGGAACATACATTTGTGGAAATACACTGCCAAAATCTCTGGCTTTAAAAGCCCTGTTAATTCAGCATTACTGGGGAGTGTGACTCAGTGGGAATAGCTTTTAACTTTCTGTTTGAGAGCAGCAGACCAGGGTTCAAATACTATTTGAAATCATAAAGAAAAAAAAAAATTCTGGGATTGATTTAGTTTGCCTGTTGCAAAATAACCAATAGACAGTGCCAAAAGTGCAAACCTTACCCACCGGACACTCCAGGTGGGCTAAAGCAAATGCTCAAAGTATTTGAATGATTTCAAATAGTGTTTGAATCCAGGTCTGGAGGGCATCAGTCTGTCCAGTCATCCTGTTAAATCAGGCTGGTGGAAAAGCAAAGCGGTAATGCAGTGTTATTGTAGTGAAAGCACAGGACTCCAGGGGAGACAATCACAGTAGAGTAATAGTGACAGGCTCATGCCATGGAAAACAAAACAATGAGGAGTCCTATCGCTAAGACAACAGTCCAGCATGAGGCACTGTCTATATTAGGCAGAGGAGGGGAGCCGTATTGGGCTGACTGTTGGGTGAGAATATTTAGGCTAGGCTACAATAGCTCAACTACGTGAGTGTATCTACTACGGAAGGACCTAAATCATTCACAACCACCGCCTTTCATTGTGTAAATACATTCAGAAAGGAAAGGAAATAGGAAGTGATCCTCAGTCATTTGCTGTCAGGATCATATTCATGTGATCAAGCAGAGACAGTAGCACTTACAGTACATAGTTCCTGCTGTTGGGTACATATTCCTCCTTGTGACACCCATTCCGCAAACAATCCAAAAAACTCTGCTGAGTAACTGCAGCTGTGAGATGACACTGATGACAACCAGGGAAGGCGATACATCACAAGTTACTCTTACAAAATACCCTAAAGATAAATGTATCGCAATAAAATAGAAGATACTATTGCAAAGTATTGTAACGAATTAAAATACATATATTTTGTATTTAAAACACAAAAATAACTGTGCAAGTAGGTGGCCAAACAGCAACAACATTCTCAGTAAAGGTTACAGAAACGTCTTCCTTGCTATAACTGCGATATGTTGTTGTTTATCTACATTAGTTGAATGCACTGTCACTCTGGATTAGAGCATCTGCTAAATTACCAAGATATACATTTATTTGTGAAAATGAACAACTGCAAAGCATTGTCATCGGTCTTGTCTCGGAGCGGTGTTTTGGAGCGGGGTGTGTAATTGTTCATTTTTAAAAGACCGTGCCAGAAAGTCTACACCCCCTTAATCTTTTTTTTTCACATTTTGCTGCCTTATCATTTTAAATTACAAATCTCCACATTTTCAAAGTGAAAGAAAGTCACACAAGTCTTTTCAAATTAAAGGTGCAATATGGAGAAATCACTTCACAATTTCCTGGTTGCTGAAGTCTAAGTTTTGCCTAAGTTCAGTTGATTTGACAAAACAGCATCATGTTATGGGTGATTGTCACCGGCAGGACTGGGGAGTTTGTTATGATCAAAATAAATATGAAAGCAGCAAAGACCAGCTAAAACGTTAGAGGAAAACACACCCCAGTCTTCTGAAAACCTAACCCTAGGATAGAGTATAATTTTTCAGTGGGACAGTTACACACATTTTTATGCAAAGCACACTATATTGGCTATTCAGGAGGTGTTGAGTGTTCCTGCGTGGTCTAGTCTCAGTCCTGACTTAAATCTGTTTAAAAAATCTGAGACAATGCTTGAATATTGATGTCCATCCCAACCAAATTTAATGAGTTTATGCAATTTTGACAAAAAATATGGATGCCTTCAGAAAGTGTTATTTTCCACATTGTTTTGTGTTACAGCCTGAATTGAAAATTAATTAAATTGAGATTTGTTTTTTCACTGGCCTACACAAAATACCCCATGTCAAAGTAGAATTATGATTATTATTTTTTTCTTACAAATTAATTAACAATTAAAATCTGAAATGTCTTGAGTCAATAGATATTCAACTCCTTTGTTATGGCAAGAGGAAAAATGTGCTTAACATGTCATATAATCAGTTGCATGGACTCACTCTGTGCACAATAATAGTGTTAAACATATTTTCTTTATGACTACCTCATCTCTGTAACCCACACAGTCGAGCAGTGAATTTCAAACACAGATTTAACCACAAAGAACAGGGAGGTTTTTCTAATGCTTTGCGTTTTTGTTTGTTTTTGCTTCCAAATGTAACCTTTATTTAACTAGGCAAGTCAGTTAAAACCTGTTTGGGATAGGCGTGCCGCTAGCGGGACATCTCAACAACATCCGGTGAAATTGCAGAGCGCCAAATGCGATTATCTGAGGACAGCGCCCCGCATACCAACACATAAAAAACATATTTCAACCAGGCAGGTGCTGGTCAGAAAGTCAGAAATAGCGATATAAAAAATACCTTACCTTTGATGATCTTCTTCTGTTGGCACTCCAAAAGGTCCCAGTTACATCACAAATGGTCCTTTTGTTCGATAATGTCCTTCTTTATGTCCATAAAAACTCAGTTTAGCTGGCATGCTTCAGTCAATAATCCATCCAGTTTCCCTCCATCAAAATGCATACAAAATGAATCCCAAACGTTACTAATAAACTTTTCCAAACATAATCAAACCTTAGGTATCCTAATACACAAATAAATGATAAAAGTTGAGATGGAGAATAGTTTAGAATAGTTTGTTCATTACCACAGATAAATAAGAAAGAACACGCTTTCCTCCAGTGGAAACACTACAGCCAAAATGGGAGCCACCTAGAAAAACTACAATTTCTGGGTCATTTTTCCAAAAACCAGCCTGAAACTCTTTCCACGTCTAGTGGAAGCACTAGGAACTACAATTTGGGAGGACTTGGACTTATAATTATAGTACTAGCCATTGAAAACAGTGGTAAGCTGAATTTGTTTTGGCGGAGGGATGGTTTGTCCTCTGGGTTTCGCCTGCCATATCAGTTCTGTTATACTCACAGACATGCGTTTAACTGTTTTAGAAATTTTAGAGTGTTTTCTATCTAAATCTACCAATTATATGCATATCCTAGCTTCTGGGCCTGAGAAACAGGCAGTTTACTTTGGGCACGCTTTTCATCCGGATGTGAAAATACTGCCCCCTATCCCAATGAAGTTTAAGAACAAATTCTAATTTAAAATGACGACCTACCCCGGCCAAACACGGAACACACTGGGCCAATTGTGCGCCGCCCTATGGGACTAATCACAGCCAGATGTGATACAGCCTGGATTCGAACCAGGTACTGTAGTGATGCCTCTTGCACTGAGATGCAGTGCCTTAGACCGCTGTGCCTCTCTGGAGCCCTAAAGAAGGAAAGAAGAGCAAATACTGGTGGTAAAGTTTTTTTAAAAGCAGATATTCAATATCCCATTCAGCGTGATGATTTTATTAATTACACTTTGGATGGTGTATCAATACTCCCAGTCACAACAAAGATACAGGCATCCTTCCTAACTCGGGCTCATGACCAATTGTGCAATTTTTGTGCAGTTTTTCACTTTTCTGACTGAATAGAGCTTTTTTATGACTGAATAGAGCTTATGGACATCAGGACAGCAATTACTCAAATCGAACCGGACAAGGATTTTTTTCTTTAATGAGTCGGACGTGAAGGATATACTGCACTTCCCGAACCAGGCCCAAATCCCTGTCATTGGTAAAAAGAGGAGAGGCCACTACAGAGGACAACGAGCCGGATGCCTGGAGAGACTGCGTTGGGGAGTGTATAATCCGCCTTCACCTCCGTTCTACTGGCGAACATGCAAGGACATGGATGATAGACAGTTACAGTGACTTCGGAAAGTATTCACACCCCTTGACTTTTTCCACATTTTGTTACGTTACAGCCTTATTCTAAAATGTATTAAATTTTAAAAAATACAACTCATCAATCTACACACAATACCCCATAAACAGGTTTCTAGAAATGTTTGCAAATGTTTATAGAAACAAAAAAAGAAAAACCAAATTTACATAAATATTCAGACCCTTTGCAATGAGACTCGAAATAGAACTCAAGTGCATCCTGTTTACATTGATCATCCTTGATGTTTCTACAACTTGATTGGAGTCCACCTCTGGTCAATTAAATTGATTGGACATTATTTGGAAAGGCACCTGTCTATATAAGGTCCCACAGTTGACAGCGCATGACAGAGCAAAAACCACGGCATGAGGTCGAAGGAATTGTCTGTAGAGCTCCGAGACAGGATTGTCAAAGCACAGAACTGGGGAAGGGTTCCAAAACATGCAAGAACACAGTGGCCTCTATCATTCTTAAACGGAATAAGTTTTGAACCACAAAGACTCTTCCTACAGATGGCCAGCCCAGCCAAACAGAGCAATCGGGGGAGAACGGCCTTGGTCTGGGAGGTGACTTGAACTCGATGGTCACTCTGACAGAGCTCCAGAGTTCTTCTCTGGAGATGGGAGAACCTCCCAGAAGGACAACCGTCTCTGCAGCACTCCACCAATAAGGCCTTTATAGTAGTGGCCAGACGGAAGCCACTCATCAGTAAAATACACATGACAGCCTTCTTGGAGATTGCCAAAAGGCACTTAAAGACTCTCAGATTATGAGAAACAAGATTCTCTGGTCTGATGAAACCAAGATGGAACTATTTGGCCTGAATGCAAAGGGTCACGTCTGAAGGAAACCTGGCACCATCTCTACGGTGAAGCATGGTGGTGGCAACATCATGCTGTGGGGATATTTGTCAGTGGCAAGGACTGGGAGACTAGTCAGGATTGAGGGAAAGATGAATGGAGCAAAGTACAGAGACATCAGGACCTCAGACTGGGGTGAAGGTTCACCTTCCAACAGGATAACAACCCTAAGCACACAGCCAAGACAACGCAGGAGTGGCTTATGGACAAGTCTCTGAATGTCCTTGAATAGCCCAGCCAGAGCTCAGACTTGAACCCAACCGAACATCTCTGGAGAGACCTGAAAATGGCTGTGCAGCAACACTCTCCATCCAACCTGACAGCTTGAAAGGATCTGCAGAGAAGAATGGGGGAAACTACCCAAATACTGGTGTGCCAAGCTTGTAGCGGCATAGCCAAGAAAACTTCAGGCTGTAATCGCTGCCAAAGGTGCTTCAGCAAAGGAATGTAAAGGGTCTGAATGGTTATGTAAATTTGATACTTCAGTGTTTTATTTGTAATACATTTTCAGAATTTTCTTTTTTTTTTGTCATTACGGGGTATTGTGTGTAGATTGGTGATGGGAAAAAATATTTTAATCAATTTTATAATAAGGCTGTAACAACAAGTCACGGGGTCTGAATACTTTCCGAATGTACTTTAGCTGGGTTTTACATGCATCGGCAAGACAGAACAGCAGCCTCCGGTAAGATCAAGGAGCGTGTGGTGTGTCTCTTTGTCAACAACAGCTGGTGCGCGATCTCTAATATTAAGCAATTCTCAAGGTTTTGCTCTCCTGAGTTAGAGTACTTCATGATAAGCTGTAGACCACACTATCTACCAACATAGTTTTCATCTACTTTCTTTGTAGCTGTCTATTTACCACCACAAACCGATGCTGGCACTATGACCGCACTCAACGATCTGTATAAGGCCTTAAGCAAATAAGAAAATGCTCCTCCAGAGGCATCGCTCCTTGTGGCCGGGGACTTTAATACAGGAAAACCTTTACTCCACACACAGAGACTCATACAAAGCTGTACCTCGGCCTCCATTTGGAAAACCTGACCTCTATCCTCCTGATTCGTGCCTCAGAGCAAATACTCAAACAGGAAGTACCAGTGACGTGCTCAATAGGGAAGTGGTCCGATGAAGCGGATGCTAAGCAACAGGACTGTTTCGCTAGCACAGATTAGAATACGTTCCGGGATTTATCCGATAGCATTGAGGAGTATATCACATCAGTCACCAGCTTAATTAACAAGTGCATTGACAAGACATCCCCACAATGGCCGTACGTACATATCCCATCTAGAAGCCATGGATTACAGGCAACATCCGCACTGAGCTAAAGGCTAGAGCTGCCGTTTTAAGGGGTGGGACACTAATCCAGACGATTGTAAGAAATCCTGCTATGCCCTCCGATGAACCATCAAACAGGCAAAGTATCAATACAGGACAAAGACAGAATCCTACAAAACCAGCTCTGACGCTCATCAGATGTGGCAGGGCTATCAAATTATCATGGACAAATGGAAACCAAGTCGCGAGCTGCAAAGTGACGTGAGCCTACCAGACGAGCTAAATGCCTATTATGCCCGTTTTTCTAGGCAAACAATACTGAACCAAGCATGAGAACACCAGCTGTTCTGGAAGACTGTGTGATCACATTTCCCATAGCCAATGTGAGTAAGACCTTTAAACAGGTTAACATTCACAAGGTCGCAAGGCCAGACGGATTGCCAGGACACATACTGACCAGCTGGCAAGTGTCTTCACTGGTCTTCACTGGTGAAAAAGTGCATTTTTCAACCTCTCCCTGACCCAGTATGTAATACCTAGCAGACCACCATAGTCCATGTGCCCAAGAATGCCAGGTTAACCTGCCTAAATGTTTTACCACACCGTAGCACTCACATCTGTAGCCATGAAATGCTTTGAAAGTGTCGTGTCTACCTCCGCTTCTCCCCTACGGAGTTCGACGTCGCCGGTATGCTAACCATCATTACGCACACCTGGCATCAATCATTACACGCACTTGCATAAGACATACCTGGACTCCAATACCACTCTTCTTACCTCCCCTATATCTGGCACTCTCTTAGGTTCCTTCCCCAGTCAGTATTAATCCTGTGTTAGGCTAAGATGCTACAGTTATGTTGTCTTGTTCCATGTTTGTTGTTTTATTAAACGTTTCACCTGCACCTGCTTCTCGACTCACAGCTTTTTCACTACAGAAAGCTAAAAAGCTAAAACTGGCGAGTGTAGAGAGTATAGAGATATTGTTATCCACGTCGGCACCAACGATGTTAGGATGAAACAGTCAGAGATCACCAAGCGCAACATAGCTTCTGCGTGTAAATCAGCTAGAAAGATGTGTCGGCATCGAGTAATTGTCTCTGGCCCCCTCCCAGTTAGGGGGAGTGATGAGCTCTACAGCAGAGTCTCACAACTCAATCGCTGGTTGAAAACTGTTTTCTGCCCCTCCCAAAAGATATAATTTGTAGATAATTGGCCCTCTTTCTGGGACTCACCCACAAACAGGACCAAGCCTGACCTGCTGAGGAGTGACGGACTCCATCCTAGCTGGAGGGGTGCTCTCATTTTATCTACCAACATAGACAGGGCTCTAACTCCTCTAGCTCCACAATGAAATAGGGTGCAGGCCAGGCAGCAGGCTGTTAGCCAGCCTGCCAGCATAGTGGAGTCTGCCACTAGCACAGTCAGTGTAGTCAGCTCAGCTATCCCCATTCAGACCGTGTCTGTGCCTCGACCTAGGTTGGGCAAAACTAAACATGGCGGTGTTCGCCTTAGCAATCTCAGTAGGATAAAGACCACCTCCATTCCTGTCATTATTGAAAGAGATCATGATACCTCACATCTCAAAATAGGGCTACTTAATGTTAGATCCCTTACTTCAAAGGCAATTATAGTCAATGAACTAATCACTGATCATAATCTTGATGTGATTGGCCTGACTGAAACATGGCTTAAGCCTGATGAATTTACTGTGTTAAATGAGGCCTCACCTCCTGGCTACACTAGTGACCATATCCCCCGTGCATCCCGCAAAGGCGGAGGTGTTGCTAACATTTACGATAGCAAATTTCAATTTACAAAAAAAAAAATGACGTTTTCGTCTTTTGAGCTTCTAGTCATGAAATCTATGCAGCCTACTCAATCACTTTTTATAGCTACTGTTTACAGGCCTCCTGGGCCATATACAGCGTTCCTCACTGAGTTCCCTGAATTCCTATCGGATCTTGTAGTCATAGCGGATAATATTCTAATCTTTGGTGACTTTAATATTCACATGGAAAAGTCCACAGACCCACTCCAAAAGGCTTTCGGAGCCATCATCGACTCAGTGGGTTTTGTCCAACATGTCTCTGGACCCACTCACTGTCACAGTCATACGCTGGACCTTGTTTTGTCCCATGGAATAAATGTTGTGGATCTTAATGTTTTTCCTCATAATCCTGGACTATCGGACCACCATTTTATTACGTTTGCAATTGCAACAAATAATCTGCTCAGACCCCAACCAAGGATCATCAAAAGTCGTGCTATAAATTCACAGACAACACAAAGATTCCTTGATGTCCTTCCAGATTCCCTCTGTCTACCCAAGGACGCCAGAGGACAAAACTCAGTTAACCACCTGACTGAGGAACTCAACTTAACCTTGAGCAATACCCTAGATGCAGTTGCACCTCTAAAAACTAAAAACATTTCTCATAAGAAACTAGCTCCCTGGTACACAGAAAATACCCGAGCTCTGAAGCAAGCTTCCAGAAAATTGGAACGGAAATGGCGCCACACCAAACTGGAAGTCTTCCGACTAGCTTGGAAAGACAGTACTGTGCAGTACCGAAGAGCCCTTACTGCTGCTCGATCATCCTATTTTTCTAACTTAATTGAGGAAAATAAGAACAATCCGAAATTCCTTTTTGATACTGTCGCAAAGCTAACTAAAAAGCAGCATTCCCCAAGAGAGGATGACTTTCACTTTAGCAGTGATAAATTCATGAACTTCTTTGAGGAAAAGATTATGATTATTAGAAAGCAAATTACGGACTCCTCCTTAAATCTGCGTATTCCTTCAAAGCTCAGTTGTCCTGAGTCTGCACAACTCTGCCAGGACCTAGGATCAAGAGAGACGCTCAAGTGTTTTAGTACAATATCTCTTGACACAATGATGAAAATAATCATGGCCTCTAAACCTTCAAGCTGCATACTGGACCCTATTCCAACTAAACTACTGAAAGAGCTGCTTCCTGTGCTTGGCCCTCCTATGTTGAACATGTACCAAACTCACTAAAAGTGGCAGTAATAAAGCCTCTCTTGAAAAAGCCAAACCTTGACCCAGAAAATATAAAAAACTATCGGCCTATATCGAATCTTCCATTCCTCTCAAAAATTTTAGAAAAGGCTGTTGCGCAACAACTCACTGCCTTCCTGAAGACAAACAATGTATACGAAATGCTTCAGTCTGGTTTTAGACCCCATCATAGCACTGAGACGGCACTTGTGAAGGTGGTAAATGACATTTTAATGGCATCGGACCGAGGCTCTGCATCTGTCCTCGTGCTCCTAGACCTTAGTGCTGCTTTTGATACCATCGATCACCACATTCTTTTGGAGAGATTGGAAACCCAAATTGGTCTACACGGACAAGTTCTGGCCTGGTTTAGATCTTATCTGTCGGAAAGATATCAGTTTGTCTCTGTGAATGGTTTGTCCTCTGACAAATCAACTGTAAATGTCGGTGTTCCTCAAGGTTCCGTTTTAGGACCACTATTGTTTTCACTATATATTTTACCTCTTGGGGATGTTATTCGAAAACATAATGTTAACTTTCACTGCTATGCGGATGACACACAGCTGTACATCTCAATTAAACATGGTGAAGCCCCAAAATTGCCCTTGCTAGAAGAATGTGTTTCAGACATAAGGAAGTGGATGGCTGCAAACTTTCTACTTTTAAACTCGGACAAAACAGAGATGCTTGTTCTAGGTCCCAAGAAACAAAGAGATCTTCTGTTGAATCTGACAATTAATCTTAATGGTTGTACAGTCGTCTCAAATAAAACTGTGAAGGACCTCGGCGTTACTCTGGACCCTGATCTCTCTTTTGAAGAACATATCAAGACCATTTCAAGGACAGCTTTTTTCCATCTACGTAACATTGCAAAAATCAGAAACTTTCTGTCCAAAAATGATTCAGAAAAATTAATCCATGCTTTTGTCACTTCTAGGTTAGACTACTGCAATGCTCTACTTTCCGGCTACCCGGATAAAGCACTAAATAAACTTCAGTTAGTGCTAAATACGGCTGCTAGAATCCTGACTAGAACCAAAAAATTTGATCATATTACTCCAGTGCTAGCCTCTCTACACTGGCTTCCTGTCAAAGCAAGGGCTGATTTCAAGGTTTTACTGCTAACCTACAAAGCATTACATGGGCTTGCTCCTACCTATCTCTCTGATTTGGTCCTGCCGTACATACCTACACGTACGCTACGGTCACAAGACGCAGGCCTCCTAATTGTCCCTAGAATTTTTAAGCAAACAGCTGGAGGCAGGGCTTTCTCCTATAGAGCTCCATTTTTATGGAACGGTCTGCCTACCCATGTCAGAGACGCAAACTCGGTCTCAACCTTTAAGTCTCTACTGAAGACTCATCTCTTCAGTGGGTCATATGATTGAGTGTAGTCTGGCCCAGGAGTGGGAGGGTGAACGGAAAGGCTCTGGAGCAACGAACCGCCCTTGCTGTCTTTGCCTGGCCGGTTCCCCTCTTTCCACTAGGATTCTCTGCCTCTAACCCTATTACAGGGGCTGAGTCACTGGCTTTACTGGGGCTCTCTCATGCCGTCCCTGGAGGGGGTGCGTCACCTGAGTGGGTTGAGTCACTGATGTGGTCATCCTGTCTGGGTTGGCGCCCCCCCCTCCCCCCCCCCTTGGGTTGTGCCGTGGCGGAGGTCTTTGTGGGCTATACTCAGCCTTGTCTCAGGATGGTAAGTTGGTGGTTGAAGATATCCCTCTAGTGGTGTGGGGGCTGTGCTTTGGCAAAGTGGGTGGGGTTATATCCTTCCTGTTTGGCCCTGTCCGGGGGTGTCCTCGGAGTGGGCCACAGTGTCTCCTGACCCCTCCTGTCTCAGCCTCCAGTATTTATGCTGCAGTAGTTTATGTGTCGGGGGGCTAGGGTCAGTTTGTTATATCTGGAGTACTTCTCCTGTCCTATTTGGTGTCCTGTGTGAATCTAAGTGTGCGTTCTCTAATTCTCTCCTTCTCTCTTTCTCTCTCTCGGAGGACCTGAGCCCTAGGACCATGCCCCAGGACTACCTGACATGATGACTCCTTGCTGTCCCCAGTCCACCTGGCTGTGCTGCTGCTCCAGTTTCAACTGTTCTGCCTTATTATTATTCGACCATGCTGGTCATTTATGAACATTTGAACATCTTGGCCATGTTCTGTTATAATCTCCACCCGGCACAGCCAGAAGAGGACTGGCCATCCCACATATGCTCTCTCTAATTCTCTCTTTCTTTCTCTCTCTCGGAGGACCTGAGCCCTAGGACTATGCCCCAGGAATACCTGACATGATGACTCCTTGCTGTCCCCAGTCCACCTGACTGTGCTGCTGCTCCAGTTTAAACTATTCTGCCTTATTATTATTCGACCATGCTGGTCATTTATGAACATTTGAACATCTTGACCATGTTTTGTTATAATCTCCACCCGGCACAGCCAGAAGAGGACTGGCCACCCCACATAGCCTGGTTCCTCTCTAGGTTTCTTCCTAGGTTTTGGCCTTTCTAGGGAGTTTTTCCTAGCCACCGTGCTTCTACACCTGCATTGCTTGCTGTTTGGGGTTTTAGGCTGGGTTTCTGTACAGCACTTTGAGATATCAGCTGATGTACGAAGGGCTATATAAATAAATTTGATTTGATTTAAATTTGATTTGGTAGTAGCTCACATTAACACCATCATCCTAGAAACTCTGGATCCACTCCAATTCCTAAACCTCCCCAACAGATCCACAGATTACGCAATCTATATTGCACTCCACACTGCCCTTTCCCACCTGGACACTAAGCTAAGGATACTGGGACTGAACACGTCCATCTGCAACTGGATCCTGGACTTCCTGATGGGCTGCCCCAAGGTGGTGAGGGTAGGCAACAACACATCCACCACACTGACCCTCAACACTGGGGCCTCTCAGGGCCACGACTGCGTGTCCACGCATGACTCCAATACCATCATTAAGTTAGCCGACGACGCGTTGTGGTAGGCCTGATCACTAATGACGATGAGACAGCCTATAGGGAGGAGGTCGGAGACCTGGCAGTGTGATGCCAAGACAACAATCTCTCCCTCAACGTGAGGAAGACAAAGGAGCTGATTATGGACTACAGGAAAATGAGTGCCAAGCACGCCCCCATTCACATTGACGGGGCTCTAATGGAGCGGGTCGAGAGCTTCAAGTTCCTTTGTGTCCACATCACTTAGAAACTATCATGGTCCAATCGCACCAGCACAGTCGTGAAGAGGGCATGACAACACTTATTCCCCCTAAGAAAGCTGAAAAGATTTGGCATGGTTCCTCAGATCCTCAAAATGTTCTACAGCTGCACCATTGAGAGTATGGTATGGCAAGCAGTGGTATTGGCATCTAACCGCAAGGTGCTACAGAAGGAAGTGCGCTACAGAGGGTAGTGCGTACGGCCCAGTACATCACTGGAGCCAAGCTTCCTGCCATCCAGGACCTCTATTCCAGGCGGTGTCAGAGGAAGACCCTAAAAATTGGCAAAGACTCCAGCCACCCACGTTATTGACTGTTCTATCACACGGCAAGCGATACCGGAGTGCCAAGTCTGGGACCAAAGGATCCTTAACAGCTTCTACCCTCAAGTAATAAGACTGCTGAACAGTTAATCAAATATTTGCATTGATCCCTTATTTTATTCTATATTTTTTCTTATTTCTTGCACTGACTCTCCTGCATAGGCTTGATGTGCACTCACTGCAGTCTAACCACACACACACACACACACGCACACACACACACACACACATACATTCACATTCTTCACATGCGCTGCTGCTACTCTCTGTTTATTATCTATGCATATTCACTTTACCCCTGCTCACATGGACATTACCTTGACAACCCCGTACCCCTGCACATTGACTCGATACAGCTACCCTTTGTATATAGCCTCGTTATTGTTATTTTATTGTGTTAATATATTTCCTCCTTACTTACTTGTTTTTACTCTGCATTGTTGGTTAAGGGTTTGTAAGTAAGAATTTCAAGGTAAGGTTGTATTCGGCACGTGACATATATAATTTGATTTGAAACCACTCAGGGATTTCACCATGATGGTGACTATAAAATAGTTTGAGTTTAAGGGCTGTGGATGAGGCTGGATCAACAACATTGTAGATACTACGCAATAGCACCTAATTGACAGAGTGAAAAGAAGGAAGCCTGTACAGAATACAAATATTCCTAAACCTGCATCCTATTTGCAACAAGGCTAAAATAAGACTGTAAATAATGTGGCAAAGCAATTAACTTTTTTCCTCGATACAAGGTGTTGTGTTTGGGGCAAATCCAGTAAAACACATTGCTGAGTACCACTCTCCATAATTTCAAGCATAGTAGTGGCTGCATCATGTTATGGGTATGCTTGTAATCATTAAGGGCTAGGGAGTTTTTCAGGATAAAAAATAAAAAGAATGGAGCTAAGCACAGGCAAACATTTTGAGGAAAACTTGGTTTAGTCTGCTTTCCAACAGTCACAGGGAGACAAATTCACTTTTTCAGCAGGACAATAACCTAAAACACAAAGCCAAATCTACACTGGAAATGCTTAACAAGAATGTGAATGTTCCTTAGTGGACAATTTACTACTTGAAAATCTATGGCGAGACCTGAAAATGGTTGTCTAGCATTTATCAAAAACCAATTTGACAGAGTTTGAAGAATATAGTGTATGTAGACACCCCTTCAAATGAGTGGATTTGGCTATTTCAGGTGTATAAAATCGAGCACACAGCCATGTAATCTCCATAAACAAACATTGGCAGTAGAACAGCCTTTCTGAAGAGCTCAGTGACTTTCAACGTGGCACCGTCATACAGTAGGATGCCTCCTTTCCAACAAGTCCGTTTGTCAAATTTCTGCCCTACTAGAGATGCCCCAGTCAACTGTATGCTTTATTATTTTGAAGTGGAAACGTCTGGGAGCAACAATGGCTCAGCTGCGAAGTGGTAGGCCACACAAGCTCACAGAACGGGACTGCCGAGTGCTGAAGCACGTACAGCATAAAAATGTTCGTCATCAGTCTGAACAGTTCCAAAAGCAACATCAACACAAGCACTACTCAATGGGTTTCCATGGCCGAGCAGTCGCACACAAGCCGTAGATCACCATGCGCAATGCCAAGCGTCGGCTGGAGTAATGTAAAGCTCGCCGCCATTGGACTCTGGAGCAGTGGAAACACATTCTCTGGAGTGATGAATCACGCTTCACCATCTGGCAGTCCGACGGACGAATCTGGGTTTGGTGGATGCCAGGAGAACGCTACCTGCCCCAATGCCTGGCCTGCACAGAGCCCAGACCTCAACTCCATCGAACACCTTTGGGATGAATTTGAAAGCCGACTGCAACGCAGGCGTAATAGCCCAACATCAGTGCCCGACCTCACTAATGCTCTTATGGCTGAATGGAAGCAAGTCCCTGCGGCAATGTTCAAACATCTAATGGAAATTCTTCCCAGAAGAGTGGAGGTTGTTATAGCATCAAAGGTGGGACCAACTCCATATTAATGCCCATGATTTTCAAATGAGATGTTCGGTGAGCAGGTGACAACATACTTTTGTTTATGTAGTGTATTTTCGTATTTCATTATCATTTGCTCAGAATTCTAAAAACATTTTTTCACTTTGTGATTATGGGGTATGGGTGAGATTTTTGGGGGAATTAATCCATTTTGAATCAGGCTGTAACACAACAAAATATGGAATAAGTCAAGGGGTATGAATATTTTCTGAAAGAACTGTATCTTGCCCAAAGATGTTATGCAGTTGGTAATATCTTATTCCAAATTATTCACAGCTTTCTTGTGTGAAAAATGTGTGAAAAATGTTAATAAATGTAAAGGGGGTATAGACCTTCTGTAGGCACTCTATGCATATACATTTAGCAGACACTCATCACATCATAGTGCCATCAGACTTTTGATACCATAATTTGCATATAATACAGTACATCTCATCACCTGTCTGTCACTGATGACAACTGGAGACAAGCCCTGGGAGTGGAGGGCTACGGTCATTGTCAGTCCAAACCCAAAATCCTGATTACCCAGATTAGTGTAAAAGATTCTGGTAACATGACACACATATTGTTATTGTGTGCTACATTAGCTTACTGTGTGGACTCCTACTGTGCTGTGAATTATTAACCAGGAGACTGTAACCTATAGGCCCTAGGGTAGTTACCTCAGAGTGGGGTTAGGTTGTTTGTTGATGTGTCCAAAATGGCACCGTATTCCCTATGCAGTGCGTTACTTATTGGGCTCTGGTCAAAAGCAGTGCACTATGAAGTGAATAGGGTGCCATTTGGGACACCGCTCTGATGCTGCTGGAAGTGAAGACGGACTGAACTCATCTGCTTCAAACACTACACATACAGAAAAAAATACATTTAAAATATACTTTTAGACAATTTTTTTAGGATACATGTGAAAAACTTCAAATTGGAGAAATAACCCCCCTCCGTTTGTTTTGTACACTGTTGCTACTCATTGTTTACTATCTGTGCATAGTTACTTCACCCCCACCTACATGTACAAATTACCTCGACTAACCTGTACCCCCGCACACTGACACGGTACTGTCACGCCCTGGCCTTAGTTATCTTTGTTTTCTTTATTATTTTGGTTAGGTCAGGGTGTGACGAGGGTGGTATGTGTGTTTGGGCTTGTCTAGGGTTTTTTGTATATCTATGGGGTTTTAGTATGTCTGGGTAAATGTAGGTCTATGGTGGCCTTAATTGGTTCCCAATCAGAGACAGCTGTTTAGCGTTGTTTCTGATTGGGGATCCTATTTAGGTTACATTTTGGTTTTGTGGGTTATTGTCTATGTGTAGTTGCCTCTCAGCACTTGTGTTATATAGCTTCACGTTCATTTTGTTAGTTTGTTTAGTGTTCTTCGTTTTAATAAAGAAGAATGTATTCATATCACGTTGCACCTTGGTCTCCTCATTACAACGAACGTGACAGGTACCCCCTGTATATAGCCTCATTATTGATATTTTATTGTGTTACTTTGTATTGTATTTTTTTTATTTTTTTACTTTAGTTTATTTGGTAAATGTTTTCTTAACTCTTCTTGAACTGCACCGTTGGTTAAAGGCTTGTAAGTAAGCATTTCACGGTAAGGTCTTGCATGTGATAAGGTAAGGTCTACACTTGCATGTGACAAAGTTTGATTTGATGTTCTTAATAACAAAATACTTTTGAGAACTGAAATTTGTATTTTCAAAACACAAAATACTTTTCGATACTTTTTCTTTTTTTTGTGATTCACAATTATATGGCCCCCTATCACCCTGCAGTGAAATTAGAAGTCTGATAGCACTTTGGTGTGATAAAACCAACTGCTAGTTGAACTAAATATACTTTGCCTTAAAGTTTTCATACCCCTTGACTTTTTCCACATTTTGTCATGTTCATCAACATAAAATACTCCATAATGACAAAGTGAAAACATGTTTGTAGAAACACATTTACACAAGTATTCACACCCCTGAGTAAATACATGTTAGCATCACCTTTGGAAATGATTACCGCTGTGAGTCTTTCTGGGTCCCTCAGGGGCTTTGTACACCTGGATTGTACTGTATTTGCACATTATTCTTTTTAAATTATTTAAGCCCTGTCAAGCTGGTTGTTGATCATTGCTAGACAACCAGTTTCAAGTCTTGCCATATATTTTCAAGCCAATTTAAGTCAAAACCGTAACTAGGTCACTCAAAAACATTCAATGTTGTCTTGGTAAGCAACTCCAGTGTATATTTGACCTTGTGTTTTATGTTATTGTCCTGCTTAAAGGTGAATTTGTCTCCAAGTGTCTGTTGGAAAGAAGACTGAACCTGGTCTTTGTGGCTGAATGTGTTTGAAATTCACTGCTCGACTGAGGAACCTTGCAGATTGGATTGGATGTGTAGGGTACAGATATGAGGTAGTCATTAAAAAAATCATGTCAAACACTTATTACACACAGATTGAGTCAATGCATTTTATGTTATACCTTGATAAGCGCAATTCTACACTGAATTTATTTAGGCTTACCATAACAAAGGGGTTGAATATTTATTGACTCAAGACATTTCAGCTTTTCATTTTGTATTAATTTGTAAAGATGTCTACAAACAGAATTCCACTTTGACATTATAGGGTACTGTGTGTAGGCTAGTGACACACAATTTCAATTTAATAAATTTTTAATTCAGGCTGTAACACAACAAAATGTAGACAAAGTCAAGGGGAGTGAATACTTTCTGAAGGCCCTGTATGTACAGTACATGCATCTCTAGCCATATAGAAATCGGTGGTGGTTGTTAGTCGATTTTAAGTGTGATGCAGTTGAATAGTGACAATGACATGTATTGTAGTTGACATCCATTCAAGCATTACACTCCAATTTTTACCCCAATGTGTGAAATATATACAGAACCAGTCAAAAGTTTGGACACACCTACTCATTCAATGGTTTTTCTTTATTTTTTACTATTTTCTACATTGTAGAATAATAGTGAAGACATCAAAACTATGAAATAACACATATGGAATAGTGTAGTAACCAAAAAAGTGTTAAACAAACAAAAATGTATTTTATATTTGAGATTCTTCAAAGTAGCCACCTTTTGCCTTGATAACAGCTTTGCACACTCTTGGCATTCTCTCAACCAGCTTCATGAGGTAGTCACCTGGAATGCTTTTCAATTAACAGGTGTGCCTTGTTAAAGTAGATTTGTGGAATTTATGTCTTCCTTAATGTGTTTGAGCCAATCAGTTGTGTTGTGACAAGGTAGGGGTGGAATACAGAAGATAGCCCTATTTGGTAAAAGACCAAGTCCATATTATGGCAAAAACAGCTCATATAAGCAAAGAGAAAAGACAGCGCATCATTACTTTAAGACATGAAGGTCAGTCAATCCGGAAAATTTCAAGAACTTTGTGTTATGATGAAACTGGTTGCCACAGGAAAGGAAGCCCCAGAGTTACCTCTGCTGTAGAGGATAAGTTCATTAGAGTTACCAGCCTCAGAAATTGCAGCCTAAATGCTACAGAGTTCAAGTAACAGACACATCTCAACATTAGTTGTTCAGAGGAGACTGCATGAATCAGGCCTTCATGGTCAAATTGCTGCATAGACACCACTAAAGGACAACAATTATAAGAAGAGACTTGCTTGAGCCAAGAAACACAGGCAATGGTCCGGTGGAAATCTGATGAGTCCAAATTTGCGATTTTTGGTTCCAACAGCCGTGTCTTTGTGAGATGCAGAGTGGATGTACGGATGATCTCCGCATGAGTAGTTCCCACCGTGAAGCATGGAGGAGGAGGTGTGATGGTGTGGGTGTGCCTTGCTGGTGACACTGTCAGTGATTTATTTAGAATTCAAGGCAAACTTAACCAGCATGGCTACCACAGCATTTTGTAGCGATACGCCATCCCATCTGGTTTGCGCTTAGTGGGACTATCTTTTGTTCTAGAAAATGCAAAATAGTACAAATAAAGAAAAGCCCTTAAATGAATAGGTGTGTCCAAACTTTTGACTGGTACTGTATATAAACAATAGCCTAAAAGTAGGCTAATTTTGATTGGCGTCAATGAGGAGATTCTGAATCTTCCCCCAAAGGGGAATGCGTGAATGGCATTTCCATCATCTTGGTTGAATATCGTTTATATTGTAACGAGTGCGCTGAGATTCGGGAAGCAAGTTCAGGGAGTGAGTGTTTTAATAAATGAATCAATGAATGAACGAATGAATACAAACTGTAAACACGAACCACAAACAACGCACCGACTTGAAAACAGAGTCAATAACACCTGAGGAAAGAACCAATGGATGTGACAGATATAGGGAAGATAATCAAAGAGGTGATGGAGTCCAGGTGAGTATCATGAGGCGCTGGTACGCGTGACGATGGTGACAGGTGTGCGGGATAATCAGCAGCCTGGTGACCTAGAGGCCAGAGAGGGAGTATACGTGACAGATATTTTTATCACATCTATAATGATAAAAGTTGCCATGTAACTCCTGAAATGCAAAGAAGCAGTAAATAATCAGAAGGATAGTTAATAATAGAAATGCAATTTTTCAGTGATGAAAACACAGCAGCCTACCACTTCTGATGTGATATTGCACCCCAAAATGAGGAGATCCTACCAGAAATGCCAAAGTGAAAGCAAATTTACGCTGCTATTTTCCATCCATCAACCATTTTCAGGCTGTTATAATGCAGACACTTATCCATATGACTCACAGATGTCCACTCTAAAGTAATGTTTCCCCCATAACATTCCTTCATGGCTAATCAGAAGGTTTTCAGCTCTGCTGGTGTTTGAGTTCCTCCTATTCTGATTTGACTAAAAGGTATTCTGGGAGGGTGGTGGTGGAGAAGTCCAGTTGTGTGTTCTAATGTGAGTTATTATACACAGCTGTAGTGCGAGGGAGGCCCATACTCCCTCCCCTGCCAAGATTTACAACCACTGTCCAAATGCACCCACCAGATGTGTCTGCCACTCCTAGGCCTAACCAACAGGAGCCAATGTCCAAAATCACACCATGGAGATATTATCTCTCCCCCACACATGGTCCATTTCATCTGCACATGGATCTGGGCCTAGATCCAACAGAGCCATAGATGATTTAGCTGAGGGGCTTAACGCCCAGACAGACTGCACATATTACAGACACGTTTACCGTCCAGATGTTCAACATTCACATTTCATCTGGTCATAACCAGGCAGGAAGCCTGATTTTAAAAACCATAAAGTTGATATTCACATTTAGAGGCCTTGAAATGCAACCTTCAAGGCATTTAGCAATAATTGTATATTTTCATCAGCAAAGGATCTCCTCATTTTGGGGTGAAATATCACATCAGAAGTGGCAGGTGTTTTCTTCAAAGGAAAATTGTATTCCTAATATTAACTATCCATTTGAGTATTTACTGCTTCTTTGCAGTTCATGGGGCAGCAGGTAGCTTGCTGGTTAGAGCCTTGGACTAGTAACCCAAAGGTTGCAAGATCAAATCCCTGGTCTGACAAGGTAAAAATCTGTTGTTCTGCCCCTGAACAAGGCAATTAGCCCACTGTTCATAGGCTGCCATTGAAAATAAGAATTTGTTCTTAACTGACTTGCCTGGTTAAATTTAAAAAAATGTATTTACAGTTCAGGAGTTACAACCTGCCCCCTGGCTTTTAGCTGTGATAAAATAAGCTTGAGGCTCAAAATGGTGAGAGAAACAGGTGAGCATGTGTTGAACCTTCTGAAAAGTATTGCTTTGTTTTCATGGCAAATTATTTCAGAATGTCTCCAACTGTTACAGCTACTGCAATGGCTGTAGATGCCTGTTGTTCAAATGGAATCGGCTATACTGTGACTATGTCCAAAGAGAATGCTGGATTTGGTGGGTAACTCTAAACTCCAACTGTCCTCCAAGTCACAGCAAATCCCATAATCAAAATGAGTAATTATTTTGCTTACAAGAGACACAATGCATGCAGTTTTGTGGGGACTCTCTCTGTACCCATTGATGTTGAAAGTATAACGTCCGCAGTGTGTCCATCAAGCACATTTTTTGATGGATTCAATCTATAAGGAATAGCTCTGAACCGTATGCAGAAGGAAAAGGTTCTGTGTAACTGCATACTCCTATGTAGTGGCCTAGCCTACCTTGAAGTATTTAACCCCCCACCCCCCAAATGCTTCTCACTGCTTCTCATAGCAACCCATAGCAACTACCTCTGTGGCAACCGGAATGTAGGACAACTCACCTCCCAACTGAAGCAACCAGCTTTTCGGACGGTCCAAGATGCCATTGGTTTGTTTGAGCCCACAGCAGGAGTGGCCTGCGAACTTGTCCATCAATAATGTATCTTGGATTACCTTTCTAAATTCTTCAGCTCATTCTTAGGTGAGGACCGGTCGAGGTGAGCCTGTGTGCCGTTAGCGCTGGGTGTCGGGGAAACCTTTGCCTATTCACGTGTAAGTGGATTTTATTTCAATTCAGCCTACTGTTATTTATAAAAGATGCTCACATACCTGTGACTAAATGGCTATTTTCGCAGACAATTGGCCATGTGATATTTCTTTCAATTAACGTTTTTCCCAGTGGACATTTAATTTTCTCATATTATTTGCAATTACTTCATATATCAATGATATGTTAATGATGCCAAAAATGTGTGACATTCATGCAAATGTGGAATATTGAAATATTCTAAAATATTTTAAATATCTTAAAATGTCTGGCATCAGAAAGTAGCCTAACTTTAGAATTTTCCAAATCGCATCTCAGAAACTGAAATGGGAATAGCAGCGGCCCAATATGGCGACTGGAGTATGGGTGAGTGGGCTTGTGGAAGGGAGTGGGTGAGTGGAAAGGAAAGTAGTGGATATGTGGAAGGGAGTGGGTGAGTGGAAAGGAAAGTAGTGGGCGTGTGGAAGGGAGTGGGTGAGTGGAAAGGAAAGTAGTGGATATGTGGAAGGGAGTGGGTGAGTGGAAAGGAAAGTAGTGGGCGTGTGGAAGGGAGTGGGTGAGTGGAAAGGAAAGTAGTGGATATGTGGAAGGGAGTGGGTGAGTGGAAAGGAAAGTAGTGGATATGTGGAAGGGAGTGGGTGAGTGGAAAGGAAAGTAGTGGGCGTGTGGAAGGGAGTGGGTGAGTGGAAAGGAAAGTAGTGGGCGTGTGGAAGGGAGTGGGTGAGTGGAAAGCGCTCTGCTATATGTTAGAAGGTTTTGATTGAGCAGTGTTTTATTTATTTCAATTCTTACCACTCAACTACCGTACACTGAGCTACGATTTGTGTTTTATTTAACCTTTATTTAATCTGGAAGGGCTCATTGAGATTCGAAATCTGTTTTTCAAGAGCGTCCTGACCAAGATAGGCAGCACCAAGTCATTAAACAATTACAGACAGACAACATGAAAAACTACAGGTAGTCTAGTAAAAAAACAGAATTCACAAGAGTATAACAAAATCATAAAACATCAAATGAAAAACATTGACAGGTCAGGGAATCAGCCTCAAAATCCTTCATCAATGATTTAAAAACACCAATCAGGACAAGTTCTTCCAGTTTAAAAGTATTTTGTAAGGCGTTCCAAGCCAATGGCACAGAGTAAATAAAAAGCATTTTACCAAATTAAGTTCGGACCTTTGGAACAGTTAGCAGGATTAAGTCCTGCGAACAAAGAAAGTACCAACCACATTTCTGAACAATAAAAATGCCTAAATAATATGGTTGTAAATCCAAAAGGGCTTTGTAAATAAAGGTAAACCAGTGACTGAGCCTACGATTGACTAGAGAAGGCCAGCCAACCCTTGTATATATATAATGTACAATGGTGCGTAAGGGTTTTGCAGTTTAAAATAATTTCACTGTTGGTTTTACACAAAGAATGGTACATTGTCGGTTATTAAACTGGCAAGTGTTTATTTTTTATTAAAAGTACTGACGATGGGTGTACTGTTTCCTTATGTGTTGTACAGTATGTGTGTGCTTACTGTGAATGTCATCCAGACTAATACAGAATGGCCACCAGACTAATACAGGTAGCTACTTCCCATGCTATTGCCGGTCAGTAGTGCCTGTTAAGCGGGAGCGAAGGGCACTGTGTCCCAGTGTTGTTGCCATTCTTGCCCTCCCCATTGAGTAGAAGACTGTATGTATCTATCAAGATGACATCTAGATGGTTATCAACCTTAGTTATTTCTTGTGTAGGCCTACTTGAAATAAAATCATGGGAAGGAGAAAAATTGGCAACTTCAGCAACACAATGATGATACCAAAGATATTTACAAGTAATCCAAGATTGTTCATCTGTGTCGTTATCAATGGGAGCAAATTAAGCATAGTGGACAGAACAAGCAAGGAGGTGGTTAGAGCCAAGCATGAGCTAGCAAGATCATATTGGCGCTTGATAGGATGTTTTTGCATATTTCCATTGGGGAACACCTTCTCTGTAAAGTGAGTGAGCACAATAACTCAGTTCACCCTTGCACTCCTTGTAAACAACGCAAAGGTTCACGTCTACAAAACTTAATGCACTATTTTCGTAACAGATCATAGTTTTGACAACAGAAAACTGTATTGGGCTCAGGCTTTTATTTGATGAGAAAATCAGCAGAATGTCAGCCCAGTTCCATCTCGCTCTCACTGATGGCCACTGGGCTTCCTCTCCTCACCATATTGGTGGGGAGTGGAAATTCCAACCGGATGCTTCAGAATTATACATCCAGTGAAACATCTGGCCCCTTGTTCTAGCTGTCGTGATAACCAGTAGGAAGCATGTCGGCAGGCACGTCAATACAACACCGGTGAACTGGTCGCCGGCTTATCGGCTCCTTTCGCTTTCCATACACCCACTCCTTTCGACATACCCACTTGCCTATACTCCCGTTGCCATATTGGGCTGCTTCTACCTATACTTGTGGAAACTGCCGAGCAAGTATAGCATCATCACTTCAGATTTTTGTATCTTATTGCCTTCAAAGATTCTCAATTAAATCAGTCGTCATGACATGTTTAGTGAAACATTTGTTGACTGCAAACGGCGATAGAATGACTCAACTGTTTGACAGAATCATCAATTTATTGACAAAATGGCTAAATCACGACTCCTTTTCAATCCTAGAAGACATTAGAATGTGTTGGTCTTGTGAAAATATAAGAAAATATAAGAGACCAATCTTTCTCAGTCTTATAAAGACTTAATGATAACAGATGACATGTGATATGCAAATACACTAATACACAGATCCAATATTGCATGTTTTCAGGAGAAAAGAAGAGCCCTGAGAAGAAGAGCGACAAATGGAGCTAATGGGATCCACCTTGACGGCGGAGTACACCCGACCCAAAACCAGCCAATACTTCCCAGCCATCTCCAACATGGTGTCCTCCTACCGGAGCAACCAGCCTGTGCTGGCCATGAACCCCAGTGCCAACCAGCCCTGGAGGACTAACGCCTACTACCGCACAGGCAGCGCTGCCGCCATCCCCTCCCTCTCCTCCATCCAGAGGGAGAACCTAGGCTTCGACCTGGTCCGAGCCAAGACTATGTTCTACCCGTCAAACCGGTCAGCCATGATCACCCGCTACACCCCAGACGACTGGTACAAGTCCAACCAGAGCAACTACCGTGAGTCGGAGTCGTCCAGGAACAGTGCGGAGCGGCTGAGAAGGGATACCATTAGGTTGATGCAAGATAAAGAGCAGCTGACAAGGAGGACCCAGGAGACCACCAGTAAGAACATCGGGGAACGCCTCAACGACATCAGTTTCTGGAGGTCAGAGTTGAACCATGAGATAGACAACATGGTGAGCGAGATCATGGCCCTCACTGAGGTGAAGAGAAGGCTGGAGAGAGCCCTGCAGGAGACGGAGGGGCCTCTGCAGGTAATGGTGTGTGTGCGTGCGTGCATGCACGCTTGCACGTGTGCGTGCTAAGCTCTATGTACTGTAAGAGTGTCCTGTAACTCCAACAGTACACAATGCATTCACACAGAAATGCAGATTGTGCAGTATAAAGCATAACAAACTCCATCTCCAGTGCACCTATTTAATCATCCATGCATGTCACTTACTCAACACAGGATCTTACTGTGTCTGATGGTAGTGGATAAAGTGACAGTAGAGTTATTGGTCCTTCACACCACTTCAGAGCAGATGGGGTCATCATTCACAATACTCTAAATTAGGTCACACGTGTCCTGTGAAGGTTGCAGGGCAACCAGGCAAAACCTTCCACAGAACAGCACCGGTGGTCATTTGTCCTAACCCAAAGTTCTTTGGGGTGTATAGTAGCGTCAACTTGATCTGGCTGGAGATCTGGTGACATGAAGGACCCACACATGGTAGTGGAGATCAGGTAGCAATAGATCGTTTTCAGAGAGGACCTCTAATAAGTAATTGGAACCTATGAAAAGAATGTATACTCACTGTATAGAGAGTCATACCAATCAAATCATAATTTGTGTATATACAGTACCAGTCAAAAGTCTGGACACACCTACTCGAATCAAGTGGAGAAGATGCAGTATTCAATATTCACCCAAGGAATGTTCTTTGTTTCAAGATTATATTTCCCGTTGAAACTCTAACACGTTCAAAGCTGAATACTAGAGCAATATTTCTAACATAGAACGTTGAGAATGGTCAGAGGCGATCTATAGAACACTAATGTAAATTGTATTTGTTATTTTGTGATGTCATTAAAAATGTTATAAAGGAAATACTGTAATTTGGAAAGTATACCCACTACATGTGCAAAGTTTCCATGCTATGCATTGTGCATGTCATTTGAAAAATGATTAGTGTTTTTGTTAACAGAGGGATGTGATCAAATCAAATCAAACTTTTTGTCACATGTGCCGAATACAACAAGTATAGACCTTTCCGTGAAATGCTAACTTACAAGCCCTTAACCAACAGTGCAGTTCAAGAAGAGTTAAGAAAATATTTACCAAATAAACTTAAGTAAAAAATAATAAAGAGTAACACAATAAAATAACAATAACGAGGCTATATACAGGGGGTACCGGTACCGAGTCAGTGTGCGGAGGTACAGGTTAGATGAGGTAAATTGTACATGTAGATAGAGGTGAAGTGACGATGCATAGATGATAAACAACGAGTAGCAGTCAATGTAAATAGTCCGGTGGCCATTTAATTAATTGTTCAGCAGTCTTATAGATTGGGAGTAGAAGCTATTAAGGAGCCTTTTGGTCCTAGACATGGCACTCCGGTACCGCTTGCCGTGATTTGAGAAACTATAAGAGATAATTGTTTTACATTACTTTGTACAAGTGACAAGTCACGCCCCCGAGTGAGGTCAGAGAGTGTGTCAGTCTGATGGAACCAAACTGTGTAAATCAATTGGTGCAACTGATTAGCTGTCCTAAGTAAAGTATCTTCGAAAGCGAATTTAAGTAGGACCATCCTACTACTCTGCTCAAACCATCGTATTACGCTACTCTCATCACCCCACTGGGAACCATCGACCCGGCTGGCTAGGCTATCCTCAAAGAAGCATCTTCATGAGCGAATAGAAGGAACATAAACTCTGTTGTCCTGTTCAGGTTTACACGACAAGTCACTGGATACCAGACAACTACAGAAGAGAACAACAATAGAAGACTTGTTGGAAACCTTTTTGGACAAACAATAGCCTTACAAGCATCCCGGGAAAAGGCCCAACCCCCTTTCCAAGGAGGCCTGGTTCAGAGAGAGAAACATGGCGAACCCAGACATTTCATATATAAACAATCATGAATACTTGCTCAAAGAGGACGGCGGTTTGTGTGCAAAGTATATGATTACTGTTAGAGTATTACGTTAGAATCTTATTAAGTTAGAGTCTTCTTAAGTTATAGTAACAAGCCGCCATGTTGTGTCATTCCGCTAGGGACCTGTTTTTAACATGTTAAGTGTGTATGTTTATCCTGTGTTACCATTTAATTAGCTAGTAAATAAATAATTAAACCTATATGTGTAATACTGAATCATTGCAGGTGCAAGGTTACAACTGTTCAGAATGATATGATACAAGGTTATGATTTAGAAGTTGACTGTTTATAGATGTGATAGGGAAAGACCTTTTAGAGTTGACTTCGGGAGATGGTAACTCTTAAAAGAACCACTCTCAAGGTGCCCAAATCCTAATGAGTTCATTGTTACATTATTAATTTAAATTGGGTAACAATTAAACATAGTTAGTTGATTAGATAAACAACAGTCCTCAAATTAACGTTAAAGTCAAGTCACAACATTATTTACATAAGTATTCAGACCCTTTGCTATGAGGCTCGGAATTTAGCTCAGGTGCATCCTATTTTCATTGATCATCCTTGAGATGTTTCTACAACTTGGAGTCCACCTGTGGTAAATTCAATTGATTGGATATGATTTGGTAGGTTTACAGCCTTATTCTAAAATTAATGGAATAGTTTTTTTTCAATACCCCATAATGACGAAGCAAAACTGTTTTTTAGATTTTTTTTGCTAATTTATTAAAAATGAAAATATTACATTTACATAAGTATTCAGACCCGTTACCCAGTATTTTGGTGAAGCACCTTTGGCAGCGATTACAGCCTCAAGTCTTCTTGGGTATGACGCTACAAGCTTGGCACACCTGTACTTGGGGAGTTTCTCCCATTCTTCTTTGTAGATCCTCTCAAGCTTTGTCAGGTTGGATGGGGAGCGTCGCTGCACAGCAATTATCAGATCTCTCCAGAGTTGTTTGATTGGGTTCAACTCCTGTGTTGTCTTGTGTTGTCTTGGCTGTGTGCTTAGGGTTATTGTTTTGTTGGGAGGTGAACCGTTGTCCCTATCTGAGGCCCTGAGCACTTTGGAGCAAGTTTTCATCAAGGATCTCTCTGTACTTTGCTCCGTTTTTCTTTCCCTCAAGCCTGACTAGTCTCCCAGTCCCTGCCGCTAAAAACATACCCACAGCATGATGCTGCAACCACAATTTTTCACCGTAGGAATGGTGCCAGGTTTCCTCCAGACGTGACGCTTGGCATTCAAAGATGCCTTTTGGCAAATTCCAAGCAGGCTGTCGTGCCTTTTACTGAAGTGTAGCTTCCGTCTGGCCACTCTACCATTAAGGCCTGTTTGGTAGAGTGCTGCAGAGATGGTTGTCCTTCTGGAAGGTTCTCCCATCTCCAGAGAAGAACTTTGGAGCTCTGTCAGAGTGACAATCGAGTTCTTGGTCACCTCCCAGACCAAGGCCTTTCGCCCCAATTGCTCAGTTTGGCAGGGAGAGTCTTGGTGGTTCCAAACGATGGAGGCCACTGTGTTCTTGGGGACCTTCAATGCTGCAGAAATTCTTTGGTACCCTTATCTGTGCCCCGACACAATCCTGTCTCGGCGCTTTAAGGACAATCATTCGACCTATTGGCTTTGTTTTTGCTCTGACATGCACTGTGAACTGTGGGACCTTATATAGACAGGCGTATGCCTTTCCAAATCATGTCCAATCACTTGAATTTACCACAGATGGACTCCAATCAAGTTGTAGAAACATCAAGGATAACCAATGGAAACAGGGTGCATCTGAGCTCAATTTTGAGACTCATAACAAAGGGTCTGAATACTTATGTAAATAAGGTTTTTCGGGTTTTTAATTTTCATAAATTCGCTACAAAATCGAATCAGTTTTTCACTTTTTCATTATGGGGTATTGTGTGTATATCGAAGAGAAAAAAATATTTATTTAATCCATTTTAGAAAAAGGCTATAACGTAACAAAATGTGGAAAAAGACTATGGGTCTGTAAATCAGGAATGCAGACAGGCTAGATCATTATATCTATATGAGTGACACAATACCCCTTGTTGTTATGTTGGACACATAATGACCAAAAAAAGGATGTTATTTTTCTCAATGACAGGTAAAAAAATAAAAAATAAAGTTTAAGGAAATACATTACTACACAACAAAACCCCTAACTAAATCAAGCCTGAGGGTCTTGTAAGTATAAAAGCAAGGCTTGCTTTCATGTCATAAAAAAACATTGAAAAGATAGTGGAACGGGATAATGTCTTACTGTGTTGTGTGAAGAATCAAATACTTGGTTAAGTCCTTGGTTACTACTGCATTGTCGGGACTAGAAGCACAAGCATTTTGCTACACTCGCATTAACATCTGCTAACCATGTGTATGTGACAAATAACATTTGATTTTGATTTGATTTACTTACCTTGTATGCGGTACAAATTCCATTATTGTGGGAGCACCTCCTGTAAGAGTATAAATTAGGCCGTTTGAGAAGGTTTGAATTCGAAGACACCTGCCTACACATTGTTTGAAGTACAACAGAACAACATACCTACTTTAGTAGGTCAGAGCTGTGTGCTGGAAAATCTGGGTAGAGAATGGGTGGAGTGGGCATTGTGGTGCGCATGTGAATTTCCATCATTTTTCAGCTTCAGACCAATGCCTAATTTTCAGCAAAACATTGTTTTTTGTTTTTAATATTAGATAACGTAGAGTTATTTGGCCATTAGATTGGAAGACCATCCTTCTACCACACCAGACTCTGTCTGTGCTTTACACTACTGCACTAATATATTTCCCATATAGTGCCTACTTTGGGCCAGAGCCCATAGGGCTCTAATCAAAAGTAGTGCACGATGGGCCCTGGTCAAAAGTAGTTCACCATGTAAGGGAATAGGGTGCCATTCGGGACACTGAATTAATATTGTGTGACCATCAACAGGTGTCCCAAGAATGCCTGTATCACAGAGAGAAGCGAATGTCCATTGATCTGGTTCATGACAACGTGGAGAAAGATCTCATAAGGGTACAAACAAAGACATGTCAATACAATCATGACTTATGACTATTTATCCTAATGATCAGAACCTTATTAACTGAACTGATACCTGTTTTGCTCATTATGTAACCAGGAAGTGGAGACCATTAAGTCATGCCAGGAGAGGATGAGGAGACATCTAGACAAAGCCATCGCTCAACTAGCGTGAGTCTACACTCCTAGAGTATGGACAGGACTACTGTATAATAGGCCTTCACTGTTTGAAAATGACATAGCAAATCCTCCAGTGTAAAAAAAAAGAGAGAAATTAACACAGAGAGTGTTAAATCAACACTGACTGTGTTAAGGCTATGGACCCATATAGACACCAGAACCGTATTAAAATACATACTGTTTGGTGTACAGCCTTATTCAAATATTTCCCAGAGTGCCTTGCCTTTCGTGTAAATTGTATTACCACTCATGACTATATTTGTTAGTGACAGTGACATGGTTGTTGCACTCATCCATTTTCAGTCCTATGGACTTCACCAAGTGAGATCCTAAGTGAGTAAGTTATTTTTGTTAGTATTTAACACAATACCATATGTATTTCATAAGGCCTTATATTAAGGAGCTAGTTCTACCCTAATACAGGGACTAAAACTCATACGCATCACTTTGAATCAAAACCATGCCCATCATTATCATATTTCCCAGCATGCTCTACAGCAGGTTGATTTTGAGAATTGTTTACTTCAATATCTATGTTTGTGCATAATTGATTGGTTACTCTTATACTTCACAAAGATAAATCACATATTAGAATCTGAACTCTGGCTAGTTTCCAGTAGGAACCACCCAAAACATTGTAAGACAGCATTATGTGACCTGCGGGTAGGGTTGCAAAAAAAACCTGGCAGCTTCATTAAATAGTACCCGCAAAACACCAGTCTCAACATCAACAGTGAAGAGGCAACTCTGGGATGCTGGCCTTCTAGGCAGAGTTCCTCTGTCCAGTGTCTGTGTTCTTTTGCCCATCTTAATCTCTTCTTTTTATGGAACAGTCTGAGATATGGCTTTTTCTTTGCAACTCTGCCTAGAAGGCCAGCATCCCGGAGTTGCCTCTTCACTGTTGACGTTGAGACTAGTGTTTTGCAGGTACTATTTAATGAAGCTGCCAGTTGAGGACTTGTGAGGCGTCTGTTTCTCAAACTAGACACTCTAATGTACTTGTCCTCTTGCTCAGTTGTGCATCGGGGCCTCCCACTCCTCCTTCTATTCTGGTTAGAGACAGTTTGCACTGTTCTGTGAAGGGAGTAGTACGCAGCGTTGTACAAGATCTTCAGTTTCTTGGACATTTCTTGCATTGAATAGCCTTAATTTCTCAGAACAAGAATATACTGACACGTATCAGAAGAAAGGTCTTTGTTTCTGGTCATTTTGAGCCTGTAATCGAACCCACAAATGCTGATGCTTCAGACACTCAACTAGTCTAAGGAAGGCCAGTTGTATTGCTTCTTTAATAAAACAACAGTTTTCTAACACAACGTGCCATTGGAACACAGGAGTGATGGTTGCTGATAATGGGCCTCTGTACACCTATGTAGATATTCCATTAAAAATCTGCCATTTCCAGCTACAATAGTCATTTACAACATTAACAATGTATTTCTGATCAATTTGATGTTATTTTAATGGACACTTTTTTCGTTTGTTTTTAACTCTTGTCCTTCCTCAACCTCTCCCATATATTATTTTTCTATTAGCCATATCTTTCAAACTGTACTTTTTCAAAAAAGTTCTGAACCTATATACGTTTTACGGACACAGTATGTTTTATATTAGTTATCTTGTTGTTATTAGTCCCAACTTCAGCTCCATTCAACCCCTCCCATCTATCTCTTAACACCATCCTAATTGGATTTTTATTTGCCATATATTTTTCAACTAAGCTGAGATGTTTAACAAAAGTTCTGAACCTTTCTATTCTCATTGTTTCTACAGATTGTATATTGAAAATAAAATGTTTTGCTAAAAGTATTATTGATTGATTGACTATGACTTTTCAGATTACCCAGTAGTGCTATCTGCAGGTTTAGCTCCAGGTAAATATTGCAATTCTTCAGCCATTCCTGGACTTGTGACCAAAAACATAAGATAAATTAATGAATCAATCAATCAATGTACATCCACAAACATACATTGCAGAAAGTATCCAGTCCACATTTTGTTACGTTATAGCCTTTTTCTAAAATTGATGAAATGTCAGGTCTGAATGCACTGTAGATATTGAAACAAACAATTTTAAAAAGCAACCTGTAATAGAGCATGCTTGGAAATATGATGATGATGGGCATATTTTTGGTTCAAAGTGTGTGTATTAGTTTCAGGCCCCTCTATTAGGGTAGAACTAGCCCCTTAAAATAAGGCCTTATGAAATATGTATGCTAGGCGGCGTTTATACCTGCAGCTCAATTAGTTTTTCCACTAATTGGTATTTTGTCCAATCACATTAGATCTATTCACATCAGCTATTTTTCAGTGCTGATATGATTGGTCAAAAAAACAATTAGTGAAAAAAGATCAGAATTAGGCTGCCTGTCTAAAACAGGCCATATTGTGTTAAATAATATATTTAAACAATATATTTATTTAATGATAACGTATTTGCTTAGGATCTCACTTGGTGAAGTACGTTCGACTGAAAATTGATAAAGCAACATTGATGTCACTAACAAACCACAGTCATGGGTGGTAACTGTACAATTTACTCGAAGCCAAGGCACTCTGGGATATTTTTGAATAATGCTTTACACTAAGCATTGTGTTAACGTAACACTGTTCCAGCATCTATATGGGTGCACAGAGTGTTGATTTAACACTCTGTGTTAGTTTTGTTTGTTTTTTAACACTGGAGAATTTGCATTGTAGGGGCCATTTTAACCAATAGTCCTACTCAGGAAAAAGCAAGCTAAAAAAAGGTCTCTCTCCAGGTATAGAAATATATTTACAATGATGAGTCTTATAATAACACATTACAACGGCTCATACATGCTCATAACATAAAAAAACATTACACCTGTCGGTGCAACGTCAAGTGTTAAAGTGTTACTGTGCCTCTGGGTGTGTTACTTCCATCAGGTCAAACCGAGCAGCTCAGCATGAGCTGGAGAGAGACCTCAGTGACAAGGTGACAGCCCAGAGAATAGATAATAGGTGTCACCATCTCAGGAATGCGTCAGACGGGATCAGCTACTACAGAGGGATCGAGAGACTGGACCCATCGTAAGTCATACCCACCCACTACTTTAGATGTGGATGTTATACAGCTTTGTGATTGAAATGGGAGATACTGTATATGCTGTGAAAGGGACTGCCCCCTCAGCCATGAACATTGTAAAAAAAAATAATGATCTTCAAGCGCGAAAACTTTCAAAAATGAAAACAATTAAAAATCTTAACAAAAGGCGTCTGGTAAATTGATCCACAAAAAAACAAATACAATTGTAGATACAGTTGAAGTCGGAAGTTTACATACACTTAGTTTGGAGTCATTAAAACCCGTTTTAGGACTGGTGCACTTCACAAAATAGATGGCATCATTTGGAAGGACAATTATGTGGATATTGTGAAGCCACATCTCAAGACATCAGTAAGGACGTTAACGTTTAGTCGGAAATGGGTCTTCCGAATGGACAATGACCCCAAGCATACTTCCAAAGTTGGGGCAAAATGGCTTCAGGACAACAAAGTCAAGGTATTGGAGTGGCCATGACAAAGCCCTGACCTCAATCCTACAGAGAATTTGTGGGCAGAAGTGAAAAAGTGTGTGCGAGCAAGGAGGCCTACAAACCTGACACCAGCTCTGTCAGGAGGAATGGGCCAAAATTCACCCAACTTATTGTGGGAAGCTTGTGGAAGACTACCCGAAATGTTTGACCCAAGTTAAACAATTTAAAGGCAATGCTACCAAATACTAATTGAGTATATGTAAACTTCTGACTCACTGGGAATGTGATGAAAGTAATACAAGCTGAAATAAAACATTCTCTCTACAATTATTTTGACATTTCACATTTTTTAAATAAAGTGGTGATCCTAACTGACCTAAGACAGGGAATTTATACTAGGATCAAATGTCAGGAATTGTGAAAAACTGAGTTTAAATGTATTTGGCTAGGGTGTATGTAAACTTCCGACTTCAAGGATGAATCAGACTTGTGGAGGTCTACATTTTTTCTTCTGAGGTCTTGGCTGATTTCTTTTGATTTTCCTATGATGTCAAGCAGAGAGGCACTGAGTTTGAAGGTGGGCCTTGAAATACATCCACAGGTACACCTCCAATTGACTCAAATTATGTCAATTAGCCTATCAGAAGCTTCTATAGCCATGACATTATTTTCTGGAATTTTCCAAACTGTTTAAAGGCACAGTCAACTTAGTGTATGTAAACTTCTGACCCACTGGAATTGTGATACAGTGAATTAAAAGTGAAATAATCTATCTATTAACAATTGTTGGAAAAATGACTTGTGTCATGCACGAAGTAGATGTCCTAACCGACTTGCCAAAACTATAGTTTGTAAACAAGAAATTTGTGGAGTGTTTGAAAAACGAGTTATAATGACTCCAACCTAAGTGTATGTAAACTTCTGACTTCAACTGTATAATCTGTTGATTTATTGTATAGCAGATGTAACAGATATACATGCCACCCTATCTTTATCAAAGCTGTGAGGAAGTGATGTAATAAATAAACAGACGCCCTCGCTGTAACGTTAACAAAACTGTGGGAAAGCACAGCCGGAGGAGACAAAAGACACGGTTTACCGGTGTCCTAGCTAGCTAACTACCGGTGTCGTCCCCTCCTGTGTACTCCGATGGAGAAACAAAGCTTCCTGAAGGATTGAGGTTTTCCAGCCAATCGTGTCAAAAAATAGGCTCATTACGAGGCTTTGATCAACACAGTGTACTCTTGTGGCACCTGCTCGTCAAAATAATTTAGAGCAGCCAAATTATTATAGATGACGTCCCACACTCCGGTAGCGCATGCGGAGCATAGCCTTTTTGTCTTCGACCAAACCAATACCAAACCAATCAGGTGGTTGTTTGATGAAACTAAGCTTTGATCATGTGTGTCTGATAAAATAATACAGGCATCGGCACACTACTTCGAAGTACACTGCTTAGTGATTTCGACACATGCCTCAGAGCTCCTGTATCAAACATAACATCACTACCGGAGGCCCAGCTAACTAGCAAGTACCCAGTGTCCTTCGCCCCCGCCTGCCGAACACCTGCCCTTGCTGTAACATTAACAGACCTGCCTTGAAGGCAGTGCTCGGCAGAAGGATAGTGTCTATTGGTGTCCTAGATTGCTAGCTACTTACATTTGCCTCCCGTCTCCCTCCTGTGTAACGTTACCAGAGTCCTAGCTTAAAAATGGACCGGGAGAAGTATAAAGGGTATAAAGGGGTTCCTACAGATGCAGGAATGCCCACATGCAGGAATGCCCACATGCAGGAACGCCCACATGCAGGAATGCCCCAAGTTGCAGGCGGCAATCACACCCTTCTCTGCACATGTGCAGATACTGTGTGTGACAATGTGAGAGCGAAGTCTTTCATCTCGCTCATCTCAATATCTGCGGTGCTGCTCGTAGCAACCCAACCTCATTTTGCTACCTTTATTCTACCTTTAAATGACTGCATTTCCACAAATGGGATGATATTATCTTTAATCCCATTCAAACTACTACGGGACTGGATATGTAAGTAAAGCAGAAGGGGTCATCACCTTCGGATTGTATTGACACAGGTGCTTCACATTTTCTCTGACTATAAAGCACCAATCCCAAATTCAACTCTAGCTACATCCACCCCAGTGTATCTCCTGCATGCCTTCCAAAGGCATCCCAATTCATTGACCATTGTGTCCATTGTCATTTCTCACCCACTTGACCAGGCTCTCCCTGCCCGACTCGTGGTCAAAGTTCACGGATGACAACATCCTTCACTCCCAGAGCGAGCGGGCGGCTTCCCACAAGCTGCGTGATGTTATTGAGATCCTGCTGAACGTCACGTCCAATGAGATGTGGAAACATTTCAACACTGTCAACGTGGCCTTCACCAACCGCATGTCAGAGACCGCCGACGCCAAGAACAGCCTGCAGACACACCTGGCTAAGGTGACTGACCATTACCTGACCAATGACCATCAAGCTCGTCTTTCATGTTAATTCCTTTTTTGTTTAGTTCCATTCAACTCATTGAAATGCAGTTTGCGTGTATCTTGTTAAACATCATTGTACTTCAACATCAGGTCCAGGGGACAGTAAGGAAGGGGTTATTAACTCCCTGCATACCATAGTTGATGATTGCTGAAATTTTACTGCTGTCTTTGATTGATTTTCCTACTGAAAAAGCAGCATAGACCAGCATAAATTTCAAGCTGTGTTTTTCGGTGGCTATACACAGAGATGCAGGTGTCATTTGGTTAGCTAGCAAGAACTTGACAGACTGCTATACAGTTAGCCAAAGTGAATTTGCAATGCAAATATGCTATCTACTCCGATTACAGAGTACTATTGTTTGAGTGTGCCAGAGCACAGAACAAATTACAAATTTACAAACATGCAACACCTGCTGAATATGACCGGTATCAGTAAATGTAGGGGGGAAAAGTAATAGTTAGTCAAGAACGCTCTAGATATCATGTAAACAGCCTAATCCGCTCTGCATCAAAGAGTAAAATGGCAGAGTGAGGTGTTCTCTCATTTGTGTTTGGAAGTAGCTAGCTAACCAGCTAGCCAACTTTAGCCAGTTAGCTTGGGTGCTTGGTTGGGACAAGTATGCATTGGCAGGCAAGCTGCAGAAGGATGAGGAGGCTACAGTTCCCCATCATTTATCAGTGCAATTTTGATAGGGAACTAACTGAAAAAGTTTGAGAGTGTTTATCTAATGTTCCTTCGTTAGATTCCTGCTCATCTTGCTCTGGCTAGCAATAGTTGTTGATCTTGTTGTTATTGATGTGCATAACTGAGGGAGGGAGAGCCCACCTTTTCATGGTTGTTTGATCAATAGGATTGTAAAGTTTCCAAATGTAAGAGGACTCCTGTTGTTACGATCTACTAGGTGTGGTGGTTGGAATCAGGCGCAGAGAGCAGGGTTCAGTCGTATCTTCACATTTATTCCCCAGCGCAACAAAAACAGTCACGCCAACACACAGGGCGTAAAATAAGTTGCCAGTCAAAAACAACAGGACTAAACAGTCCGGAGAATAAATACAGGAAAAAATCACACCATCAAAACACAGAGTAACAAAAACAAGCCCGCACAAATACCCAGCGGGCCTAGTGCCCCTAAATACCCTACAAACAAATCCTAATACAAAACAGGTGTACCCAATTAACCAATAACCCAAAACAAACGGAAAGGGAATCGATGGCAGCTAATAGGCCGGTGACGACGACCGCCGAGCACCGCCCGAACAGGAAGAGGCACCATCCTCGGCGAGGTTCGTGACAGTACCCCCCCCCTGACGCGCGGCCCCTGCAGCGCGCCGACCCCGGCCTCGAGGACGACCCGGAGGACGAGGCGCAGGGCGATCCGGGTGGAGGCGATGGAAATCCCTCAAGAGGGAAGGATCTAAAATGTCCCTCCCCGGTACCCAGCACCTCTCCTCTGGACCGTACCCCTCCCAGTCCACGAGGTACTGCAGGCCCCTCACCCGGCGTCTCGAGTCCAGAATAGCTCGTACTGTGTACGCCGGGGACCCCTCGATGTCCAGAGGGGGTGGAGGGACCTCCGGTACCTCACCGTCTTGTAGGGGACCAGCTACCACCGGCCTGAGGAGAGACACATGAAACGAGGGGTTAATACGATAATAAGAGGGAAGTTGCAATCTATAACACACCTCGTTTATCCTCCTCAGGACTTTAAATGGCCCCACACACTGCGGCCCCAGCTTCCGGCAGGGCAGGCGGAGGGGCAGGTTTCGGGTCGAGAGCCAGACCCTGTCCCCTGGTGCGAACACCGGGGCCTTACTGCGGTGGCGGTCAGCGTCTCTCTTCTGCCGTTCACTGGCCTGCCTGAGAGAATCCTGGACTGCCCGCCAGGTCTCTCTAGAGCGCTGTACCCACTCCTCCACCGCAGGAGCCTCGGTCTGACTCTGATGCCATGGAGCCAGGACCGGCTGGTAGCCCAGTACACATTCGAATGGTGACATCTTCGTGGACGAATGCCGAAGAGAATTCTGGGCTAACTCTGCCCACGGGACGTACCTCGCCCATTCTCCTGGCCGGTCCTGGCAATACGACCTCAGAAACCTGCCCACTTCCTGGTTTACTCTCTCCACCTGCCCATTACTTTCGGGGTGATAACCAGAGGTAAGGCTGACCGAGATCCCCAGACGCTCCATAAACGCCTTCCAAACCCGAGATGTGAACTGGGGACCCCGATCGGAGACGATATCCTCTGGGACCCCATAGTGCCGGAAGACGTGGGTAAAAAGAGCCTCTGCAGTCTGTAGGGCCGTAGGGAGACCAGGCAATGGGAGGAGACGGCAGGACTTAGAGAACCGATCCACAACGACCAAAACGGTAGTGTTCCCCTGAGATGGGGGAAGATCAGTAAGGAAATCTACCGAGAGATGGGACCATGGCCGTTGTGGAACCGGGAGGGGCTGTAACTTCCCTCTAGGAAGGTGCCTAGGAGCCTTACTCTGGGCGCATACCGAACAGGAAGATACATAGAGCCTCACATCCCTAGCTAAGGTGGGCCACCAGTATTTCCCTCTAAGACCCCGCACTGTCCTATCGATCCCCGGATGACCCGCAGACGGTAGTGTGTGAGCCCACCGAATCAACTTATCACGGACACCAAGCGGTACGTAACTTCTACCAGTCGGACACTGTGCAGGCGCAGGTTCAACCCTCAACGCCCGCTCGATGTCCGCGTCCACCTCCCATACCACTGGGGCCACCAGCCGAGAAGCTGGGAGGATGGGAGTGGGTTCGATAGACCGGTCCTCGGTGTCATAGAGACGGGACAGCGCGTCGGCCTTAGTGTTGAGGGAACCTGGTCTGTAAGAGATCGTAAATCTAAAACGTGTAAAGAACATGGCCCACCTAGCCTGACGCGGATTCAGTCTCCTCGCTGCTCGAATATACTCCAGATTACGGTGATCAGTCCAGATGAGAAAAGGGTGTTTAGCCCCCTCTAGCCAGTGTCTCCACACCTTCAGGGCCTTTACCATAGCTAGTAACTCCCGGTCCCCCACATCATAGTTCCGCTCTGCCGGACCCAGCTTCTTCGAAAAGAAAGCGCAGGGACGGAGCTTCGGTGGCGTGCCCGAGCGCTGAGACAGCACGGCTCCAACCCCAGCCTCGGACGCATCCACCTCCACTATGAATGCTAACGAAGGGTCCGGATGCGCCAACACGGGAGCCCCAGTGAACAGTGCCTTCAACTGGTTGAAGGCTCCATCAGCCTCTGCTGACCACCGCAAACGCACCGGCCCCCCCTTCAGCAGTGAGGTAATGGGCGCCGCTACTTGGCCAAAACCCCGGATAAACCTCCGGTAGTAATTGGCAAACCCTAAAAACCGCTGCACCTCCTTTACCGTGGTCGGAGTCGGCCAATTACGCACGGCGTTAACGCGGTCACACTCCATCATCATCCCCGAGCTGGAAATGCGATAACCCAAGAAGGAAACGGCTGGTTTGGAGAACACACATTTCTCAGCCTTGACGTATAGGTCATGCTCCAGCAGTCGCCCAAGAACCTTGCGCACCAGGGAAACATGCGCGGCGCGTGTGGCAGAATAAATCAAGATGTCATCAATATAGACTACCACACCCTGCCCGTGCAAGTCCCTGAGAATCTCATCTACAAAGGATTGAAAGACGGCTGGAGCATTTTTCAACCCATACGGCATGACGAGGTACTCATAGTGGCCTGATGTGGTACTAAACGCTGTTTTCCACTCGTCTCCTCCCCGAATACGCACCAGATTATACGCGCTCCTGAGGTCCAGTTTTGTGAAGAAACGCGCTCCGTGGAATGATTCCACCGCCGTAGCGATGAGAGGTAGCGGATAACTAAAACCCACTGTGATCGAATTGAGACCTCGATAATCAATGCACGGACGCAGACCTCCCTCCTTTTTCCTCACAAAAAAAAAACTCGAGGAGACGGGTGACATGGAGGGCCGAATGTACCCCTGTCTCAGAGCTTCCGTGACATATGTTTCCATAGCCAGCGTCTCCTCCTGTGACAGTGGGTACACATGACTCCGGGGAAGTGCAGCGTTCTCCAGGAGGTTTATCACGCAATCCCACCGTCGATGGGGTGGTAATTTGGTCGCCTTCTTCTTACTAAAAGCGATAGCCAAATCGGCATATTCTGGGGGAATGCGCACGGTGGAAACCTGGTCTGGACTCTCCACCGTCGTGGCACCGATGGAAACTCCTATACACCTCTCTGAACACTCGTCTGACCACCCCTTAAGAGCCCCCTGTTTCCAGGAAATAAGGGGATTGTGAATAGCCAGCCAGGGAACCCCCAACACCACCGGAAACCCAGGTGAATCAATAAGGTAGAAACTGATCCTCTCCCTATGATTCCCCTGCGTTACCATGTCCAGCGGAATCGTGGCCTCCCTGACCAGCCCTGACCCTAGCGGTCGGCTATCTAAGGAGTGCACGGGGACAGGTGGGTCTATCTGCACTAACGGAATACCCAATTTACAGGCGAGTCCACGATCCATAAAACTCACAGCTGCGCCTGAATCGACTAGCGCCTTATGCTGAAGAGAGGGGAAAAATGCAGGGAAAAAAATTAACAAAAACATGTGACCAACAGGGAGCTCTGGGTGAGTTTGGTGCTTACTCACCTGGGGTGGCCGAGGAGCGTTCTGCCGACCATCTCGACTCCCAGAAGGACTCCTCCAACACCGGTCCGAAGTGTGTCCTCTCCGTCCACAATAGGAGCAGGAGGAGCCCCCTCTGATCCCCCTAGATGCAGCTCCTCCCAACTCCATCGGAGTGGGAGTGGGAGAGCTGGAAGGTGGAATTAACAGGACCCCTTCTGAACGCCCGCGGGCAGCTAGCAGGTTGTCCAATCGAATAGACATGTCTATTAGTTCATCCAGGGAGAGAGTTGTGTCCCTGCAAGCCAGCTCCCGGCGGACGTCCTCCCGGAGACTACACCGGTAATGGTCCATCAGGGCCCTGTCATTCCACCCAGCACCAGCAGCTAGGGTCCTAAACTCCAACGCGAAGTCCTGTGCGCTCCTCGTCTCCTGTCTGAGGTGGAACAGTCGCTCACCCGCCGCTTTACCCTCTGGTGGATGATCGAACACTGCTCGGAAACGGCGGGTGAACTCCAGGTAGTTGTCCCGAGCCGAGTCTGGACTGTTCCAGACTGCGTTAGCCCAATCCAGGGCCCTGCCCGTTAAACAGGAGACGAGGAGGCTCACACTCTCCTCACCCGAGGGAGCCGGACGCACAGTAGCCAGGTAGAGCTCCAGCTGGAGCAAAAATCCCCGGCACCCAGCAGCCGCTCCATCGTACTCCCTCGGGGGGGAGAGACGTAGTGCGCCGGACCCAGAGGACGACGTAGGTGGAGTAGGTGGTGTCGGCAGTGGGGGAGCTGGGGTAGACGTCGGGAGACCACTCCTCTCCCATCGTTCCATCCTCTCCATCATCTGGTCCATCGCGGTACCAATCCGATGGAGGACAGCTGTGTGGTGATGAACGCGCTCCTCCATAGTGGGGAGAGGAGTGGTCGCTGCTCCTGCTGACTCCATTTCGAAGGTGCGGGCTTCTGTTACGATCTACTAGGTGTGGTGGTTGGAATCAGGCGCAGAGAGCAGGGTTCAGTCGTATCTTCACATTTATTCCCCAGCGCAACAAAAACAGTCACGCCAACACACAGGGCGTAAAATAAGTTGCCAGTCAAAAACAACAGGACTAAACAGTCCGGAGAATAAATACAGGAAAAAATCACACCATCAAAACACAGAGTAACAAAAACAAGCCCGCACAAATACCCAGCGGGCCTAGTGCCCCTAAATACCCTACAAACAAATCCTAATACAAAACAGGTGTACCCAATTAACCAATAACCCAAAACAAACGGAAAGGGAATCGATGGCAGCTAATAGGCCGGTGACGACGACCGCCGAGCACCGCCCGAACAGGAAGAGGCACCATCCTCGGCGAGGTTCGTGACACCTGTGGTGTTTCCATATTTGCAGAAATCCATTCAGGTCTGTATTGTGGCTTTTGGCGAATGTGTTCACCAAAATAATGCTGTCAGAATTCTTTTTTTTTTTAAGTGTCACATTCTTCCTGGGGGTGTATATGAACAAATTTTAATAAGATTTCATGTTGCTAAAGTGCTGTTGCTTCCACTTTAAATGCAACAATGTTTCACACACACACACACGTTATTTTCAAAGAGATTATTAACTGAAACTGAAGGGATTAAATCAGAACTTAATTGAAAATAATAATATCATTATCATTATGTTATTATAATCATTATTTTATAAATCCTTAGCCCTTCTCTGAAGGTGTAGAAGGCGTATTGTGCTCCACTGTGTTTGGGTTAGTAATCATTTGTATAGTGGCTCTATTCTCCCTCAGCCTGCATTTATTCACTATTCTGAATGTCTAAAGAATCCATATGTTGCTCTGAAATATGAACACAGAAATACTGGACATTTTGAACTCTTATTGTTGTGGGGATTTGACAAAATTACCATCATGGTCTTGAATTGGACAAATTGAAAACAAGATTTTAGACATTTTTGCTATTTTATTGAAAATCTAATTCAGAAATATCAAATTTACATACAGTACCATTCAAAAGTTTGGACACACCTACTCATTCAAGGGTTTTTCTTTACTTTTACTATTTCTGCATTGTAGAATAATAGTGTTAAACAAATCAAAATATATTTTAGATTCTTCAAAGTAGCCACCCATTGCCTTGATGATAGCTTTGCACACTCTTGGCATTCTCACAACCAGCTTCAACTGGGATGTTTTTACAACAGTCTTGAAGGAGTTCCCACATATGCTGAAAACTTGTTGGATGCTTTTCCTTCACTCTGTGGTGCAACTCATCCCAAACCAGTTCAAATGGGTTGAGGTTGGGTGATTGTGGAGGCCAGGTCATCTGATGCAGCACTCCATCACTCTCCTTCTTGGTCAAATAGCCCTTAGACAGCCGGGAGGTGTGTTGGGTCATTATCCTGTTGAAAAACAAATTATATTGTTGCAGAATGCTGTGGTAGCCATGCTGGTAAAGTGTTCCATGAATTTTAAATAAATCACTTAGTGTCACCAGCAAAGCACCCCCACACCATCACAAATTCTCCTCTGTCAAATTTTGACAGATTTCCACCGGTCTAATGTCCATTGCTAGTGTTTCTTGGACAAAGCAATCTCTTCTTCTTATTGGTGTCCTTTAGTAGGTGTTTCTTTGCAGCATTTCAACCATGAAGGCCTGATTCACGCAGTCTCCTCAGAAAAGATGATATTGAAATGTGTCTGTTACTCTAACTCTGAAGCATTTATTTGGTCTGCAATTTCTGAGGCTGGAATCTCTAATGAACTTATCCTCTGCAGCAGAGGTAACTCTGGGTCTTCCTTTCCTATGGCGGTCCTCATGAGAGCCAGTTTCACCATAGCACTTGGTGGTTTTTGCGACTGCACTTGAGGAATCTTTAAAATTGACTGACCTTCATGTCTTAATAATGATGGACTGTTGTTTCTCTTTGCTTATTTGAGCTGTTCTTGCCACAATATGGACTTGGTGTTTTATCAAATAGGGCTATCTTCTGTATACCACCCTACCTTGTTACAGCATAACTGATTGCTTAAATATATTAAAAAAGAAACAACATTTCTCAAATGAACCTTTAGCAAGGCACACCTGTTAATAGAAAAGCATTCCAAGTGACTACCTATTGAAGCTGGTTTAGAGAATCACAAGAGTGTGCAAACTTGTCATCAACGCAGAGTGTGGCTACTTTCAAGGATCTCAAATATAAAATATAAATATTTTAATTTGTTTAACACTTTTTTGGTTACTACATGATTCCATATGTGTTACAGTATTTCATAGTTTTATGGCTTTTCAACCTCTGCCATATTGTTGACTCCTAGCTATCTATCTAATCAAACTCAGTTTTATTTCATGGAATCGTCTCCAATGTCAAACATGTAGGGTGTGGTGTACCACCGGGCAGCTCTCTAGGTCCTCAACTATTATATTTTTACCAATGACCTACCACTTGCATTAAACACAGCTTGTGTGTCCTTGTATGCTGATGATTCAACCATATACATGTCAGCAACCACAGCTAATGAAGACATTAAAACCCTTTACAAGGAGTTACTGTCAGTTTGGAATGGGTGTCCAGTAATAAACTAAAACTAAGTCATTATATGTGGTGCAAATCATTCCCTAAACTCTAACCCTAACCTCAGCTGAACCTGATAATGTTGAACAAGTTATGGAGTCGTGGTAAAAACATATACTGTAGATTCAATGGTTGTTAAGATGGGGAATAGGTCTGTCCATAATAAAGAGATGCTCTGCTATGTTGAGTCATACTGTCCTCTAGTTTTGTCTTATCTTGACTATTGTCCAGTCATGTAGTCAAGTGCTGCAAAGAAAGACCTAGTTAAACTGCAGCTGGCCCAGAACAGAGCGGCACGTCTTACATTGTAATCAAATGTGCATACTATGCATGCCAGTCTCTCTTGGCTAAAAGTTGAGGAGAGACTGACTGCATCACTTCTTTTTATAAGACATGTGAATGTGTTTCAAATTCCAAATTGTTTGCATAGCCAACTTACATACAGCTCTGACACACACTTACCCCACCAGACATGCCACTAGGGGTCTTTTTACAGTCCCCAAATCCAGAACAAATTCAAGAAAGCGTACAGTATTATATGGAGCCATTATCACGTAAAACTCCCATACATCTCATATTGCTCAAATGAACAGCAAACCTGGTTTAAAAAAAAACAACATAAAGCAACACCTCACGGCACAAAGCCTCTCCCCTAATTTACCTATATATTTTGTGTGTATGTATTGATATGTAGGCTATGTGAGACTTTTAACATGTATGTAGTTCTGTCCTTGAGCTATTCTTGTCTCTTAATGTTTCATGTTTTGTGTGGACCCCAGAAAAAGTAGCTGCTGCTTTCGCAACAGCTAATAAAATACAAAAAACCTGATGTAAAACTGTGCAAATGTGAAGGAGCATTATAACTCTGCCTGAATTGTCACCTTTTATGGTGACAATAACACCCTTATTTGCTGTCTACTTTGTAAGTATTGGAATTAGGCCAAAATAAAGAGATGTTAGGCCAAAATAATAAGATGCCACTGCCATATTACCATCAAAGGGAATTATAAATGGTAAACTTGATCAAATGTCTTTAGCAGTGTTAACAGAATGTTTTTTTCAATGACATTTGCTGTATCTGATCGTTTCTGAAACACAAAAATAATAACAAATTGCTATGGATCTGTAAACAGATAATTTGAATTCAATAATGTTTTGCATTTACTTTCTCCCAAACATAAATATGCTTGCACTGCCCGTGAACTGATGTCACTTGTTAAATCCACATCAATCAGTGTAGATCAGGTATTCCCCTCAGGTGTACGCGCATTGCCGTCGGGGTACGCCAAATAAAATGTGATTCACATTTTAAAAAATTAAACTTATTTTGTATTTTAAAAAAGAAATAAAAAAATCTTCACATTTTCAAACAGTCCATTTATGTTTTCCAAAGGGGCTATACATCTGGGGCAGTTTTTTTTTCTCGCCTCGTTTCACTGTCAAAAATACAATTAAACCATCTAGTGTTGAAGTGAAATAACAACACAACGTCAAATACAGGTAGCCTAGTCAAATAATTAACATCCAATCACATGAACCATTACCATCTCGCGGGAATTCCACTAATGGTCAGTATGTAGCGAAACATAGCTGCTGCTCATTCCGTTTGCGCGAAAATTGATAATTGGAAGAAAAAAAATAAGGCCCGCGTCCATAGAGACACATACCAGCAGTACTACACCTGCACCTGGACCATACAAGAGGCACAAATATGATGAGAACTACATTGATTTGGGGTTCACTTATATTGGGAGTAGTGCCTTTCCTCAGCCACAAAAGCACTCTCACAACTCAATGAAACCTTCACTCTTGCACAGACATTTTGAAACAAAACATGCCAATTTGAAAAATAAGAGAATTAAGATGACTTTCGAGTAGTAAGTCATGTATAAAAGCAACAGATACCATTAATAAGAAGGGGCTAGTAGCGTCTTATATGGTGAGCTACTGAGTGGCTAGGACAGGCAAGCCCCATACTATTGTGGAGGACTTAATTCTTCAATTATTTTTAAAGTACTGGATAGCTTTGTGACATCAAATGGATTTTGGTGGTCAAGATGTGTTGGTATCTGTACTGATGGTGCAAAAGCCATGACAGGGAGACATAGTGGAGTGGTAACGCGTGTGCAAGCAGTTGCTCCTGACGCCACTTGGGTACACTGCAGCGTACATCGAGAGGCTCTTGTTGCCAAGGGAATGCCTGACAGCTTGAAAGACGTTTTGGACACTACAGTGAAAATGGTTAACTTTGTTAAAGCAAGGCCACTGAACTCTGTTGTATTTTCTGCACTATGCAATGATATGGGCAGTGACCATGTAATGCTTTTACAACATACAGAAGTGTGTTGGTTGTTAAGGGGCAAAGTATTAAAATGTTTTTTTGAATAGAGAGACAAGTTTAAAGTTTTCTTTACTGACCATCATTTTCACTTGTCCGACCGCTTGCATGATGATGAGTTTCTCACACTGACTGGCCTATCTGGGTGATGTTTTTTCTCACCTGAATGATCTGAATCTAGGATTACAGGGACTCTCCACAACTGTATTCAATGTGCGGGACAAAACTGAGGCTATGATTAAGAAATTGTAGCTCTTCTCTGTCTGCATTAACAAGGACAACACACAGGTCTTTCCATCATTGTATTTTTTGTGTGCAAATAAACTCAATCTTGCGGGCAATGTCAAATTTGATATAGTGAAGCACCTGAGTGAGTTGGGTGCGCAATTATGCAGGTGCTTTCCCAAAATGGATGACTCAAACAAATGGATTCATTATCCATTTCATGTCCTGCCTCCAGTTCACTTACCGATATCTGATGAAGAGAGCCTCATCGAAATTGCAGCAAACGTTCTGTGAAAATTGAATTTAATCAGAAGCCACTGCCATATTTTTGGATTGGGCTGCGCTCAGAGTATCCTGCCTTGGAAAATCGCGCTGTTAACACATTGATGCCCTTTGCAACTACGTACCTATGTGAGAGTGGATTCTTGGCCCTCGCTAGCAGGAAAACTAAATACAGGCACAGACTGTGTGGAAAATTATTTAAGACTGAGACTCTCTCCAATATAACCCAATATTGCAGAGTTATGTGCATTCTTTCAATTACACCCTTCTAATTAACCAGTGGTGAGTTATTCACAATTTTAGATGAAGACATAATGTTTTATATGTAAGATGGTTAAATAAAGAGCAAAATGATTGATTATTATTATATTATTATTTGTGCCCTGGTCCTATAAGAGCTCTTTGTCACTTCCCACAAGCAGGGTTGTGATAAAAATTCACACACATTCTTATGTTTAATAAATATATTGTATAGTGTGTGTGTGTGTGGCAGGCTTACAATGATACGCAGGGTACGCAGGGTACGCAGCTGGAGTTTGAATGTTTGAAGGGGTACGGGACTATAAAAAGTTTGGGATTTTGTACAAAAAGTTTCATCCGACTGGTACAGTAGCTTAGCATGTCGACAATGGAATACTCAGGGGAATGAGGGTATGATGTCGAATCCTGTTGAAGGCACACTATTTTGAAAATTGTTTTATGTGAAACCACACTGTTGTTAAAATCATTTGTTTCATTTAGTATAGTATACGCTTCTGTGTTAAGCATGCTAAATAATGCCATAAATTCTGTTTTTGAAAAATAGTCAACTTCAAGGCAAAAAAAGTTAAGCATGATGCATGCAAACCTGGTATTCCAACTGATTATAGGTTACGAAAGTCAATAACTTACTGCTGCGCCATGGAATTTTGATGAAAACAGTGGAGAAAAAAAATGTCTATCTGAAAGTCACAGGCTGCTATTTATTGTTGAACGGCAAATGTCACTCATGTGCATTGTGAACAGATAATGACGCTCTGAGTAATGAACTGTTTTTCGGAACAATTTGGTGAAAGCCTCGAAGTCTTCAGACAGCCTCGGTTTTCCATCACTAGCGAAAACGCAACGAAGGCTGGTCACCAGCCTATGCTGGTCTATGCAAATTTTTTTCTCCAGGGTTGTAAACAAACTATTCAAGGGTCTATTGCATTTTCACCTGACATCTTTCATGATAATGGAAAACAAAGGTTTAATCCTATCACATTGCTTTTACTGTTCAATGAGGAGAAAAATACAACTCCTTTCAGCCCCTTTTACTTGGGTCTCACAAGATCAGCGTTTGATGGGCAGAGACATGTGAGTTTGGTGGAGTGATCACCCTCTTCACTGGTCTAGGCCTTATTTTTACTGTAATTTTGTTATGGAACCCAGGCATGCAAACTAATTCACCAAACTTTGTTACTGCTAGGCAAAATAGTCTTGTCAAAAGAAGGACACCAAAAATAGATTTATCTTGCATTGCCTGTGTTCAACACTTTCCACTGATACATACCCTTGGTAGTGGAGTAGTAGACACTGGAGCCCATTGTTGTCGAACGGTTAATTGGATGTTGCAGGGCTCTATCCACCTCAGCTGTTCTCTGGGTTTATCCATTGACAGCAGCTATGATGTGAGGCACACAGTCTTTAATAACGCCACTCAGCCAGTCAGTCAGCCAGGGATGGTTCTGAGGATTGGTTGAGTGATTCAGGGGAATGAGATAACATGATAATATGATGGTGGGATGAGAAGGAGGAAAGTACTGTACAGTACATTGTTAATCTGATTTGATCTACAGTTACAGTTGGTGTTAGTTTTGCTTTTTAGACACCTGCATCTGTACTATACATTTCACATCACCTAACAGTGTGGTGTAAATAAACAAGTTCTTTGAGTTTCCTAGAACTCTTTACCTCAAACCCTTACACAGCAGGCAAAACTGGTTGCAATGACGTCCATAGCATTATAGACAGTTCCGTTTGTAAACTGGTTGTAACAGCGCCATTTCAAACGCTAGAACTGCTCCATTCCTGACCACTTACCTTACTCCCTGGATCGTCTCACCATCCCTCTCGCCTGTTTCTACTGGCAGACCCTCCAGGAAATCTTCCAGACAGAGATGCTGATAGAGAGCCTGAAGAAGGCTCTGAGGGACAAGGAATGCCCCCTGAAGGTGGCCCAGACCAGGCTGGACGAGAGGACACGCAGGCCCAACGTGGAGCTCTGCAGGGACAACCCACACCACAGGTAGGGCTCGAACATGTTGTGGGTATTTTATAGCCTGTAAAATGAGGACGTTTTACACGTACATTCCCTTCCTTCTCTGCCATTGACCTCTTCTCCTCTGTTTGTCTTGTCCCTATCCCACTCCCTATTTCCAGACTGGTGGGAGAAGTGAGGGAGATAGAGGACACCATCCACAAGCTGCGTGAGAGACTGATGGAGGCAGAGAACACCCTGCAGAAGCTGGTGAAGACCAAGGCTGCCCTGGAGCATGACCTCTCCATCAAGGCTAACTCCTTGTTCCTGGATCAGGAGAAGTGCATGGGCATAAGGAAGAGCTTCCCCAGCACCCCACGCCTGGTGGGATACACCTAAAGCCATCACATACAGTGCATTCGGAAAGTATTCAGACCCCTTGACTTTTACAGCCTTATTCTAAAATGGATTAAATGTTTTTTCAAAAACATTTAATCCATTTTAGAATAAGGCTGTATACATTTTAGAATAACGTAACAATGTGGAAAAAGGGAAGGGGTCTGAATACCTCCCGAATGCACTGTACATGTATACCACAGGAGGTTGGTGGTACCTTAATTGTGGAGGACGGGCTCTTGGTAATGAATGGAGCGGAATTGGTGGAATGGTATCAAATAAATCCAACACATTGTTTCCATGTTTTTGATGCCATTCCATTTGCTCTGTTCCAGACATTACTATGAGCCGTCCTCCCCTCAGCAGCCTCCACTTATGTATACCATAAGAGTGGTGGGCTACACTTGAGCAATGACAAAGTACTGTACACACTAACTAAGGCCCAGAATGTTTCCTGGTCAAGAGCATTGCACAAGGGAAAACTCCTGGATCCTATAGCAATGAGCATCATATAGGGATAGGGAAACGCATATCCTTTCCATGCTATTGTACTGACCTGACCTATACTATTCTGGCTCCGCTTTTCACATTTTCCTTTCTAGCATGGTTCCAGCCAAGCCAATCTGCGCTATACTGCTCTGGCCTGGTTCTTCCTACGCTGAGGAACCAGATCAGAGCAGTAATAGTCAGATGGGCGTGGCTTGGCAATAGAGAATGATAGAGGACTCTAGTGCACAAAAGCTTGATTTAGCATGAGCACCGCCATTGAGGACGTTCACCATTTGGGAGTCGTCAACTGGGTGTGACTTCCTTTAGGTTAAGGAATGATTAAATAATGTTGTCCAGGTCATCAGGAGAGATCAGCCAATTAATTTTACTTGTGAGTAAACATTCCATGACTGCAGGTGGCAGTAAATCGCTAACTTTGGCTTTATACCTTTTCAAACAACACACTACCGGTGGCAGTATATACCATTTCAGTTTGTTTGCCAACTCATATATGTAGTAGAAGAAAAACATTGATTACTTCCAAAATGTAGATAGCCTCAATGGCGCATGCTCTAACATATGCCATAATGGGACAGATACAATGATGTGATTTCTATCTAAGTCTATGGTGGAACATTATCACGACAATATATTATCAGGTCTGGGACTCAGGTTAGGGGACAGCCCTATTGGTCTGACAGTCCATGGAAACCAAACAGTGGTTCTGGGCGGGCAGCAGATGTGGCAGTAATCTCCAAACAAACATACAGGATTAGCTCCTGTAGCAGAGAGGCTAGAACAAATATATAGGCCTCTGGAGGGTTACTTAGTCAACCTCTGATCTGTCAGAGTCAATAACTAGCCTGGATGATACCTTTGTGAGCCATTGACACTCACTGGTGGTGGTTTTACTACTGTTTGAAAGAAAACTCAGGCCCTGGAAAGACACTAAAAGTTCAAGTGAAACTGACACAGGTGGCCATTTTTTTTATTACTTCCAGGCTGCTTGGTATACCATTATTTTTAAACCATTCAGTGAGTGAGATTTATTGTATTGTCAACTTAATTTAGTATTTGATTGCCTTTACTGGTGGTATATAAATAATTTGACACAATGGTGGAGCTGTGTATATAGTACATCCACCCATCTTCTCCTTCTCCCTGTATAGATTATACCTATCCCCCTCTTCTCCCCTCTTCTCCTTCTCATCCTCTTCCTGATGTCTTTATAGTCCAGAATTGGGCTATAAATTGGGAATTGTGATGGATTGCTGTAATAGTTTTCCAGACACATACAATAACACACAGAGAAAGGCATTACCCTGTAGCACTCACTTCTGTCATCATGAAGTCCTTTGAGAGGCTAGTTAAGGATCATATCACCTCTACTTTACCTGACACCCTAGACCCACTTCAATTTGCTTACCGCCCCAATAGATCCACAGACGATGCAATCGCCATCGCACTGCACACTGCCCTATCCCATCTGGACAAGAGGAATACCTATGTAAGATTGCTGTTCATTGACTATAGCTTAGTATTCAACACCATTGTACCCTCCAAGCTCATCACTATGCTCGGAGCCCTTGGTCTGAACCCCGCCCTGTGCAATTGGGTCCTGGACTTCCTGATGGAAGGGTGCATGCTCAGCCCCCTCCTGTACTCCCTGTTCACCCATAACTGCGTGGCCACGCATGCCTCCAACTCAATCATCACGTTTGCAGACAACACAACAGTAGTAGGCCTGATTCTCAACAATGACGAGACAGCCTACAAAGAGGAGGAGAGGTCCCTGGGAGTGTGGTGGCAGAAAAATAACCTCACTCAATGTCGACAAAACAAAGGAGCTGATCGTGAACTTCCGGAAACAGCAGAGGGAGCAGCCCCCTATCCACATCGACGGGGCCGCAGTGGAGCAGGTGGAAAGCTTCAAGTTCCTCAGCATACACATCACTGACAATCTGAAATGGTCCCCCCAAACAGACAGTGTGGTGAAGAAGGAGCAAACAGCATCTTTTCAACCTCAGGAGGCCGAAGAAATTTAGCTTGGCACATCAAATCCTCACAAACATTTACAGATGCACAATTGAGAGCATCCTGTCGGGCTGTATCACCGCCTGATACGGCAACTGCACCGCCCGCAACCGCAGGGCTCTGCAGAGGGTGGTGCGGTCTGCCCAATGGATCACCGGGGGCAAACTACCTGCCCTCCAGGACACCTACACCACACAATGTAACAGGAAGGCCATAAAGATCATCAAGGACAACAACCACCAGAGCCACTGCCTGTTCAACCCGCGACCATCCAGAAGGCGAGGTCGGTACTGGTGCATCAAACCTGGGACCGAGAGACTGAAATCCCGCTTCTATCTCAAGGCCATCAGACTGTTAAACAGCCATCAGACTGTTAAACATTAGTCACTTTAAAAATGTTTACATATTTTTTGCTTTACTCATCTCATATGTACAGTGGTTCTTCCTTTAAATGTTTTGAGCTTATGCAGTGACCGTTTGTGGTAGATGGTGGCAGATTGTGGTAAATTGCATCATTCTGGCAACAATGGCTGACACTTAAATAATGTGCCATAGAATTCTGTGGCACCCTGCAAGCTGTGCTGCAGCACGCCTCAACTTTTAAAGGAAGAACCACTGTACATGCTGTATTCTATTCTACTGTATTTAGTCTATGACACTCTGACATTGCTCATCCTAATATTTACGTAAATATTCCTTAATTCCATTCTTTTACATTTAGGTTGTGTGTATTGTGTGTATTGTTGTGAATTGTTAGATAGGACTGCACTATTGGAGCTAGAAACACAAGCATTTCGCTACACCCGCAATAACATCTGCTAAACATGTGTATGTGACAAATAAAATTTGATTTGATGAACAATATTGATTTCCATTTAACTCCATTGAGCGCCTGAACTAACCATTAACACATTTCCTCCTCTGACCCAACCCAACCCTGCTACTTTAACACTCTAACCTCCGACACAACCTTAGGTTCAACTAAGGACTGTCAGTCTTGCTCAAGTCCGATGGAGAAGAGCGACATCTTACGAGTTCCAACCCAACTTTGCTATTTAGAGAGTTTTTTTTCATTGGTATCTTTACTTTTTTGTACAGAAAGTTCATACTATTACCTCATATGAACGCCAAGCACTTCTGGATGTCAAATCGGCAGTAACTAACCTCGATTTCGACTTCAAATCCGACTCCGACTCAGCTGTTCCCTTGTTCATACCGGATTGCATTCCTTTGTTTTATGGGCTGCCAAAACGCAGCAGGCGTAGAGGCAGTAGACGAGCCAGCATCCTGGTGAGACTGACAAAGAGAAAATCGACCAGCACTCTCCTCCGTTCTATTGGCAAATGTCCAGTCATTAGAGAATAAGATGGATGAGCTTTGTTCGAGAGTCTCCTTTCAGAGAGACTTGAAAAACTGCAATATTACATGACTTGCAGAGACGTGGTTGGATGTCAGTGTACGTAGAACTCAGTGGTTTCTCAATGCAGTGGCACGATCGAATGAAGGCAGCCTCAGGCAAGTCCAAAGGGGGAAGGGTGTGCCTCTTCATAAACAACAACTGTTGCGCCATTTCCATTGTGAAGTAAATCTTGAGCGTTTGCTCACCTGATATAGAATACCTCATGCTAAACTGAAGACCAATTTATTTACCAAGAGAGTTCTCATATGTAATTATCATGGCTGTCTACATCCCTTCACAAGCCAACACCACTTCTGCACTCAAGAAACTGTATGGGGTTATAAACAAACAAGGAACCGCTCACCCAGAGGCAGTGCTTCTAATGGGAGGAGACTTAAAACTGTTCTACCTCACTGCCACAAAAGTGGGGCGCTAAAACTCTAGACCACTTTTATTCTACACACAGAAACGGATACAAGGCCCTCCCTCGTCATCCCTTCTGCAAATCTATTCTCCTGCTTTCTGTTTACAAACAAAAGCTCAAACGGGAAGTACCAGTTATGCGCTCAATACGGAAGTGGTCTGATGAAACAGACGCAAGGCTACAAGCCTGTTTTGCTAGTGCAGACTGGGATATGTTCCAGGATTCATCCGATAGCATTGAGGAGTTAACCTTTCTGATCTCCCCATCCCGGATCCGGGATCGTGAATACAGACTCAAGCTCATTACCATAACGCAACGTTAACTATTCATGAAAATCGCAAATGAAATGAAATAAATATGCCATCTCTCAAGCTTAGCGTTTTGTAAACAACACTGTCATCTCAGATTTTCAAAATATGCTTCTCAACCATAGGAAAACAATCATTTGTGTAAAAGTAGCTAGCTAGCGTAGCATTTAGCGTTAGCATTAGCGTTAGCATCCAGCACGCAACATTTCAACAAAAACATAAAAGCCTTCAAATAAAATCATTTACCTTTGAAGAACTTCAGATGTTTTCAATGAGGAGACTCTCAGTTAGATAGCAGATGCTCAGTTTTTCCAAAAAGATTCTTTGTGTATTAGAAATAGCTCCGTTTTTTACATCACATTGGGCTACCAAAAAAAAAACGATAATTCAGTCCTCAAAACGCGAACTTTTTTCCAAATTAACTCCATAATATCGACTGAAAACATGGCAAACGTTGTTTAGAATCAATCCTCAAGGTGTTTTTCACATATCTCTTCGATGATATATCGTTCGTGGAAGCATGGTTTCCCCTCTCAATCAAATGGAAAAATACTTGCACATGGCTTTGCGCACCAGTTTCGACGCAGGACACCAGGCAGACACTTGGAAAATGTAGTCTCTTATGGTCAATCTTCCAATGATATGCCTACAAATACGTCACAATGCTGCCGACATCTTGGGGAAACGGCAGAAGGTCTAAGCTTATTCCTGTCGCATTCACAGCCATATAAGGAGACATTAGAGCAGAGCTTCAGAAATTCTGCTAATTTTCTGTTTGACGTATCATCTTGGTTTCGCCTGTAGAATGAGTTCTGGGGCACTTACAGACAAAATCTTTGCAGATTCTGAAACTTCAGAGTGTTTTCTTTCCAAAACTGTCAAGAATATGCATAGTCGAGTATCTTTTCGTGACAAAATATCGCGCTTAAAACGGGAACGTTTTTTATCCAAAAATGAAATAGCGCCCCTAGAGATGCAACTGGTTTTAACCACATTTGTCATGGGCTTCATCAATAAGTGCATAGACAACGTCATCCCCACAGTGACTATACAAGCGTATCCAAAAAGCTAAAGGCTAGAGCTACCGCTTACAAGGAACAGAACACGGACGCATACAAGACAGTCTGCTATGACCTCCGATGAGAAACATGAAACATGCAAAAGGACAATATAGGAGGAGGGTGGAATCCTATTTCACCGGTTCCGACACTCGTAGTATGCGGCAGGGCTTGCAGATGATAACAGATTACAAAGGGAAACCCATCTGTGAGATGCCCAGTGATGCATTTTATGCATGCTTTGAGGAATGCAACAATGAGTATTGCGTGAAAGCCCCTGTTATTCCGGATGACTCTGTGATCACACTCTCCATGGCCAATGTGAATAAAACATTCTAAAAAGGTTAACACTCGCAAGGCCACACGTCCATACAGAATACCAGGGCACATTCTTAAAGCATGCGCAGACCAGCTGGCAAGTGTCTTCACAGACATTTTCAATCTCTCCTTGTCCCTGTCTTTAATCCCAACATGTGTGAATACGCTCTTTATGGCCGATGTGAGTAAAACTTAAAAAGGTTAATACTCATGAACCGCCGGGCCAATTGGAATACCAGGGTATATTCTTAAAGCATGTGCAGAACAGCTGGCAAGTGTCTTCACAGATATTTTCAATCTCTGCCAGTCTGTAATCCCAACATGTTTCAAATTTACCACCATTGTCCCTGTTCCCAAGAACTTCAAGGTAACCTGTTAAAATAACTATTGCCCTGTAGCACTCACATGGTGAGGGTAGGCAACAAGCAACACCTCCACCAAGTTTACCATCAACATGACTCCAACCCCATCATCAACTTTGCTGACTACAAAATGGTGGTAGGCCTGCTCACCGGCGGTGATGAGACAGCCTACAGGGAGGATGTCAGAGACTTAGCAGTGTGGTGCCAGGACAACAACCTCTCCCTAAATGTCAATAAGACCAAGGAGCTGATCGTGGACTACAGGAGGAGAGAGCACGCCCTCATCCACATCAACAGGGCTGAGGTGGAGCAGGTCAAAAGCATCAAGTTCCTTGGTATCCACATCACTAAAGCACCTCTTCCCCCTCAGGAGGATGAAAATATTTGACATGGGGTCTCGGAGCCTCAAAAGGTTCTACAGCTGCACCATCGAGAGCATCTTGACTGGCTGCGTCACTGCTTAGTATGGCAAATTCCCCTCCTTCGACCACAAAGCGCTACAGAGGTTGGTGCAGACAGCCCAGTACATCACTGGGGCTGAGCTCCCTGTTATTTAGGACCCCTACTGGTACTGGTACTTCCTGTATTTGGCTCCATTCTTGTATTTTATTGCTCTTGTGTTTCTATTTAAATTTGTATTATTATTTTTTAACTCTGCATCTTTGGGAAGGGCTCGTCAGCAAGCATTCACGGTAAAGTCTAAACCAGATCGGCACGTATGACAAATGCAATTTTACTTAATTTGATACTGTTTGAGTCCCTGCCCAACTTCCATAAACTTCTGAAACCCTACCTCTTCAAAGAGTATCTTAAATAATACATTTCAGTCTTACCCCCCAGTATTTTTGTCACAAAAACTGTTGCATTAAATTGCAAATATACCTACTCTATCTCTCTACTATCTCACAGATACAGTGCCGATAGGCTGGTCTACATGATAAGATTATTATTGATAAGAGCATTCAAGCATCATGTCACCAGAATAAGACCCTCAATATTTATTGGAAAGGAGCGTCAGGCTCATCGTGTGCACTTTCAACACCATGTGAAGTTCATCGTAATTTATTTAATCTGCAGCCTAATAATCTGAATGGTTTCCCAAGTCATAGCGGGAGGACCACACACCATATCTATCAGGAATCAAGGTAAGACCCAGATGCTGTCTAAGACCCAGATGCTGAAGTAACAATGTTTATTATAGCAACAGGGGCAGGCAACGACAAGTCAAGGCAGGCAGGGTCGTTAATCCAGAGTATAGGGGCATGCGTACAGGACGGCAAGCAGGCTCAGGGTCAGGTCAGGCAGAGGTTGGTAATCCAGAGGTAGGGCAAAGGTACAGGACGGCAGGCAGGTTCAGGGTCAGGGTCAAGACAGGTAGAGTAGTCGGGCAGGTGGGCTCAGAGACAGGACCGGCAAGGGTCAAAACCAGGGGGCGAGAAAAGGAGAGACTGGGGAAAAGCAGGAGCTGAGAAAAAAGCTGGTTGACTCGACAAACAAGACGACCTGGCAACGGACAAACAGAGAACACGGGTATAAATACACAGGGGATAATGGGGAAGATGGGCGACACCTGGAGGGTGGTGGAGAAAATCACAAGGAAAGGTGAAACAGATCAGGGTGTGACAATATCATCTGTCTCCATGTTTGCTTTGATATGATGGTTATTAGATCAGTATTTGCGCATAAAGCTGTTAACACCGCCATTTCTCACATAATTCATTTTTCGAACACTAAAAGATCCCACCATGTCGAATTAACACATTATCTGTCTGTGTTTATAAAATTCTACCGAAACTTCCTATTTCCATCACAGCTGTCATGATTTTTTTAAATAAATGGAATGACTGCAAAAAAACTGATTGGTCCTCTGATTGGACAAATTAACACAGGTTGGGTGAGCTAGCGCAGTGAGAAGGTTTTGAGGGTTGCGAGCGTGAAACTGAATGGGGAAAATATATATATTCATACCTATTTTAATAGGCTACATATAGTCTACCATTTGTACCATATACATATACATATAGCCTACCATTTGTATTTTATTTGTATCTTTGCTTATTCGATCTGGTCACTAACATAGGCCTACAGCATTGCACCACAATCTTGTTTCAAAAACAAAAACCAAAAAGTTGTGCTTCTTGACTGTTGACCAGTCATCAGCATTGGGGCGCCAAAGGCAGGCGCACATATCCAGATTAGTGACCAGAAAACCCTGTTCAAATTTCTCTGGTTTTGCATAGCAAAAACAGAATAGCCTACTTACATTAATCTTTGCCACAACAATAGGCTACCTGGTGATGATTGAATTTATCATTTTCATATTTGTGCATGGGGTTCGCAAGCTTTGAACCACTTCTTATTGGTGGTCATGGGTCAAATCATCTGATTTGCTGTACAGCTATAGGATTGGGTGCAGCGTAAATGTCAAATTTTAGGGAGAGATGACTATCATAAATGAATATACATCTGCAGCTCCAAAAATTGTTTGGTGATCAAGAATATTAACCGTTTGCTTTGCATGCTTACCAGCAATGGGGCATCAAGCAACAATTACTAGCATAGGCATGCTGGTCTTTTGGTATGTCAAAATTGCTTGAAATTGATAATTTGCTTATCAAACAAGTCATTGCCTGTAAGGCCAGAGGGGCAGCCATCCTTATCAGAAAAGGCACCCTGTTTGTCTCCTTCAAAGTAATTTCAGATACTAATGACAGTGATGGGGAAAATTGTTTAGCACACAGGTTATTCTGGCTAACCTCTATGGTCCTAATTGGGATGACGCTACATTTTTCTCTGACCTCATTGGAACACTTCCCGACCTTAAACTCTCATCATTTGATACTGGGCGGAGATTTCAATTGTGTATTACATCCAAGTCTAGACATATCCAGACCGAAGCCCAACAATGTCATTTCAAAATCAGGCTCAGTAATCAACTCATTTTTAGAATCCTATAATTTGTCTGTTCCATAGAGGAGGAGCAACCCCACTGCTGAACACTACTCCTTTTTTTCTACAGTCCACCAATCATAGAATTGACCTTTTCCTGCCGGACAATAGAATTCTTCCTTTTGTAACTAATAGCCAATATCACATCCTCTTTATCTCATACCATTGTCCAGCTAGATGTCCAGCTAGATTGTCCAGCTAGATTTTAGTTTTTCCGGACAGTACCGTGTCACAACACGCGTGGCGACTTGACCCACTACTACCATCCTGTAGTCCCTTTAATAAATACATATCAACTTACATTGATGTCTTTTTACAGATCAACTGCACCCCTGACATGTCTCATTATGCTGTGTGGGAGTCTTAAACAGCATATATAAGGGACAAATGATTTTATACACAGCATATGACAACAACTGCGCACTAAACGCTCATCTGCGCTATCTCAACTCATTCTAGATGTGTGTGTGTGTGTGTGTGTGTGTGTGTGTACTTGTGTGAGTACCAGCTTGTTTTTGTGTTAGAGGTTAAACTTGCACTTTTATTCAGGGGTGCCATGTTTTATGACTGCACTGTATGTTATCTGTATGTTATCTATTGTTTGCACAGAGCTTCCCATTTGACACACATACACACACACACACACGTCACTGCCCTCCCCCTGCTGTACAAACAGTATTGCGCTTGACTGTGACCTACAGCAGTAAGTACATGGTGGATCCACAGTGGTTTCTAGCATTCCCACACTCCAGTGTTTGTTTGCAGGCCCCCCCCCCCCCCCCACCTATCTCCCTTACATCACAAGACTTGCGCCTCTCATCGCTCAGTGATTAGACTTACTGACGGGCAGAAGAGAACAGAGCTGAGGCTTTCCCTCCTCGTCTCCCTCTCTGTCTCTCAGTTTCTAAGTGTGTTTCTCTTTATCTGTCTTTCTGTCTTTTTCTCTCCCCCTCTATCTATTTTTATAGTCCCCCTTTTGACCTCATGTCCCTCCTCTCCCACCCCTGCATACAGGGAATGTCCTCTGGAATTGTCCCCACAGTCCAAGCATCTTGGCAGTTTATAACTTTGGTTATAGATGACCCTCAGTTCATAAACTCAGCACAAAAAGGAACATCCCTTTTTCAGGACCCTGTCTTTCAAAGATAATTTGTGAAAATCCAAATAACTTCACAGATATTCATTATAAGGGTTTTAACACTGTTTTCCATGCTTGTTCAATGAACCAGAAACAATTAATGAACATGCACCTGTTCATCGTTGAGAGACTAATAGCTTACAGACGGTGGGCAATTAAGGTCACAGTTATGAAAACGTAGGACACTAAAGAGGCCTTTCTACTGACTCTGAAAAACACCAAAAGAAAGATGTCCAGGGTCCCTGCTCATCTGTTTGAACGTGCCTTAGGCATGCTGCAAGGAGACATGAGGACTACAGATGTGGCCAGGGCAATAAATTGCAATGTCAGTACTGTGAGACGCCTAAGACAGCGCTACAGGATGGACAACCTTATCGTCCTCACAGTGGCAGACCACGTGTAACAACACCTGCACAGGATCGGTACATACGAACGTCACACCTGCAGGACAGGTACAGGATGGCAACAACAACTGCTCAAGTTACACCAGGATGCACAATCCCTCCATCAGTGCTCAGACTGTCCGCAATAGGCTGAGAGAGGCTGGACTGAGGGCTTGTAGGCTTGTTGTAAGGCAGGTCCTCACCAGACATCACCGGCAACGATGTTGCCTATGGGCACAAACACACTGTCGCTGGACCAGACAGGACTGGAAAGAAGTGCTCTTCACTGACAAGTCACGGTCTTGTCTCACCAGGGATGATGGTTGGATTCGTGTTTATCGTCGAAGGAATGAGCGTTACACCGAGGCCTGTACTCTGGACCGGGATCGGTTTGAAGGTGGAGGGTCCGTCATGGTTTGGGGCGGTGTGTCACAGCATCATCACACTGAGCTTGTTGTCATTGCAGGCAATCTCAACGCTGTGTGTTAGAGGGAAGACATCCTCCTTCCTCATGTGGTACCCTTCCTGCAGGCTGATCCTGACATGACCCTCCAGTATGACAATGCCACCAGCCATACTGCTCGTTCTGTACGTGATTTCCTGCAAGACAGGAATATCAGTGTTCTGCCATGGCCAGCGAAGAGCCCGGCTCTCAATCCCATTGAGCACGTCTGGGACCTGTTGGATCGGCGGGGTGAGGGCTAGGGGCCAGAAATGTAAGTTTCATAAATGTCCGGGAACTTGCAGTTGCCTTGGTGGAAGAGTGGGGTAATATCTCAAAGCAAGAACTGGCAAATCTGATGCAGTCCATGAGGTGGAGATGCACTGCAGTACTTAATGCAGCTGGTGGCCACACCAGATACTGACTGTTACTTTTGATTTTGCCTCCCCCTCCCTTTGTTCAGGAACACATTATTCAATTTCTGATGGGCACATGTCTGTGGAACTTGTTCAGTTTATGTCTCAGTTGTTGAATCTTATGTTCATACAAATATTTACACGTTAAGTTTGCTGAAAATAAACAGAGAGGACATTTCTTTTTTTGCTGAGTTTAGATTTGATGTACTATGTTTATGTTTAGACTAAAGAGCTGATGATGTTTAGTGAGGAGCCACAGTTCAATACTATATCATTGAGAGGTTTGCGGTCTCAACTCCACATACATTTTTGATAGCCTTAGTTAGTTCCACCAATTTTGAGAAGTTTTAATTTCACCTCATTTTAACATTCTGTCAAAAAGACCACATGTTCAACTTCATAAAAAAACACCTTTCCCATTTCAAGAGGTTAAATAATGAAAGGTCTGTAGTAGGTGCTTATTAAAGACATAAGAACTAAGACTAAGAAAGTAATTTAAAAACCTCCCAATTTCGCCTGGATGTGTCACTGCGTAGTTCATACATTTATAATCTATGAGCAGCGACTGTTTACTTGAAGCTGTGCCGCTCCATTTTCCAATATTAGTCATTTGGCAGACACTCTTATCCAGTGCAACTAGGATTAAGTGCCTTGCTCAAGGGCACATCAACATGTTTTTTACCTAGTCAGCTCTGGGATTCAAACCAGCAACCTTTTTGTTTACTGGCCCAACGCGCTTACCCGCTAGGCTACCTGACACCCATTCCCTACAATTCCTTCCACGTGGGCCAGCCCCCTAACATTTACAGTTCTAGCCTATGAGCTTCAGCCTCTCGCATTTGAGTGACAGCCAGTCCAAGTGGCTCAGTGGACACAGCAGAGAGCGAGAGAGAGAGAGAGAGAGAGAGCAATATCTGCACATGTCGGACGTAGTACGCAATTTTGAGCAATGACATCATGCACATACCTGCACATGTGTGACGTAGTACGCAAAAGTATACAAAAGTACCAGAGAATTTCTTAAAGTGTCAAATAAAGTAACAGGGTTGACTAACAGGGTTGATGATTTCTTAAAATCAGCCATAAATCCCCTTGTGACAGGGAAAATGGAAGCTTACTGTGTGTAACAGGGAGTGGCAATTGAATGCAATAAAATATTTTGTTGTATAAAAGTTGGGTAGCAGGGTTGAAGTGTTGTGCTTGACAAGCTCAGTTTTCCACCGCAAAACATCAGAAAACGGTCAAATGAGTAGAACCAGCTCACATGATTTTACTCTATGCTTTTACTATCAAATGTTAAATCTTAAAAAATATAAATAATATTTTCCCCTTATTAAAATGAGAGTTCAGTTCACTTAACAGGATTTTACTTCAAATGAGGGACAGACGTAAATGATTCACTAATGACATGACATAAACAATAATCTTCAGAAATGACTTTGTCAAAGCAACAAATAACTAGGGCTTTACAATGATGGTGTAACTTGGAGACATTTGGGGATTAAGTGAGTTAAAATCTTCCTAGAAGTGACACAGGGTTGACAGAGGCACATGACTACAGTGGGGCAAAAAAGTATTTAGTCAGCCACCAATTGTGCAAGTTCTCCCACATAAAAAGATGAGAGAGGCCTGTAATTTTCATCATCGGTACACTTCAACTATGACAGACAAAATGAAAAAAAAAAAACGTATTTTCCACCATAATTTGCAAATAAATTCATTAAAAATCCTACAATGTGATTTTCTGGATTTTTTTTTCTCATTTTGTCTGTCATAGTTGAAGTGTACATATGATGAAAATTACAGGCCTCTCTCATCTTTTTATGTAGGGATATCCTTGTCTCATCGCGCACTAGCGACTCCTGTGGTAGGCCGGGCGCAGTGCACGCTAACCAGGTCGCCAGGTGCACGGTGTTTCCTCCGACACGGTGTTTCCTGGATTCCGGGTTGGATGCGCACTGTGTTAATAAGCATTAGCTCATCTAATCTCTCATGGACAGACTAATTATATCTTAGTTCTGGACAGAACCTGGGTTAACCGAGATTAGCCCCTCTCTGATCCCATAGTACCACCAGGGCCCCCATCCACCAAATCCTCCACAGCTGGTACAAAGGCCTGCAGGAATATGACAACAAGCAAACTAACTGTGTCTAACCTGACTTCTCCTATTGAGTTTCCAGTTTCCACATCATGCTAACAGTGAACCCTAACATCCACAGGAACAATTGTCTTCTCAGGGGACTTAGTCCCTGGCCGAACTCCTCTTCTCGGCCTTCACCACTAATATTAGGCTAGTGTAGATTCTGACTATGAGAAACGGAAGGGCTGTGATGGTGAGAGAAAAACAGTAGTAGAAGGGTGCGAAGGTGAGAGGTCACACCCTAGTACACATGATTTCATCTACGGCTAAGCAGGCATTCAACGTGACTTGTTTCATGGAACCTATGCGTAATAGGAAATGTTGATACAAATTGTGTCTCTATCCTGGGATTGATGTAATACGTTTATTTTTGGTCATTTTGTAATAATCCTAGACCTCATGGAGATACAGTCAGTATGTGATGTCAGCTCTCTCTTTGTGGTCATGAGAAGAAGAAAACGGCCCAACATCAGTCACTGTAGTCGTGCAATCCCTCTCGACCGTTAGAGTGAAGCAAGAGGAAGCTTGAGGCAGCCAAGATAATGCTTTTCTCTGCATGGTTTCCTATCATAGCTGACATTGGCCATGTCACAGTGATGCTTGAGTAGTGGTGGTCATGCCTTAAGTGTTAGTATCCCTTTTATTCTCAGTATTGCCATAGTTCTAACCTGTCATTCAATCCCTCATATCACTCACCGGCATACTCCACATAACTAAGTTTCATCAAACAAAGTGAAATGATAAGATTCAACTGCAACCTGAAGATCGGGATTCATAAGCAATGCATTGAATCCCATTGGGTTAAAAAGAGATGGCCAACTCATGGAGCCAAGAGTCTGAAGATTCCACAGTGAAATTGTTTGGAATGCCTGGACAATCTATTTAATAGATCTGTTGTTCTCTCCTTCGGTTCATTCTGCAGGCAGATATTATGTTAGACTGAATATGAGAGAGAGAGAGAGAGAGAGAGAGAGAGAGAGAGAGAGAGAGAGAGAGAGAGAGAGAGAGAGAGAGAGAGAGAGAGAGAGAGAGAGAGAGAGAGAGAGAGAGAGAGAGAGAGAGAGAGAGAGAGAGAGAGAGAGAGAGAGAGAGAGAGAGAGAGAGAGAGAGAGAGAGAGAGAGAGAGAGAGAGAGAGAGAGAGAGAGAGAGAGAGAGAGAGAGAGAGAGAGAGAGAGAGAGAGAGAGAGAGAGAGAGAGAGAGAGAGAGAGAGAGAGAGAGAGAGAGAGAGAGAGAGAGAGAGAGATGGGTGGGTGGGTGGGTGGGTGGGTGGGTGGGTGGGTGGGGTAAAGGAGTGAGGAGAGGGGGGTGATGTTAGCCGACTGTGCTGAATCAGAGTGTGGGATGATTCTAGAATTTATTTTCATTCACTGTTGTTTATTTATTTATTCTGTCTCTAAGGAGACAACAGGAAATGGGGTAGTTATAGAAAGATAAGGGAAAGAGGCCGTCAGGCAGCCAAAGCAGAGCAGTTCCTCACACCACCATGAACTGATTCTGATCATAGATGATCACATTATCTTTATAAACAGCACACCTCGCAAATTAGTATATTTTAGCAGTGGCACTCTTTGGTTTTGTTCCGAATGGTACTCTATTCCCTATGTAGTAGACTACTCTAGTCAAAAGTAGTGCACTATGTAGGAAAAAGGGTGCCATTTCAGACACAGACTCCATTGTCAACACCTCGTGCTTTGTTTGTCTGAGAATGTAATGTAAACCTGATGACAAGACTACCATACTAGAGCATGAGGTTAAACTAATAGATACACAAACACACTTCAACGTGTATCCCTCTCTCTATCTCTCCAACCATCCCCCTCCCTGCCTCCTCCCAGCACATTCTGTTTCTCTGACTACACAAGCAACATTCTCCAAACCTCCTCACACACACATGCTCAGAAAATGTGCTGACTCATATCATGCCACTGTTTCCTATGCGTGACATTTTACCGGAAGAAACACCATGTGCCTTCACTAATCCCCTCTATGTAAACCTGCCTTATCTTTGCATCTCCATTAGGTGTGCTTTCATGCACATGCATACAGTATATGTGCATATGCACGTGTGTTTGTACGTGCATGTGTATACGTTTGAGAGAGACTGCATCTCAATGTCTTTAAATAGCAGGACTTAGCAGTCCATTGTGACACATCTGGGCTGTGTCAGACAGAGGGAGGGAGCGGGGCAGAGCGGGGGCGGGGGGGGCGGTGAGGGTGGGTGGGAAGCTGTTGAACTAACTCTAAGGGCCAAGAGAATTGAGCACTTCACACTGATGCCAGCCCAGGACACTGGGAGTAACCTAACCCTCGTCTGACCAACACCCAATAGCAGCTTTCCAAGTGGTTATCCTTTGTCCCTGGGTACTCCTGACCTCCAAGGAAGGAATCCCACCTGGAACCTATTGCTTTGCTGTCCGTCAATAGCCAATCCACTGTAAGTATGATGAGTTCTTTCCCGGGTAACTACGTATCTTTCTTTTTTTGCTCTCTGCACCTACAAGTAACTGAATGGGCTCTATTTGAACATACATACATAACACAATGGTAGCATCCCCTAGTCGCTTCTTCACGTTGAGACTGGTGTTTTGCGGGTACTATTTAATGAAGCTGCCAGTTGAACACTTGTGAGGCGTCTGTTTCTCAAACTAGACACCCTAATGTATTTGTCCTCTTGCTCACTTGTGCCCCGGGGCCTCCCACTCTTCTTTCTATTCTGGTTAGAGACTGTTTGCACTGTTCTATGAAGGGAGTAGTACACATCGTTGTACGAGATCTTCAGTTTCTTGGCAATTTATCATATGGAACAGCCTTCATTTCTCAGAACAAGTATAGACTGACGTGTTTCAGAAGAAAGTCTTTGTTTCTAGCCATTTTGAGCCTGTAATCGAACCCACAAATGATGAAGCTCCAGATCCTCAACTAGTCTAAAGAAGGCCAGTTTTATTGCTTCATTTATCAGAACAACAGTTTTCAGCTGTGCTAACATAATTGCATCAGAACAACAGTTTTCAGCTGTGCTAACATAATTGCAAAATGGTTTTCTATTGATCAATTAGCCTTTTAAAATGATACACTTGGATTAGCTAACACAACAGGCCATTGGAACACAGGAGTGATGGTTGCTGATAATGGGCCTCTCTACGCCTATGTAGATATTCCATTAAAAATCTGCCGTTTCCAGCTACAATAGTCATTTACAACATTAACAATGTCTACACTGAATTTCTGATCAATTTGATGTTATTTTAATGGACAAAAAAAATGTGCTTTTCTTTCAAAAACAAGGACATTTCTAAGTTTACCCCAAACTTTTGAACGGTAGTGTATCTTTACAAAATAGGTTAACTTGAACCCATTTGCAGTTCTAAGTTATTGCATGGCTTCAATAGCATTCACACTGACATAGGGGCTAGGCCTACTGTAAATTACATTCACACTGACATAGGGGCCTGGCCTACTGTAAATTACATTCACACTGACATAGGGGCCTGGCCTACTGTAAATTACATTCACACTGACATAGGGGCTAAGCCTACTGTAAATTACATTCACACTGACATAGGGGCTAAGCCTACTGTAAATTACATTCACACTGACATAGGGGCCTGGCCTACTGTAAATTACATTCACACTGACATAGGGGCCTGGCCTACTGTAAATTACATTCACAATGACATAGGGGCCTGGCCTACTGTAAATTACATTATGGCTATGCATGGTTATGCCAAACATTGTCAATAAGCATGATTAAATTCATTATTGATAAGGCCTAATAAGTGAACAAATAATTCTAATCAAATTCTAAACAAAATAACACTTACAGGTACCATCATTTCTCACTGTGGGCATATAATATTAAAACAATATAGACTATTGAGAGTTTTATGCACATCCACACGTTTCACACTAGCCAGACAAAGATCCAATATAAAGAGAAAGGGAGAATGTCCACTCACCGTTATATTGCTCCCAAATAGGCCTGTTTTATGAACATAATCGCAACCATTTTACAGATTAGATAGCATTCCCACATCTCCAAGAAGTTACATTGCAATCACGCCACGGACGTTGTCACCATGAAGGTTAACCATTCTGTTATGTTGTAATAAAATGAAAAAACATAAGCATACAAATAATAATACATAAATCAGTGTAAAATGTATTGATATCATAATATCGCCAGGATAAAAAAGACACGAATTGCTGTTGAACCACCCTTTCTTATAGTAGGCCCAAGGGAGGGCTTGGCTTTTGAACATATAAAACGGAAGACAAGCAATTTTACAGGTTACAGATAACCTTCTCAATACAAAAGTTCAATGGTATTCACCGCGGTTCAATGATATATCTATCATTGCATGATGGGCATGTAGCCTACATCATTTTACGCACGTCCAAAACGGGACTTGCGTGGCTAAAATAAGGTGGATCTGATTACAATGCATAGATAAAAAGGAAATGCCAGCTCACTGTTTTATTTGATATAAGACTGGTAAATTGCCGAACCTGGCGTTAGGGGTGGGAAATGTTCAGTGCGCAAGGTTTTACATTACGAAATTGCAAACTAATGTGCGTTTGACACAAGCGCCGCCTTATCACCAGCCAAAAATAGAGCCCAATTTCCTCATACTTTTTTTTGCTACAATATGGAATGAGTATTATGTTGTTTGTTTGTCTTGAAGTCGTGATGACATTTGATTACATTTCCTCAAGAATGTGTTCGTAAAATAACACCATATTACCCATATCAAGGATACACTGATAACGACGTGTTTCTCCTTTCCTTCAGGTCTCAGTATTTCTGAAAATGTTAAATTCTCATTTTGATTTAGCTTAGGTATTTTCCCTTAGGCTTTCAAGTGCTTTGATTTTTGACATTAAGAATGAGGTGCTGATTCACTTGGAAAAGGGAAGACAGAGCTCCTACCATATGGTAGTTTGCAGCCATGGATAAGATACCGAAATATAAATAGGCCACAAAATAAGTTTTGTGGCCCATTTCTGAACATATGTCTTCTTTGTAATGCAGAGATAAATCACTGTGTTAGCTAGTTAGTGATGGAGATGCAACATTAGACACAGGTCAGATCCTGACCAGTTGACTGTCTCTTCCAGCTGGGTTGGCTCTGGGCCTCTGCTAAACAGATAGATTAAATGTAACACTCCCCTGCGGTAGGAACGTCCACCCACCAACACACTCACTAACTCTTGTCAGTCTTTTACAAACATTGGCATATATGGGGCTAGGAGGGTGTGCTAGCTTTTCATTTCAAGCAGTAGTGAGCTACTCCTCTAACCTGGTCCCAGATCTGTATGTGCTGTTTGGCAAGGCATTGACTATAGCAGTTGAATATGCTAAATAAACAGATCTGCGGCCAGGCGTGTACTTCTCAGCACCTCTGGGGCAGTATGCTGTCTCTATATCACTGCCAAGAACTGCCATTGTATACCTACTGCTACATAAATACATGGAATAAAGTGTAATAGGTGTCCGAGTCATCTTGATACACATCCACTGTCCTACAAAATGACATTGACTAAATGGAGGAGTTTTGAAATACTCACGTGCTGTTAGGTCAATCAATGAACTGAGTTGAAGCTCTGTGTGTCAGAAGTTTGTTCATTGAAGCACACAGAACGTAATAACATTACATTGTTTGACAATGTTTTACATAAGGGTGGGCAAACATTTCTATTGGGCATCATCCCTTGACAATAAGATACATTAAGATGTGACTGTTTATCTCTCACCGACACTTAACTGATACTTTTTCATTCTGCTGAACTTGCTTTTAGCCAAGACGCCTTCACCATTATCCAGAGAGAGGTTTGAGTGTGTGTGTATATATATATGTCTGCTGACATGGGTTATCTAAGTCCTGTGGGCCTGTAGAGCTGCTCTACTAGCCTACTGAGTGTGTGTTAAGCGTCTGTCTGTCTGTCTGTCTGTGTCTGTCTGTGTCTGTCTCATGCTGTGAGTGTGACATCCACCCAACACACCCTGTATTCAGCATCCAGGGCTAAAACACTATGCTGGAGTATTCTTCCTGATAGGCATAATGACTGACCGTTGAGTGCAGCAGTGTGTGTATCTAATGAGCCTAATCTGGACCACAAAGACCCTTACACTGTATAATTTATAGAATATGTCTTTCACTATGCAGAATTCAGTCTCTTTCACTCAGACTGTAGATTTCAGTCTCTCTCACTGAGTGTGAAGCAGCATTGACTGACAGTTTCTATACAGCAGGTCTCCGTGCTGTAGTGTGCTACAGGTTGTTTACGTTAGAGGGAAAGACATGTCTTAATACTTACAGAGAGAGCTTGGGACGGTTTCTCCAAAGTACTCCTGCTGAATGGAGAATCTCCATTGAAAGTACTTTTCAGTCCAGGACATTGAGTATAATCTGTGTCCAGGAATCAGAGTCCTAAAGTTTTGACTCCTCACTGCCCTTCACACTTAAAAGACGCTGTCTGAATTCCGATCATTGTAATCATTGCAACACCCATGGCTTTATTACCCTGTTATCTGTATCTGTACCTGTAAAAAGGAGTAGAATCCATCCCTTTGGAGGTTGGAACGGCCCTGACACTCCCACACTCCTAGTTGTATGAGTCAGGTCAAACAGAAGATAGAGGATAGCCCCATATCCTGTCTGTGTTCCAAATGGCACCCTAATCCCTACATTGTGCATTACTTTTGACCGAGCCTATGGGCTCCCAGCTGAATGAGTCATATCAAACAGAGGATAGGGGATAGCCCTAGATCCTATCTCTCCTATCCAGCAAGCCTACGTCCCATAGGCGCTGCGGCTGGGGCATACCCACCCGTACACACATGTAGTGTGATGGGGTGAGTCACTCATTGGGCAGACCACACTGGATGCTATGGCTAGTATCCAGCGGGAGGGAGAGGGACTCCCACCCTTGGAACCAACAATGTTTGTGTACCTCATTGCCCAGACAACACTGCAGCAGGATGAATGAATGACTGACTGGAGGGAGACACCTCCGTATTAATTCAGTTTGGAGCACGTCCAACATACCTTATTCTATACAGCATACTGTACATGGTACATCCACCCTGACCCCTCTCAGTTTCAACATGAGAGAAATTATAATGTCTAAGGAATTATATCCAGATAGATGAATAAATGCATGTGTTGTTCATGGTATTCAGGATAAACAAACAATGTGTCATGAAATCACTTATTTTAAAGTACACAAAGTGAGTAACTTACAAGTGGCTTTCCTGCTGCGTAAATACGCACCGCGTCTTCTAAGGATATCAGGAATCCTAGCCGTCGGACACTCCCTGACGTAGCGACGCACGGATGGGCGTTGTTCTTCCATAATGAGATACTTTATAACTGCAGCGCTGCCACTGACGTCAATCTAGCCAGAAGGACTTGTGACCGGTGGACTACAGTTTTTAGACTCTTTGGGAAACTTGCTTTTTGCGATTTTCGGCTGAAAACCATTTTTGTGATATTATAGTCACTCCGCAGTCGCATTAAGTAAGTTGACTTTTCTTCCAATTGTGGTTATTTATTCGCTAGATTAATGCGCATGGAATATGTGGCACGCACGAAGCACCAACACCAAGCGGGCTTTCAGGGGAGCGGCTTGGTTTATTTTTCTAGTACCTATAACACCTATAACGTGGTTGACAGATGTTTGTCTTTATTTTACTTATCGACTATCAGTGGATCGACGTACAATAACCTTTTCCGTTATATTATGTGACTTTGTTTTAAAATTTTTGCTACATAGTTGGAGTAGAATTGTTTGTTTATAATTCATGCGCACTTAATGATAATATGGATGCAACCTAGGTCCAAATGGATCTGCGGTGTTGTGTGAAAGGTGGTCTGTTCTTAGCTAGACTGCCTTTTTTTTTATACATTTTTAGTAAGGACAGGCTACACTAAAAATTGTGTAGTTAGTATGCACATATCTTCAGCTTATTACAAGTTGAATATAAGGAGGCCATTAACATTGTCTTTTTTAGAACTCTGCTGATAAAGTTTTTTGGAGTAGGCGCTGTTCTGAGTTCAGAACGGGTACTGCAAATCCTGCAGTGACACACCCATGTCCCAGTCCCACAGAACTGGAGAGCGACTGAGACATTCACAAACTAACGGTGTCCCTTTTACCATTTAGCTTCTTCTGGCAAGATGCTGCTCCTTCTACTGGGAATTGTCATCCTGCACGCCGCAGCCCTAGTCCTCCTGTTTGTGTCAACAATTGTCAGCGTAAGTAAACCATCGCTATCAATGAATGATCTGATAAAGCAATGTATTACTGATATCTCATTTCTGGTAATCATTCCAAACAGAGAGAAATGTTTTATACATATAAAAATCAGTAGTTTGTTTTAAAGCATTGACATCTCTGCTATCTGTAAAGGTGTTTTCTATCAGGCTGCAGTGTTCTCTTGTTAATAGCAATACTGTGTTGTTTATCCTCTAGGCCTGGACAACAGGGTCCACTAGCAGCTCAGACCTCTGGAATAACTGCTCTACAATCAATGGAGGATACCACTGTGACCCAGCCGACACTGGAGGTAGGATGCAGTACAGACTGACTTTGTACATCTGATGCTGTGGCTTGTTATGTTTTTTTCATTCTGCATGATGCTGATGATGCCTCCTCTTGTCCAATAGTAAACTTATTTTGAAAGGATATACTGTAGACATGTATTTCTTGACCCTGTAAATTGAGTAGTCTGTTTGTGCATTCAATTCTTCTGAGGTGTGTCTTGAGAATAAGTTTTAAGTACTGTTGGTTGACTGAAAGATCAGTAGACAGTAAGACATGGGAAGACCTGAACTGTGATTAACTATAACTGGCTTAAGCCCACCCATTCACTCTCTAGTTTACCGTGCCCCTGAAGGGCGTGTCAGGCGCCACTGTGACTCTACTGCCATCAAGGGGTGAGGATGTGAACCTAGAGTTTGCACTGTTCATAGGCCTCCTCTGTATAAATAGTCATGGTGTGATGTCCATATTCAGGCTGCATGTTTGGGAGGCTATAGTGGTGGGATGAAGGTTTAGGGTGGGACTTTGTAGGAAAAATCAAGTGTTAGATCTGGGGAGGTGTGTGTGGCAGACAGGGAGGCCTTGGACCACCCCATGTAGGACATAGTGTGCTGACAACCCTGGTCACGCCCATGTATCAGATTGTGTGTACAGCGAGATCATTAACAAAACGAGAGATCTAGCAGCCGTGATTGTCTGAGACATATTTAGACCAAAGCCAACAGTGGTTGGAGGGTAAGACTGCAAAAAGATTGCAACTAGACCATATTAAACGAAGTTATGAATGTGCATTACATGACAAAGTATGTGGACACCTGTTTGTCTAAGATCTCATTCCAAAATCATGGGAATTAATATGCTGTATGGACCTTGCTTTGTGCATTGTCATGAAATGGCAAAGGGCCTTCCCCAAACTGTTGCCACAAAGTTGGAAGCTCAGAATTGACTAGAATGTCATTGTATGCTGCAGCTTTACGATTTCCCTTCATTGGAACGAAGGGGCCTAGCCCGAACCATGAAAAACAGCCCCAGACCATTATTCCTCCTCCACCAAACTTTGCAGTTGGCACAATGCATTCGGGTAGGTAGTGTTCTCCTGGCATCCACCAAACCCAGATTTGTCTGTCGGACTGCCAGATGGTGAAGCGTGATTCATCACTCCAGAGAACATGTTTCCACTGCTCCAGAGTCCAATGATGGCGAGCTGATGCTTGGCATGGTGATCTTAGGCTTGTGTGCGCGGCTGTTCAGCCATGGAAACTCATTTCATAAAGCTCCCGACGAACAATTCTTGTGCTGACGTTGCTTCCAGAGGCAGTTTGGAACTCGATAGTAAGTGTTGCAACTGAGGACAGAATATTTTTACACACTACGTGTAATAACAGCACTTACATTTGACTGGGTCCGCTCTAGTAGGGCAGAAATATTCCTGTGCCACTTTGAAAGTCACTGAGCTCTTCAGTAAGGACATTCTACTGACAATGTTTTCCTATGGAGATTGCACGGTTGTGTGCTCGATTTTTTTATACACCCGTCAGCAACAGGTGTGGCTGAAATAGCCAAATCCACTAATTTGAAGAGGTGTCCTCATACACACAAGTATTTGCAATAGAATATCTTACAATTTCCAGAAATTCTAGAGGCACTGTAATACTATAGAACTTGTGTTCAATTGCCTTAGAGACCCAGTACAACAGTGCTAACTGCAGTAGCCTCGAGCCCATCAGGCCGTAGCTAGCTGCCTGGTGATGTCATGTGTCTAGAATGTGCGGGTGGGTCTTGGGCCCCGGTGTGTGTTGTCAATGAGACAGGCAGTAGAGCCAACAGCAGGCTGAAGCCAACATGCTCACTTTTTCTCTCTCTCTCTCTCCTCCTCTGCCAGGTGGATTCATGGAACAGCTTGTTTGTTTGATTTGCCTTCATTACACCACTGATTGACGCACTGTGTTTGTATAAGGAGGCACGTGTGTTTGTGTTCTGTGAGGAGGGAGGGATCGAGGGGAAGATAGTGGAGTCTGTACTCAAGTGCACGGGGCCCGGCCCAGTCAATCAGTAGTGCTCAAAGGCCCCTGGAGTGCTTTACTGAGAAATCCGTACAGCTGGCATGCCTGAGCTGGGAGAGATAAACATGAGGACAGAGCATACTGAGTAACATGAGGCTCAGTATACTGAGAGGGCGGGCTGGTGGTGGCGGCACGAGCGAAGGTCACACCCACTGGGTGGCCTTTTATTTTTAATTTTGCTATTAGGAGTTAAGTTATGTAGTTATGCGTAGTTTATATTCCACATGGGGATTGGTTTGTTTTGTCCATCTTGTTTGTACTTGACCTGCCTTTGCCCCTGAAATGGGAATCCAGTCTTAGTTTGTATGACAAATTAGAGTTGAGCAAAGTCCACACTAGGGATGCGCCTTACTGTATGTTAGTTATTACATGTCATGGACACACAACAGCTGGTATGATCTCTACTGTAGCTACAAGCTGGCACATTAATCTTTTATATGAAGCTTCGATAGTCAGGACTCAACAAAACCAGAACAACTCTTAATTTTCCTGTTTTTGACTTTTCTGTAAAATCTTTGTCTGTATTTTTTGTCTATTTTTCTATACATTCTAGAGTAGAGACTCCAGTATAACATATTGTTGTACAGGTATACCCATGGCGCATATAATGGCAATACCTGTAGACACAAGCACAACGAGCGTTATTACGGTAGATATTCTGGCCCCAGAGGACCACATCTCACACCAGAAAATCCCCCATGCCACAACATCACAGCCTTCTGGTACCAGACAGGCAGCCCTGAAGAGAACATGTCTGTTTATCAACAGTATCGATGGAGATATTTATAGAACCCTAATATAGAGCAGAACAACCAAGGATAATGTAACCTATCATGTTTAGGCCTATACATGGAGTTATTGCATGTCATTACATATACATTCCAGTATTCTCGTTATGAGAGCTGTTTGTATTGGTTTTGTGTAATGCTTTCGTGGATATAAATAGTGTTTGTCATATTGCTGTACAGTGGATGGGTTCGATAATAGTGTTGGCAATTTCCTCTGCCATATCTCCTATCTAGTGTGCTCTGCTCTGGGGTGAGTGCAGCATGGGGACAGACATAATTGTCGTTCTGGGTAACCTGACTCTTTGATGGCCTCATCGAATCCATTAAACCCTGTTGTCATTTCCCCAAACCTCTCCTGAAAAGATGTATTAGTTTCCTGGAAAACTACAGGTGCATCATGGGAGATCTACCAATGATGTCAACTGAAGAAACTTATGAATTAGTAATGTGTTTGCAGACTGAGTACTTTTTCTGGTGATGTTTGTTTGTGTAGTCACGCAAGGTCGCCACAAAGCCAACTGTCTCCTTACTTCAACATTATTTACACATCTACTTCTTAGCTGCCGTCATTCATTCAGGTTTCTTAACCAATTTAGTGATGCTAAAGCAGTCTGAGCAGGGCCTCAAACCATTGGCTTTGTGATTTAATGAAATACCTGTAAAAACAAGCATGCACTGTAAGTTTTGTACCTGACAGACTCAAATTCTGAGACCTGCAGGATGCATGGTATATACTGAGACTGGAACCTTCTCTTCCTACTTGACTAAGGTCCAGTGTCTTTAGTATCCTATGGGAGCATGCAGATCTGTTTGGCTCTGTAGAACAAAAACAAATTGTGGGGGGGGGGGGGGGGGGGGGGGTAGCATTAGCCACCAAAAGAGGACTGTAGCAGACGCAGCTAAACATGAGATGAGAGAGATGTGTGAGGAACGGCTTCAGATAGAGGGATAGCTGGCTTAGGAAACCTGAGAGTGGATGCAGGTTGCATGCATGACCCTCAGACAAGAAATAGACCCCCTTGGAAGTCCAGGCATTCCAGACGTAGATGGTGCTGTGGTTGTAGCGCTAACACACAGATTGGTGGGGGCAACAACCACAGCACTAACACACAGATTGGTGGGGGCAACGTCTCAAAGTCCCTGGCTGTCAATACAGGTTACTAGAATGGGTTAACAGGGCTTTCTGTACTGTAGTAAGCTGGCCTTGGAGCAGTGGTCGGTAGCCAGAGGATCAATATGTAACACAAAGTGTTAGGGGCCTGTGTGTATTACTGAGTACGCTACAATGCTTTCAGGAACAGAATATCTATGTAGGTACCATTATTGTAAATCCATTAAGGATTCCAGGTAACTAAACAAGACTCATTCCGTGTCTGGCCAGACCAATATTTAGCTGATTTAACAATTTGAGTTTCATTCTCATTAAAAGTGGTTGCTTTAGTGTGGCGACCTCGGCATGATTAGTTTACCATGTTGTGTATAAAAAGTGAAGTTGATTTCTAGAAGTGAGTCTTATGGGTCTATGTACTGTATAGCCATGTATCCTGTGTGGTCCTCTGTAGCTCAGTTGGTACAGCATGTCTCTTGCAACACCAGGATAGTGGGTTTGGGACCAACCATAATAAGAAAATTGGATAGAATCATCTGCTAAATGGCATATTATTTTCTATAATTGACTGACAAGCTCCCTCTCTTCCCTACAGAGTGGATCCAGGCAGTGCAGGCCCTGATGATCCTGTCCATCATCTTCAGCTTCATCTCTCTCTTCCTGTTCTTCTGTCAGCTCTTCACCCTCCAGAAGGGAGGACGCTTCTTTGTCACTGGAGTCTTCCAGATCCTCGCCAGTGAGTAGCCATTTTTGTCATCCAGGAAAAAAAAACTGAAACGGACACATTCAGAAGTTTACACTACACTCTTCGAAGTATATGTGCCTGGAAGAACCTTTTGGGTTGCCACACCTGCGGAACCTTTCCACTTGAAACATATTCCTCAAGCAACCCCTCTGAAAAGGTTATTTGAGGAACCCATGTGTAAATGTTCAAACCAGAACCTTTACGTGATTAGAGGGGTTCAATTTTTAACCTTTTATTGTAGAGGTGACAGCCTATCAGATTGAGGTGAGGCTTATTGGAGGCATAGCTTTCAGATAATTATTTTTGTTCACACTTTAGCATAAATGTCACTCCTGTTCAAATTTGTACACCGCAAATCAAAATGTTCCCCGATCATATTAGAATATGTCATATGCATTCATCATTGCTGATTACATATAGTGGTAACTATTTGAACTTTGGAATTTTTATATGCTCTTGAAGGACTCAAACTCCTCTGTTAGCTTGATTGAAACTACAGAACCATCAGTGTTCAACCTTAGCATGCAATGACAATAGAACAGATGAGCTGGAATGACATTTACTCTTAACGGGTGACTAAGATATATTTTACAGCCACACCTCTACTCCAGGGTCCCTCCATGAACCCGTTGCTACAATAGGGGTTTATCCATTGTTTATTGTGTTCCGTGCCCTTTGGCTATGGATAGACACTTCTTCTAGTCTATTGTGTCAAAGGGCTGCCAATGTCAAACCTCCCAGGTTGGCACTGTAGACTGTGCCAGTGGGCACAGAGACGATCACACAAGTGGAAATGTCAAGACCGGCAATGTAGGGGGTGAACAACAAAACATCAACAAAGAGACAATGCCATGATATGCCAGTTCACAGTGGGCTGGGGAACTTGGAAGTAGACTAAGGTTCTAGATGAGGAAGTGAGAGGCCTGTTTATGGTTAAATAGCCACCATCTCCCCCAATGCTGCCCAGCAGGGTTCATAGTAGGACACATTAAATAAAGCACAGATTGTGATGACATGACACACAATTTGATCTTCAGGTTCAAATGGAATTGACTGTATTGTATGTAAACATTTCCTCTCATCCTTTCCAGGTCTGTTTGTGATGAGTGGAGCAGTGATCTACACAGTGATGAGTCCGAACTGGGTGCCAGTATCAGAGGCCTTCGGTTGGGCTTATATCCTGGCCTGGGTGGCCTTCCCTCTGGCCCTGATCAGCGGACTCATCTACGTCATCTTGAGAAAACGGGAATGAGGCCCATGTCCCCTAACCTCCACCCCGCCCTCAGCATTAACAATCACCCTAGGAGACTAAACTCAAAAGCCTGAGGACCTGTATACCTCACTGGGTCACAAGGCTGCTTCACCTAGGTCTGCACCGCACCCTAGGGGTAACACCAAAAACACAACCACCAAAAATGACATAATGAAACAACCAATACTGTCAAATGTATATACTGTAGTATCTATGGTTTAAAACCTATTTATAACACATTTTACGTGTATGTACATAGTATTGTCGTGTTGCTCCGTTGACAAAAATATTGGTATGAGCTTCATTTTAGCTGATAAAGTGCCTAAATATTTGTTTGTAATTATGAAATAATTAGATGCTGTTTGTTTCTCTATGTAACCCACCAAAAAATTAAGAATAAAAAAGTTTTGAACTATTTTAACCAAAGTGCATGTATAAAATATAGAGCTAGAAAGAATGTGTAACTGAGCTTGCTTTACAAAAACTAAAAGTGGTAACATCCAAATGATGGTGGTTAAAGGGATTCTCCAGTACTTTTTTATACTTTTTAGCCAGTAGTTTTAAAAGTAGAGCTCACGATCCAAAAGTGGCCCCCGAAAATTGCGTACTACGACACGTGCCCAATGTCACTGCTTCCGCTCATGCTCTGCTGTGTGCGCATCATGTGCCTCTTCCTAGTTTTCACAAATATGGTGAGGAGCTGAAGCTCATTGGTTGAACTCAAATTGCTAGGGGGCTGGCTCAAATGGGAGAAATTGTAGGAAAAATGGCGACGCACAGCTTCAAGAAAAAGTTGCTTTCAAACTAGGGATTTCGTGGCTAATTGAGGTAAGACAGTAATTCTGAACTACACATTGACACATCCAGCCCAACGCGGGTGTTTTAAAACAAATAGGAGCATGTCTTTAACCATTCAAATGTTGGTTTGGTTATTTCTGTTTGTAAAATGTTTCAACATTTATTTTTTCTATTTTTATTTTCAACAAAGATGGTGCTATGTATTTACCATTCCTATTACTGATAGCCATTTTGCAATCATTTACAGTCAAATGACTTGACTTATGCCATGACGTAACTAGGACATCAGGATGAGAAGTAGACTCCATTGTAATGTCCATGTGCCTAACTGCTTATGTGTATAGAGAAGGCAATTCCATTTTGATCTGTCTAAATCAAAGCTTTGAAACGATCAGCTTTGATTGTTCGGCAACAAGGCGTTTGAGTGATGTAGCATTAGTTTATTTTGTTGGAATGCCATTTGGAATGTCAGTATTAGAAGATCCTGCCAATGTTCCTTTTGCATTACTTAAACTGTGTTAGACAAGTTCAAGGATGGAGAATGTGAGCTAAATGAAATTCACGATGACTAAGATCTGTGTCTTTTCTCTCTTTGTTGTAAGGCCATGCCATGTTGATTTGTTGTGTTTGTGTTTTATAGCATATGTACGACCAGTAAACACACTAGAACCTTTCTCCTGGACAGAGTACTGTAACAACTAGTAGGGCATTGTAGCCAGATCCAAATTGATTTTAAGTTTTTATATCTAACATTTTATAGAGCTATTTCAATATTAATGGTAAGCTCTGAGGCAGCCTACTCAAACCTGACCGAGGTAGAATAGAGGACATTACTTTTAGTATTAGCTTTGTCATGTGGGAGAAAATGGACAGTGAGGTTTGCATACAAATGTTCTGTTTCACATACTTGAAGTTTGACAAGCTGCAGTCTCTGCTACCCTGAAGAACGCAATTTCTTTTTTTGGGAAAACATTGTTTAATATCACGTTAATATATCTATGACTATCTAGTATGCAGACTGATTCAATAAAAAACAACCAAATTGGAAACAGCTCCTACCTACGGGATTTCTATATATATTTCAGTACTCATACTGTATGTTGTGTATTCTTCCTCATCACAGAATAAAACTAACACTAACCCCATTAGACCTTTATCCAATACATTGCATAATGTTGAACTCTATAACCATTTAGCCAAATACAATGTTAATAGCTATTGTCTGCCTTGAAGTTATGGTAAACTACTGAAGTGAAAGGTGCAGTACATGAAAGAGTGTAAAGTGGAATCCCTGCAAATGTTAACTGTATCTGGTTGGTCTTAGATAACTGTGTGCTATTAAAGAGAATGCAAATTCTGAGTTCTCCCTCTCTCTATGTCCATGATGTAAAGATACCTGCACTAGGGGCTCGATTCAATCTGTATTGCCGAAGTCCAGCGCTATAGCGCGCTTTAAATTTAAAGGTACTTTCCTATTGAGCCGACATATGCAGCGTTTTACTGTGAATGCAGTCTGTGCGGGAACATTGCCTTTAAATGTGCAGTGCATTCAGAAATTATTCAGACCCCTTGACTTTTTCCACATTTTGTTACGTTACATCCTTACTCTAAAATTGATGAGAAAAATATATATTTTATCCATCTACACACAATACCCCATATTGACAAAGCAAAAACTGAAATTTGACGTTTACATAAGTATTCAGACCCTTTACTCAGTACTTTGTTGAAGCACCTTTGCCATCGACTACAGCCTCGAATCTTCTTGGGTATGACGCTACAAGCTTGGCACAGCTGTATTTGGGGAGTTTCTCCCATTCTTCTCTGCAGATCCTCTCAAGCTCTGTCAGGTTTAATGGGGAGTGTCGCTGCACAGCTATTTTCAGGTCTCTCCAGAGATCTTAGATCGGATTCAAGTCCAGGCTCTGGCTGAGACACTCAAGGACATTCAGAGACTTGTCCTGAAGCCACTTCTGCATTGTCTTGGCTGTGTGCTTAGGATCATTGTCCTGTTGGAAGGTGAACCTTCACCCCACTGAGGTCCTGAGAGCTCTGGAGCAGATTTTTATGAAGGATCTCTCTATACTTTGCTCTGCTCATCTTTCCCTCGATCCTGACTAGTCTTCCAGTCCCTGCCGCTGAAAAACATCCCCGCAACACAATGCTGCCACCACGCTTCACCGTAGGGATGGTGCCAGGTTTCCTCCAGATGTGATGCTTGGCATTCAGGCAAAATAGTTCAATCTTGGTTTCATCAGACTAGAGAATCTTGTTTCTCATGGTCTGAGAGTACTTTAGGGGCCTTTTGGCAAATTCCAAGCGGGCTGTCGTGTCTTTTACTGAGGAGTGGCTTCCGTCTGGCCACTCTACCATAAAGGCCTGATTTGTGAAGTGCTGCAGAGAGAGATGGTTGTGCTTCTGGAAGGTTCTCCCATCTCCACAGAGGAATCTGAAGCTCTGTCAGAGTGACCATCGGGTTCTTCTTCTTCCCTGACCAAGGCCCTTCTCCCCCGATTGCTCAGTTTGGCCAGGTGGCCAGCCCTAGGAAGAGTCTTGGTGGTTCCAAATTTCTTCCATTTAAGATTTATGTTGGCCACTGTGTTCTTGGGGACCTCCAATGCTGCAGAAATTGTTTGGTACCATTCCCCAGATCTGTGCCTCGACACAGTCCTGTCTCTGAGCTCCACGGACAATTCCTTTGACTTCATGGCTTGGTTTTTGCTCTGACATGCACTGTCAGCTGTGGGACCTTATATAGACAGGTGTGTGCCTTTTCAAATCATGTCCAATACATTTCATTTACCACAGGGGGACTCCAATCAAGTTGTAGAAACATCTCAAGGCTGATCAATGGAAACAGGATGCACCTGAGCTCAATTTAGAGTCTCATAGCAAAGGGTCTGAATACTTATGTAAATAAGGTATTTCAGTTGTTTTGTTTTTTTTGCAAACATTTCTAAAAACCTGTGTTCACTTTGTCATAATGGAGTATTTTGTGTCGATTGATTAGTAAAAATTGTATTTAATACATTTTAGAATAAGGCTGTAACATAACCAAAATGTGGAAAAAGTCAAGGGCCTGAATACCTTCTGAATGCACTGTATATTGCGCTGTAGCGCAGGTCTTCAGCACTACGGATTGAATCCAGCCCTAGCTCTGCATTCACAGACATACATTTTCTGTACATCTCCTTATTTAACATGTATTTCATACAGTATGTGCTTCATGTCACTGGTTTAAACACACCTTCTGTGCCCATTACGGGGCAGTCTGTCTGTAGCATGTGGGCTACTGTAACTTAAGGTACCTGGTGTGACTGCAGCAGCAGCTATGTGACTAGTGTTTGACATGGTGGTACTAAGGCATGATGGGCGACCCGGCGATGCAGTCTTCCTTGGCATGCAGCTAGTGTTTCTCTATCAGCAACCTGTCAAGAGAACCATCGCGCTCTCCCAGAAGCTTGACTGATGCGTAAAACCCGCAAATTCAGACAAACAAAAAGGTATACTGGGTTCACAATCAAAAAGATATCGCATAAAGCTTATTTCATTATTATTATTTTTTTATTCACTGGATCAGAGATAGCGTGCACAGACGTTTTGGCTTTACAGCTTTACAAACTGAAGAAGGCTGTAAAGCCGAAATGTCTGTGTACGCTATCCCTGATGCAGTGAAAATCATTTTTAAAAAGTGAATAAGGAAGTAAGCATTATGCTACATCCTTTTGAGTGCGAACCCATTACAGCTTTTTGTTTGTCTGTCAGCAAACTGCCCAGTGAGAGAGAGAGAGACAAGAGGACTCAGATAAGATACAGTATGATCACTGTTGACGAGAATTTGTCCATCTTAAACTCTAGGTGAGAATTAGCTACAGTATGTAGCTACAATCTTTCATATGGTCCTGCCAAAAACATACAATCTTGTGAGAGAGAAACAAGCTGAGCTGTCAGGAGTAAAATAAGATCTAAACAGACAGATGTAGGATCTTCATTTGTTCACCCTTCAGTTGCATGAAATTTCTTGCACAGCAGGAAATGCAAATGTGTAGTGTATTCAAGGTTTACAAATGCTTCTAAAGTTTGTAGTTTCGGCTTTAAAATGTCAATGTCTACATTCGTTATTCATTATAATCCACACAATAATTCAAATTTCTTGTTGCTGCAATATTATTTTCCTGCTGTGAGAAACTGGTCAATTTAAGATCCTACATCTGTCTGTATTCCGTATAGCTGCCCAAACCACTGTCCTTTTCATGTGTATTTAGACAGGCATTAGCTAACTGTTGTACAAGGGTTCAGTTAGAAGATAAGTTCCTCTAATGAAGACTGCACCTTCATGTATTGCTGTCTGTACAGCTTCACAGAATGCCATGTTCTGAGCTAAACTCAAATTACTTTTGATGTGACTAATACTAAACTCGTCAATAAAGGACGTTTCTTACCACCTCCTCTTTTTGCAGCCTTGTGGACAAGGCTAAATATTTCTGCATAGTTTTTAAAAAATCCCTTTTTTTATTAACAACATTCTGTTTGAGTATCTAGACTTCCAACTAGGGTTGCAAAATGTCTGGTGACTTTCCACAAATTCCTAGATTTACTCCTTATTCCCTCCTAATTCCAGAAGTCCCCCCAACTCGGATTTCTGGAAAACCTGGGGATATTGGTTAAGTTACCAGAATTTTGCAACCCTACTTAAGACATACAGTATCACAATCCCATCTTTAGAACAGAGGCACTTCTCGTTCACGAATGAAATTGTCAGTTCAGAACCAGCTCACTTTTGTAGATCTATGTCATGTTTGAAAGCGAAGTGATGACGGGTGAGTTTCCAACCATGAAAGAGGACACCTGGAGACATCTTGGATTCCTGCTGGAGGCCTGGGAGGTCACTCTGCCAAACTGCCTCCCCTCATACTTCACATAGCTGTGGGTAAAACAAGGACACTGGGCTGTCTCACTGTGTGTTGGCATCCAGCACAAGAAGCTGCTGCCTGTCTACCCAGATCTCTTTTTATACACACTGGCGAAGAAGAAGATGATGATGCCTGTGCACTTCATGGCAGCTTGAGTACTTTTAAACACTAAACATTATGCAATTAAAGTATGTCTTGCCAGTGACGTAGAGGAAACACATATAGGGGTCTATTCAATCTCTACTGCTGAAGCCTTCAGAAATGATTCCCCTTGACTAATTCCACATTTTGTTGTTACAGCCTGAATTCAAAATAGATTACATAGATATGTATTTCTTAACCATCTACACATAATGACAAAGTGAAAACATGTTTTTAGACATTTTTGCAGATGAAATAAAGAAATATCTCATTTACATAAGTATTCACACCCCTGAGTCAATACTTGTTAGAATCACCTTTGGCAGTGATTACAGCTGGGAGTCTTTCTGGGTAAGTCTCTATGAGTTTTGCACATCTGGATTTGACAATTATTTGCACATTATTCTTTAAAAAATACTTCAAGATCTGTCAAGTTGGTTGTTGATCATTGCTAGACAGCCAATTTCAAGTCTTGCCATAGATTTTCAAGACGATTTAAGTCAAAACTGTAACTAGCGCGCTCAGGAACATTCAATGTCGTCTTGGTGATTAACTCCAGTGTTGACTTGGCCTTGTGTTTTAGGTTATTGTCCTGCTGAAAGGTGAATTTGTCTCCCGGTGTCTGTTGGAAACCAGACATGAATCAGGTTTTCCTCTCAGACTTTACCTGTGCTTAGCTCTATTCTGTTTCTTTTTAGCCTATAAAAACTCCCTAGTCCTTGAAGAAGAAAATATGAAGAGCGGTACTTTGTATTCAGGACATTTTTGCAGTTTTACTAGTGCTTTATTGCAAATAGGATGCGTGTTTTGGAATATTTGTATTCTGTACAGGCTTCCTTTTTTTACTTTGTAATTTAGGTTAGTATTGTGGAGTAACTACAAAGTTGTTGATCCATCCTCAGTTCTCCTATCACAGCCATTAAACTGTTTTAAAGTCTCCATTGGCCTCATGGTAAATCCCTGAGCAGTTTCCTTCCTCTCTGGCAACTGAGTTAGGAAGGTCTGCTTTTTTTTCTTTTTTCTAAACCTACCAATAGGTGCCATTCTTTGATGTATGTGTGGGGGACAGAGATGAGTTATTCATTCAAAAATCATCTTAAACGCTATTATTGCACATATGGTGTCCATTCAACTTATCATATGACTTGTTAAGCTACATTTTACTCCTGAAATATTTAGTCTTGCCATTACAAAGGGGTTGAAAATCCCAAAAACATCATTCCACTTTGACATTATGGGTTATTGTGTGTAGGCCAGTGACACAAAATCTGTAACACAACAAAATGTGGAAAAAGTAAAGTGGGTGTCAATACTTTATTTTCTTGTTTGCTCATGGCCTTATATAGCTTGTTGAGTGCGGTCTTAGTGCAAGCATCGGTTTGTGCTGGTAAATAGACGGCTACGAATAACATAGATGAAAACTCTCTAGGTAGATAGTGTGGTCTACAGCTTATCATGAGGTATTCTACCTCAGACGGGCAATACCTAGAGACTTCTTTAATATTAGACTTCTTTAATATCGCACACCAGCAGTTATTGACAAATAGACACACACACCAACACACCTCGTCTTACCAGACGTAGCTGCTCTATCCTGCCGATGCACGGAAAACCCAGCCAGCTCTATATTATCCATGTCGTTGTTCAGCCACGACTCGGTGAAACATAAGATATTACAGTTTCTAATGTCCCGTTTGTAGGATAGTCTCAACCGTAGAGCATGGAGTTTGTTGTCCAGTGATTGCACGTTGACCACTAAAACCGATGGTAATGTTGATTTACTCACTCGCCTATGAATCCTAACAAGACACTCCAACCTTCTCCCTCGGTATCTCCGTCTTTTCTTCACGCTAATGACGGACATTTGGGCCTGTTCTCCAGAAACCAGTATATCCTACGCGTCGGACTCATTAAAGAAAACTTCTTCCCCCAGTTTGAGTTGAGTAATCGCTGTTCTGATGTCCAGAAGCTATTTTCAGTCATAAGAGACGGCAGCAGCAACTTTAGGTACAAAATAAGTTTCAAACAATGCAAAAAAAATAACAAAATAGCACAGTTGATTAGGAACCTGTAAAACGGCAGACATCCCCTCCGGCGCCATTATGAGTTAAGTACTTCTCTGATGAGGAGACAATACTTCTCAAGTACTGGGGGAAATGCTTTCTCGCCACACATTTTTTGGTGGCTGTTTAACATTCTAATGTTCAAAATTCTTATACACATTTCATCCGCCATGTGTTTTAATCTGTGGGGTGTCTGTGAATGGATTGGTGTTTTTAATTCACAGGATATCTTTTCATCTTTTGTTTAGTTTTTTTGTAATTCACAGTATCGCTTCCCTCTCTGTGTTTCTATCCAGTTTCCAGCACGTGACCCTCCCCCAAACACACCATGGATTACAATTTCCCCCTGCAGAACGACTCCCATTCATAAATCGACGTCTCTCACCCGCTGTATACATCAGCACTGGGATTTCTGACAACAGAGCTCTGCACTCTGACAAAAAAACGAAGCAAAAAAATGTCCGCCACGGCTGGTGTTTTCGCATACATTGTTATTTTTTCAAAGTGCTCCATTGAAAACCATTAATGTGTGAATGTTATCCTTTCATTCAAATGTGCTCGGTCAGCTGAAAATGACTGTATATGGCTGGCAGCTAAGAACCAGAACACCTGTGTTGTAAGGGCCTCTTGAACCATTCCAGTAGATATACAAATGACTATATGTCTGCAGAAAGTTTCTGTCTGGATTGTAACAAATCAATGACTCTAACGACTATTGCCTCTTAGGCCATCACCCATCAAAATAGTTAAAGGGTGTTTTGATTGTGATGCACTTCTCCTTTCCTCCTTTTGGCTCAGCGGTACCTGTTACTCTCAGAGTAACATGTCACTTTGCTGAGGATAAAAAGACTGTGGTTCTCTTACTCTCCAGCTGATTGTGTGTATATTTGTTATTTGTGAAACAGGGGTGTAGCAAAGCAAAGCCCACTTACTTCCTACCATCCTGTATGGTCCAGTCCAGAGCAACACGTTCACGTGATTGGGTGATGAGACACACACACACACACACAGCCAGGTGAGTCATCATGGGAACGGTGGGATTAAGACGTGGGCCGATCAAAACAAACACAGGCTGGGCATGGAGCGTCGCCAGGGGAACTGAAACAGACCACATGTACCTAACACTTACAGTGCCTATAGAAAGTCCACACCTCTTGAACCCTTTTCACATTTTAATGGTCTAATACTAGAAGTTGAGTAATTGTTGAAACAATAAAGCAGAATCACATGAAAACCTTGGATTTGTCTGGCAAAGTGCCTGTGCGCTCCAAAAATAACAAGCTGGGTTTTCTACATGAGATGGAAAAAGAAATCTATTCAAATTAGATAATTCTACACTAGCGAGCAAAGGCTGAAGCCGCTGGTTGCAGGCTGCTTAGAGCCATACAGAGCTAGAGTGTTTTTAGTCAATGACAGTGTGTGAGAAAAAACATGGGGTAGTTTAGTGGTTGGGCTAGACTGTATTCACTCCCATGTACACACTAACACTTATCAATTGTTAAGACGTTGAATATCTTCCAGGTTGTTGTCAGTGTTACACTACCTCTACGTAAATTATTTCCCTAAGCCAAGGACACTAAATCCATTAAACTTTAGTGCAAACCACAGGCTCCCTCTACTGTCAGAATCATAGAATATGGAAAACCCACAGAATGAGCAGGATTTCTTCACATGACAAGAGTCAGTGCCAAACCAAAAACATCCTCTGGTTGTTGGATCACTAAGTGAGAGAAAAGTGAAATACATAATATACAGTGAGTTTGTCATTTTGACTGCTTGGTAGGTTTACAAGTTAATAATTGCGGGGGTTCTAAGCTGACGTATGGAATTGTTTTAAGATGGACATACCATGAATGATTTAGCTATTTGATCTAGAATTTTAGGACCCCTTTAGGTATAAAAGAAAAATACAATACAAATGTTTGATACAATATTGAGTTTGGCCTTTTGAATAACACACTCATAAATGGCAAAAAAAGACAGTAAAACAAAAATCATAAGGAATAAGGTTTTGAAGTGTCTGCCCTATTTCTAGAAGATACAAGAAAGCTCAGGAAATATATATATATATATATATATATATATATATTTGTTACACATATTTAACCCCTTTTTTAGGTAGCACAAAACTGGTTACCTTCAGACAAGTCCCGTGACACTTGTGGGGGTCGCATTAATTTGTAGCCCAAACTGTTCGGACGCTACAAACACAAGTTGGCATATCAACGGTACCAACTTCAGATGAGTCCTGTGGGGCTTGTGGGGGTCGTAGAGCAAAACTAAGACCACCATCCTGTTCATGAGACTCTAATCTTTTTTTTGTAACACAGGCTTCTCTCTTTTCACTTTGTCATTACAGGCCAGTAATATGGAGTGAATGTAATGTTACCGGCAATGACAGGGGAGTTTGTTAGGATCTAAAGAAATATGAAAGGAGCAAAGACCCAGTACAAAGTTAGAGGAAAACTCACCTCAGTCTTCAGAAACCTAACACTGGGATAGGGTTTTATACATTTGTTTATGCCAAAGACACACCAGAATGGCTTTTCAAGAGGTGTTGAATGTTCCTGGGGGGTCTAGTCTCAGTCCTGACTTAAATCTTGTTTGAATACTGCTGTCCATCAATGATTGCCAACCAAATGTTGACAAAAAAATGGATATATGTTGTGCAAAGTTGGTAGAATCTTATTCCAAATTATTCACAGCTGTAACGGCTGCCAAAGGTGCTTCCACCAAGTATTAACTCAGGGGTGGAGGGTGGAGATGTTATTTCGCTACACCCGCAATAACATCTGCTAAATATGTGTATGTGACCAATTTCAATTATGATATTTCAGAATATTTCATTCTTGATTTGTAAAATGTTCTATAACTTTATTTTACTTTGAAAATGGAGAGTAGGTTGTGTAGGTAATAAATATAATTTAATACCTTTTTAGATTTTAAAGCAGCAAAATGTGAAAAAATAAAAGCTTATGGGGGTGTCGACTTTCTATAGGCCCTGTAAGTGTGAAGTACATGTGGTCTGTTTTAGTTCCCCTGGCGACGCTCCAGGCGGATTTACCAGCAAGTGTACTCGAAGCATGTGGGGACCAACTGGCAAGTGTCTTCACTGACATTTTCAACCTCTCCCTGACCGAGTCTGTAATACCACCATAGTCCCTGTGCCCAAGGAAGAGAAGGTAACCCGCCTTAATGATTACCTTTCCCACCTGGACAAAAGGAACACCTATGTGAGAATGTTGTTCATTGTCTACAGCTCAGCGTTCAACACCATAGTGCCCACAAAGCTCATCACTAAACTAAGTACCCTGGGACTAAACACCTCCCTCTGCAACTGGATCCTGGACTTCCTGACGGGCCACCCCCAGGTGGTAAAGGTAGGCAACAACACATCTACCATGCTGATCCTCAACACTGGGGCCTCTCAAGGGTGCGTGCTTAGTTACCTCCTGTACTCCCTGTTCACCCACGACTGTGTGGCCAAACACGATTCCAACACCATCATTAAGTTTGCTGACGACACAACAGTGGTAGGCCTGATTACAGACAACAATGAGACAGCCTATAGGGAGGAGGTTGGAGACCTGGCAGTGTGGGGCCAGAACAACAACCTCTCCCTCAATGTCAGCAAGACAAAGGAGCTGATCGTGGACTACAGGAAAAGGCGGGCCGAACAGGCCCCCATTAACATCGACGTGGCTGTAGTAGAGCGGGTCGAGAGTTTCAAGTTTCTTGATGTCCACATCAAAAAACGATCATGGTCCAAACACACTAAGACAGTCGTGAAGAGGACATGACAACACCTTTTCCCTCTCAGGAGACCGAAAAAATTTGGCATGGGTCCCCAGATCCTCAAAAAGTTATACAGCTGCACCATCGAGAGCATCCTGACCGGTTGCATCACCGCCTGGTATGGCAACTGTTCGGTATCTGACCATAACGTGTTACAGAAGGTAGTGCGTACGGCCCAGTACATCACTGGGGCCAAGCTTCCAGCCATCCATATACTAGACGGTGTCAGAGGAAAGCCCCAAAAATGGTCAAAGACTCCAGTCACCCAAGTCGTAGTCTGTTCTCTCTGCTACAGCACGGCAAGTGGTACCGGAGCACCAAGTCTAGGACCAAAAGGCTCCTTAACAGCTTCGGGGCGGCAGGTAGCCTAGTGGTTAAGAGCGTTTGGCCAGTAACCGAAAGGTTGCTGGATAGAATCCCCAAACCGACAAGGTAAAAATCTGTCATTCTGCCTCTGAGCAAGGCAGTTAATCCACTGTTCCCCGGGCGCCGAAGACATGGATGTCGATTATGGCAGTTTTTTTTTTACTTTAGTTTATTTGGTAAATATTTTCTTAACTCTTTAACTCTTTCTTGAACTGCATTGTTGGTTAAGGGCTTCTATTTCACTGTAAGGTCTACTACACCTGTTGTATTCGGTGCATGTGAGCTTTGCTTTGCTACACCAGTTTCACATGCAGAACATATGTCCACCTCAGGCAACAGAGGCGAGGTTACACAGTAGACCCAAATCAAGGAGCCTAATATGACAAGAAACAGAACTGCTTACATCTGTCATCCAATCACAGTGGAAGGAAAAACATTTGTTTGTAACCGAAACGGTAAGGATGATGCAAACAGACACATTGACGGTACCGGCTTCAGATGACTCCCGTGGGGCAAAACGGAGACAACCATCGCGTTTGTGATAATCTCATCCTCCCATAAGGTGGTCATATTAGTTTGTATGTCAAACAATGCGGACGCGGCTCGAGACATTTTCGCGAGAAGACCGATTTTCAGTATGTTTCATGGTCTGACAAACACTGCTGTAGCTCGGCTCCCTTCCACCGCAGATGCGGAGGGCAGTCATAGGCAGAGATATCTCTAGCTTAAACTGATGGATTGTGATGGTGTTTCTTTGTATTATGTTACTTAAATTGACGCACCGGTGCAACAATAAACTCTTAAGAGGTTTGTACAGGTGACGTTCAAATGACAGTCATGACAGATCCTGGAAACCATATTCATTTCCTTTCATTATTCTAGTCTCTCATTATTCATAGGTAGACGTTTGACGTGGCAAGGAGGTGGCTTTCATTTCACTGAAACAGAAACTGAAACTTAGACACGGGACATATAAAGACCTGTGTTCTAGGAAGCCATCCCATTAAGGTTATTCCCTACTCTGGTTATTAAACGGCTCTGAACTTGTCAATCAAGTCAAACACAAGCAGTCAAAAATGTATGCTAATTATAGTCCAGGCGAAGAAGTTAAATGTAGGATGATGGCCAGGATGATGAACTCGAACGATTCAGGATTGGAACGAGGATATGGAAACGACTACCAGATCACAAAGCGTACATACTTCCAACAGCCAGATTCCTATACTCACTCAGTGAGCACAGAGAGAACCCCACATGTGAGAAACAGGTGAGTCCACAAGGACAATTATTGGGTTGTCATTCTGTTGTTGACCAAGATTATACTTTTGAATGTATAACTGAAGGGGAATACTGATCTGACTTTTATAACATTATTAAAAAATACTAAAACATAATTCCATTATCATGCTCCAACAGGAAGTGGAATGGGGGTTCCAAGACGTTCCAGAAAAGACCATATTCTCGTAAGACAACATTTAAAATCTATTACCAAATCAATGAGAAAACATGTGTACTAACCAACCCCATGTACACTGTTTATTTGTTTTGTAAAGGATGCAACAGCAAATTCACTACAATCTAAAACATTTATCTGAAAACCGACCATGATATAGATTATGCAGTGCCTTCAGAAAGTGTTCACACCCATTGACTTTCTCAAACTTTTGTTGTGTTACAGCCTGGATTTAAAATGGATTCCATTCAGATTTCTTTTGTCACTGACAAACAGTACCTCATAATGTCAAATTGGTAGTGTGTTTTTAGAAAATGTTACACATGAATTAAAAATGAAAAGCTGAAATGTCTTTAGTCAATAGGTATTGTAAAAACTATTGGTTGCTAAATCCGGAGAAATGACGGACGGTAAAAATCTGACTAAAAGGACCACATAAAAACGGTTGGCTGGTGGTATGCTCTCACCAGTCTGAGTGGTCGGCTGTGAATACCCTCACCCGCTATATACAGTGCCTTGCGAAAGTATTCGGCCCCCTTGAACTTTGCGACCTTTTGCCACATTTAAGGCTTCAAACATAAAGATATAAAACTGTATTTTTTTGTTAAGAATCAACAACAAGTGGGACACAATCATGAAGTGAAACGACATTTATTGGATATTTCAAACTTTTTTAACAAATCAAAAACTGAAAAATTGGGCGTGCAAAATTATTCAGCCCCTTTACTTTCAGTGCAGCAAACTCTCTCCAGAAGTTCAGTGAGGATCTCTGAATGATCCAATGTTGTCCTAAATGACTAATGATGATAAATACAATCCACCTGTGTGTAATCAAGTCTCCGTATAAATGCACCTGCACTGTGATAGTCTCAGAGGTCCGTTAAAAGCGCAGAGAACATCATGAAGAACAAGGAACACACCAGGCAGGTCCGAGATACTGTTGTGAAGAAGTTTAAAGCCGGATTTGGATACAAAAAGATTTCCCAAGCTTTAAACATCCCAAGGAGCACTGTGCAAGCGATAATATTGAAATGGAAGGAGTATCAGACCACTGCAAATCTACCAAGACCTGGCCGTCCCTCTAAACTTTCAGCTCATACAAGGAGAAGACTGATCAGAGATGCAGCCAAGAGGCCCATGATCACTCTGGATGAACTGCAGAGATCTACAGCTGAGGTGGGAGACTCTGTCCATAGGACAACAATCAGTCGTATATTGCACAAATCTGGCCTTTATGGAAGAGTGGCAAGAAGAAAGCCATTTCTTAAAGATATCCATAAAAAGTGTCGTTTAAAGTTTGCCACAAGCCACCTGGGAGACACACCAAACATGTGGAAGAAGGTGCTCTGGTCAGATGAAACCAAAATTGAACTTTTTGGCAACAATGCAAAACGTTATGTTTGGCGTAAAAGCAACACAGCTGAACACACCATCCCCACTGTCAAACATGGTGGTGGCAGCATCATGGTTTGGGCCTGCTTTTCTTCAGCAGGGACAGGGAAGATGGTTAAAATTGATGGGAAGATGGATGGAGCCAAATACAGGACCATTCTGGAAGAAAACCTGATGGAGTCTGCAAAAGACCTGAGACTGGGACGGAGATTTGTCTTCCAACAAGACAATGATCCAAAACATAAAGCAAAATCTACAATGGAATGGTTCAAAAATAAACATATCCAGGTGTTAGAATGGCCAAGTCAAAGTCCAGACCTGAATCCAATCGAGAATCTGTGGAAAGAACTGAAAACTGCTGTTCACAAATGCTCTCCATCCAACCTCACTGAGCTCGAGCTGTTTTGCAAGGAGGAATGGGAAAAAATGTCAGTCTCTCGATGTGCAAAACTGATAGAGACATACCCCAAGCGACTTACAGCTGTAATCGCAGAAAAAGGTGGCGCTACAAAGTATTAACTTAAGGGGGCTGAATAATTTTGCACGCCCAAATTTTCAGTTTTTGATTTGTTAAAAAAGTTTGAAATATCCAATAAATGTCGTTCCACTTCATGATTGTGTCCCACTTGTTGTTGATTCTTCACAAAAAAATACAGTTTTATATCTTTATGTTTGAAGCCTGAAATGTGGCAAAAGGTCGCAAAGTTCAAGGGGGCCGAATACTTTCGCAAGGCACTGTACTTATAACTGATTGGTTCTGATTGGTTCAGTCCTCACACACACACACACACACACACACACACACACACACACACACACACACACACACACACACACACACACACACACACACACACACACACACACACACACGTAGACACAGCTGTTTTCATTTGAAGATGTTTATAGGATTTTGGTCATCCGAACGACTTGGAATCTTATTGTTGTGGTTCTATAAAACAAAGATATGCACACACGTAAACAGTATTAGTTAAAAGTTATGACTATGCAATTTACATATCTGTACATGAATAAACGGCAAATGGCATAACACTTGTCTATAAAGGGCTATAAACACAGCATCCCTATAAACATCAATTTAAAACATTCACCTCTTGGAGAGAGAAACAAATTACGTGGATTGACAAAGGGTCAAGATTTATGACACCCTCTCTCTCCAGCCTTGTGTGAGAATTTTATCAGATCTGCCCTGGCGCAACAGGGTCATAAATTACTCTGCGCATGAGCAAGCTCCAAGAAGTGTCTGGGATGACTCTAGAAGCTCGCCCATGGCAGCACAATAAAACACCTTAATAAAGGCCACTATGGAAAACGCTGTGGTAGCGTGTGGATGCAAAAGACAATGTTAACTAATACAACAATTAAACCACTTCTGGAAATGTATTGCAACCAATAAAATAATAACACTTATGACAGTACAGAATTACATACAGTTGAAGTCGGAAGTTTACATACACCTTAGCCAAATACATTTAAACTCAGTTTTCACAATTCCTGACATTTAATCCTAGTAATAATTCCCTGTCTTAGGTCAGTTAGGATCATCACTTTATTTTAAGAATGTGAAATGTCAGAATAATAGTAGAGAGAATAATTTATTTAAACTTTTATTTATTTTATCACATTCCCAGTGGGTCAGAAGTTTACATACACTCAATTAGTATTTGGTAGCATTGCCTTTAAATTGTTTAACTTGGGTCAAAGTTTGTAGGCCTCCTTGCTTGCACACGCTTTTTCAAATCTGTCCACACATTTTCTATAGGATTGAGGTCAGGGCTTTGTGATGGCCAAGCTCGAATACCTTGACTTTGTTGTCCTTAAGCCATTTTGCCACAACTTTGGAAGATGCTTGGGGTCATTGTCCATTTGGAAGACCCATTTTGCAACCAAGCTTTTACTTCCTGACTGATGTCTTGAGATGTTGCTTCAATATATCCACATAATGTCCTCCCTCATGATGCCATCTATTTTGTGAAGTGCATCAGTCATTTTATCATCAGTTTCTCTCAGCCAATCATCAGTCGTTTGTGTAAGTGCTCTGCTTGTTGATTGTCCTTCCCCATAACCGTGCTAAAAGTCTGTGGTCAATTTGTTTACTGTGAAATAGCATTGTATCTGGTCAAACCAGATCCAGCAGGTTTGCAAGCAGAGTAAAACAAAATGAACAAAACTGATGTATCTTTCAGGACCTATTCAGGCCGTCGGTAGATCCACCCAATACAAACATTAAATTAAATTATTGTGTCCTCACTCCTGCCTGCTATTTGAACTATTTGCCGAAAACAATTAACCGATTCTCGGAAGACATTCGCTCTGCTAAACGTCAGCAGGAGGAGAACAATTAACGTTTTGTCCTGAATACAAAGTATTTTGTTTGGGGCAAATGCAATACAACACATTACTGAGTACCAATCCTCATATTTTCAACCGTAATGGTGGCTACATCATGTTATGGGTATGCTTGTAATCGTTAAGGACTGGTGAGTTTTTCAGGATAAAAAAATAAACGTAATGGAGCTATGCACAGGCAAAAACCTATTGGAAAACCTGGTTCAGTCTGCTTTCCACAAGACACTGCGAGATTAATTCACCTTTCAGCAGGATAATAACCTAACATGAATGGCCAAATAAACACAAGTTCCTTACCAAGAAGACAGCAAATGTTCCTGAAGGGCCGAGTAACAGTTTTGACTGAAATTTGTTTAAGAATCTATGGCAAGACCTGGAAATGGGCCTCCCGAGCGGCGCAGCGGTCTAAGGCACTGCATCGCAATGTTGCAGCGTTACTACGGGGTTTGATCCCATGCTGTGTCATTACTGTTCGTGACTGCATAAGCGGCACACAATTGGCCCAATGTCTTCCGGGTTAGGGGAGGGTTTGGCCAGGCTTTACTTGGCTCATCGCGCTCTAGCAACTCCTTGTGGCAGACCGGGTGCCTGCAGGCTGACTTCGGTCAAGTTGAACGTTGTTTCCTACGACACATTGGTGCAGCTGGTTTTTGAGTTAAGAGAGCGGTTATTAAGAAGCGGGGTTTGGCGGGTCATGTTTCGGGGGACGCATGACTCAAACTTTGCCTCTCCTGAGCCTGTTGGGGAGTTGCTGCGATGAGACAAGATCGTAATCACGAAATTGTGGGGTAAAAATTACAACAACAAAAAAAGACCTGAACAAGTTTGTCTAGCAATGATCAACAACCAACTTGACAGAGCTTGAAGAATTTTGAAAAGAATAATGCACAATCCAGGTGTGGAAAGCTCTTACAGACTTACCCAGAAAGACTCACAGATACAATCGCTGACAAAGGTGATTCTACCATGTATTGACTCAGAGGTTGAATATGTATCTAATCAAGATATGTTAGTGGTTTATTTTTCATGATTTATTTGACAAATGTTAGACTTTCTCTTCCACTTTGACATTACAGAGTTTTTTTTATTTAACCTTCATTTAACTAGGTAAGTCAGTTAGAACAAATTCTTAATTACAATGACAACCTAGGAACAGTGGGTTAACTGCCTTGTTCAGGGGCAGAACCAGATTTTTACCTTGTCAGCTCAGGGATTCAATCTAGTAACTTTTCGGTTACTGGCCCAAAGGTCTAACCACTAAAATACCTGACGCCCCAGGTAGCTTAGAATTGTTTTAGCTTAAATCTTATAATTATTTTTTATTTTTTTATAATTAAATCCATTTTAATCCCAATTTGTAACATCAAGAGGTGTAAATACTTTCTGAAGGCAATGTATTTCAAGAACTGCATCATAAGCAAGTTTGATATGGTAAAGTATACCTAAAAATGAAGGAAGTAATGGTACAAGAGTGGGGAACTATGGGAGTTATGCTAACCTGAGATTTTAATGTACCTGAAAAACACCTTTAATGCAGGGAGGAATGGTTCCAGGAGTGCTTCATTAGAAGACACCATACAAAGAGGAAAAGAAAGGAATGCATCTGCTCTGCATGACACAAGTTGCAGAACTACACAAGGTGAGAGAGTAAAGATTTGTCGCAAAATATACAGTACAGTTCAAACGTTTGGACACACCTACTCATTCAAGGGTTTTTATTTTTTTTTCTATTTTCTACATTGTAGAATTATAGTGAAGACATCAAAACTATGAAATAACACGTATGGAATCGTGTAGTAACCAAAAAAGTGTTAAACAAATCAAAATTGATTTAATATTTGAGATTCTTCAGAGTAGCCACCATTTGCCTTGATGACAGCTTTGCACACTCTTGGCATTCTCTCAACCAGCTTCATGAGTTAGTCACCTGGAATGCATTTCAATTAACAGTTGTGCCTTGTTAAAAGTTAATTTGTGGAACTAATTTCTTTCTTAATGCATTTGAGACAATCAATTGTGTTGGGACAAGGAAGGGGTGGTATACAGAATATAGCCCTATTTGGTAAAAGACCAAGTCCATATTATGGCAAGAACAGCTCAAATAACCAAAGAGAAACCACAGTCCATCATTATTTTAAGACATTAAGGTAAGTCAATGCAGAAAATCTCAAGAACATCAAGTGCAGTTGCAAAAACCATCAAGCGCTATGATGAAACTGGCTCTCATGAGGACCACCACAGGAAAGGAAGACCCAGAGTTACCTCTGCTGCAGAAGATAAGTTCATTAGAGTTAACTCAGATTGCAGCCCAAATAAATGTTTCAGAGTTCAAGTAACAGACACATCTCAACATCAACTGTTCAGAGGAGACAGCATGAATCGGGCCTTCATGGTCGAATTGCTGCAAAGAAACCACTACTAAAGGATGCCAATAAGAAGAAGAGACTTGCTTGTACCAAGAAACACAGGCAATGGACATTAGACCAGTGAAAATCTGTCCTTTAGTCTGATGAGTCCAAATTTGAGATTTTTGGTTCCAACCGTCGTGTCTTTGTGAGACATAGTAGGTGAACGGATGATCTCCGCATGTGTGGTTCCCACAGTGAAGCATGGAGGAGGAGGTGTGATGGTGTGGGGATGCTTTGCTGGTGATACTGTCAAGGATATATTGAAAATTCAAGGCACACTTAACCAGCATGGCTACCACAGCATTTTGCAGCGATACACCATCCCATCTGGTTTGCCCTTAGTGGGACTATCATTTGTTTTTCAACATGACAATGGCCCAACACACCTCCAGGTTGTTTAAGGGCTATTTGACCAAGATGGAGAGTGATGGAGTGCTGCATCAGATGACCTGGCCTCTACAATCACCCGAACTCAACCCAATTGAGATGGTTTGGGATGAGTTGGACCACAGAGGGAAGGAAAAACATCCAACAAGTGCTCAGCATATGTGGGAACTCCTTCAAGACTGTTGGAAAAGCATTCCGGGTGAAGCTGGTTGAGAGAATGCCAAGAGTGCAAAGCTGTCATCAAGGCAAAGGGTGGTTACTTTGAAGAATCTCAAATATAAAATATATTTTGATTTGTTTAACACTTTTTTGGTTGCTACATGATTCCATATTTGTTATTTCATAGTTTTGATGTCTTAACTATTATTTTTCAATGTAGAAAACAAGGGGGGAAAAAAAACTTGAATGAGTAGGTGTGTCCAAACTTTTGACTGGTACTGTACATTGTTGAAACACTTTATAATGTAGCTTCCACAATATCATACAAAATAATTATATTCATTTGACATAGGTGACACTTCAACAGCACACAAAATCCCAAGCTGTTTGTTAAAGATGATTGTGATTGACCTACAACCATTGTCCATTGTTGAAGACAAAGGTATCTGCGCTGTTATGAGGGCTATTGAGCCCACACAGGACATTTCACGAGTGACATCCAAAGACCTACGCTTACAACTTCTTCAAATGTATAAAGAGACTAAAGAGATGGTGAAAAAAGAGTTGGCTTCATCAGATGACATTTCGTTGACATCAGAATTGTGGGTTTCAAGAGCTGAAGTATCTTTTGTGACGGTGACCTGTCACTATCTAGGCAAAGACTGGCATCTGAAGTCCCATGTGTTAGAAACAGCCAATTTACCTGATGAACATACTCCAAAAAACATAGTGGACCAGATGCTGAAGACCGCAAAAGCATGGGGCATTAAAGACAAAATCCATACCGTTGTCATGGAAGGAGGAACAACCATGAAGGACGAAGTCTCAAAAGCTGGATGGACACACATCTCTTGTCTTGCTTATACTTTGGACTTGGTGTTCAAGGACGTCCTAGAAAAATATTCTGGACTTAAAACTCTGCTGAAAAAGTCCCAGAATGTTGTGAGGTTCTTCCACTGTGACATCAAGGCAGAACAAAAACTCAAGGAGTACCAACTGAAGCTAAAGTTGCCTGAAAGTGTACTGATCCAGTCTGTTGGTAACGGTTGGCTCTCTTCACTCAGCATGCTGGAGCGATTTGTAGAACAGCACCAGGCCATTACAGCTGTGCTCCTTCAGAGGCTTGAGTACAACCTATGGCTTGCAGACGAAGACATAAAGACAATCAACGATGTCATAGCCGCACTTCAGCCTTTCAAAAAGGCAACAAAAGAAATGCCAAGAGCGGGATATGAATCCATATCATTTATCATTCCACTTATGAACAGATGTCAGAGAGACATCGAAAAGTTGGCACAAAACGGTAACGAGGTAGCATTCGGTCTGGCCAAAATGTGTGAATGGCATTTTTGCAATGTCAAGCTCAACCGCTGGCTTACAGTTAGCACAGTCCTGGACCCAAGATTCAAGAAGCTCCTACTCTCTGATGATAACAAAGTCCAGTTATCCAGAAGACAAATCCTCAAAGCAATGGATGACATCAGCACAAGTGCAGTGTCCGCTCCAGTTGGTTCTGGCAAACCATCCCACTTTGATTGTGACTTTATGAGGTATGTCAAAGAGAGACCCATCACAATGTTTCAGAGCCCCCTGAAATGGTGGAGGGTCAACAAAGACTTAGTGGATCTAAAAAGGATTGCACATAAATACCTTGGCGTTGTTTGCACAGCAATACCACTGGAGAGAGTTTTCGCCAAAGAAGAGAGCCATGTCTTCTGTAACAGGCGAAGCTGCTTAGAGACGGAAAATGTCAATATGGTGCTATTTCTAAACAGCAACTGTTCTACAACAATGTAGCAACCCACTGGGGGAAAAAAACGAGTTGAATCAACGTTGTCTCCATGTCATTTCAACCCCAAAAATCTATGTGATGACGTTGAATCAAAGTGGAAAACTGATTGGATTTGCAAAAAGTAATAGACGTGACATTTTTTTTTTTCACCCAATTTTTAACCTTAGTCCAATAGCATGGTGAATGTGTTTGTTGATTTCACTTTAGTTGACAACTCAACCAAATGTAAATCAAAACAAGACTTTGAATTGACGTCTGTGCCCACTTGGAACACACCAATGACAAAAGTACTCTTTCAATTATAAAGCAACCTGAGATTATATATATATAAAATACTGTAACAATATGTGATGATCATGTGTTTATATAAACTACAAAGTAAACATAACTGTCAATTACCTAACACAGAATTATATTTAAAACATTACAACATAAACATTAGAACCTGATCAACCTTTAATCGAGAGAAAAAAACAATAACACTGAAAACACAGATTACGCGTTGCACCTGGTGGAAAAGATAACACTTTATGCCCCCTGGTGGAAAAGATAACACTTTATGCCCCCTGGTGGAAAAGATAAGACTTTATGCCCCCTGGTGGAAAAGATAACACTTTATGCCCCCTGGTGGAAAAGATAACACTTTATGCCCCCTGGTGGAAAAGATAAGACTTTATGCCACCTGGTGGAAAAGATAAGACTTTATGCCACCTGGTGGAAAAGATAACACTTTATGCCCCGTGGTGGAAAATATAACACTTTATGCCCCCTGGTGGAAAAGATAACACTTTATGCCCCCTGGTGGAAAAGATAAGACTTTATGCCCCCTGGTGGAAAAGATAACACTTTAGATAACACTTTATGCCCCCTGGTAGAAAAGATAACACTTTATGCCCCCTGGTAGAAAAGATAACACTTTATGCCCCTGGTGGAAAAGATAACACTTTATGCCCCCTGGTGGAAAAGATAAGACTTTATGCCACCTGGTGGAAAAGATAACACTTTAGATAACACTTTATGCCCCCTGGTAGAAAAGATAACACTTTATGCCCCCTGGTGGAAAAGATAACACTTTATGCCCCCTGGTGGAAAAGATAACACTTTATGCCCCCTGGTGGAAAAGATAAGACTTTATGCCACCTGGTGGAAAAGATAAGACTTTATGCCACCTGGTGGAAAAGATAACACTTTATGCCCCGTGGTGGAAAATATAACACTTTATGCCCCCTGGTGGAAAAGATAACACTTTATGCCCCCTGGTGGAAAAGATAAGACTTTATGCCCCCTGGTGGAAAAGATAACACTTTAGATAACACTTTATGCCCCCTGGTAGAAAAGATAACACTTTATGCCCCCTGGTAGAAAAGATAACACTTTATGCCCCCTGGTGGAAAAGATAACACTTTATGCCCCCTGGTGGAAAAGATAAGACTTTATGCCACCTGGTGGAAAAGATAACACTTTAGATAACACTTTATGCCCCCTGGTAGAAAAGATAACACTTTATGCCCCCTGGTGGAAAAGATAACACTTTATGCCCCCTGGTGGAAAAGATAACACTTTATGCCCCCTGGTGGAAAAGATAACACTTTATGCCCCCTGGTGGAAAAGATAACACTTTATGCCCCCTGGTGGAAAAGATAACACTTTATGCCCCCTGGTGGAAAAGATAACACTTTTTCGTGTGCAACAGGCAAGATACATTCTCTTTCAGTATGATACTGGATGAGAACAAAATGACAGACAAGATAACTTCACCAGATTTTTGGGAGGATAAGATGAGAGTCACAAGAGGTAGATGTTTAACGCAGCTCTTTTCAGTTTTACCTTGGGCTTCCTGCATTGAAAATCTGATTGTTACCTTTGGGTTGAGTAAATCTTGACTCAAAATAATGATATCACATAGTCATATTGTATAGTCATATTGTTTGTACCAAGAATAAATATGAAGTGATGTTTGTTTACATTTATCAAATATTCTGTCTGCTAAGCTATATAAAAACGTGTACATTTTTACATTTTCATCAATAAATGTACGTTACATTTATCTCAATGCATTCCTCTATCTTTATTCCAGTATAGGACAGTTGAAAGGACTGTTTTAACGTATTTAACTAAATGCCAACTATAGGCTGAATATCCACAATATGCAAGTCTTGTCAACCAGTAGAAGAAATACATTTTGAACATGACAAGAATCAAGACCAACACATATCTAATGGTGTCTAGATGAGCAAGTCTTACCTTGTAGCAGGTTACCATAGGGGGTCTGATTTGTGGTGGCTGAAGTAGGTTGGGCTAGAGTGGTGTTGCCTGGAGTAGGTTTCATGCTGGTGTCTAATCTGATGGTTGATGTTCTCTATGCTTTTGAGGGAAGTAAAGACAAACATCATAAAGAAATAGAGTTTGATAGATTTGTTTATAGATAGAGTAATTTGTTACATCTACTACAGTAAGCTAGTGTATGTCAGGCTTGACCTCAGTGGCACCAACCTTTGAGTGATCAGTGTTGTAGATCCTGGGTATCATCTGCCATTTTGGGCTGAAGATTGAAAAGAGAAAAACAGAGCAATCAAACAAGTAAGTAAACAGGAATAAAAGCAGTTTTGGGTTGTTAGGTTCTAAATAAACGGACAACTAGGAAAAGCTCAAACCAAGTTTATTCACCCAGTGAGTCAAACAGCTGCAAAGACAAAGACATGTTTCCACAAGAACATATATTTCTACCCTCTACTGAGCAGAGTCAAATCCTTGCACATCTAGACAGCCAATACATCTCTGTTGCTAGGCAGGAACTTAAGTGATGTGTGTAATAAACTGTTCCTTCTACCATCATGTGACCTGACCTCACCTCAGCCCACATTCCTCACTAATCCACAGCTAATCACCCTTCTCAGTGACCGCAGCATTGTAATTGCCTTTTCCCTTACTTAGTAACTATCCAGGCCCATGGCTCTATTCCAACCTCCATTGACCCCACCATATACATATCACTATTTCAAATTATAGCCCAACAGGGTCTTAAAGTTGACTAGTTAAAAATGCACATCATCTCATGAGAAGAAGTGGCATCTTACTGGCTGAAACTGCAGTCTGCTCCATATTGATAGAGACCAATCAGGTGCTTGGGACACATCATCAACCCTGGGATATGGGGACGTCTACACTTAGGGCCTATATAGAGCATGAGCACGTCTCAGAGGAAGCATTTCACAAAACTAAAGCCATTGGACATGTACAGTAACTCTGTGCCAGCATCTACTTCACTACTGTGTTATGAAGAACAATTCAATGTTAACCCTTGTGCAACCATCCTATTCAACTTTAGTCCAGTCCCACTGAAAGGTACATCCTCCAGCAGGCAAAGTGATGCTTCCATTCTCACCACTGATGCAAAATCCACTCTTGTAGAATGGGCAGACTTGAAGTCTTCTGGGGGGTGATACAATGAACAGCGTACTCCAGGGGGTACTCCCAGTCATTGTAGTCCACTGATTGATTGGACAAAGACAAAACAGGTGACTACTTTCACTAGTCAACGTCCATACTCTAATTGGCCTACACTGTAATGGAAAACTATAATTTATTTTGGTAATTTGGGGTATTATGTAAACACATTACCTAGCAGCCAACCTAAAAGCACCGATCCCTGGTAATTACTGTAAAATACTGTGAAATACAAACCCCATCTCCCCTCAATGAATTTCATTCATCTATTCATTCAATGCAAATACAGCAGCCGAAACTATTTTTTTTACAGTACAATACAGTTAATTTTACAGTATTGTATTATGTCATTACACAGTTACTTGCTTTGAGATTGTATTAGGATTACAGTAGCTGTACGGAAATATCAGATACAGTCAATTACTTGCCAATGAGCTGCCTGTAAATTACTGACAATTTCAGGGCAAACCCTTTACAGTGTATAATTCTATTCAATGTGACCCCTATCACTACCGTGATATCTCATTCCAGAGGAGGGTAGAAACCTAGTGGAAAAAAGATCATAGTTGCACTTGTTGGACACCCTTGAATCTCTCCTGTGCCCATGGAGGAACCTGCATGTGTAGCCATTCCTGCACTGTCTGCGTATCCAGAACCTGCACACATGGTTGGGTAGGTTCCTTTCTAAATGTAATCCGTTACAGTTACAAGTTACCTGTCACAAATTGTAATCAGTAATGTAACTTTTGGATTACCCAAACTCAGTAACGGAATCTGATTACATTCCATTACTTTTAGATGGTGCAATATTCATATGTGTAAACATACTGAATTGTAATTGGATGCATTTTACCGCCATATCATACTGTGCTATGATTGGTTAAGACCACCCAAATGGTTAGGTCACAGGCAGTTTGATCCTGGTTGGCGATACATGAACATGCCAGTTATAGCTAGCTAATAAAGAGCTACGTTAAGAAATATCCTGTAGTACTGCATTTTATTATTTTGTACAAAGTGTGCAAAACAAGACAGATGACTTCTCCCTTAAGAGGCATTAGAAGAAGACAAAAAACGTATGTTACCAATTGAAAGACATTTGCAGGATAAATCATTGTTAAAGTTTACATAGCTGGCCATATATGGATGTTAAAATGTACTTTATGGGTTGGTTATGTAGGCTTCTTCTAAACCATCGCTTTCTACTACATATAATTTGATTAAATGATATGTTTACATTAAAAGCCAAAGTCTATCAGAATTCCAGTCATTCCAATAAATGTTATACCCCTTGATCTTCAGGAATAGGACATGGAATATGGATTAGCCAAATTGTTTTACCTGGGCATAACCCCAAAAATAAGGACTTATTAGCCAGCCCTACTCTGTTGTTTATGATTTTGTTGTCAGAGGACTGAATGGCATGCTTTGCCAAGAGTGTGCAAAGCTTTCATTAAGGCAAAAGGTTGCTACTTTGAAGAATATCAAATATATTCAGCTAGCTGCATTAGGTATTGTATTTCTGATGGGAATGGCCCTAGCCCTCACCTTCTGAACCAACAGGTCCCAGACGTACTCAATGGGATTGAGATCCAGGTTCTTCGCTGGTCATGGCAGAACACTGACATTCCTGTCTTGCAGGAAATCAAGCACAGAACGAGCAGTATGGCTGGTGGCATTGTTATGCTGGTGGGTCATGTCAGGATGAGCCTGCAGGAAGGGTACCACATGAGGGAGGAGGATGTCTTCCCTGTAACACACAGCGTTGAGATTGCCTGCAATGACAACAAGCTCAGTCCGATGATGCTGTGACACACCGCCCCAGACCATGACAGACCCTCCACCACCAAATCGATTTAAAAGTAATCGTCGAAGTAGTCATCTAGTTTTTCAAAAGTATCGGTAATCTGATTACAGTATTTTTGCTGGTAATGTAACGGATTACAGTTACCGTTTTTTTGTAATCCTTTATAATATGTTACTCCCCAACCCTGCCTGTCCCTCCTATCTCTGTCACCGTGGCAGCTTGGAGAAGAGGAATATGAAATAAGGGAAATTAGGCATTTTACTAAATCAATTAATACAGTCATCATTTATATATGATTTAATAGGCTACCCTAATGCTTTTAGGCTTCAAGTGGTTCATCATTCCGAGTATTTCAAGTGTAGCTTTTTTCGATATCAGTTACGTAACGTTTGCCTAGGCTAGCCTACTCAACAAGCAGACATCACAAAGTGAGCCAGTTGAAACATCATTTAACTCTTCATTGTCTTTCAAGTTGTGCAGCCTAAGCCTGTTTCATTTCAATAACATCATTTATGGCGTTCTTACTTATCATTTCGAAGATTCAACACAACGACCAGTTTTAGCTTCTTCGTTCGAATACAACCTAGTGAAAGGTACATCGAATCGATGCACCGAATGTCTGACTGCCGTGAGTGTTGTATCAGTGTACTCAATGTCACACTCTACTTGTCGCTAGGGAGCAGTAGATACTAATACCAGCAGCGCCGACTCGGAGACTCATGCACGGATAACAGGGTTGGCGTCAGAACGATTTAGTTGGATGGCCCTTTGGGGTCACGTTTTTTTCACGGGACCTCCTATGTGTGCACGCGCTTGGGTGTTACGGTAAATATCATAGGCAGCTTTTGGAGTTTCAAGTTTGGGGAAGTTTACAATTTATCCTACGATCTGGGTGAAAGTTATGGTTGTTGTTATAAGTGCATTTTCGTGGAACATTTGCATTTCAATAATAACATTTTCATATCTCAAAATCACTGTCACGTGGTTAATCATACAAATCTGAAGTAAAATGTGAAAAAATCAGCTACGGCTAGAACACCAGCCTCTGTCATATGGACACTGATACACCGTGGTCCATTTAAGTGATAATGCCCGAGAAGCCGGTGTTTGGAAGATATTTTGGCAGGGTGTTGTTAGGCCTGAAACCGGCTTAGAGGGCATGATCACTTTTAGACAACGGGTTACAAACATATTCAAATAATGATTGACATGTTTTCATTAAAAACGTTATTTGGATTAATTTATTCATACCATTTATCCTTCCACAATATATAGTCCCGACACACATCTAGGGTTGCTAGAGACGCGACCCAGTCGTTCAGTCCTTTTGTTCTGTATCTAATGACGCGACCCAGTCGTTCAGTCTTTTTGTTCTGTATCTAATGACGCGACCCAGTCGTTCAGTCCTTTTGTTCTGTATCTAATGACGCAACCCAGTCGTTCAGTCTTTTTGTTCTGTATCTAATGACGCGACCCAGTCATTCAGTCTTTTTGTTCTGTATCTATGGACGCGACCCAGTCGTTCAGTCTTTGTTCTGTATCTATGGACGCGACCCAGTCGTTCAGTCTTTGTTCTGTATCTATGGATGCGACCCAGTCGTTCAGTCTTTGTTCTGTATCTATGGATGCGACCCAGTCGTTCAGTCTTTGTTCTGTATCTATGGATGCGACCCAGTCGTTCAGTCTTTGTTCTGTATCTATGGACGCGACCCAGTCGTTCAGTCTTTGTTCTGTATCTAATGACGCGACCCAGTCGTTCAGTCTTTTTGTTCTGTATCTAATGACGCGACCCAGTCGTTCAGTCTTTTTGTTCTGTATCTATGGATGCGACCCAGTCGTTCAGTCTTTTTGTTCTGTATCTATGGATGCGACCCAGTCGTTCAGTCTTTTTGTTCTGTATCTATGGACGCGACCCAGTCGTTCAGTCTTTGTTCTGTATCTATGGACGCGACCCAGTCGTTCAGTCTTTTTGTTCTGTATCTATGGATGCGACCCAGTCGTTCAGTCTTTGTTCTGTATCTATGGATGCGACCCAGTCGTTCAGTCTTTGTTCTGTATCTATGGATGCGACCCAGTCGTTCAGTCTTTGTTCTGTATCTAATGATGCGACCCAGTCGTTCAGTCTTTGTTCTGTATCTATGGACGCGACCCAGTCGTTCAGTCTTTTTGTTCTGTATCTATGGATGCGACCCAGTCGTTCAGTCTTTGTTCTGTATCTATGGATGCGACCCAGTCGTTCAGTCTTTGTTCTGTATCTATGGACGCGACCCAGTCATTCAGTCTTTTTGTTCTGTATCTAATGACGCGACCCAGTCGTTCAGTCTTTTTGTTCTGTATCTATGGACGCGACCCAGTCATTCAGTCTTTTTGTTCTGTATCTAATGACGCGACCCAGTCGTTCAGTCTTTTTGTTCTGTATCTATGGACGCGACCCAGTCATTCAGTCTTTTTGTTCTGTATCTAATGACGCGACCCAGTCGTTCAGTCTTTTTGTTCTGTATCTAATGACGCGACCCAGTCGTTCAGTCTTTGTTCTGTATCTATGGACGCGACCCAGTCGTTCAGTCTTTTTGTTCTGTATCTATGGATGCGACCCAGTCGTTCAGTCTTTGTTCTGTATCTATGGACGCGACCCAGTCGTTCAGTCTTTGTTCTGTATCTATGGACGCGACCCAGTCGTTCAGTCTTTTTGTTCTGTATCTATGGATGCGACCCAGTCGTTCAGTCTTTGTTCTGTATCTATGGATGCGACCCAGTCGTTCAGTCTTTGTTCTGTATCTAATGACGCGACCCAGTCGTTCAGTCTTTTTGTTCTGTATCTATGGACGCGACCCAGTCGTTCAGTCTTTGTTCTGTATCTATGGACGCGACCCAGTCGTTCAGTCTTTTTGTTCTGTATCTATGGATGCGACCCAGTCGTTCAGTCTTTGTTCTGTATCTATGGCTGCGACCCAGTCGTTCAGTCTTTGTTCTGTATCTATGGATGCGACCCAGTCGTTCAGTCTTTGTTCTGTATCTATGGCTGCGACCCAGTCGTTCAGTCTTTGTTCTGTATCTATGGATGCGACCCAGTCGTTCAGTCTTTGTTCTGTATCTATGGACGCGACCCAGTCGTTCAGTCTTTTTGTTCTGTATCTAATGACGCGACCCAGTCGTTCAGTCTTTTTGTTCTGTATCTATGGCTGCGACCCAGTCGTTCAGTCTTTGTTCTGTATCTATGGACGCGACCCAGTCGTTCAGTCTTTGTTCTGTATCTAATGACGCGACCCAGTCGTTCAGTCTTTTTGTTCTGTATCTAATGACGCGACCCAGTCGTTCAGTCTTTGTTCTGTATCTATGGACGCGACCCAGTCGTTCAGTCTTTGTTCTGTATCTATGGACGCGACCCAGTCGTTCAGTCTTTGTTCTGTATCTATGGACGCGACCCAGTCGTTCAGTCTTTTTGTTCTGTATCTATGGATGCAACCCAGTCGTTTGTTCTAAATGTTCCATTACCATACTGGCAACGTTCTTATCCCTTGCTTGCTAGCTCGCCAACTACAGCTAACTTACAGTCATGTCAAAAAGTGCAGCCAGAATAACAGCGAAGTAGCCGCATGTGCACTTGTTTAAGTTGTTTTCTAGTGACATTTATTTGGATACATCCATAACAATTAGCTAAATGCATTTTATTGATTGATTGATTGAGTGATAGAACCCATAGATAGCCTATAGGCCAATGCAGCAGTAGGCCTATAAGTTCCATCTTCAACTAAGTAAAATACATAAGCCTAAAGCCAACAAAAAAAAAACATACAAAATATACTGATCAAAATTCTGGTTCTTTCAAACACATTCAACTCTCGACTCCGCCTGTCTGCCTCCCTTTCTATCTGTCTTGACTTGAGCTATTGCAAGGGGCCCTCAGAGTTTCCCACGCCAGTGATCTCGGGACAGACAGATGTTTTTTTTTATGACGTCTCCACTGGATATATGGGATCATCATCTTTCACACCGAGGCTTGGTGATTATCGAGGCCGGGAGTGTTGGAAATATTTTTAAAGTACTGAGGAACTATCATTTGCAATGGATGTTTAAAAAACAGACTTCATTTACATTGTGTGAGGTAAAGAAAAAAATACTGATTACTGGTGGACGTGGTGAGTTAAGACAATAAGAAATCAGGCATCGCCAAATGGGCACTTTCCTACGTTTACATGCAGCAGGCCAGGTAGGGCTACTTCTAAGTGTGCTTAGGCACGCTCGCTCCCTCGGCGTTATCAGGTCAGAGAACCCAGACACATGATCATTGCTCACCGAGGACTCCAAACAAAAGACAATGAAAGATTGACAAAGCTCTTAACGGTTGTGAGCTCTGCAAACAACGTTTCCACTCCGAGAATGAGAACAGTAAATGACTGTAGCCTAATTAATATATGCATTAACAGAAATGTATGTAACCAAATGAAAAGTGATTAACGGTACATCTACATCAAATTGCAACAATTCACACAATGAAACTATGAATGGGAAAGAATTGGCAGGAGACAGCTGAGCGCATTCTGGACAGCAGAGTGCATGCATTCTGGAGAAGAAGCCCAGTGGCGAGCCTTCATTCAGGGTAGGTGGGGCTCTGTTTTTGAGCCCCTCCTGTGCCTGTTTTGTATGTTATTTTAGCATTAATACGTGTCACATATCAGTTTGCAAACACTGTTAAAAAAAAATGTGAGTTAATAAAGCCGCATACAAACATAGGTCTCTTTTTTGCTTTCTTGAGTAAGGCAGCTCCAAAATGCAGGAGTTTCCTGCCTAGCTCAGTGCTTTCTGTGGTGGTGGGGCAGCCAGTAGAATTTGATTGGACTGATCATGTCAACATCATACTTTCAAAATCTTAGCTAGCAAGCTAGCAGTTATCATCATGAACCAAGTCGACAATCAACAGGCAAATCCGTTTCAATCCTTGTCATATGAAGAACAATTATGAAGAGAAGTTATAGATAAAAGGTATTGATGCTCATCGGCTATTGGACATAAACATTACACAACATGTTTGAAATTGCAATTTTAACAATTAATGGTTTGGAAGGAATCAGTGGCCAACTGCAAGCATTGCAAAGCAATCACTAGCCAGTGGAGTGGATGTGTGGTGCAAGTCTGGATTTAAGGGTCTCTTTTCCTAGCTTAAAAGGATAAACATTCAACATTGGCCATGCTGTCAATCAAGCATGAATTCTCCTGCTTTCAAAACAACTGGAAACTTGGAACTGGGAAATCTTAGACTCCAGTGAGTTAAAGACAACTGGGAACTCTGAAAGAAATGAGCTCCAACTGGCAAAATATGTTTTGAATGGTCATCCAGCTCAGAATTCCAAGTTGGGAACTCTGGCTTTTTCAAGAGCACCAACCTTAAGATCACTAACGTCAATATTCGATCTTGTTTTTTTCAGAGTTCCCAGTTGTCTTGAAAGCACAATAAATCCAGAGAATGCCAAACTTTGATGACAAAGTTTGATGACAAAATTTGCACAACAAGGAATGCATCGCCACCTTCCTGTTCAAGTGAGCACAACACAGCAAGGTGAGTCCAAAAATGTCTTGTATGCTGCTGCATAAATTATGTAATATGCCAGGGAGATATGTATACTGTTGCTAAGAAAGTAACACTAAGTGTATGTTGTATAGTAAGCGGTTAATAGCCCATGTTCCTCACCCTAATAATTTGGTCCCTCTTCCCCCGCATAATATTGCCTACGCATCTGACTTGGTGGTGCATGTGTAGCCTATAGCCTGTTTTAGAGAAATGTCATCATCGCATATTGTAAGAGCTTTCATTGTTTGCTTATATGCTCCCTTTATTTATCCTATGGTTCTGACTTGGTGTACAGGGAGAATACTGTAAGAACGGCACATATTCTGCCTTCTGTCTCTGTACATTTCAAAGCTGCTGAACAAATAGTTATATTGACCACGTCCGTCGTCGCTCGCTCATTAATGTCTTAATCAAAATTATGGATAGCCTCTTATCCGCTCGTCGTCCCCTTATGCCACATCTCAATTGTCAGTAGAAACCACATTTGTTTAAGCAATTCAGCCATATCAGCTATGTTTTTTTTAAAGGCAGTAAATGAGGCTGAATTAACTGTTTCGCTGCCATACAAGGCTCTGCTGATAGCCAGGTGTAACAGTGGTAATGTGTTGGGACTGCTGTTCGGACTCTGCTGTTGGGACAGCTTTATGTAGGCCCTAACAGTTTGTGGGCACCATTTGTCACTAGGCCCTAACAGTTTGTGGGCACCATTTGTCACCATTAGAGTCCAATTCATGTATTGTTTAGTGTTGTGTTGTGTAGTGGTTTTGCTGGCATGCATCTAAAACATTATTTTTGAGTTTGCCCCACCAAGATTTATATGCTAAAATCGCCACTGGACACGCCATATCTACGCCACACACCCCTCCCCTTCTTGTTGCGCTGTGGGATTCCCAAATAGGCATAGGCCTAGGGCACCTATGATTTTTAACAATCCACAGCTATCTTTAAAAAAAATGAGCTAATGATCCTCTGTGGCTAAGTCATGCTCTCTGGTGAAGTTTGGGTGGCGGGGTATCCTAGTGGTTAGAGCATTGGGCTAGTAACCAAAAGGTTGCAAGTTCAAATCCGTGAGCTGACAAGGTACAATTCTGTTGTTCTGCCCCTGAACAAGGCAGTTGACTCACTGTTCCTAGGCTGTCATTGAAAGTAAGAATTTGTTCTTAACTGACTTGCCTAGTTAAATAAAGGTTTAAAAAAGTATTGTGAATGTTTTTATTTAGACAGGAGTAATTATATAATTTTGGCAAAACATCAATTTACTTTAGGGGAAGCATCCTAACAGTGCACTGTGCACCCGCCAACTTTCCTTACCCATTCGCAAGAGGCTGATACCAGAGATCTGTATATAATGACGAGATGGTTGCCCTAACAATGGGGGTCGCCCCAAAGGCTGGAAGGCAGGCAACAAGCTTATTATGCCCATAGAAACGCATTGGGCTTATTCTGGACAGATTTTGGCAAAAGTGAGCCCTCTTGCATCACCTCTTTCTTTCTGCTGAAACTCATTTCAATTTCAATGTCAATTTAAGGGCTTTATTGGCATGGGAAACATATGTTTACATTGCCAAAGCAAGTGAAATAGATAATAAACAAAAGTAAAATAAACAATAACAAAAATGAACAGCAAATATTACAATCACAAAAGTTCAAATGTCATATTATGTGCAAATAGTTAAAGTAGAAAAGGGAAAATAAATAAACATAAATGTGGGTTGTATTTATAATGATGTTTGTTCTTCCCTGGCTGCCCTTTTCTTGTGGCAACAGGTCACACATCCTGCACAAAACACTCTCACCGGAGAAAGCATCTGAGTGAGCGAGATGTAACCCATGTGACTGATGGTGTCTGGCCAGGAATAGAATGACAGACCACACTCTTTTGGTCCAGACAGCATCAGATACATGGTCTACATGTACAAAGACAGAGGTGCGCTGTTTCACTCGCTCAGATGCTTTATCTGCTTTGATTTCTATTTTATTATGATCTCTTTTAGTCCTCATTTGGACTAATCTTCCAAGAGTCCTTAAACATAAAAATACAATTTATAATACGATCACATTACAAACAGACATAATACACTGACATATTGACCAGATAAACAATCTAACAGTCTAAACAGATAGATGAGTTCCTTCATCTACCATAGTCCTGCACAACCTTCCAATTTATATTTAAATGGTTTTAAAGTATTGTTTGAATTTATATATTGAAAGGTTTCTGATTTGCTCAGATAAATTATTACAGTTCTTTGTTGCTCTGAATCTAAATGTTATTTTGCCGATTTCTCTTTTCTGCTGGGATAACACATGAAAAAAACAACCTCTCACTGTCAACTGCGTTTATTTTCAGCAAACTTAACATGTGTAAATATTTGTATGATCGTAACAAGATTCAACAACTGAGACATGAACTGAACAAGTTCCACAGACATGTGACTAACAGAAATTGAATAATGTGTCCCTGAACAAAGGGGGGGTTGTCAAAATCAAAAGTAACTACTGCAGTGCATCTCCTCCTCATGGACTGCACCAGATTTGCCAGTTCTTGCTGTGAGATGTTACCCCACTCTTCCACCAAGGCACCTGCAAGTTCCCAGACATTTCTGGGGGGAATGGCCCTAGCCCTCACCCTTCGATCCAACAGGTCCCAGACGTGCTCAATGGGATTAAGATCTGGGCTCTTCACTGGCCATGGCAGAACACTGACATTCCTGTCTCACAGGAAATCACGCACTGAACAAGCTGGTGGCTGGTGGCATTGTTATGCTGGAGGGTCATGTCAGGATGAGCCTGCAGGAAGAGTACCACATGAGGGAGGAGGATGTCTTCCCTGTAACACACAGCATTGAGATTGCCTGCAATGACAACAAGCTCAGTCTGATGATGCTGTGACACCATGATGGACCCTCCACCACCAAATCGATCCCGCTCCAGAGTACAGGCGTTAGTGTAATGCTCATTCCTTCGACAACAAACGCAAATCCGACCATCACCCCTGGTGAGACAAAACCGTGACTCGCCAGTGAAGAGCACTTTTAGCCAGTCCTGTCTGGTCCAGCGATGGTGGGTTTGTGCCCATAGGCAACGTTGTTACCGGTGATGTCTGGTGAGGACCTGCCTTACAACAGGCCTACAAGCCCTCAGTCCAGCCTCTCTCAGCCTATTGCGGACAGTCTGAGCACCGATGGAGGGATTGTGCATTCCTGATGTAACTCGGTCAGTTGTTGTTGCCATTCTGTACCTGTGCCGCAGGTGTGATGTTCGGATGTACAGATCCTGTGCAGGTGTTGTTACACTACGAGGATGATCAGCTCTCCGCCCTGTCTCCCTGTCTTAGGCATCTCACATTACGTTTATTGCAATTTATTGCCCTGGCCACATCTGCAGTCCTAATGTCTCCTTGCAGCATGCCTAAGGCACGTTCACACAGATTAACAGGGACCCTGGGCATCTTTCTTTTGGTGTTTTTCAGAGTCCGTAGAAAGGCCTCTTTAGTGTCCTAAGTTTTCATAACTGGGAAACAGTATTTAAACCCTTTACCATGAAGATCTGTGAAGTTATTTGGATTTTTACGAATTATCTTTGAAAGACAGGGTCCTGAAAAAGGGATAGATTGTAGTTTATATGGTAGACAACCTATTCCTAGTATTGACTGAATGTCTGTCTCTTACCAACTGAATACGATTGATGCGATTGATGTGTCTTTCTGTTGACGTGCGCCTCTGTCAAAAACATATTTTAATCAACAATCAATATTTTAATATTGTATTTGGACCGGCAAGGCGGTGCAAACAACACAGACAGGGATGCAGGAAGATTTTAATTCCCTATATAGCAAATAAGGCAGGTGGGTCTCATCATCAGTAGCCTATCTAACTCTTCCAGTTTGTGTGCATTCAATCCTATTGACATTCAGCTTCCCTGAGTTTATGCCTTTCATTCAAAGAAATACAACTGTATTCACTTCTTATGTTGTGGAGAAAATATGTTTAATTTGGTTTGATACTGTATTTATTAACACAATCATGTTGTCATTGTCACCAAGACCCATGCAGCTTCAGTCTTGAACATCATTGTAATTATGCCATACTCTCTCTGTATAAACTCCTGGTACCTCCTCTTCCTAATAAGTACACTCATATTATGCCATACTCTCTCAGCAGGATAGTTCTGGGCACTCCACTGCCTCAAAGCAGCCATTGTGTGACTGGGGCTGGGCTGATTGGCGTTGCCACACTTGAACAACTCATGGGTTCAATCACGCCATGGGATCACACAGGGAATGAGATCACTTCTTAATAAACGTTCAGTCATTTCAATAGCAGCAGACTGCATCCAAATCTAACAGTAGCCTATGCACTTGAATTCAGCAATAGTCTTCTATTTAATACTTACTTACATTAAAAATTAATGTTATATTATCCAGTCCATTGCTATGATCCAAAAGTAGAAATTGTGATTTATGCAACAGGCTTCATGTAGGCATTTTGTCGCACTTATTCTGTGCCCTCCAATCAGCCTAAATCATTTAGACCTAAATCAGAGTTGCTAAATATGGAGTACAATGCTTATCAACCCAATCCCAATCTGACTGTGTAGGTGCCTCGTATTTTTCCTTGTCAGCAAGGGAAAGTAAGCTTGACAATTCTCTGGAATTAATCATCTGTACCCTACTGTATCTGTCTGAGAGAGCCAACACAATACATTTGACTTATTCTTTAAACTAACAACTAAACAGATCATTAATAATGACATCCTGTAAGCATAGACGAGCTAGAATAGCTGTATTGGTATGGAGTGCATTGTACATGTATGAGGTTGATTTGGTAAGAAAACAGAGCCATCTAACGAGCCAAGGAACAATATAGGATTAAGGTGGAATCATATTACGCAGGTTCCGACACCCACCGCATGTGGCAGGGGCTGCAGTCTATTATGGATTATAAAGGAATACCAGTCGTGATCTTCTCAACGATATCTCTCTACCAGACGAACTTAATGCACGCTCTGACAATATCAACATCATGCCGGGTGTGAGGGCCATCACGGACCCAGAGGACTGGATGATCTCGCTCTCCTAGGCCAACACGAGTAAGGTCTTTAATCAGGTAATCACCCGCAGGGCCTGATGGTATTCCATGGAGCATTCTCAGAGTATGTGCAAAACATCTAGCAGGCATATTCACGGTCATTTTCAACCTCTCCTTGTCCCAGTCTGTAATCCCCAGGTTTTAAAATGACTACCATCATTCCTTTACCCAATAACTATTAAGGTATCATGCCACAATGACTACCGCCCTGTAGCACTCACATCTGTAATCATCAAGTGTTTTGAAAGGCTGGTTATGGCACACATCAACTCTATCATCCCAGACCCACTCCAGTTTGCACACAGATCCATTGACAACGCAATCTCAACTGTGCTCCACACTGCCCTCATCCACCAAGTCAAGAGGAATATCTATATGAGAATGCTTTTCATTGACTACAGCTCAGAGTTCAACACCATTGTATTCTCCAAACTCGCCACTAAGCTTAGGACCCTGGGACTGAACACATCCCTCTGCAACTGGATCCTTAACTTCCTGACGGGCCGACCCCAGGTGGTGAGGGT